>NC_090927.1:160605997-161205997 GCF_040938575.1 Ambystoma mexicanum
TATTGTTGTGTCCCACTAACCTTTAAAGGCAGTGGGGGTCATTACGACCCAGGCGCTAATTGCGCCAACTTTACCACCATGGTGTAAACTATGTTTACACCATGGTGGATGGCGGATTTACCGCCCCATTCCAAGGTGAGTGGGGCGGTAAATCCCCATTTTCCATTTTCCCTTCCCCATTCCCATTTTTGCCCCATAGGGCATAATGGGAGTGGGGAAGGCGCTAATTACGCCACCGTAAATTACGGTGGCGTAATTAGCATCATGGCAGGTTAGCGCCATGGATTTTAACGGCTGCTAGGAGCAGCCGTTAAAATCAGAATAGGCGTTAAGGGTTAACGACGGCGTTAACCCTTAACGCCTGGGTTGTAATGAGGCCCAGTGTCTGCAGTGTCTGCCTTTAAAACCTGCTGCTTTTTCTGTCCCTCTGCCGGGGTCTGTGTGATCGCCCCCTGGTGACATTTGATGTCATTTCAGTTTGATGGCACAATATGTCCTTCTCGTCATTGCAGAAGATGAGGCTAACTTGTCAATGGGGAAGACAGGCGCGGTGGATTGTAATTGTCTTTGAATAGACTAGCAGGGCACGTGCTAATGAATGGTAGCTGAATGCACTGGAAGAAGGAGGCATGTGGGCTTTGGGAAGTAATGGATAGGAAGCGGCCTCTGCCCCGGATGGAATGAATGTGATGTGGCATGCTTCCCAGAAAGCCTAAGCAAGAGGTGCTGAAAGGCTGGGCAAGGAAGGACACACACCATGCACACAAGCGCTCCCCTGACACTCACCCGTCAGGTCAAAATTCATCTCTCTCCCAATCATCAGAGCGCATCAGCCCGAAGGAAGGCTTTGAACAGTCCTGGGGGCTTGACTGCTCCTTCTGAGCCTCAACAGTGCCACTATCAATAGAACTCCCCTCAAAACCCTCAAAGGCTGAGGAAAAAGGACACTTAGCCAGCAAGTATTGCAAGTCAGTGTGCAGTGGAAAGAAGATGAAGGGTTGAAAATACACCCATACATGATGTGAAGCAGGGCAAGGGAGCGATGGAGGTTTGTTTGTTTATTTTATTTATAGAGCGCTCCAGACCCGGGAGTAAGAGGGCACTTAAGGACAGGTTACAAGGCACAGTAATAGAGATTGCAGTAATACATTTGTCAGAATATGTACAATATATACAGTCAGAGGTAGCTAAATATACAGTAGTGGCATTTATGTAAGTACAATATATGCAATTTGTGGTAGGCTAAATCAAGCTGTAGTAGGTGTTTTGTTCAGTAGCCATCCAATGGCGAGTGTCCTGAATAGTTGGGAGGATTTGGTTAGCTTGATGTTCAGAGACAGAGAGGGGGTGGGGTAGGGAGCTAGGGAGAGAAAGAGAGACACAGACAGAAAACTCGGAGAGCGAGAGAAAAAAGCATAGATATAGCGAATGGAAAAGAGAGAGAGAAGGGAGGCAAAAACCAAATGAAATGCTACTGGGGATTAAACAGAAATCAAACTCTCGAATACGATCTTGGCAGAGTAAAAGAATCCAATCAGAGACAGGCCATGACCAGATACAGGGCCAGTGGCAGCAGCCTCGACACATGGGGCGGGGCCGGAAACGCCTGTCTTGCAAAGCAGAGCAAGAGCTGTCCTGCCAACTAAGCAAACAATACATTTTACAATACATATGTATTCATGCATTTAATGGATTTCCAGCTTTTTGCTGTTCTGTCAATGGGACAAAAATAAGAAATGCAGGGTACTCCTTAATGCCCCCGCACCCCCGCCAAGACCACAGCGCTCACATTGTGCTAAACGGTGCATTGTGTGTCAGCCGATATTACAAATGTCAATTATAACTACTGTTGCTGCATAGAAAATTAATAAACAAGACAGCGAGAGCCACACAGGAGTACTGCACATGCATGCTTATTCTAAAGTCATTCTGCCAGAGGGAAGTACAGAGCGGGCGGTAGTTTGGCATTATGTGTCTTGGGGCAGTGCTGCCATACACACTCTACCAGCCGCATGTGTTTCATATAACACGTCTAGCACAACCTATCCTACAAATACAACACTTGCATCCTGAGCTTATGAAGGCCACTGGAAAGCCATCCTGTACTATACACAGAAACGGCGTTCAGCAATCAGGGGGCATGAAGGGGGCCTGGCACCATAGCACTGCAATGCCTTCCCTGGGAGTGTGAATCGGTGCCCTCAAGTTGAACTCCTACAATAGCAAGTGGGCACTTACATTGAAATCAATAGGGCATTTGCATGAAGGAACGTCTGCTGATGTGACAAGGGTCTGTGCAGCTCTTAAAATGCAGGAGGAGATTGCCGAGTTCACTTCTATTGCCGGTTCTTTTGTGATCACAGTATTTGCCAAGACCTGATCCATTCCAACAGAACCGATACTTTCCGATGGAGCTGCTCTTTTAATGGGGAACCACATGTTCTTCATCCCAAATGGCAGACTGTGCCATGGATATAGTGAACCCAAAGTCTGAGAAGATCTGAGTGCTTAAACCGAAGTAGAAGGTCCTCTTCACCACCCAGAGTAAATGGCAGAAAGTTATCATTTTAAGCCCTTACTTTACCACTCCAGTATTAAGACATGAAGTAGCTTCACTACTCCCATACTAAAACAGGAAGTTACTTTACCACTCCGATAATAAGACATAACATTTCTTCACCACTCCCATATTAAGACATGAAATTGCTTTGCTACTCTCATACTAAGAAATGAAGTTGCTTCACCACTCCTGTACTAAAACAAAAATTTCTTTACCACATGAGTTTCTTCACCACTCTGCTACTAAGACATGACGTTACTTCTTCACCCCGAAACAAAGACATGAAGTTGCTTCGCTACCCTCGTACTAAGACATAAAGTTGCTTTGCTTTTTTCATACTAAGAGATGAAGTTGCTTTGCTTTTTTCATACTAAGAGATGAAGTTGCTTTACCACTCCCATACTAAAACACGAAGTTACTTTACCACTCCAATAATAAGACATTCACCACTCCCATATTAAGAAATGAAATTGCTTTGCTACTCCCGTACTAAGACATGAAGTTGGTTCACCAGGCCCATTCTAAGATATGAAGTTGCTTTGCTACTCTTGTACTAAGAAGTGATGTTGCTTCACCCCTCCGATACTAAGCCATGATGTTACTTCTCCACTCCGATACTAAAACAGGAAGGTGCTTCACCACTCCAGTAATAAAACCTGACGTTACTTCTTCACTTCAATAATAAGACATGAAGTTTCTTCGCCACTCCTATACTAACACATGACGTTACTTCTCCACTCCCATTCTAAGACATGAAGTTGCTTTGCTACTCCCATACTAAGACCTGAAGTTTCTTCACCACTGCCATACTAAGACCTGAAGTTACTTCACCACTGCCATACTAAGACCTGAAGTTTCTTCACCACTGCCATACTAAGACCTGAAGTTACTTCACCACTGCCATACTAAGACCTGAAGTTTCTTCACCACTGCCATACTAAGACCTGAAGTTACTTCACCACTGCCATACTAAGACCTGAAGTTACTTCACCACTGCCATACTAAGACCTGAAGTTTCTTCACCACTGCCATACTAAGACCTGAAGTTACTTCACCACTGCCATACTAAGACCTGAAGTTTCTTCACCACTGCCATACTAAGACCTGAAGTTACTTCACCACTGCCATACTAAGACCTGAAGTTACTTCACCACTGCCATACTAAGACCTGAAGTTACTTCACCACTGCCATACTAAGACCTGAAGTTACTTCACCACTGCCATACTAAGACCTGAAGTTACTTCACCACTGCCATACTAAGACCTGAAGTTACTTCACCACTGCCATACTAAGACCTGAAGTTACTTCACCACTGCCATACTAAGACCTGAAGTTACTTCACCACTGCCATACTAAGACATGAAGTTGCTTCACCACTCCTGAACTAAAACATGAAGTTGCTTCACCACTCCTGAACTAAAACATGAAGTTGCTTCACCACTCCTGAACTAAAACATGAAGTTGCTTCACCACTCCTGAACTAAAACATGAAGTTGCTTCACCACTCCTGAACTAAAACATGAAGTTGCTTCACCACTCCTGAACTAAGACATGAAGTTGCTTCACCACTCCCGAACTAAGACATGAAGTTGCTTCACCACTCCCGAACTAAAACATGAAGTTGCTTCACCACTCCTGAACTAAAACAGGAAGGTGCTTCACCACTCCAGTAATAAAACCTGACGTTACTTCTTCACTTCAATAATAAGACATGAAGTTTCTTCGCCACTCCTATACTAACACATGACGTTACTTCTCCACTCCCATTCTAAGACATGAAGTTGCTTTGCTACTCCCATACTAAGACCTGAAGTTTCTTCACCACTGCCATACTAAGACCTGAAGTTTCTTCACCACTGCCATACTAAGACCTGAAGTTTCTTCACCACTGCCATACTAAGACCTGAAGTTACTTCACCACTGCCATACTAAGACCTGAAGTTTCTTCACCACTGCCATACTAAGACCTGAAGTTACTTCACCACTGCCATACTAAGACCTGAAGTTACTTCACCACTGCCATACTAAAACATGGTGGTGTTTCACCGCTCCTGTACTAAGACTTTAAGTAACTTCATCTCTCCCGTACTAAGAAATGTAGGTGCTTCACCAATCCCATGTTAAGAAATGAGGTTTCCTCACCACTCCTGTTCAAAAGCATGATTTTGCTTCACCACTCCCATAATAACTCTCACTAAGAAATGATGGTGCTTTACCCATCCCATGTTAATAAATGATGTTGCCTCACCACTTCCATAATAAGATATCCCGTTGCTCCACTCAGGGACGTCATTTCACCAAAATGCCTGGGGTAGCGGAAGTGACATCACACGACCCTTGGCCCCTGGTGACATCACAGGAAGTGATGTCATTTGACCCCACCCCGAAGTGATATCACTGGATGCGATGGAACGTGACCTTTCACCCGTTGACAAAACAGGAAGTGCTATCACATATCATTGTACACTACAAAAAATATGGTTACTATATCGCTATAATGTGATGTACATTTCATACAATCGCCATATGTATCGTTAAGATCAGTGTATATAGACCCATATTACCAAATTACTGTGAATGCAAGCAGACGTCCATGACCAAATGATAATGATGTGTTATTATATAGCACTTACGCTTAAGCGCTTTATATAGAAAAAATATACACCCAATATCACCCAACCTGTGTTGGTACTCATTTATCGACCTCAGGAGGATGAAAGGCTGAGTTGAGGCGTTTAAGAACAGACTAAATCAGTGACTCACCTCCTGAAGTGTGCCTGAAATAAACCTTTAATGACTCTAGCAATTATAGAAATCCAGAAAGACACATTATTTGGTATTCCTAATCTTTCTTATTTAGGGTCAGTGCTGAAAGTATTAGACTTGTGTCACTCCTTTTCTTCTTTTTCTTCTTTTTTTAAGGGGCTTTAACAAGAAAGCCAGCCACTCCAGAACTAACGAGCCACATGGTGCTGGCCACAGCCCATGAGTTTACGTAACAAAAAAAAAAAAAGAAAACCTTTTTGTTTTTTTTTCTTTTGTTTTTCTAGAGGTCGCAAGGGTGACCACAGAGGTCGCAAGGGAAACCTCAGAGGTCGCAGTTGCGACCTCTGGCGACCCCCAAATGACGTCCCTGGCTCCACTACCTACTCTCCTACTAAGACATGATGTTGCTCCACCACTTCCATAATAAGACATGACGTTATTTTACCGCCGCCTGACATCTGGGTGCTACCGGGATATCATAAGCGGCAGCGGGACAGTAAATCCTCATTCCCATGCAGTCCCATAGGGCCGGTGCTTTGGTGAAAAACCTGCCGGTAGGGGCCTGAAATCCCGACAGGTCAGTCCTGCTGGGAGATCCATGGCCCCCACCAGCAGACTTGCAGTTTGGTGGTCCAGAAAGGGTGCCTGTGTGTTGCTACCGGCACCTTTATTTCCAGACCGCCAAACTAGTAATGAGGCCTCACTTGAAGTTGCTTCCCC
The DNA here is from genome assembly GCF_040938575.1 of Ambystoma mexicanum. Taxonomy (NCBI): domain Eukaryota; kingdom Metazoa; phylum Chordata; class Amphibia; order Caudata; family Ambystomatidae; genus Ambystoma; species Ambystoma mexicanum. The sequence continues at coordinate 160,612,045 of NC_090927.1, forward strand.
ACTCCCGTACTAAGACATGTAGTTACTTCACAACTCTGATTCAAAGATAAGACTTCAGGTTGCGGCACCTCTCCTGAACCAAGACATGAAGTTGCTTCACCACTCCCATACGAAGACATGAAGTTGCTTTGCCACTCCTGAACTAAAACATGAAGCTGCTTCACCAATCCTGAACTAAGACATGAAGTTATTTCACCACTCTTGAACTGAGACTTGAGGTTGTGGCACCACTCCTGAACTAAGATATGAAGTTGCTTCACCACTCCTGCACTAAGACAAGAAGTTACTTCACCACTCCCAAACTACAACATGAAGTTGCTTCACCACTCCTGAACTAAGACTTGAGGTTGCTGCACCACTCCTGGACTAAGGGCCTCATTACAACCCAGGCGTTAAGGGTTTAACGGCGCCGTCGGCGTCGTTAACCCTTAACGGCTGATTACCATTTTAACGCCTGCTTTTATCAGGCGTTAAAATGCAAGGCGCTAACCCGCCTTGGTGCTAATTACGGCACCGTAAATTACGGTGCCCTAATTAGCGCCTTCCCCACTCCCATTATGCCCTATGGGGCAAAAACGGGAATGGGGAAGGGTAAATGGGGAATGGGGATTTACCGCCCCACTCACCTTGGAATGGGGCGGTAAATCCGCCATCCACCATGGTGTAAACAGAGTTTACACCATGGTGGTAAAGTAGGGAACTTACCGCCTGGGTTGTAATGAGGCCCTAAGACATGAGGTTGCTTCACCACTCCCGTACGAAGACATGAAGTTGCTTCACCACTCCTGAACTAAAATATGAAGTTGCTTCACCACTCCAGAACTAAAATAGGAAGTTGCTTCACCACTCCTGAACTAAGACTTGAGGTTGCGGCACCACTCCTGAACTAAAATATGAAGTTGCTTCACCACTCCCAAACTACAACATGAAGTTGCTTCACCACTCCTGAACTAAGACATGAGGTTGCTTCACCACTCCCGTACGAAGACATGAAGTTGCTTCACCACTCCTGAACTAAAACATGAGGTTGTTTCACCACTCCCGTACGAAGACTTGAGGTTGCGGCACCACTCCTGAACTAAGATATGAAGTTGCTTCACCACTCCAAAACTACAACATGAAGTTGCTCCACCACTCCTGAACTAAGACATGAGGTTGTTTCACCACTCCCGTACGAAGACATGAAGTTGCTTCACCAATCCCAAACTAAAACATGAAGTTGCTTCACCACTCCTGAACTAAAACATGAAGTTGCTTCACCACTCCTGAACTAAGACATGAAGTTGCTTCACCACTCCCAAACTACAACATGAAGTTGCTTCTCCACTCCTGAACTAAAACATGAAGTTGCTTCACCACTCCTGAACTAAGACATGAAGTTGCTTCACCACTCCCAAACTACAACATGAAGTTGCTTCACCACTCCTGAACTAAGACATGAAGTTGCTTCACCACTCCTGAACTAAGACATGAAGTTGCTCCACCACTCCTGAACTAAAACATGAAGTTGCTTCACCACTCCTGAACTAAAACATGAAGTTGCTTCACCACTCCTGAACTAAAACATGAAGTTGCTTCACCACTCCTGAAGTAAAACATGAAGTTGCTTCACCACTCCTGAACTAAAACATGAAGTTGCTTCACCACTCCTGAACTAAGACATGAAGTTGCTTCACCACTCCCAAACTACAACATGAAGTTGCTTCACCACTCCTGAACTAAAACATGAAGTTGCTTCACCACTCCTGAACTAAGACATGAAGTTGCTCCACCACTCCTGAACTAAAACATGAAGTTGCTTCACCACTCCTGAACTAAAACATGAAGTTGCTTCACCACTCCTGAACTAAAACATGAAGTTGCTTCACCACTCCTGAACTAAGACATGAAGTTGCTTCACCACTCCTGAACTAAGACATGAAGTTGCTTCACCACTCCCGAACTAAAACATGAAGTTGCTTCACCACTCCTGAACTAAAACATGAAGTTGCTTCACCACTCCTGAACTAAAACATGAAGTTGCTTCACCACTCCCAAACTACAACATGAAGTTGCTTCACCACTCCTGAACTAAAACATGAAGTTGCTTCACCACTCCTGAACTAAGACATGAAGTTGCTTCACCACTCCTGAACTAAGACATGAAGTTGCTCCACCACTCCTGAACTAAAACATGAAGTTGCTTCACCACTCCTGAACTAAAACATGAAGTTGCTTCACCACTCCTGAACTAAAACATGAAGTTGCTTCACCACTCCCAAACTACAACATGAAGTTGCTTCACCACTCCTGAACTAAAACATGAAGTTGCTTCACCACTCCTGAACTAAGACATGAAGTTGCTTCACCACTCCTGAACTAAAACATGAAGTTGCTTCACCACTCCTGAACTAAAACATGAAGTTGCTTCACCACTCCTGAACTAAAACATGAAGTTGCTTCACCACTCCTGAACTAAAACATGAAGTTGCTTCACCACTCCTGAACTAAAACATGAAGTTGCTTCACCACTCCTGAACTAAGACATGAAGTTGCTTCACCACTCCCGAACTAAGACATGAAGTTGCTTCACCACTCCCGAACTAAAACATGAAGTTGCTTCACCACTCCTGAACTAAAACATGAAGTTGCTTCACCACTCCCGAACTAAAACATGAAGTTGCTTCACCACTCCCAAACTACAACATGAAGTTGCTTCACCACTCCTGAACTAAAACATGAAGTTGCTTCACCACTCCTGAACTAAGACATGAAGTTGCTTCACCACTCCTGAACTAAGACATGAAGTTGCTCCACCACTCTAAAACATGAAGTTGCTTCACCACTCCTGAACTAAAACATGAAGTTGCTTCACCACTCCTGAACTAAAACATGAAGTTGCTTCACCACTCCTGAACTAAGACATGAAGTTGCTTCACCACTCCTTAACTAAGACATGAAGTTGCTTCACCACTCCTGAACTAAGACATGAAGTTGCTTCACCACTCCCGAACTAAAACATGAAGTTGCTTCACCACTCCTGAACTAAAACATGAAGTTGCTTCACCACTCCCGTACGAAGACATGAAGTTGCTTCACCACTCCTGAACTAAAACATGAAGTTGCTTCTTTATTTTATTTTATTTCCCACTGTGATATTAGTATTTGCATGCAGATGTGCCACAAGTTGTGTCTTCCTGCTGTGGCTGATACACCGGGTGCTGTGGCTGATACGCCGGGTGCTGTGGCTGATACGCCGGGTGCTGTGGCTGATACGCCCGGTGCTGTGGCTGATACGCCGGGTGCTTTGGCTGATACACCGGGTGCTGTGGCTGATACGCCGGGTGCTCTGGCTGATACACCGGGTGCTGTGGCTGATACACCGGGTGTGGAAGATGGGAAGTAATGGCAACTTTCTCTAAGGAGAGGCCATCTTGCTGGTATTCTAGGCCTGCAGTTGCCCCACAGATCTGCCATTTTGGCACAGGCATAAACCTGGAGAGCCTCCCTTGGGAGACCTCTACACAATGTACTTGGTGCATTGTAGAGTTGAAGAGAAATATTGTGGAGTTCCATGGCAGGAAGTAACGCTGCAAGGTAGGTTTGTTTGAATGTATTATGTAAGACTCTATTGTACTCCTTTAGCAATTTTAACAAGTTTTAGCTGCAATGCATTTACTTCAATTTTCCACTTATCTGCATCCTAGATTTTTTCTCCATGAAATTCCCAGCTTTATCCCTGCTTTCCACAGCAAATCCAAACATAGCTCTTTCTTCTCCTGCCCGTAATTTAATATTTTAACACATTCTGTGTCATTTTCATATTTTGGGAACCTCTGGAATGGGGTGCAGCTTTGTGTCGGAACAGGTACTCGGGATCGTACTACACCCCAAGGTAAACACTTGGTTGTGTTTTTTTAATACGTCCACAGTTTGTTGCACAGTGATCTCCCGGCATCTCTGGGAATTTTTGAAGCTGCGATTATCATGAGTTGGGCGGTGCCGAAAAATATGGTGGTGGTAGCGTTACCACTGCATTACTGCACCACCCAATGATAATTTGGGCGGAAAGTTGGAGGAGTCACCCTCCAACTCTGAGCTGGAGGTAAACCCGTGGATTTTCTGCCCAGTTTTGGCTCAATTACCACAGCGTTATTACCGCCATTGCAATTGCCCAGAAACTGTCCCATTGAGTCCAATGGACTCCAGAAAATGGAGACTTACACCACCACCACCACCGCTTGTGATCCGGCGGTAATACTGACGGACCAAGTGGCTGTAACGGTAATTGCGTTGGGTGGTTTTCTGGCAGATTTACCACTGGGATACTGCCCAACTCGTGATGAGGTCTTCGACTTCTACAGACAGCAATTTGAGCTTTGGACCTCATAAAACAGGCCTACGAGCAAAACCTTACCACACAAGAATGATAGAATGACTGGCTGGATTGATACCAACTGCACTTGTGGCTCGGGAGCAGGCCCTTCAAAACACACAGGCCCTCATTACGACCTTGGCGGAGGACCATGGTGCAATTTGCACCATGGTCCATGGCGCTAAGCTGCCAACTCCGCCAAGGTGGTTGGCGGACTTACCGCCCCATGCCGACCTTGGCGGGGCAGTAAGTCCCCATTTTACCCTTCCCCATTCCCATTCTTGCCCCATAGGGCATAATGGGGATGGGGAAGGCGTTAATTACGCCACCGTAAATTACGGTGGCGTAATTAACAACAAGTCCCGTAGCGCCATGGATTTTTCCGCCTGCAAAAAGCAGGCGTAAAAATCATCCATGGCGCTACGGGAACTCGTAGTCTGGCGGAGAGGTACGCCATGCACTACGCCGGCGTAAAACCCTCTCCGCCAGGGTCCTAATGAGGGCCACAGTCTTTTGAACGACTGATGCCTATTTAATTTTCCGTTTTTTTGAACACAGCCTTTCTTACTGCCATCTCTGCCGAAGCATCAAGAGGCGTACACGCAGCGCGCGCCGCCTGAACGAGGTGTGTGAGAAATGAAAATGTCACATCCCTGAAAAAATTAACAGAATGTGTCAACTTGAAAGCCTTCCTTTCTTCCAAAACTGCTTTGACTGTGTAATGAATGGTTTCCAGTAGGAATGATGGATGGAAACAGGCTGGCAGCACCCCCTTCTCACTCTGCTCTCAGCGGAGGTGGCATCTGGACGGCAGAGTAACTGTGCTGAAAATGTTGGGGGGACATGACATCTAAATGAAAGCGGCCCCTGCCAAATAAGTGGGACAACATGGTGTGCCACTAAAGTTGAAGGGGACACAAACCCTTGCACCCCCCCAGATCCCTCTGAAAGAACACACATGCGTCTGAATGACACCTGGCGGGTGACACTATGCTCTGCTGTTGGACGTTCCTGGTAGTAGCCAAATATACATTCCACGCCTCTATGCCACCACACTTCTCTTCGGCACTGGTTAATCGATTTAACATTGATGTAGCTGTCACTATTTAAATGTATTGTTACTGATTTTCTTCTATATCATATATTGCATATTCATGAAGAACACATCGTTTTGAAATGTTGTTTTATCACACATTAGTGTTCAAAGTGTTGAGGGCCTTGTGCGCTCCACCCTGTGCAGAAGGTACAGTTGTTTGACTGTGGAGGTCCTGAGGCAGAATGAATGTGGAAATGTGGCTCGTTCACCTGCAAATATTGATTAGAAGAAATCTTTTTTGATCCAAGAGGATTGCTTGATCGTATCTGAGTGAAGTCGGCTGATCTCTACGGAGAACTACCATTCTTAGTTCAATGTGTGATAGACTGATAAGCCATCACCCTGCCAGTCAATCACCCCACGCCCCTTCCCTTGCCTGTTCTATGGCCTTTGATTAGTGTTGTGAATGGCCCCGTTTTAAATAGTTATTGGTGATGAAATGACCACTTGCGCCACAACATACTTGAACTCAAAAATGATCTTCACAGTCAGATTGACAACAAGGTCTTCCTCAGGGATATAGTACCAAAAAATATACATTTGACAATGGGCCTCATAACACGGAAGGCGGTAAGGGTTAACGGTCACCGGTAATGGTACCAGTGACTGTTAACCCTTACCGCCTTACTACGAGGTCCCTTTGCGGGTTGGTACTTTAACGCCTGCTGTTTAGCAGGCGTTAAAAACCAACCCGCAAAGGGACCAGGGTGCTAATTACGGTACCGCAATTTGCGGCACCATAATTAGCGCCTTCCCCATTCCCATAGAGCCCTATGGAGCAAAAATGGGAATGGGGAAGGGCAATGGGGGAAGGGGGAATTACCGCCCGTCAACCTTGGAATAGGGCGGTAATTCCCCTTTCCACCAAGGCGGTGCCGGTATTTTACCTTGGTGCTATTAGCACCTTGGTCCTCCGCCTACCGTGTAATGAGGCCAAATGAATGATCCCAACATGTTAATGCATAAACACACATTGGGGGTCATTACGACCCTGGCGCTAAGGGGTTAACGGCGCCGTAAAAGGCTGCAGCGCCGTTAACCCCTTAGCGTCTTACTACGAGGTCCCTTTGCGGGACCCGACCTGAACGGCTGGTCTGGACCAGCCGTTAAAGTAGGGACCCGCAAAGGGACCTTGATGGCAATTACGGTACCACAATTTGCGGTACCGTAATTGCCGCCTTCCCCATTGAGCCCTATGGGGCAAAAATGGGAATGGGGAAGGGCCATGGAGAAAGGGGGAATCACTGCCCCGCCAACCTTGGAATGGGGTGGTAATTCCCCCTTTCTCCATGGCGGACTCCGGCATGGACTATGGTGCTAATAGCACCATGGTTTAACACCAGAGACTTAATGAGGGCCATTGTATACAAAAACAAAACCAAGTCAGGGAGACATATTAACAAAAAACAAAAACAAAAATGGGAACAGGGAATGGGAGTGAGAAAAAAGGACACAAAACTGACCAACCTTTCTTCATATGAGTAACACTTGTATATGTTAATTACTTAAATAATGGTCTTCCACCTCCTATTTCAAGAAACCCATCCAAACAACTTAATCTTGTGACCACCACCAAAACACAAGCAGGGACCTCTGAACTAGTGAGCCAACCTGAATTGCAATAAACTACATCAATATAGTTTTTTGAAAACAAAGGTGTAAATAATTGTCCCTACTTCTGTATGACCATTTGACATCAACTACCAAACAATCACGTAGTTCCTGGTCGAAAACTCAATTGCTTTCTAAAATCAAAACTCACAAAGTGTACTGCACTAGGGGGACCACTGGCTCCAGTTAGATTCATTAGGAGGAAAGAATCATGGATGACCACTCTGCAGCATGCTCGAGGGGATGTTGTAATCACATTCCTTCATAATTAATTGTACACAAATGTTCAGCGTTCCCGAAGTAGCACATCTATTGTGATCTATTGACACAAATCCTTTAAGGGTTCAATCCCAACTCGAATGACAATACACATGCTTAAATGCCCAAGGTTATCCATGCTCAAACCTGTAGCCACCCAGAAAAACAAAAAAAGCACCCAACTCACGTTGTATTGGACTGGTTGAGACCAGTAACCTTATAGGGGTGTATCTCGCAGCATTCCGCGTGGCATTTGCGGCCGCCATCTTGATTTGTACATTTAAATAGTGCTCATGATATCAGACGTTGAGCGCCTGATGTCACGCATCATTTACATAACCAAACATAAGACGCGTGTCGTAGCGCAGTGATTCCTATCCGAGGCATGCTCACTATTGTTATGAACCCCCTTCCTAAATCACAAACTACTTGAATCCAATGCATATTTATAAAGAATAAAAATAATTCCTTTCCTTTTCTAACAGCACACCTCACCGTGTGAATGGAGGATAGCACAGGGGCAACGTGCTGGTCTTGGAAGCAAGACCACACAGAGCAACAGAGATTCAAATTATGGATCCCCGCTTAGCAACCAAAAAAATAAATACAATAAATGTTGAATTGGTATAAACTAAATATGGTAATTTGTTGGCTATGGCTCATCCTATTTGCATAGAATTACATACAGCTCAGCATTTATGGAGTTAAGAGTACCTTATTCACACATTTCAGCTCTGTTAGGGGGTACTTGTATTGATTGCTGGTTTTAATTCCTTTCTCTAATTATTAGAGATAATATCACCAAAATGACACTCTTATAGGACTCATTGCTCCACTGATTGTGTGCTATCATAGAAGGTAAGTATAATGCCTAATTCCATGCAGCTATTAAATCCATCACCACTTATCATGATAACTCCAAATTTGCACTGTCACACTACTAGAGGCTCCAAGGCAAGTATTCCAAACATGCCTCGAGAAAAAGAACAGAAAAAGAGATCGGCCATGATGTGATATGGCATTTCTAACGTGCCTATACACCAGTGTTTCAAGGCGCGACGAGGCAAGGGAGGGGGAACAGAGGGAAGACAGACAACGATCCCACTAGGCCAGGTGTCATTTGCGCAAGTGCATGGGAAGGGGGAGGGGACAGTGCAGTACATGGGATAATAGAATAAATAAACAATAAGTAAAAGTACGGCCAGCAGGTGACAAGTACAATGGGTAAGTGCAGACAGCAAGTGTCAAGAACTGGTAGTGGGACTGTAGGGATACAGAAAAATGTTTCCAAGTGCGGGGTTGCCAGGAAGGCAGTGCAGGTGTGCGACTGGTGGGGGAGGATAACCTGGGCCAGAGATCAGAGGGTGGCCAGGTAACCAGTGCAGTTTCGGTTTCGCCAGGAAGTCAGCAAGGAAGAGGAGGAGAGAAAGCAGAAGCAAAGAGAAAGGGTTTGAGGTGCTTCCGGAACCGGAGATGATTCTCCTCAATTTCCAGGGAGGCGGTTCCAGAGGGAGGCCCCAGCCAAAGAAAGAGATCTACCACATACTTGTTGCTTGGAGAAGCGACTGACCCTGCGGGAGTTGGAGACGGATGAGGGAAGAGCTTGAGAAGGAAGATATTTAGGAAGAGAGTTGAAGGTATTGAAGCCTGAGGCCCCAAAGGCCTTGTGGACAATGCAGAGGGTTTTGAACTTAATCCTTGCAGCCACTGGGGGCCAATGCAGAAATTTCAGTCCTGGATAGATACGATCACTGAGCTTGAGGCCAAGGACAAGTTCTGCAGTCCTGTTCTGGATGAGTTGCAGAGGGCGGAGAGTAGAAGCAGGCAGATTTAGAAAGAGGCTGTTGCACTAGTCCAGTCTAGAGAGAACCAGAGCTCTGGAGACAGTGAGCTTCTGGGGGAAGGAGAGGAAAGGAAGAATACCTCTGAGGAGGTGCAGCTGGTAGCGTGACTTCTTAGAGATGTCAGAGATGTGAGGAGAGAAGGAGAGTGTGGAGTCGAAGATGACCCCGAGGTTCTTAGCCTCACAGGTGGGCGCAGGAAGAATCTACACTGGAGATTGTGAAATATTTCCTGCAGCAAGTGAATTAAGGTCACTAAATTCGATGATTGTCCTAATAATGGATGTAAAATGTTTCGATAATGTGAGGAGCAACATAGATCTACAACTATATGATTTGGTCTCTCTCTAAGTTTTTTCTCTCAGTATTAGAACTATTCAAGACTTATTTTTTATTTTATGTTATTGTGCATTTGTTACATGCTTGTACAACAGAATTGGGTTTCAAAGCCCCACCAGGCTAAATGGGAAGAGGGCCGGGGAGAGAAAAATATTGGCACGACAGTAAATATTCATTCATGGTCCTACTAGGCCTTGTGATAATCGGACGTGCATTGAACAGGCCTTACTAGGCCTTACTAGGCCTTGTGATAATCGGACGTGCATTGAACAGAAGTGTAGGAGATAGCAATGGGTTGGGGGGCAAGGAATGCAAAAGTGCTGGTGGGAGAAGGGAAGTTCCAAGAGGAGCCAAGGAGGAGGCCTCAGACTAAGTGCTACTGCAGGTGACTCCCATGGGTGGGAGGTAGAATCACCACGCAGAGGCTCACAGGGGCTGTGCAGTGTGGGGGGGGTGCTGATATCGACTGGGTAGAAGGGCCTGGTATGCTGTGAGATTCACGAGGACCAGGCCACTGGTCTCAGCAGCAGTGGGGTGAATAGGAGAGACAGGAAAGAGGGAAAGAGGTAGAGAATAACAGAGTTTTGAACACTTTGTGGAACTTAAGGAGGTCCAGCTAAAGTCTGAGAGGGGGAGGGAGACTGTTCAAAAGGGAGGCACCAGCTGAGTAGAGAGACCTGCCCCCACTCTCTGCCTGGAGAAGCGTTTGACAAGCAGAGAGTTGGAGTTAGAGGAACAGAGGGCTCTAGCAGGGGAGTATTTAGGGAGGAAAAGCTGGAGATAGGGTGGTCTCAGGCCCCATAAAGCTTTGTGGATGATGCAGAGGGTCTTCATTTGAATGCTTACAGCCACTGGGAGCCAGTGGAGAGATTTTAGGGTTAGAGAGATATGGGCCCTGGGCTTGAGGCCTAGGATAGGTCTTGCAGCACTATTCTGGATTAGCTATAGGGGACATGGAAGGAAAGAGGGAGATTGAGAAAGGGGCTGTTTCAGTAGTCCAGCTTAGAGAGTGTTGGATGGGATTCCCAGGTTTGCCAGAGCGAGGCTGGGGGTCCGAGGACGCGGATGGCCCACCACCCTCCCCAGATAAACAGAGGAGTCAGTCAGACGGCTCGTACAAACTGTGGTTTATTGCAATTAAACCCAACAGGGATCAATACAAGAACACAGGAAGTTTCCGGTACATCTCGCTGCTCGACAGCGTGCAGGCCGGTTTCGTATAACTCTAGCATCATCACTTTGGCCCTTTCTCTCAAAAAACTATCAGTGTAAGGGATTGGGTATTGAGAGTTTAATAAACTATATGGTCACCTATAGATGTTATTCTACGGGCTCTTGCATGTCAGGTGGCTGGCCTGTCCCATTCGCAAGAAACTATCTATTACATTGTTGCAGAGTAGTGGTCTTACTATTGGTTCTTGGCCCTTGCCATCCATCCCTGGGATTGCATGCTGTGATTGGTTAGAGCTGATGCCCCCAGCCCTGGGACTCGATCGAGTTCTCAGCTCACTGTGCACCTCTTCAAGTTGATGTGAACTATTATGTGTCTGTATTGTAACTTGTGTGTACCACCTTTGCCTATGAGAATATGCTCCTTACTTTGCAACACTTGTTGCAGTCTGCGTCTGTCTTGCTGGGATCGGCTCCCCTTCCCCACCACAGAAGACTGTCCATTGTCTCTGCATCACGTGTTTAGAGACCACAGAATTGAGCTCTACAGCTCACAATTACAAGGATTTAATCTGTTTTTCTGCAGCTGGTCTCTTTATCATCTGGAAATTGGAATGTGTCCTCATATCTCTGACCTTGGCTGTGAGCTTGTCCCTGCATGTTTTCCTCTCTGTGCAGCCTAAATCAGTTTCTCCTCACCTCATGCTTGGTGGCTTGAGGCCTGCTGTCATTTTCCTAAAACCTTATAATGCAGTTTCTACATCATTTGTGTCATACTATGTTCCCTATAGGTTACATATATGTGATATGATCAGGCTCTGTATGCACCCCTACATCCACGCGGCTATTGGATTTAAGCATCAGCAAGCTTGCTCGGGATCTCATGTGCCTTGTTCTGCATTACTGCATTTGGATAGTGTAAAAATAATAAAAGCATTGACAATATGTATATGTATCTGTCTTCTAGCTATAGAACTGTGCACTTATGTTCTTCATGTATACGAGTGTGTGTTTGTGTGATGGAGTGCAGGACTGCGAGTGTTCTTCATGTCTAACGCTGCTATGTAATGACGTCAATACCATGGCTTTGTGGTGTTTAGACGAGGCTGTCCATATAGGCGTCTCTGTCCACGATCACAGGCTCTTCTCCCACACATGGACAGATTTGCTATGCATTCTGTCTGTATGGCTGGCTGAGAGGATACCTTTCAGTGTATTTGTCAATCATTGGTGCACTCAGGATCTGTCCAAAATAAGATTGGTGGGTGCGGGCATTTCTGGCCTTTCGTCTGGTCATGAACTTCGGAGGGTGTAGGAGCGGCCTCGGGACCCCTGGAACTCCCTTTTCAAGAGGACCAGAGCTCTTGAGACATTGAGTTTCTGGGGGAAGGTGAGGATAGGAAAAATGCCTCTGAGGAGGTGGCGCTGGAGGTGGGCCTTTGTGGTAAATTCCATGATAAGAGGGGTGAAGGAGAGAGCGGAGTCAAAGATAACTCCAAGATTTTTGGCCTCACAGGATGGTGGGGGGTGAGGACCCAGAGAAGCAGGCAAGAAGGTTTGGAGGAAAGGAGGGCGCAACTGTGCCAATGAAAAGGATATCTGTCTTACTGGCATTAAGACAGAGATCGTTAGCTGCACACCATTCCTGAATGGCGGACAGACAATCAGGGATGAGAGAGGAGAAGGAGGAGGTACTAGAGGGAATTGAAGGAACGCTGTGTGTTATCAGCATACTACTAGAAATGAGGAGAGAAGGAGGATGTCAATTGATCCACAGGCGCGAGATAGATTTTTTAAGAGCCATGGCAATAGGATAGAGCCCTGGGGACGCCACGGGTAGAACGCATGGTGGCGGAGTAGAAAGGGACCAATTGTAGCTGGGAAGGGCAATTATGAGGAAAGAGGTCATCCAATCCAGTGCATGGTCAGTAATGCAGAGGGTATCAAGGACACGTTATATGAGGATAGAATGGTTGACCGTGATGAAGGCGGAGGGGAGGTGAAGGAGAATGAGGACAGCGGGAGAGTTAGAGCTGAGGTTTGAGAGCATGACTTCACAAGTGTTTAGGAGAACAGTTTCTGTGCCTCTGGATGCCCTGAATCCAGATTGATGGTCATGGAGGCAACCAACAAGTTCAGTGTGGAGGGTCAGTTGGTGGAAGACAAGCTTCTCCAAGAGGTTACCCAGGAAGGGGATAGTGCAGATAGGGCAATAGTTAGCCAGGCAGGAGGGGTCCACAGATGGCTTTTAAGAGGGGGTGCACAAGGAAGTCCTTGAGGGATAGAGGGAAAGAGCCAGTGGCAAAGGAGTGATTGCAGAAGTTAGTGAGAGCCGGGGCAAGAGAGGAGATGTTGTCCTTAATGGTTCTAGAAGAGCAGAGAAGCACCTATTTGGAGTAGACCTTCATAGAGCGGACAACTTTAGAGATATCGCCGGGTGCTATGGGCAGGATGGAGGAGAGGGCAGGAGGTAGAAGGCAGGGAGCTAAGGGAGGCAAGGGAGCAGGTGCGGGAGTGGCGATGGAGGTGGAGGAGAGTGAAGGCAGGATGTCCTGAGTTTTTTTATGTAAAATGGGAGGCCAAACCGGTGCAGACAGCCTGGGAAGGAAGGAGAGAGGTGAAGACTGCAGCTGGATTGGCAAGTTCTTTGCAGATTTTGAAAAGCTTGGCTGTGTTGTTAGTGGCTCCAGAGATGCAGGCTTGGATGTGGGCCCGCTTCTTGGAGCCGATAGAGAAACGATATTGCCTTTGGAGCAGGCGAGGCGGCAAGCCAGTGTGTCAGAGGATAAACCCACGGACTGCCACTTCCGTTCAGCAACCCTACACCCAAGATGCTAGCTCAGAGTCATACCAGCCATTGGTTTTTGGAGCCCAGTTTTAGGTGGATCCTAATGACAGGGGCAATGATTTCAAGGTTGTTAGAGATGGCGAGGTGCAGGTTAGGAAGGACAGAGTCAGAGGCAGTGTCAGAGGCAGAGGTGGGAGGGGGATGAAGGTGGAAGCAAAAGTAGTGACTGACACTCGCTTCATCGGTCGGATGACAGTGAAGAAGGCCAGAACTGCTCAGGGGGAGGGCTTGGATAGAGGGCCAAGGGGCCCCAGGCAGGAGGAGAGGAGAGAGTGGTCAGACTAGGAGAGGGGATGGTGACTAGATCATAGAAAGGGATGTTGCCAGAAATGAGGGCATCCAGAGTGTGTCTGGCTAAGTGAGTCGGGCTGGAAGGAAGAATAGTGAGAGAGAGGGAGTCACTGAGTCACAGAACTGTAAGGTGGATGATTCAAGGGAGTCTAGGTGTATATTGAAGTCACCCAGGAAGAGGAGTTTGCAAGAAGAGATTGAGAGGCAGGAGGCAAGTTCAGCCCATTCAGAGAGGAAGAGAGAGATAGGGCTAGGGGGCCTGTAGATGGTGGTGAGGGTGAAAGAGAGGGTAGGTGAAACCCCCAAGCCTATAGATGATGCCTTCAAAAGAGGAGTAGGATTGAGTATGTATGATGGAAGCAGTCACCCACTCAGCGAAAATCTTGGCCACTCCACCCCCGGGCCTGTTGGGTCTGGGTTTGGAGAGGATTTTGTAGCCCTCAGGAAGGAGAGTGTCAAGAGCAGTGACAGAGCTGGCATTTAACCACATCTTGGTAAGAGCGAGGACGTCTTGGTCAAAGTCTTTGAGAAGGAGACAGATGTCAGAGGAATGTTTGACAGCAGAGCGAGCATTCAGAGTAGCTAAGTGAAGCTGGTTGCCAACTTTGAAGGTTTTCCGAAGAGGGCGACTGGGGCGTGGTACTCCCATAGGTTGTGCTGGAGAGGTGAGAGGAGAGGAAGAGGGAGGTGTGGCAGGAGAAGGGAGGACATTTATGAGAGAGGGCAGGTGCCAGTCAAGAAGGAGAAGAGTAGGTTCAGAACCTTGGGCCATGATAGTGCCATTGTGATAGATATTAATGATACACCTTGAGGATAGTGCCACCATTAATGGGTGAGGAGGAGAAAGGGGACAGGGGGTCAAGACCAGGTGGTGGTCTATAGGTCAGGGGAGGGGACAGAAAAAAGGATGCCAGTAATAGTCTGCATGGAAGTAGCATTGACGTCGGTGTCAGCAATAGGTAGGCCTGGGTTAGAGTCCAGGAGAGCTTTTTCAGCTTTTTTCTTCCAGACTTCATGAGAGAGGTAGGATAGGTGATAGAGTAGCAGTTAAAATAGATAGGGGAGATAGAGAGTGCCATGGGAGTATTAGAGGAGAGAGTGAGACAGACAGGGGAGCTGTACAGTGCACAGGAACTCACCAAGTGGCCTAGCAGCCAGATAGTCACAGAAGCAGGAATTGTGCAATGGAGGACAATCATTTCACAGATTTAAAAGAAAACCTAAATTCGAATTTCCAATAAAGCACTAGAATTCAGCACAAAATGGAGAATGCACACATTGAGAAGCACACCTAGGTTCAAATTTTGACATGGTATTTCTACAGAAAGCGATCAATGGGAGAGTTTGAAGCACAGCAGGTACATATATCAAGTGGTGCAGAAATTACAGTGTGCAGTTACGCAAGAGGGGAAGGAAGGCATGATTCAATCAAGCAACCAAGGGCAGAGGGTTATAGTCCAGGACAGGGGGAATCTGGGTGTTTACCGGTGCAATGCAAAAGCAGATTTTTCATGATCAGAAAGAAAGAAAGAAAGAAAGAAAGAAAGAAAGAAAGAAAGAAAGAAAGAAAGAAAGAAAGAAAGAAAGAAAGAAAGAAAGGTGGCCAGACAGGGGCCTTAGCGTGGGCCTTGTCAGGGGGCCGGCTCTCGCCTGCCAGCTCCCTGATTGGCCGTGATGAAAGGAGCTCACCCAATCACAGAGTGTGCAGGGCCTGCATCAGAGCACTCTGGTGCTCGAGGAGGACGCAACAGCCATGTTGAGGTGAAAACATCTTCTTACAGTGAACCAATTGGCATCATTATGGAAGACAGCGTAAGGGTGCTCTTATAATGTTGATACCGGCCGATAGTTGCCCAGCTAGCCGTAAGCTAACTCCAGCGACCCCAACCACTCGGGTGTCCTTATAAACTAGAGCAAGTGAGTTCCACAGGTTCAAACGAAACCATACACAGTGCGATTAATCTTGCACAGTTTTTGGTGGCCTTGAGCGCCTCGTCCATCGTGCATTTAGATGGACAGTTTGGCATCTTCCTCGCTAGAAGCAACTATGGCACTCAGTGGTAGAAAAGTAATGAAAAAAGTAGTGGAACTGTGGTCTCGTCAGGGGGGAGAGTAGGCGGATGCATAGTGCAGCATGTGACAAGGTGTTGCGGCCGGGGCATTGCAATAGAGTTAGGACCTGATTCACAGAGCTTTTTCCAATGGGGGTCTGTCATTACAAACCACTTCTGTGACTTTGGCCGTATGTGTCTAGTAACTAAGGCTCCTATTACAAATGTACACTTGCACAAGGACATGAATGGACAAATCCTCTGTGTAGAAGTGGGAATATGGTTGTAAAAAGTAGAGGAATGGTAAATAAAAAAAAATGAAAGTAGTCGAACACCGTTCCCGACCGTTCCCGCTCACTTCGATCACTGATGGCACTATGGGACCCGTTTGCTCTTTTGCAGCCGGCCTGTTCTAACTGCTGCGTATTTGAGGGGAAAGCAGTCATCCATTTTAACGATTCGGAGCAGGTGCCCTGCAGATGTAGACAGTTCCAGACCAGCTCCCCCATCCCCTGCCCGGTCTGAATGGCCACCAGACCAATCCCAGCTGCACTCCTCAGACGTCTGTCAATTACGCGACAGGCAGCAGCAATACCCGCGAGGGCCGGAGAAACACACAGTGCAGTCAGGTACGCCAGCTGAATCTACTATCCTGGGAAGTCTGCATTGGTGCTTGTGAAATGCCCTGCTTATAAATCCTGCAATTAGATGTAGTCAGAAGCTAATGCAGTTTCATCTGAGCCAGAGGCGTTGCTGGGGGAGGGGAGAATCTAACCAAAAGGCAAGCTAGCCCTGGGTCCCGACAGATTTCCAGACCTAGCAACACCCCTGATCTGAGCAAAGCAGGCCCTACAAGTTAACCTTGATTTAGTAGCCTCTGCAGACTGCACCTCAACACAGTGGTGTAGATGTACCACCACCAAGGATGATTCGGTTGTGGAACACGTTCGGAGTGTGGCATCTGTCATCAAGTTATTAACATTTCTGCACATTTATGCCCATTTTGGAAATAATGGATAACCTTGAATGAAGTGGACAGGGGTGAGTGGGCACTGCTATAGTTCAAAAGGTTACCAATCTTACTCAACGATTTGTATATTTAATGTTAATAAAGTCTGGGGTGCACACACTCTCAAAAGGTGCCTGTGAACTGGGCACCTACATATACGCAATAAACACACGAGAATGTACCCACTGGGAATGATTGAATGCTTCTTTCTGAATTGGTGGAAGACTAAGCTTCCTTTACCTTCAAATAGAGGTTGCGAGGTTGCAACCCTATATTGTTTCATATTTAAGAATAAATAAAAAATGATAAGAAAGCAATCATGAAAAAACACCAACTAGTTGACATATCTAAAGAAATGTATTTACATCAGTACATGCATTTTTTTGAGAAATGTAATCAAAAAAGACAATAGCACCAAATAGTAATGAATACTAGCTAGCCTAGAAACACATGTGTACAGGCGCGTTATACATTTATTTATTTGCATTTTTTTAAGCGCTCACACAGCCCGTGGGCATCGAGGCACTGTTACAGGAATATGTCTTAGTGGCGTATTTATAACGCACTTAATAGCCAGAGGTTTCTAAGTGCGCACCCATGGATTGAACCTTTGTTGCTTCGTGTCGTCTTGTTTCCAAAGCGAGCACGTTGCCGCTGAGCTATCCACTCGGGACAAAATGACTTCAATTAAGGAAAAATTAACTTAATAGGCTAGAATGCTAACAAATGCAGAGAAACATAATGGACCACAAAATAATGAGACTTCCTTATGATACAAAAAGGACATAACTACCATTACTTAACAAGAAATCAGCGACCCTTGAGGAAAGCTGGGGTAGACTGATAGGTAATTGCCATGTACCCACTGCTAAATACAGAGACCAACTATATAATGTAGAGCACAGGAAAATAGGGTCTATGTGCGGATGCCACCTCGAATGGAAACCCAACGCTCGGGTTGGTTAGGATTCGGCAGGCAGCGCAAGTTTCGGTAGAAGCTTCAGTATGCACCACCTTCATCAGGACCAGAAAACGACCCTAGGTTAAAAATGAGGAAAATATGTAAATCATTTATGGAACCTACTAAATAGAATACATGTTAAAAACCTGCCCCGATTTCAAGATTGGAAGTACAACTATGAGGGAACACGGAGAAGTGCAACCCTAACACCAACTGGCTGTAGAAAGAAATTATACACAAGAAGGTGTAGTGAAGTGAGAAGCAAATAGCTAGACTGCCCTGCCGAAGGGGAAGTCAGCCACCTGTCCCCAGATGAACCAGAACTATGGTCCCAGGCACTGCCCATCTGCACTAGAACTGAAAGTGCCAGAAAAAGTCTTAGACACCTGTGCAGACATGCAGAGGGACAAAGGGATATTAGGGACAAAGGAGCTGTATCAACGACACCTGGCCTTTACCTGTACTACTCAAAGGAAGTCTGTGTATCACGCACTGATATGTGGAATGCAATGCAAATCCGTAGACAGACAAAGTATAGAGAAAGGGAAGGACAAGGCTTGATTAAAGTTCATACCTATCCATGTATGTAAAGTGCGCGGGCCAACCTGGTACACATGCTGGGGCCCATTAGAACAGATGAAAGAGTGCCCCAATACACTCACCTGATTCCAGGTAGAGTGAGAGGGGGGGGGGGATTTTCCAAAACGCGCATATGCAAAGTAGAGCAAATCAACTACGCTGGCGAAAGAGCAAGATCTGCAAAAAATAATAAGTGGGGGGATACGCCCACAACAAGTGCTATGAAGTCATCGAGAAGTACTTGTCGTAAGGCAGCTACAGGGCCCAGGTGCTAACATAACCCAACTGGTGCCCACCTTGCAGGGAGATGGCTTGCCCAAGCGAAAGAGGGGGCAGCTGAGCTCCTCAATAGGATGGAAAAACACTGTCCAAACAAGTGAGGACAAGGTATAAGTGCTGGCCTACAACCCAGAGCGTCCACATATATGCAGTATAACAACGATGCAGAATAAAGAGCTGCATGGCACGTGTGTGCTCACCCTAAGACTCGAGGAAGTGTCAAACGTATCACGCAACAGCCTACTTGAAAAACAATAATACGAGGCGTGGAACGTGCCTTACCTTCCGGCTGTCAGCCGCGTGCTACTAGCATTGAGCGCAAAGATAAAATGGCTGCCGTGACGGAGTTCTGGCTGCCGGACCGAAGGATGCGTAATTTATTTGGATGCACGCGTGGGTTTTACATGACTTCAGGCAAGTGCAGCTAAATTGGAATATGCATGTTTTCTACAAGTGTCACTGTAGACTATTTTAGCGTTGTTGCGCTGCACATTGAAGAAAAAAACAATTGCGACACTACTAAGCCGGAGGTTTAAATGACTTCTTCCTCCTTTTGAGACTTTGCGTAAGTGCAACTAAATCGGAATTTGCATTGTTTCTACAAGTGTCACTGTAGACTATTCCACTCATCTTGCGCTGCATATTGAAGAAAAAACCAATTGCGGCACTACTAAGTGGGAAGTCTATATGACCTCTTCCTCCTTGTGAGATCTATGTGCCACTCCTGTATACACTCCATTGCAGGCACACTCCCTTGTGTCCTCGACACTAGCGGAAAAAGGTCGGTACACCATTTAGGATTCCCTGATGAAGATTTGGATTAAATAATTCCATCACGTCGAAACCAATCGGAAGCTGACGATTGTTGGAGATGTGATTTTATGAATTGTAACATTTACTACTCTGATCCCTTCCAGTATTTGATGACATGCTCCCAAATTTCTGAAATATTATGACATTTTTAAATCACCTGAAAGTCTTTTTACATATAAAACTAATTTTTGTGGATGTTTTTTCTGTATGTATGAGAATGTATGTTGATGAATGATTGAATTGTTCATTGCAGCTATTTGTGTTTTGTTATCTGCAATGTTTTACATTTTGTTTTTCCTGTAACCTTAATGTAAGTTAGAGTGTTGATTAATACATGATTGATTTATTTTTGGAAATTTTGTATCAAGTTCAATAAATAATACTTTTGATACGCAATATCTGAATAGAGTACTCTGGGCAATTTTTCAGTATATAGTAGATTCCAGAATGAACAGCGACATGAAAGCCATATCTTTATGCTGTTGGCGTCCCGTTACAAAATACGCTGTGCGTGATGACATCACCAGCAAAGCTAAAGGGCTGAAACATAGAAAGGGAAGCTTGGTGGCCATGTTGTAATGTGACAGGAGCCATGAAAGAATGAATATACATACATATTTGAGGCCAAATGGGTACTCAATGCGGTAGACTGCCCCTGTTGGTTAACAGTTGTTAAAGCCATGGAGTTCCCATTGGCTGGGACCAATCATGAACAACTTGATCTTTCTGGTAAACTTACAAACTGAGCATCCCCCACATGGAAAATGTCCATTACTTGGGCGCAGGTTCCAATTGTGAGTCATTTCTCTTAATTGCTTAGGGCGGGAAGGGTCCAAAAAGTCCTTTAAATTATTGGAAAGTTTGTAAGAAAACATGGGCGTGGGCTCTTGTGGCATATCGAGTAGAATGAGCAGCCAGTATTTCTTGGGCAATTTTTTCACATCAAAAACATTAGTATTGTGTGTAAGTTCACAAATTAACTTGTCATCCTTTTCTTGTTGAGGCCTACGGACTAGTAGAGTCTCCCTTGCACAAATTTGCTCTTTTGAGCGAGTGGGACAATAGTTCTTTGGTGTAACCCCTCGCCCTTAAGCGGTCACTCAGGTTGTTGGCATGTCTACGATATTCCGAGATGGAAGTACAATTATTACGCCAGAGTCTCTGAAATTGCCCATAAGGCCATCCTTCCTTGACACTTTGTGGGTGAAAACTAGAAAAGCATAGAAGGGTTTTCCGATCAGTAGGTTTTTTGAAAAGGGAACATTCCAGTAGGCCACTGTTATGCCTGATCACTAGATCTAAACCATTGATGTGGTCCTGGCTCTGTTCCATCGTGAACTGAATATAAGGTTTTTGAAGGTTTATCCAGTCAAGAAATTGGCAAAGTAAGTCCTGTGAACCTGTCCATATGACTACTATGTCATCTATCTTACAACACCAGATTTTAATATGACCTCTATAGTGGTTGGTGACAGTAAGAATTAATTGGTCTTCAAATTTTGCCATGTGATGTATAGCTGGGATGGGCGTGAATCCTGCACCCATAGCTGGGCCACTAGTCTGGAGATACAATTGATTATCATAAGTAAAATAGTTTTTCTGAAGGGTCAGAGACAGGAGTTCTATAATGAATTCTATTGGAACGCGTTGTTGGAGGTCGCTTTGTGTAAGAAACTCTCTCATTCGATTCACTCTGGGTAATGCTTGTATGGAGTGACCTGATATCCATGGTTACCAAGATGTTATGTTCCGGATCAAATGGCATTCCCTCAAATAATTGTGTAACCGCTAAAGTGTCTTTCAAGTAGGTCTCTGTAAGTGGATATAGCGGTTGAAGACAAATATCCACAAACCTACTAAGAGGTTCCAGAATGGAACCACAACCAGCCACAATCGGTCTCTCTGGTGGTTTAACAGGGTCTCTGTATATTTTTGGGGATTGCATAAAAAGATGGTATGCATGGTTCTGAGTGATTGAGATATTCATATTCATCCCTGTTGATCCAATGTCATTGTAGTGCATATTGCGTGGCTTCTACTATGTCTTGCATGATTACAGCAGAAGGATCTTTTTCGAGAATGCTATAGCTCACTTCGTCTTGTAATAAGTCTAAAACCATGTCCCTGTATTGTTGGACATTGAGGACCACTATGCCATCACCTTTATCTGCTGGTTTAATGACCAGTTCAGCATTGGGTGTCAATAATTTCAATGCCAATCTCTCCTGGTTGGTAAGACTGTGTCTGATGTCATGCATCTCATGTCTCAAGATGTTGAGATCTTTCAAGATGCATCTTTCAAATGTAATGATGTCTTTAGAGGTGATGTTATCTCCATGTGTAAAGGTAGATATAGCCCTGAAGCCTGTATCTTCCTCCCTATATGTAGATTCATGTTCATGAAAGGAGGATTTAAGCCTAACCTTCCTGAAGAATATCTGTATCTCAATTTCGACTAGAAACTAATCAGTGGGATTGGTAGGGAAGAACAACAATCCCTTATCAAGTACTGTGTGTTACATTTCTGACCAATTGAGACCTGAAAGATAGCAAATTGGAAATAGTGTATCCACTTTTATTGGGGTGGCATTCTCCTGTGGTACCATTGTCGTCTCGACGGCCCTGTGAGGGGAACTGGGGAAAATATGGTTCCCAGTATTGAGCTCTCGGATGACCTCGGCCTTGTGCCACGAGCAGGTGGTGAAAAATAGGGGTTATAGTGGTAATACTCCTCTGATGTGGAGTCGCTGCTTGAATCAGAAAAAGGGACCCAGCGTCTCCAGCCCCATTGGTTAATGGGCAACTGCTGGGGTCTATCTATATTAGGTCTCTAGGTAGTTAGAGGCCAGATATGGATAAATAGCCTCAATCTTAAATTCTCGAATATCTTTGGAAACCTTTGTTTTTTGGCAAAGGCGGCTGACTTGAAATCATCAAACAGCTTAGATATATTTCTTAGCTTATTCTGAGCCTCTGAGATGGCAGAGTTTGATAGAAATTTCTGTTCCTATGTATCCAGTTCCCTTTGGAGGCCAGAGCTGATACGTTGAGCCGTTGGAATGGTGAGGACCATTAAATCACAACAGCATTTTGTCACGATGTGACTACAGCTAATTTTGTATTTTTCATCCTCAAGGAAGAGGCAGTGATCGTTGGGGACTACCAATCATGCCGGACGAAACTTGAAAGTGTTGAATTTTTAGAAAACAATGTAAATTCTGTTCCTCGTTCATGCCATTGAGTACCAAATAGTCCTGTCTGTGCACCCAAAACGGTTTTCTCTGTGGTCTTCTCCGTTCGATATCACCTCAGTGTTCCTTAGCATTGAGGAACTCCAGAACCTGGAATTGCATCTAGGCAATCGAGTGTCCATGTTCATTGAAGTGTCTGGCCACCGATGAGTTTCTTTTTCCTGTGCGCACGCATAACTTATCTCATTCCAACGTACCTTTACTTTTCTTGATGTTTCTCCCACATAATAAATTCCACAAGGGCACCTAATACAACATATAACTTTCTCAGATCAGCAAGTTGCAAAGTCTTTTAACAGGTTCATCTCCCCTGTCTGTTGGTGAAATACATATGGGCCTTTGGTGACACTGTTACAATTACCACAGCTCAAACACGGGTAAGTACTATTCCTTCTGGTTTGTGCTGTGGCTGTTTGTGATCTCCTATACACACTAACATGTCCCTCAAATGTTCACTTCCCTGATATGCAAATATTGGAGGCTCTGGAAACAAATGTTTGGTTCTCTCATTATTCATCAAAATGCCCCAATGTTTGTTTACGCTTTGTTTAATCTTTTCGCTCTGTAACAAAATGCGGTCTCCTGCAGGTACGACGTCCTTTTGTCGGGGATGTTTTTTCATGAGGTATTTTACTGCGAATTTATTTTCTTAAAAACCCATCGTTTTTTTAGGAAATGGGGTGTTTGGGGGGTGAACCCCCCCAAAAAAAAATTTCGATGGGTTTTTCGAAAATAAAATCACGGGAAAAAAACCCAGCAAAAAACATCCTGCAATGAAATGACATGGAACCCTCCTGCAGATTCCCTAAAGGCTTCATCCTCTCACCAATCCTTTCTAACCTTTACACGGAGCCTCTGGGCACTCTCATCAAGTATCCGAATATAGCCACCCACTAATACGAGGGTGATACTGAGTTGTGCCTGGGAGTAAATAGCGCGCAGGACATTACTCAGCTCTGCAATTACCTAGCCAGTCCTGGATGTCGACTGCCTACTTCAAATTAAACCCATCCAGGACTGACTGCACCCTCGTGGGTCCACCCGCTCTACAACAACTTGTCCAACAATGGCTAAATGATATGCGCCTAGATGAATTTGATCCACAACTCTCAGACTCAACACAATCTTTGGGCTTCACCATTGACAGCAGCCTGTGCTTCCAGGAGCACATAGCCAAGAAGGCCAAACAGCCTTGCTCCAAATCGCCACCCTTTGCCAAACAACCCCGACATCCCGCCGCACGACTTTCAGACTGTAGTGCAGACCATTCTGGTCTGACACATTGATGGGGGAAATCCACACCTGATGGGGCTCCCAGCTGTTCACTTAGCGCCCCTAAAAGAAGTCCACCACGCTGGAGCATGTCTTATTGTGGTTGCACAGAAATGTAACTAAATCACCCTGTCCTATGAAAGCTACATTGTCTTCCCCTTCAGGCCAGGATGCTGTTCAAGACTACTTGTATCATCTACAAAGCAGTAATGAGTAGCACACCTGGCGGCTCAGCTGCACATATCTGGTGGCACACGCTCCTCGCACAGCAAATAGACCAACTGGGTGGAATCAAGACTCTTCCACAAAGAGTGGACACGCAAACAATCCTTCTCTTGCCACGTATCCACCGTCTGGAACGCGATCCCGGTGTCAGCTCAGACGGCCCACACCATTCTCTAATTTTGCATATCTCTCAAAACATGGCTTTTTCAACAACTCCTGAGCAAAGACTAATTCCAATGGACGCACATCCCGACTCACAGACCTCAGCTCACAGTACTGCGATACTGTAAAAAGATGCTAACCCAAAAACCTGATACCCACACTCTGTACAGCGCTCCTCTGCTCTCGTTCTTCGTTGGCGTTTTAAACAATAAAATATATATTTTTTAAAGTGGTAAAACATGCCTTATTTGTAAATACTACGTATCACTGTTACCACACTAGCTGTTACTGCACTTCTCTCAATTTTGTTCCAAGGCAGGTGCAGGTTTTATGTGAAAATGGCGACGTGATCACTTTGTGTGGGGAAACACAGAAAGAGGAAAGAAAGCCCCGGCAGATATTCATGAAAACCTTGAGAGGATTGCAGTTTACAGTATTCTGGTCATATTAACTGCTGTGTAAACAATAATCTAAAACAAACTCCACTTTACTGCTTTTGTGAGTCACTTGAGAGCTTCAAAAGGTGTGCAAAACAATCAACGTGTAACACTATTTCACAATGATAATAATGCAGCATACAAACAGATATCTCCAAAGGCTTCTGGGAAAAATGACAGACCTCCATGCACAGAGATCATTGGCCGCTAGGAGGCAGCGCTGAGCCCCTTCCAGAGGAAACCATTCACCTCCATTTGCACTGAAATTAATTCAGCTCAAATGTACTCTATAGTAATAGGAAAGGTCTCCAAGAGGATCATTGACAAGGGTGCAAGTGGAGCGCTTTTCTGAGGTAAAGCTCCTTGCAGCTGACTTTTAGTACCTTTTTCATACCTGACGGAAGCTGACTCCGGCCAGTTGTATCCCACATCACCCGAGGGCATTGAAGACAGACAAAAAGGGAGCACCTAAGGCCTAGGATTATCTAGACATGTTTACTGAGATCTCATAGCATTTAAAAGTATTGAGGGAGTTCTTAAATGTTATATAACTGAAAAGGTGAATATAGTACAAGGTGTATGTGCTTTGTGGTTTATAATTAATACTGAATTCCTAGTTATAGCATGATACGATAGGTTATTTATAGGTTTCTAAGTCCGGACCCGGGGATTGATCCTGTGTTGCTCCATGTTTTCTTGCTTCCATGGCGGGCACGTTGCCCCTGAGCTATCCTCCCGAGATATCATGCAATGCAGACATTATTCTGCAGTTCAGGATCATTCAAAGCTTTAGGCAGCTCAAGTTGAACAGGGACTAACAAGTGGCAGGAATGGTGTCTGCCACAGCCAATGAAGCCATTTACACCAATGCCTTAATGAACACATTGCACTCGGGCTTTGTGAAGGTGAACATGATCCCTTGAAAATAGTGAATGCTTTAGGACCCCAATGTCCCAAAATTCCAAAAACAGCAGAAAGCTAGAGAAACTCAAGCCTTTTCAACAAGTTCAACATCAAAGAAGATGCAGACAAGTAGTTTGTCATACATAGTGTCCACAATTTTAGATTTAAATTAGCCCGAGTATTAAAATCATATTTGAGATGGAACAACAGTAGTGTTTTTTGTTGTACACTTTATTCTGAGAAATGCTTGAATGTTTTGAGCTCAGGTTCACTGTTGCTTCAAAATAAGAATAATGCTCTGCCATAGATTGTCAAATTATGAATCTGTGGATAGTGTGAATACAAATATAAGACTTGGTTTAGATTGAAGTGCAGGTGTAGTCCCATTAAACCTGAACTGGGGGACCACCTGGCATAATATTTAGATGCCGTTTGATTTGATCAAATAAATTGTTTTTGGAAACCAGCTTGTTTCTTCTCTCAAGGTGTGATGGTGGGAATGTTAAACCCTAAAAGATTAAACTGAGGGTTTTCCAAGACCGGGAAATTGAAATGAACATTTGTTCATCAATTGTAATAATCTTTTTTGGAGGTGGATTTTTAAGCTTTTAAGTGTTCAATTGGGCTTTTTCTAGGAGTCTTCAAGAAGGTGCAGTGATTGGATAGCTCTCTGCCCTCTAGGGGTAGATGTTCTAGTGGTGTGGAACACAGCGGTGGACTAGCCTGACTTTGGAGGTGGGACACAGGAATTTAGGGAAGGATTTGAAATGGTGAAATGTTCTTGAGGGTGAGGCCTTTGTTGGTGAGTTGCTCTGGCATTTAAAGGAGTGGATGCTGAGGTGGAACCATACTAAGGCATGGAGTGTGATCAGCCACTGAGCTCGGAAACAAGCCATTGGATTGATGGTCAAATGTACTCTAATGCTAATGGTCTGTTCAGAAATATACCAAGGGCACACAATATAAGGGGCAGTGGAGAGCATGGGAATACAGGAGAGGTGCTGGTAAGGAGTAGCTATCCGGTGTGACCCGAGAAATGTTGTTCTGGTGGAGTATTTTCGAGACACCGGAGGGGAAGATGATTATGGAAATTATAAGACAACAATACTAGCTGAGTCAGCTGAAAACAAGGCTTTTCAGATGTTTGGACTGGAAGAGGGATGGGAAACAGGGTGGTAGATATTGGGGTGGATATGGGTAATCAGAGGGCATCTTTGCCAGGATCCGGATCCAACTATTTGGCAGTTCTCTGGGTTCTAAAAGGCCATGTATTGTAGCTGAGCGCGTAGGAACCTTTTTTCCCCTAGACTTTGCTGTCGCCTTTCTCGGGGTAAGATATATTTGCCAGACTCCTATTTCCAGGCCTAATTGACAGAGCTTGTATTTGTATCCTTCCCATCTGCACTGCTTCCTTTAGCTCAGCAGCAGTCCTCCTGCAGAAGTGCCAGACGATGGTTACCTGTGCACTTCTCTCGATGGGTTTCCATGGTAAGGGACCCATTAGGGGAAACACATCTGTAATTTGCATGTTGGAGGTCATCATGCATGGTGGCACACTGCATGGCATGGACTGCTGATTCTTGGCAGCGTCCCTACGGTTCATGCTCTCGAGTGCAGTGTGCGCATCAGTGCTAACATTGGGGTCCTGTGATGTGGCTCTGTTTGCAAACGTGTATTTAGATCCGCGGCAAATCAAATTACGACACAGGAGACTTGCACACACATTCGCTTTTCTTGAGCACAATTAAAGGAGCCTAACCTTCCCGGGGCCTGGTTGCAGAAACTTTGCACCGGTGCAAGTGCAATTTTGCACGGTACCAGCACAAGGGCAGAATTGGCGTTCGTGCAATGGATTTTTGCAGCAGGCCAATGTTGGCCCTAGTGCTATTACAGTGCAAGGTTATACTTGCACCTGTGCACAGTTTCTCTATTACGCAGGCTGGTGTCCGTTTTCTTTGTCTTGGAGCACAAGCCTTCCATCCATGTGTGCAGCAAGCATGCTTACTCCTATATCTCCTAATGAGTCCTCGCAAGTATAGGATGTATGTCCTTCTTCCTCAACAAGAAAAACATACTTTCCTAGATTTTGTGATACAGATGTGCATCTGTTCTCAAGATGGAGCCAGCCACCAGGTAACTCTGCCTATCTCTACCATCAGTGTGTTCTTTCCAGGCATTAGATCAGTGTTGAGCCAATGGATGGCCGCGTTGATTTCCTCTGCCATTGCATATCCGGTGCATGTCTGAGTGGCGGTCGTGTTGACTTCCTCTGCCATTGCGCATCCGGTGCATGTCTGAGTGGCGGTCGTGTTGACTTCCTCTGCCATTGCGCATCCGGTGCATGTCTGAGTGGCGGCCGCGTTGACTTCCTCTGCCATTGCGCATCCGGTGCATGTCTGAGTGGCGGCCGCGTTGACTTCCTCTGCCATTGCGCATCCGGTGCATGTCTGAGTGGCGGTCGCGTTGACTTCCTCTGCCATTGCACATCCGGTGCATGTCTGAGTGGCGGTCGCGTTGACTTCCTCTGCCATTGCACATCCGGTGCATGTCTGAGTGGCGGTCGCGTTGACTTCCTCTGCCATTGCACATCCGGTGCATGTCTGAGTGGCGGTCGCGTTGACTTCCTCTGCCATTGCACATCCGGTGCAAGCCTGGGTGGCGGTCGCGTTGACTTCCTCTGCCATTGCACATCCGGTGCATGTCTGAGTGGCGGTCGCGTTGACTTCCTCTGCCATTGCACATCCGGTGCATGTCTGAGTGGCGGTCGCGTTGACTTCCTCTGCCATTGCACATCCGGTGCATGTCTGAGTGGCGGTCGCGTTGACTTCCTCTGCCATTGCACATCCGGTGCATGTCTGGGTGGCGGTCGCGTTGACTTCCTCTGTCATTGCACATCCGGTGCATGCCTGGGTGGCGGTCGCGTTGACTTCCTCTGCCATTGCACATCCGGTGCATGCCTGGGTGGCGGTCCTGTTGACTTCCTCTGCCATTGCACATCCGGTGCATGCCTGGGTGGCGGTCCTGTTGACTTCCTCTGCCATTGCACATCCGGTGTAAGCCTGGGTGGCGGCCGTGTCTGTATTCACCCCTCACGCCTCTGCTTTCTCAGATCAGGCTCTCAAAAAGGACCCTGAATCTTTGTCGTCCGATAGATCAAAGATTTTCCTTTTCTTCAAAGTGACCTTAATAGTTACATCACCAAAGATTCTGTTTTTGTGTCAGTGCAGCTGAAATATGTGCTTTTAAAGGAAGGCCCCCGTGCAGGAGTTGGCACAGGACTCACAATGCACAATGACATTTCTTTCTCATCAGGTGAACACAAGCAGTAGTATGCGGCAAAGACGGAAGTTAGGGGCAGCGCGAGAACCCCTTTTCTACTAATAAAATCATGTGCTGCAATTGGTTGGGGAGGTTATTTGCTGGGTCACATGTGGGCAGGTTTTCCCAGAAATAACTGTCCCTTTAGGGACTGAGATTCACTCCCTGTTCATTAATAATTGGAGTCAAGAACTTGCACTAGTAGAAATGCCTCCGGCCTAGTACACTAGCTATTTTTTGTTAGATCATTTGGAATCTTCAAGGCCTAAGAATGACGACTGTATTCCCTTGGTCCCTTCCTGCCTTGAGGCGCTTAGAAACACTTCATTTGTGTACAAGCGCTCTACAAGTAAACAATTACAATTACAAGAAGAATAAGGAACGCATCTGAACCAAGTAAGGACTTCACTTACTGCTCATTAATGAGTAGCAGAAGGACGACGGATGGCCTTCACTTCCTGTTCAAGAACTAGCATAATAACAAGGAACGGCCTTCGCTTCCTGTTTATGAAGGACTGAAATAATAACAAGGAATGGCCCTCACTTCCTGTTCATTAATAACTAGTAGAATAACAGGGAATGTCCTTCATTTACTGCTCATGAGTGACCGGCAGAATAACAAGGAATGACCTTTGCTTCCTGTTCATGAGCGACTAGTAGAGGAACAAGGAATGTCCCTTGCTTCCAGCGACTAGCATAGTAACAAAGAATACCCCTCACTTCCTGTTCATGAACGACTAGCATAATAACAAGGAACGGCCTTCACTTACTGAATGATTAACAGTGGAACAAGGAATGCAATTTACTCATGTTCAAGGATTGCAGAAGAAAGAGCGCGGCAGTACTGCAGAAGAAGGAGCACAGCAGTACTGCAGAAGAAGGAGTGCAGCTGTACTGCGAAAGAAGGAGCGCTGCAGCTCTGCAGAAGAAGGAACGCAGCAGTACTGCAGAAGGAGCGCAGCAGTACTGCAGAAGAAGGAACGCAGCAGTACTCAAGAAGGAGCGCAGCAGCGCCGCAGAAGAAGGAACACAGCAGTACTGCAGAAGGAGCGCAGCAGTACGGTAGAAGAAGGAGCGCAGCAGTACTGCAGAAGAAGGAACGTAGCAGTGCTGCAGAAGGAGCGCAGCAGTACTGCAGAAGAAGGAGCGCAGCAGTACTGCAGAAGAAGGAATGTAGCAGTACTGCAGAAGGAGCGCAGCAGTACTGCAGAAGAAGGAACGCAGCAGTACTGCAGAAGGAACGCAGCAGCACTGCAGAATAAGGAACACAGCAGTACTGCAAAAGAAGGAACGCAGCAGTACTGCAGAAGGAGCGCAGCAGTACTGCAGAAGGAGCGCAGCAGTACTGCAGAAGAAGGAGCGCAGCAGTACTACAGAAGAAGGAACACAGCAGTACTGCAGAAGGAGCGCAGCAGTACATGCAATGGCATTAACATTCCCCATTTACCAATGATCAGCAGCAAGCGGAACATGGACCAGCATTTACTTCCTGTTCATGAGTGATTAGCAGCAGAGGAAAGAATGCTATGCAGCTCCCAGCTCCCAGCAGCCGCTGCAGTGGTTTTAGATGCAGAGCGTCCTTTTGTATATTGCAGTCCATCTCTAATGAGACAGCAGTGTCCGGGCATACCTGTAAAGTGCTGTGTCCCTGGGTTACCTATAAAGCTGGGATAGTGAGGACAACCCTTCAGCACCTGTTGTGAGCCTAGCAGAATTCTGGGCATCAGCCCACCACCGGTACAGCAGCCAAGTAGACTGACAGCTCCTCACATCAGAGCGCTCATATAATGAGGTCACGCCACCATCCTTTCTCTAGCGTGCAGTGCCTCATTAAACAGAACTTGGTGCATTTAATAAGAAATTGCTGACATGAAGCCGGCGGGCAGGATGCACTGAAAAGCAACCAGACAGGAAAGATTGGCGCAATCTTCCAGCCCTGCTGTTAATTGGCTGTGCAGCAGAGAGGATATGTAAATGTGTGAAGCTTCGCTTTCTACTTTCTTTTAGAATACTTAGCATTTATTCTGATTCCCAGGCCCTGGGTGGATTTTCACTCAGTAATTCCCAGATGACACCAGCTCCCTGATGTGGGAGGAGAGACGGCAGATATGGGATTTTAGGAGCTAAAGTGATCTTAGGTCAATAGGCTTTGGGTCTTTCCGTCTTGTGGTCTTGTCTCGGGAGGATAGATCAGCGGCAACATGCTCGCCAAAGGCGACACAGAGGAACACAGGTTCGATCCCCGGGTCTGCGGTTTCTAGGATAGGTTATAAATAACCTATCATTAGCCTACAAGCCCATCTCTGCTACTAATACAGAAAAAATTGAATCATGCTTCTGAAAAAAACGTTTTGTCTCAGGTTGCCCAAGTCCAGGCCTCGGGGGCCAGAATCCTGATGGGTTTTCAGAATATTGTGGGGATGGGCCTTTAATCACCTTAACGCAAAACAGGCCCGCCACTTAAGAAGCGAGTACACGGTTGTACACAAAGCAAGTTTATGGTGCAAAGCTGCGGGGAGTGGTTAGATGGTGTTGTAGGACCAAATTTACCCAAGTCTCAAAAATACAACATCACTTGGCATCTTATATACTTTTTGCAACTATTTAAAACACTCCCAGTTACTATAGTGACTATATGTCCACGACTATTGTAGATTACCTGTCACCAGAGATTGTTGTGGGCTAGTTTAACAATAATCTGGGCCCACAGGTAGTCATATTCTCAATCAGTATGATCACTCTACCCCTCCTGCTCATGGTATTGTTATAATCACTATACCCCGTGCCTTGACTATCATTTGCGCAGGAACCTTTTGATGAGATTACAACTGCACATGTACTTTTAGATTAACCTCTAAACTGCCGTGACCACTTAATAGCCTATTGCTTCTAGTAGCCGCCACACATGTTAGCCTATTACACAGAACGTATTGTTAGCCTCTGATGTATACTGACGAAGTATTGACATATGTTCAATTACTGATTTGCTACTAAAGTGCCACCCTGGTAACTTAGTCACCGTCAGGTAACGTCCTCTAGAAACAGAAATCCGAAGCCTTAATTCCTCAGGCATGACCTACCTAGACCAGGACGATCCGATCCCCTTCTGGATCACCTTAATCATGTCTAGGTCGTTTATTCTAGCTCACTCCATCGTGCCTTCCAAATTCCTCCATGCATTTCCACAGTTCAACAACTTAGCTAAAACTACACTAGAGACAGCACCTAACGAGAACCCTCCACTTACTCCGACCCAATGGATCCTAAAATGTGCCGCCCGGCCTACACCTAAGTTACCTTATCCTCTCAGCATTAGAAATGCTAGACTTAGATCGCAAGGTACAAAGATCCCACCTCGTGATACTCACCTCAATAAAATGTTTTACGGTAAGAACATCTATGGTACCCTCAATGACCACATCAAACCAAGGACCCAGAAAGACATTAGGTCATCTTACACTTCTAGTCCCACTACTTGTTCAACTAGTGCCCCCACTGTTAACAATTGTCCTGCATCAGTCGATCTATGTCCAATGCCAATAATAGACCCTTTGCACAAGATTCAACATACGTACACCCCTTTGCATGTACCTGTCTCTGTTCACGGCAACATTGACACACCTAACTCTGAGCTACCTTTTGTCAAGGGCGCACTCATTAACGCGAGATCTCTTATAGCACATGCGCTTGACATTGCTGACCTCATCCTGACCAACAAACTGGATATCCTAGCTATCTCGGAAACTTGGCTGCATGCGGCAGCGGGCCCGGCCCTCTCATTGGCCATACCAGATGACTACACGATCCTTCGAACAGATAGAGAAAATTCTAGAGGCGGTGGAGTAGCACTCATCGCAAAGACACAACTGGGCTTAAGAGAACTTTGGGGGAACTCCTCTCCATGAAATTACCTCTCACTGCCACCTCAACCTTGACTATACGCCTTATATACAGACCCCAGGTCCAGCATCATCTCTGGATGAAGATATCACTCACCTTCTCACTAGTAATGCCAAACCAGTGTCCAAAATTATCCTACTAGGAGACCTTAACGTAGGACTCAACGACCCTAAAGATGACAATGCCACAGCACTAGCCAATACAATAACAGAACTAGGCTTTCTGAACCGTATTACAAGCCCCATCCATGATAAGGGCAGAACACTTGATTGGATAGCAGATTTAAACTGTAATTCAAAGATTGTTTTGAATACCCTTTTCGCATGGTCTGACCACCATGTGATCACCTTCACTATCCAGGACTACCCTATCTCAGACCCTGGCCACAGTATGGCACCTCCAGACCTTACCAGAAACAAACGTAATATTACAGCGGAAAGATTATGCTACTTCACCCCATCACTAGCCAACCCAACTTTGACAACCTAGACCCTGTAGCATGGTAGAGTTGTACAACCAAACCCTCTCTCAGGCAGTAGAGAAAGTGGCACCATTAAAAATACGTAAAGCTAAACAGTGGGCTCCCCTATACACTTGGTACAACACTAACCTAAAAAACATACGCATTACCAAGAGAGCAGCAGAAGAGAACTGGAAAAAAAAACTTCAACTATAAACAAACACATATTTCTCACAGCCTCATATAACTACAAAGTTGCCATCCACCAAACAAAAAGTGACAATTACAAACGAAAAAATTACAAATGCAAAATGAGGTACTAAAGAATTGTTTGCCATTCTCAGAGAATTAGAATCCACAGCGACACTGCAGGAACCCTGCACAAAAGACTCCATTTGGTGCTTGAACATCCAAAAAGCACTGCTGGACAAAATCCCTCTTCTTCAATCAAAAATCGAAGCAAAATTTCTCAGCCTGCCTTCTGACTCTCAACGTTTTGAGCACTTATATTCCACCCCAAATCGGCCCACTCCTTTCAAGTTTGCCCGCATTTCGGTATCTGAAGTAATACAAATAATCGGGAGCCTCAAGCCTTCAAGATGTCCAGGGGACATATGTCCAGCCACGATCATCAAAGATGTTGTAGTGGAGCTCGCCCCATTTATTGCTACCTTAATAAATACATCCTTTGATACTAGTATGGTCCTGACTAACATTAGAAATGCCCGGGTCCTCACACTTCTCAAGAAACCCGCACTAGACCCTAATACAGCCACTAACTATCGGCCTATAACCACGGTACCCTTCTTACTCAAAATCTTGGATAGGGCAGTCTACCTGCAAATTCATAATTATTTAGAAGACCTTCTAATTTATGCGGCCACATACAGCCTCTGCTGACCTTGAAAAACTCATAACTGCCAGACCCTTGCCTCGGGCCTCATATTTATTGCCACCAAACAAATGACTAACTCTCTTTAAAGATTTTAATACAAATGGCGAGCTAACATCCGTTCCCTTGTGGGACTGTTAAGCGTGTCCTGTTTGTACGCTGACTGTCTTACTAGGTAACTCATTCTTTTTTCCGTCAAGAACGTCCCTGCTACTTAGAATTCATGTGCAACAGCTAACTGTGGAGCAAAGCGCCCCATTGTGTGGATCGTGTTCGTGTTGAATTTGCAGGTTTAATATTGTACCTTTCTACGTGCGTGAAGATCTAATATGTATACATATGTATAAAATGTACAAATGATTGTAACACTAAAAGTAACATAAAATTAACTTCAATTGATTCATATGGATTTGCAACACTGCCCCAGTTCGCTGATATCCCCGCCCCGTCATCAAGATGGTGTGAGCAACATGAATCCCTCGTAATAATGGGGACCCTCATTGACCACCCCGACAATATCCCACATGAATATTCAAGAGAATATATGCATATAAATTTGGAATCATTGCATGTAAATGTATCTCATGAATATTAATGAGGGATATCCTGAAAATCCGACATGTTTCTGGCCCTCGAGGCCTGGAGTTGGACAACCCAAATCTAGGCTGTGTAGGGAGATATGGCTTGTTCATGTTACAAACCACTGGTCCTGAAGGAGCTCTTGAATACAGCAGCCCTAGAAATAGCATGGTTAAATGTGCATTTTCTTGAATAGGCTTGAAGGTTTCGATATAAACAATCCCAGAAGAGCTATCTAAACCTGGAAAATTACCACTCCTATTACTGATTTCCACATAAAAAATCATGCCTCTTAAGTAAGGGTGGGTGACCATTTTGGTTCTTTGATCTCTTTTCACCAATGTCAAAATCCCATTGCAAAATAACTCAGTTCTTATATTTCTGTCACCCATGACTCTCATGCTATCCCAGCGCTTCCTTTGCTGTAGTATAAATAAGAGCAGGCGCTGCATGGCTTGGGCAGAAGAGACGAGATAGGGAGTGAGAATAGAAGCACAATTTATAAGACGGATTGCGAGTGGGAGCTGCGAGGGATAGGCTTGAGGCGGGTTGAAGAATGTGAAAGGTTGACTGGCTCATTAGACTAAAGTGGCACCAGTTCGTCTCCAGATTGGACTTGAGTATTGGACCACACAGGGACCAAAAAGGCCTGTGATTTTTAGTTAGGCACTCATGCAAGTTGTTCCAATGAGAGGAGAACGTGTACTGCCTCCTTTGTAGGTCTCTAGCATGCCGACTGGAATATATGAAATTTAGGGCTTTAAGTGGGCAGGGACTAGCCTGGGCAGAGTCCTGGCAGTCGCTCAAGATTGTGTCTCAGACGGGGCCCTGCTGGGGCATCCTAAATCGCCTGGGGACCTAGCCCACAAGGACGCTAGAAACCAAGGCCATTTTTCTAAAGCCTAAAGCTCTCAAGTATAAGTCAGAGCTTCAGACTTCTGTAAAAAGAAAATTGACGTTTCTTTCTGAATTGTGTGGCAGCGCCCTGCCAGGCAACCCCTTTGATGCAGTGATCTGGCAGGGGGTCGGTGACACAAGTAAGAGACAACACTTTCCTGCCCTGAATGCTGCCTGTTAGGTCACGCCCCTTTGGCGAAAGAGCGCTTCGTTGTCGTGGCCAAAAAGGGGCATTCACCTCTTAATTGTGGTGCCGACACCCTGCCAGACCATGGCCCTTTTCAGCCACGCCCCCATAACTGCCTCCGCTCGATTTTGCATGTCACTTATAGCACTGATGACATCCATCTATATCAATACTTATAAGGCACAGGCGCGTGCCCAAAAAGGCTCTCAAGAAGCCAACTAACTACAAGGCCATGTAGCAGCAGAATGAGGAATGGCAAAACACAATGAGGCTGAACGAAGCACCAATATATAGTTTTAAGATAGATGTTTCCTACATTTTTATTTAAGAAGAGATACAACTATATAAGATTTCAGAGAGTCGAAGCCTAAACAAAAACAGGGCGATTTCCCCACCTCACGCAGCGGGAAATGTGGAAGATGAGCTAGGCTGAGTCTAACAGACCAGAAGGCACTGAGAGGAAACCGGTGTCTACATTTCTGCATCAAGTATTGAGAGGGTTCTTGAGAAATCGCTTTATGTCTAGAGCAAAGTGCCTTACACGGAACTCTTGCTTCTGGTTAATTTGCTTTTGCCATCTAAGAACAAGTTGGTAGTAAACATGCCATTGGGCGTGTCTTGGGTGGGGAACAGGAGCCGTCGTAGTCTCCCTCTAGGGGCAATAGACTGTTCTTTCTTTCTTTCTTTCTTTCTTTCTTTCTTTCTTTCTTTCTTTCTTTCTTTCTTTCTTTCTTTCTTTCTTTCTTTCTTTCTTTATTTGTATTTATAAAGCGCACATCCGCCCAGAGGCATCGTGGTGCAGGTGCCGGTTCAGACAAGGGAGCAGTATTGAGACAAAATATGCTTCTGATCAAATAAATAAAGATGTTGACACGCTGAGGGCCCGTCTCCTAACTTCCTTAAGGCAAAGGGCACCCCATAACCCCGGGCGGCCCAGACCGCCATGTGTGTACAATAGATGCAAGTCACGAAATCTGCACAGGCGCATTTCTAGTGATCTCCTGTCCCCCAGAGCCTTACACACATAGACACACACACACACACACACGCTCATCCCCTTTCACCCAGCGGTCACTCACCCATACATCTCCTCTCACAGTCACACTGCAGTCACCATACAGGCATGCACTCATCCACCCAGAACATTCAAACACACACTCACTCACATTCCTACTCACTCATCCACCATTCACTCACCCATAAGCCTTGCACATCCACTCTCACTGCATTCTCCACACAGGCATGCACCCACCCACCCGGAACATTCACACAGGCACACTCACATTCCTACTCACTCGCCCACCATTCACTCACCCATACACATCTCACATTCACTCGCACTGCATTCTCCACACAGGCATGCACCCACCCACCCAGAACATTCACACAGACACGCTTACATTCCTACTCACTCACCCACCATTCACTCACCCATAAACATCTCACATTCACTCGCACTGCATTCTCTACACAGGCATGCAACCACCCACCCAGAACATTCACACAGACACACTTACATTCCTACTCACTCACCCACCATTCACTCACCCATAAACATCTCACATTCACTCGCACTGCATTCTCCACACAGGCATGCACCCACCCACCCAGAACATTCACACAGACACACTATAACATTCCTCCTCATTCACCCACCACTCACTGACCCATACACCTTCTTTCGTGTCCACTCACACTGCATCCTCCACACAGGCATGCACCCACCCACCCAGAACATACAAACACACACTATAACATTCCTCTTCATTCACCCACCACTCACTGACCCATACACCTTCTTTCGTGTCCACTCGCACTGCATCCTCCACACAGGTGTTTATCAAAAGAAGAAACTAATGAGGAACTAATTATGAAGTGATTCCCAGTGATGCTGAGTGCAAAATATAAACCCTTGCAGTCTCTAGACTATATTTAGATGATTGCAAATGGTGTTTTGGAAAAATAGGTATTGTTAGAAGACAGTCATCTTTTACTAAAAGTTATGGATAGCTGCAAACAGACACTGAGTGAGGCAGAGCATTAACAGAGAATTACGTTTTTCAAAAATCCTTCTAATTAAAATCCTAAATTATTACCATGCCTGCTTTACCTATGTATGACGAGGTATTGGAGGTTGCGGATGGGCGTGAGCTAACACTCTTTTTGATGTTGGACCTATCCACGGCCTTCGATACAGTTGAACATGGTGTCATGCTGAATCGCCTAAGAGGGACTGGCAAGATTTCTCAACAGGCCATCCAATGGGTCTGGTCATTCTTGGCAAACAGACATCGGCGGGTGAAATTTGGGGCTATACATCTGAGTCTATTACATTGAGCTGCAGAGTTCCGCAAGGATCCGCTTTGTCTCCATTGTTATTTAACCTGCATATACGACTAGTCTTAAATATTGTGAAGAGTCATGGGCTAAGTTACCATTCATATGCCGATGACACACAAATTTATATCAAGATCAACAATATGGATGATGCTTTTACTACGGTTATCGATACCAGAAGACATGAACACATGGATCGCAAATAATCTGCTTCAGTTCAATGCAGCTGAAACAGAGCTTATTCTATTTGGTCCCAGGCAGCGGGTCCTGACAGCTAAGGAATCGCTCACCCCATGTTTCCTCGGTGAGGAGTTATAATATGCCACCCAAATTAAGAACCTCGGCTGTGTGTGGCAGGAGAATTTGAGGAGTGAAGCATAGGTGGGGGCTAAGGTTCAGGCAGTCTATTACGCCCTGCGGATGCCCCGCAGTGTGTTATCATTCAGCTGAGGGCCCTGAACACAGGCACTCCTGTTTCTCCTAGCTTTGAGTTTGGACACTGGAGCCACCATGAGATGAGACGCTGCAAAGCACAAGGTTCTGCAAAACATGTAAAGACAGATCTTAGGCAGATAAACGGGTGCAAAGCCACGAAGAAAGCGCATGGAGCAGGCAACAAACCTTAAACTCAACCAACCTGTGAACAGACTGTTGACGAGGAGAGGTAATTACTGACAGGCCCATTGGTCAGCACTCACCCTCGAAAACTAGTAATACAAGAATGCAGCACCATGCGAGGACAGAGTGCAGGATTCACATACTCCGGCAAGAATCAATAATCAGGACTCAGTAAATTCCGTTTAATTATACATACATCAGCTTATGGAGATCAGCAGCATCACAAACACCTGCCTCACCCCGAATTCCTCGAACATTTGTCCAACAGCCTCTTTTATGGGCAAAATCCATCATCATTGATGTCTAATTCTACAGAAAATCATCATGCAATACAATTGGTTGGGAAAGGTAACTTATGTATAGGTGCTATAACTGTATATGGAAATAATGCAAGTGGGTGGATAACTCTACGCCCTTCCCTCTACACCACACGTGATTGACGTCACTACAAGTATGACGTCTCATTGGTTACAATGTCTATAGGACCCTAGATTACATGGTCCCTTGTGATTGGGCAAGTTACACCTTTAAACATAAATCTCCATTTTAATTAGCAGCATGCAGAATAGACACCCAGGTGCCTAGTATCCCAAGAGTCACCCTGTCTCCCCTCCATCAATCAGTGGTTTAGGGCTATGTGTCAATTAGTTGGCTGGGTATGGCCTCGGATCTGAAGTCTCTTATCAGGAAAAGTTATGGCACCCTCTGGTTCTGGATGACATCAGCCGGTGGTACATCTTTGCGCCTGTCTGGTCACGTGTTGGTCCACCATGAATCTGCTTCAGTTTCCAACCTTTTGTGCATTTAATTCTGTGTGCGCTTGGCCACCTGCATGGCCCTCTCTTATCTTGACCTTCATGGGCGGGCTGACATGCTCTGAAGTTGGAGCCTCGTGAGCTCATGCTCACCTCCCCTTCTCTGGTTGACCTCGATCTCCCCGGCATGAGCCATCCTTTGTTAAGTTTCGATCCCGCTCCTTTCCTCAGCTTGGGCCTGGATATGAAACTTGGCCAGTCAGGCCTTGGCCGCCTGGGAGTACTTCTGTTTATACAAAATGGAGTTGCACGTGTACATTGTGCTGTTTTGAGGTAGATGTATACAGTCGGCGCTTGCCGCTCTAACTTCTACTAAGCATTGCAAGCAGAATTGATTACTTAGCATCTTGCAGTTCAAGCTTATTTACACACGTTCAATAAGGCGGTTGCTTCCATCTTGTCTCATGGCACCATTCTCATACGTTTTTCAGAGTGTCTCTCCCCTTTGTCCTTTACAATTATCCTCGCAGTTGTCAGTACTGGCATGCATGCTTTCAGTACTCCTTCAGTTCATTCTTGGAGCTGCTCTGGTCCTTGTTTCATCTGCACTGGCCTTCCATTATGGCTTTTGGAGTCTCTTCATGGACCGTGTGTAGGCATTCCTCCTTGTTCCGTATCAACGGCTGGTACGGTTGTCTGATTGGGTACCGTGCTGCCCTGGGTTGCCTGGTTATGGGCATAACAACAGGCATTGATCTTCTAATGTCCACAGGGCAGGGGCCCATTGCAGCCCTTTGTTGGTTCAGCTGCTCCTCGTACATCACATACCTTGGCGAGTACTTTACTGGAACCTCGAAGCGAGGGGCAGGGTTGCAGGCCACGTCTGGGGTCTCCTCTACAAGACATCCAGTACAACTACCTCTGGAGGCTATCCAGTCAGACATCCAGTGCCACTACCTCTGGAGGCTATCCAGTCAGACATCCAGTGCAACTACCTCTGTAGGCTATCCAGTCAGACATCCAGTGCACCCACCTCTGCAGGCTATCCAGTCACACATCCAGTGCAACTACCTCTGGAGGCTATCCAGTCAGACATCAAATGCAACCACCTCTGGAGGCTATCCAGTCAGACATCCAGTGCACCCACCTTTGGAGGCTATCCAGTAAGACATCCAGTGCAACTACCTCTGGAGGCTATCCAGTCAGACATCCAGTGCAACTACCTCTGGAGGCTACCCAGTCATTTTACCACAGAAATGTCATTATGGATTTATATACCACGCTTCTTTTACTGAATTCCTGTCGCAAAATAGTGGGTGGTGGGTTTGGATGAGGAAATATGGTATGGGGAGATGGTGTGGGGTGGTTGGTGGTGGATAGGGGTGTGAGGGCTTGCCCCGATATTTTTCACCAGATTTGGTAAAACAATGCCAAAAAGAAATACTGCAGGACAATGTCTGTGATATAAACACATGGAACCCTCTGGCGGTCAGGAATAGTGTCAGACCTTTTCAATATGAAACCAGAGACAAGTTCTGAACCAGCCAATTATGGTGTCATTGAAAGCCAGGGGGGTGGGCACATGCATCACTAAGCCCTTGACCAACCTAAAGTTGATCAAAGCCGCTACTACGATTCAATGGGATTTACTGGGAATGAAGGGTATAGTCTGTTTCCACTGTCAACAAGTAAAGAAGATTTGACCTCTCTGCTGCCCCTTGCGTTAGGGCTCAGATCGGTCTCCTAGAGGACCCACACCTTTTGAAGTTTAATAAAGAAAGTAACCTGTTGGCTCAGAAGAATAAGTGGAGAGGGGATAGCCGCAGGATTAATTAATAAATGATGTAGTTCAAATAGGACAACCTCAGTCTTTGT
Source organism: Ambystoma mexicanum (assembly GCF_040938575.1). Classification (NCBI taxonomy): domain Eukaryota; kingdom Metazoa; phylum Chordata; class Amphibia; order Caudata; family Ambystomatidae; genus Ambystoma; species Ambystoma mexicanum. The sequence goes on from NC_090927.1 coordinate 160,653,613, forward strand.
TGAATTAAGCTTAAACCCACAGTCTGGCATCAAACCCCTTTCCAAGATAAAGAGTGGAAGCCGAGTCTATAAACTTACCTAAAGGGTCGTCCACCTGCAGCGGGGTCTGATTATCGTCAACATCTGAGTGGTACTGAAAGCCCACAGAGTTCAGAAACGGAGAACAGATGTGCATTGAAAAGGTGCAGTGACAAGGGTGCACTCTGTGGCACCCCACGGGCAGAGGATTGAAAAAGACCCATTGGGACCCTCTGCTCAAGATTAGGCAAAAGCAGGAAATCAGCACAAACCATGATGATTAACTGCAACCCGCCGGGAGAGGGAAGCAGGCATCAGTCTATGGTAAGGGGATGAAATAAGGAGGGAGCTGGCCGCTCTTGGTCTGGGTAAGAATGTCATCACAAGCGGTCAAAAGTATATTTTACATCCCACGGCAAGGGGCGGAAGCCAGACTGAAAGGGATCCAAGTTATGAACATGGTCCAGGTTTTCCTGTAGTTGCCTGACACTTTGTCTGAGACTTTTAAAGGTTTATAGTCATTCCATCGACAGCCAAAGCATCTAATGCCATACCATCTAAAAAAATCATCTAAAAAAAGCATCTAATGCCAGACCATCTGAAGAAATCATCTAAAAAAAGCATCTAATGCCAGACCATCTAAAGAAATCATCTAAAAAAAGCATCTAATGCCAGACCATCTAAAAAAATCATCTAAAAAACAGCATCTAAAAAAAAGCATCAAATGCCATACCATCTAAAAAAAACATCTAAAAAAGCATCTAAAAAAAGCATCTAATGCCATACCATCTACAAAAATCATCTAAAAAAAAAGAAAAAGCATCTAATGCCATACCATCTAAAAAAATCATCTAAAAGAGAAAAGCATTTAATGCATTTTTTTCATGTTTTTTTTTAATGGGGGTTCCCCCAGACCACTTTTCTTTAACCTTTAAAACCCAATTTTTATTAAACTAAACCCTTTACCATCTTTAAAAAAATGCATTAGACGCTTTTTTTTTAGATGCTTTTTTTAGAAGGTATGGCTGCTGAGGCTTTGGTTGTCGATGCAATGACCGGATACCCTTTTAAAATCCATGAAAGTCCTGCAATAGAGTGAACAATAATTAACGATTGTACAATCTCAAGCAGGGTTAGATCTGATTTTACTGACCAAAATGTCAGAGTGTTACATTTCATCGCGACCATAATACCGAAAAACACTGTTTTGTTTTATTTTTAGTGGGGGGGTTACCCCCTTAACCCTTCCCCTGGTTTTCTCTCCTTATAACGCCAACCCAACCGCATCCCGACTCATTCTAACCTCATGCCCCACTATCCCATACATATTTAATTAATATTTTCAGTGTTTTTAGGTATTATATACTTTGATGAAATGAAAGAATCTGTTTTGTTTTCGGTGAAATGGCTGGGTACCCCCAAGCAGGCTTTTTAAGCAGGGTGGGCAGAATCCTCCAGTTCGGTTCATTAGCCATGCAGCTTGACCTGAATTTGCAAACACAGGGTGCAAGGGTTTTCGCGTATTCTCCTGCAGCTAGTGCCGGGGTTGCGGCGATCAAATCTGAGGTAGGGCAGAGCGTAGCCCGTAAAGGCTGAACACCTCATAGAAGATGTCCCAGAAAAACGAAGGACAATAACCCTGTGACGAAGACGGTCCGAGCAAGGCAGTGACGCCTGACAAGCATCCTTATGCATGATCTCTGGAATACATATAACCTTCTTTACAAAGAATAGGCCAGCAGACTGAGCTGCTGGATTATCAAAAGCCCCCTACTCTAGGGGAGGTGTAGGAGTCAGGAGGTGGAAGGTCAGAGAGCAGAAGAGTACACAGCAGTGCACAGAAGGGGCTGGTGGCAAGGAAGGGGTGGAAGAGAAGGAGGAGGGAAGGATGAGGCAGAGAACAACAGGAGCAGTGGAGAAGAGGTGACATGAGCCTCCAGCGGGAGGAGGAAATAACAGAGGAGAAAAAGATGAAGGAGATCGGAAGGAAATATAAGGAGAAGGCCTAGTCAATAGCTAAGCAATGGGGGGAGGCTAAAGAGAATACAAGGTGGGTACTGGCCAAAGCCTAAGGAGGAGAAACAGCTGTGGCAACAGAGAGTTTTTGAGAAATTGAGATAAGAACAGCTCAGAGAGGAGGCTGTTATCAAAGAGGCCTGCAAGGTTGGGAGCCTGTGGCCAGGGAGAAAGAAGGCCTGGCAAGGTCAGGAAGCCATGTCCAAGCAGGCTAGGCATGTCAATAACCCATTTACTCATCAGGCGCACTACGCAGAGTGCGCATAAATAAACTCGCAAACAGAAGTGCCCTATCCGTTTAGCTGCTGTACGATGAGATACGCCCCAAAATCCGAGGACCAATCCGATCGTTTCTTCTCTTCTCTCTCTATTGCTCCTAGAGCCGCCCATTGATGCGCTGAGGATCCTGTATCCTGGGGCAACAGTAGTGTAAAGGGGGGCTGTTGAGACACCCTGAGATTTGGCAAGGGCCATAGTGATGGTTAATCACTTTGGTTCGACATTTCTGTTTGTAGAAGGCGCATTGCACATGGAATTGTCGCTCGGCACTTTCACAGGTGGAAAATAAAGCGCATGGGTTCTCTGTAAAGCTGCTGTTTTGATTAATGTTGGCGGCATAAAATGCTGTCCACAGAATTCCAGATTTCTTCTCAGGGAGTCCCACCTGTGCCGCCCTTGCTCCTCTGTCTCCCCCACACATTCACCCTTTCTGTGCACGCCCGGTATGATTGACAGACGGTAAGGCCACGGTTGCCAGAAAGCCCTGGAAGGCGGCCATTCTTGCTAAAGGGAAGCTCTCCCACATGCCGTGGGTGTCCCGCATCGGTGCGGTCTTTCCAGGAGGCAAGGGCGTCAGGCTATATGAGGAGTAGCAGAAAATGACAGCTCCCTTACTAGAGACATTATTGCAATCACTTTGGAGGGAACACCAGGTTTCAGGACAGTGCTACAAACGGCACATTCATCACTGAGAAAAAAACATTGAAAAATGTGGGTGGGGGCGTATAAGGGGCACGGTGGGGGTGGTGTATAGGGAATAAATAATAGGGGAGGGCGATCGGGGGGGACCGCCCAAATAATAAAATAAAAAAGAATTCAATGATTTTTTTGGGCAAAAATGTTTTGCCAAAAAATGCTGCAAAAAAACATAACGGGCAAAGGGCTTCATCACGAGTCTGGCGTTAACCCTTAAATGCAGCGGTAGCGCTATTACCGCCGCATTTAAGGGTCCGCCAAATCACGGGTTTGGCAGATTTCCCCCCAGCCTACGCTAAGAGTGCGAAAATTCGAATGGGGAATACCCGAATGGGCTCAGTGGGGAATGGGCAATACCCGTTCCGCCAAACCCGTGATCCGGCGCTATCAGCGCGGGGGGGGTTTGGCAGTAGGGCTATTAACGCCGGCGCTAATAGCGCCAGTGTTACCGCCCAACTCGTGATGAGGCCCAAAGAATGAACCTAGAACCCTACAAACAATATGCGATAGTTCCCCGGGGCAATGTTAGCCAGAGTGGTTACTGATATAATAAGCCCCCTCGAAAAAACTGTGGTAATCTTAGCTATATCTACATTGCTTCAAGTGACTTGACCATCTCAGTCTTGCAAAAGAAACTCAGGAGAGGTACAATCTCCCCAGTAGCCATTGAGAGGTCATAGGATTCCAGAGCGCCACAGCTATCCATTTCATCAGCCTATAAAATCAGTGGTATTATGCGGCCTGATCAGTCTTTGTGGCAGTGCCGGTTAGTCTTCCGGGCGCTGCGGTCCACTGCCCCAGCTTCATTTTATCGAATCCGTCTTTATCGTCATCTAATCATGTTTTGCTGTTGATCTTTATCTCCCGCCATCAGCACGTAAAAGTGATGTATTTTGCCCTGATCCGCTGCTCCTCCGCGTGCTGCAGCCAGAGGGGGCACGGCCCATCGGTCGCCTGACAGGGCCCGCTCCGCGCAAGGCATTAGCCGCACAGAAAAACCAATTTGCTCTGTGCGCCTCACCTGCTGACACTGGAGAAGTCATTACTACATATAACATTTCCTTCAAATTGATATATGGCAAGAGAGCTCTGAGCAGGTCTGTACCTTGATCGCTTGCAGCACCCTGAGAGACGTCAATCATTGACACCAGCTGAGAGGTTCCCTGTGCCTGACCTCCGCAGACAGCACAGACCAGGGATCGAACCTGTGTTGCTCTGTGTCGTCTTGCTTCCAAGACAAGCACGTTGCCGGCGAGCTATCCCCCTGAGACAATCAATAGCAATGGAGATTTCCATCAAGGATTGCCCTGCAATGGAGGGATTGGTTCATTGGCCTACATTAGTCAGAAGCACCACAGCCTTGACATCATGTCAAGATATTTGCCCGTCTCCCAAGCTAAATACAAGGAAGATACGATTTGCGAGCTATGATTCCGTGAGATATAATTGGCGTCTAGATATCCAAGGGTTCAGTGTGCTGCAACGAATGCAAAAAAAAAATAAATAATAATAAATACATTCCCAGGTAAATTATCAATAGGAGGACCCTACATTGGCTTGCATGAGCTATTGCTTTCAGCTTTCCTGCAAAAATAAGGCAAAATAAAACCAGAGTGGACAAGAAAGCTGACTGCAGTTGATAAGAAGCAGTAAAATTTGTAATGCAAAGAAAACTGTATTCTGTACAATACAGGAGGCAAAGGTTTCTTAACATAACATGACCAGAGCATCTTTGGCCCAGTGATTTTAATTAAGATCTCCTCTTCTCCAAAAGATTCATGGTCAGGAATACTGTGTCCTATAGCAATGACACCATGGTTCCACCGGTAATTGATTTAGACCCGCAAACAGACTACGGAAGCATCTAAGCAGGGCAGCGGCAGACTTAAGAAAGCATTAAAGCTTCAGGGGACACAAGGCAAGGGTTACACACCTAAACCTCCACAACTTTTAATAGCCAACAGAATCAAACATCCAAAGACTGAGGCCAAGAAAGAATAGCCAGCCAACCACCTACCACTGGTGTGACCATTGCGGATCGGCCAAATGACTGATCAAACCATATTAACATACATGTGCAGTCTCAAGTGCTCCAATTCATGCCTGCAAACACAAGGAAAAACAGAAGCATGCAATGATCAGGACAGGTCATTGGATGATTACGCCTTGCAGAGTTAGCCCGTAATAGTTCTATACTTCAAGGCACCAACTCCAATGGGTGGTAAAAGAATACAAGCAAAGAGAAACCATTGACAATCCCAACAGTTTGGGCTTTTGTGTAGCCATGGGAAAGGCCCTTGCCAGGCACTGGCCATTGACTGTAGCAGGTGCAAAATGGTGCGAATACCTGGGCATCTAATAGTTCTGCCTGGTAAAGCCCTAATACTTATTCACAAGCCAAAACGGTTGAATTTGCCAATGCTTGTTTTTAACAGGACAGGACTTCAGTGATGGATACACATAGGGCCTCATTCCGGGTTTGGAGCTAACCATTGAGTAATTAGCTCCATGGTTGCCTCCGAAACCGTCCCAAATCCGGCATGGTGAATGGAGTAATTACCGGTCCATTCCAGGGTTGGAGGGACCGGTAATTCCCCATTCACCTTTTGCCCTTCCCCATTCCCATTTCTGCCCCATAGGGCTCAATGGGAATGGGGAAGGAGGTAATTACGGCACTGTAAATTACGGTACCGTAATTACCTCTGAAGTACCTTTGCGGGTCCCGTACTTTACTCCTGCTAAAAGCAGGAGGTAAGGAAGGACCCGCAAAGGAACCTCAGAATACGGAGGTAAGGGATTACCGGCATCGGCACCCTTACCGGTGCCAGTAATTCCTTACCTCCAACCTCGGAATGACCCCCATAGTGCTGAGAAATCGAGTGGCTGAAGGCACACCTGGTGAAGACATGCTTATTACAATAGTGGTGAATTTACAGCTCCAATGAAGCCAGACTGCTTTGAAAAAACACTGGCAGGCACTTTGGGTGCAAAGTTTGATGGAAAATCTTGCTTAAAATGAGGTCAAAGGATTCCCGTGAGGAGGTGTTTTGGGCGGAGAGCAGCAGGAACTGGGTGGGAATGGCCATAGGCATTAGCATGGCCAAGGGCAGTCAATGGGTGGTGAAATAACCACACAACACTTAAAATCTTTGTGTCCCTCCTCAACTGCCATTTTTCCCTATCTGTACTCTAATACTAGAGTTGTACCTTATAGGTAGTGCAAGAAACACCTAATAACCCAAACTAAACATCAAACAGGATTCCCAATGCCAGGACCACTGTGCAGACAGCTGCATAGAAAGTGTCTGATGCAAAGAGACGCACAGCAGATGTCCAACATAAAGGGAAGTATAATATCATGGAGAGATATTTGGGCAATTATCAAGACAGTCAACACAGGTGCAGCTGTGCTGATCATGTCATTTCAAAACCCTCTGCACCGCCCACAGATCAGTAGACAGGCAAGGAGATGAATTTATTTGTGCAAACATCACCCAATACTTACCCAGAAGAACCTTAAGATCAAGCACCGACCTCCAAATAGAATCAAGACACTACGAGAAAGCTAAACTCAGAGGAACCGCTTTTTCCATTCTTATAGCGAAACTGTGGAACTCGATTCCAAAGGAAATCAGGACAACAGAAGACCACCTACCCTTCATTAAACGGCTGACAACTTGGTTATTCAACTCGCCCGTTTATCAACAAATCAACTACTTGTACACAACGATCTACCCACGGGGAACCCACTTCAATATCCTACAATACCCAAACAACACCCAGAATCTGCACGCCTAGGTAAAGGTGAACACTCCACAAAAGAAAACAATAGAATAGCCAAACAATATCCAGAGACCACCAAAAACTTACAAACCATTTCCCTTCTCTACCACACTCCCCAATACACACCTACCACCTGCACCCAGATGACCTCCGAACCACCCCGCTAAAACACCAAACAGCACTTCACTCTGAAATCGACTGTCACACGCAAATAGCCTCCAACACCCAAGAACACAATCACTGGACGCCTGTCCGTAAATAAACATCCAGTGTAAGAAACAAAGCACAGCCAGCAAACACACATGCACAGACGCCAGTTACTCCTGATTCTACATGCATCCACAGATGATCACAGCACGTGCCTATCCCACCACACCCCTAACAAACCCACACCACTTTACCTCACAGAGCCACAACCGGGCCTGGAGACAATGGAAATGGCTGCTGTGCGCGGTATAAATCAACTTAATATAACATTGCATAACATGACATAATGAAGAGCGCAGAGTAAATACAATAGGCATACTGTACAGGCAACTCATAGACACAACATGAGTTTACACAATGAAACCTCTAAGACTTACAAACAAATGGCAAGATATGCAAAGGCACTACATATTTATGAACACAGTCTTTGCAAAATACATTTTTTCAAAACGCCAAAATGTATTACTCCATTAATAGTGTGCAGCTGGCAGTTTTAATGTAATATGCTTGCAAAATTCCACAATTGAAGGGTGTAAAGTTCTTCAGTCTGTAAACACTTCCCCAAAAACTGTTAATGCTGGCCACATCACCTTTATATTTTATAACTTAACTGCTTATTCAGGAGAAATAATTTACTAACTCACAGGAGGAGCTAATCAACAAATACCCAATAGATCATAAAATAACTCTGACCAAACACAAAACTACTCATGGAGCGGGTTTCAATGCATCTTTGCCTGGTAGAAAACTATGCTAATGAGAAGCCCAGCTAGATTCAGGTTGCTAAGGGCCTGCTATGGAAACTACAGGCTATTGGGCTCTTCCCAGAAGGAACTATCTTGCAGCTATACATGATATTATATGATATGATAGTTTATTTATATAGCGCCTATACACAATGTTTCAAAGCGCTTCAAGGCAAGGGAGGGAACAAGGGAAAATACAATGACATTCTTACAGGCCATGAACAGTAAGGATGTGAAATTAACTATCGTACTCGGCCTGACGACATTTCAGATAGTGCAAGAGCTAAAACATAGATAAGGAAGGGAGGGGGAGAGTGGGAAGGAAATGGAAACAGACAGGCGACTACCGTACTAGGCCTGACGTCATTTCTGGTGGAGCCGGAGGAAACAAAAGGTGAGGGAGAGGGGTGCAGAAAGGGAGGGGAGGAACAAAACAAGCGACTATCATACTAGGCCTGATGACATTTCTGGTGGAGCCGGAGGAAACAAAAGGTGAGGGAGAGGGGTGCAGAAAGGGAGGGGAGGAACAAAACAAGCGACTATCATACTAGGCCTGACAACATTTCTGGTGGAGCCGGAGGAAACAAAAGGTGAGGGATAGGGGTGCAGAAAAGGAGGGGAGGAACAAAACAAGCACTATCCCCCAACGTTCAACAGACATTTAATTCCAACAGCTTATCTCAAAATCCTGGTCATACCTCTGATACCCTTGTGTAGGTATTCAAACCATGACATACCATGCAACCTATACACACCTATATCATTATTGGTTTGATGTTGACCTCTAAACACTTAAAAGTTAATTACTGGAAATATTGAACTCAAAGAAAGGCAGTGTTGCCAATCCAAAAGGGTTACATTTTCCTTTGCACTCAAGCTATAGGATAGCTCACTGATTGAAGAAAAAACAAAATTGGGTGTTTTTTTGGAAAGGAAATTGCTCTTTCTAGGGTTTTGCGCTTTGCACCCATCTTGTCAACCACTTGCTGAGAAGCTGGCCGAGTTCTCTGATGATGAAACTAACAATAAACACAGACCACCATCTGAAGTCCACCTCCTTTTACATCTCACCTTAACACTGAAAGCTACTCCCACTTCCCAGCAGTCCTGCGGCAACTTCAGCTCAGTCAAAGTTACCGCGCGAGTGGGCGGAACCTAGAATGATTTCTTATGAGAATTCAGGACGAACATACATGCCCTTAGCACTTGGACAACGCAAACCTCTTAACTCCGTAAAGCCCTTGTTGTCTCAAACTGACTGATGTCCAGCAATGATGCCTCAAGAGTTCATCAGCACCTGCCCCGGCCATCTCTGCCATCTGCAATGCCTCAATTACAACAAGCATAATACCTCAGTCCTTTAGAGAAGCCACCAGCAAAACCCTCCATGAGAAACCTTCACTAGACCCTCCTAACTTGATAAACAGAGGTACTTCCTCTAATATTCCAATAGCAGCTGAAATTGTAGAGAAGTTTATCAGCACTGAACCTTCTGAGTATCGTGAAACTCGAGGGCTTCATCATAGCAACCAATCAGGGTTGAGGCCCATCAGAAGCACTGACACCGCCCTCACCTTTACAGGAATAGAGACTGAATTCCATAGAGATAGGCAGCTGTCCTCCTCACTGTGTTTGATGAGGTTAGCTGGCATATGATCACTCATATGCCAAGGGCAGCCTCAAATGGCCGGATAATGTACTCATATGCCTGGCATGAATCACCCATGTTCTAGTGCAACTGCACCCACACTGATGATGCCATCATATGGCACATATAAAGTTCTTGTGTATAGTCGGGCACTGCTGGTACTGCCATCATGGTATCGAGTTTTTCGACTGCAGAAAAAGTCACCGCTGAATTATTTGACCACACTTCTTTAACAGTCTGATGCCACACAATGAGAGGGTTGGGGTGGACAGGGGGCATTCCTTCTGCATTTTGTGGCATCACAATCAGTAAGAAAAGTGTAGCAAAACAAAATGTGGGGTAAAAACACATGGAACCGCCATCACATGCCCGCTGTCCGCATCCTCATGGACCTTTCATGACACAGCTGATCACCCATTGCCGGTGGACAGACTTCATACAGGCCTGGGCATTGAGGCACTTACTCTAAGTTGGCTGGCACGTTCCTCAGAGAATAAAAGACTTCAGTTCTAACCCCACTGCCTGGACTATTGGGATCCCCCAAGGTGTGTCCTTCTCCCCTTGCCTTGCCTGTTTATTAGTTACATCAACCACAAGCCAGCAATATACATACACACACACACACACACACACACACACACACACACACACACACACACACACCACACACACACCCCTGAAACTGTCCATTGGTGATATGCAATACTTGCAGAGAAAAGACTCCTGAAGGAGGGGTCAATAGAAAGCCTTTTTAAAGGAGCAGGACCACCGCTCACAGAGTGATATTTCTTGCTGACGGTGTTAGAGGAATTTGCTTGAATCATACATACATCTTGTAAGGACAAATACTAGGAAACTCTTCAAAAAATGTAACTACTCTAAAAAACCCAAAGCTCAATTGTCAGCTATCTCCCCCCATTAACCAATATTGTTTCAAGAACCAGCAGGCTTATGCTGAAAAAATCGCCAAAGCAGGTGACAAAAGTGAAAAGGACTTAGTAGACAGTAATGCCGATTCTCTGCTTCTTCTCGGACTGACTTATCGAGCACTAGTCAGAAGTTACTACAACATTAAAGTGATCGCACATTTTCCTTCGAACCCATTACAATGGTCGACATGGAGAAAGCACTGAGCGCTATGGGCCCCACCTCCTACTTTGGAGACGTTATACCCTCTAAGTTCATTCTAGAATATAAAAAGATATTCTCACTTTTTCTTGCCCATTTTGTGAACGCTTCCTTCCACTACAACCACATCCCCGATTCCACCAAAGAAGTCACTGTCAACACCAACTTAAAAAAGTTGGTTTGAACCCTAATGGCACCAAGAATCTAAGGCCCATCACTAACTCCCATTTCCTCTTGAAGATCATTGATAAAAATGTCTGCCATTCAACTCCAGGTCTACTTGGACACTACAGCCAAACTACATGCAAGTCAATCAGGCTCCCGTTTGGGACATAGTACGGAGAGCTCCCTGCTAGATCTTCAGACCAAATGTTGTAGATCTTAGACAAGGAAAAGGCTGGGTTGCTGGACTTATTGGATCTGTCAGCCACGTTCGATCTTTTAGAACACGAACGTCTGTTAGACACTCTGGCCGACGTGGGTAACTGCTCACAGAAGACAGTTGACTGGATTCACTCCTACCTATCCCATCAGAAGTCAACTGTACGTTGGGCTGACGCTACTTCTGGCCCTGCCCCCATTTCTTGTGGTGTGCCTCCGGGAGCCTCTTTATCATCTACACTAGTTAATGTTTATATTAGACCACTATGGGATCTTCTCCCCAAGAATGGGGTCCTCTCTACAAACTATGCTTATGATACTCAGCTGATACTCAAATTTGACGGGGAGTACGACCTTGACGCTGCAAGCCTCTCCTCTGGTATATAATATGATTGGACACTGGAAGACCACCCATTGGATGTGTCTCAATGGTGGTAACACAGAGTTTCTGATCTTTGCCCCCACTCAGGCCCGTGCTAAACTAGACTCCAGATACTCTAGTTTTAGTACCGAGGATAATGATATCTCCACACTTGGACCAGCAAAAACCCTGATCGTCTATTGAAATCCTTGGTTAGTGCAGAGGCACACATTAACCACTTAATAACAAACAGTCAATATTATCATAGGCCGTTCAGGCACAGAACACCTTTCATCTCAGAGGATAACTGCTTTACCAGAGTACGAGCCATTATTCTGTCAACGCTTGACTATTGCAACACCCTCTTAATAGGTGAAATTAAAGGCTGTCTAAACGGACTCCAGGTCCTACAAAAAGATGCTATATGCATTATAAAAGGGGTTTCTCTGAGAGACCATGTCTCTATTATCAGGAAAGAGATAGATTGGCTCCCAATAACAGCCAAATTCAATTTAAGGCAGTCACACTGCTCCATAAGTGCCTTCACAACAAAGCGATTTGAACGAAAGATTTGTAACCTACGAAGCAAGAAGGACTCTACGCTCAGGCAACTCCGCCTTCTTATGTTGCCAGAGATTCCAGCAAAATCCCTTCCTTTGGAGCTGCGACAAGAAGTTAATTCCGCAAATCCCTGAAGGCTGTGCTGTTCATCTAAAGGGTGTTTTTTGCAATTGATCCCATCAGAAATCTCGCTTTGTCCTGCTCTATTTGTTTGTACTGCTGTGTCTTTGTGCGCCCTGATGCCTGCAGGTTTTCGGGCGCTATGGAAATAAATTAAATAAAAGGATTTAAGGCACATCGACAAGGATGAGGCTTGTAAAGAGGAGGTGGAGGGATTGCTCAGTCAGCTCGGTTCCACTCTATTACCCTCTTGCCAAATCATGATTCTCTCAGATTCATTTCAGCTTTGACGTCAAAGCCTTCATCGTCTCTAGGTTGGTGGTGTTTGCTCATTTGTTCTCCTTTTCTATGCTTACTACCTCTCTATTTACTATATCATTGTGTGTGTTTTTTAAAAGTCGAATAAACTTAGCATGAACTAGAGAAGCTGCTACACTCACATGATGAACCCAACAGGTTAAATGTCTGACCTGGACACCGTCCAAATCCTCCCACGGGGCTGCGCCCGGTACAGTATGTCTTGACTTGAGATGGGGCACACAAAACAGTGTGGCACCAAATTTATTTTCGGTAGGGTGGGCAGGGGCTATTGTTCAAATTAAGTCAGGAAAGGAGATGATGTAATCAATTCAAAAAGCAAGCATCGGCAAAGCCAATGGGCCTCATGGCTACTCCCTTACCGCATACCGGGTCCGGGTAGGCGGTATGGAGATTTACAGGGTCATTCCGACCCTGGAGGACCCGGTAAGTCCCCATGCCAAATACCATTCCCCATTCCCATTCGAGCCCCAATAGGGCTCAATGGGAATGGGGAAGGAGCTAAAAACAGTACCGCAATTTGTGGTACCGTTATTAGCTCTGTAGTCCCTTAGCGGGTCCCGTCCTTAACACCTGGTCAGACCTGCTGAGGGACCTCGTAGTAGGGCGCTAAGGGATTACCGGCACCAGTAATATTTTGGGATTGTAGACACGTTCTCCACAGGCATTTCACAGGTGCTATCATGTTTCCAAGTACCTAGGTCATTTGCAAGCTGTTACCCTTTTACAAATAGCAAGTAAGGTCATTCTGCAGGCATTGCCATGTGAGGTCTCTCCAACCAAGTGGGCAAGGTGCATGATCACCATGAATTGCTTGACCCAAAACCATCACTCCTTTGGTCATGACAGTGCACACAACATGCAGACCTAACATGCCACTCTCACTCCGCATTTTATAACCCCCTCTCTAAAGAGATCAAACAACAGAACTTTACACAATGGCCATTGCAACCTAGAACCACTGGACCATGAAGCTGCCAACTGGACCCAAATGCCTCTATGCCCTCGGCACAGACCTAGAACCAGCCACCCACACAGTACCCGAGCAGGTCCAAACTGCACACATCAAGACAGCAGCAAAGCTAGCTTGCATTGTGTCACTCTCCCTACTAACCTAAGCCACCCACCTCCGTTTCCGATGCGCCAGGGTGCCTATGGACCATGCAAACAGCAACAATGTCATCCTCTCTCTGGTGCAGCCTTGCTGATGCTGGCAATACAATCCCTAAAAAGGTCATTGGACCTGATTATGAGTCTGGCGGTAGCCGTGCCGGTAAAAACGGAGTCCTTTTTTTACCAGCACCCGGCAATGGGGACTTACCGTGGCATTACAGCCCCAGAGGTCCCCATAATTCTTCATTGCCGGGTGCCGGTAATAATTACTCCCCATTCCCATTTGAGTCCCATTGGACTCCATGGGAATGGGGAGGACGGATGCACCTGCACCCTTCATGAATGGTGCCGGTGCAACCGTCAAGCTCTGTTGGCGGGTTCCGTTCCACCCACAGAACTCGTAATTTGCCAGTCTGGTAATAACGGTGCCGGTAGCTTACTGGCACCGTTGTTACCAGAACGACAACCACGTAATGACCCCCATTGTCTTGTCCGATAACCATGTATTAAGACGTCATTCCAAATGCGCAAGCGCACTCTTGACGCACCCCCTTTCCAGTTGTTATATCTCGTAGCACCTCGTCTGTTCCTTACACTGTTATCACTGATAATATCATGTAGCACTTCATGGTGGACTGCTCCCGCTTCTAAGCGCTGCTATATTATGCGGTACATAATTTATAGACCTTGGAAGAAAGAAGAGCTGGGTGGGCTGTGCTCGGGATTCGAACTTGCACAGTGCAGGCTTGCCCCTTAAAGAAGAAAAGTGCTCTACCCCTGAGCTATACACAAAGCGGAATGAACATGACTTTTCATACACTACCAGATATTAACCTGCGTTTTACACACTGTCCTTAGCTTCCACGAAAAACCATACCTTTGGTACTGAAACGAGGTGAATTGGTGCAGTCATACTTTGGCCCTCATTATAAGTTTGCCGGTACCGGCGGGAGAACGCCAAACTGCCCTAACGTCTCAGCTGCCTTATATCCTGCTGTGAATAATAGTGTTGATTATTATTAAACGATGTGTAGCGGTCTGATGGCCCACCGGCCTGAACCGTGCTATAAATGAATAAATAATGAATATTAATCACGGCCACATCCCTAACACAGCTGGCCATACTGCATATCTGCACTTAAATATGTTCAATGCCGTTTGTCCTTAATCTATGTTTGTCTACCCACGTTTTGTCCCCGGCGACTGTTCCATTTAATACCCTCCACAAACTGGTCAGAATGTCCCTCAAACTCACCCCATTGCAAGACGCTCACTGCTTCCCGCCAAATCTGACTTCTTATCTATTGTAGGCTCTTTTGTGATCAAAAGAGCATTGTTCCTCCTGTATATAAAGAAATACATATAAAAGATATAAAGAATAAATATATGTATAAAAGAAAAAAGGGTCAGGTGAACCAGAACCATCGACTTGATGACCCAGCATCTCTTTAACACGAGTAGGCCCATGACCAGAATTGAGCATGGTGCTCAGCGTGGTCCAACTGCGCGAGAAAACCTGGCGCGTTCCAGAGCATTGATGCGCCTTCACACTATCAGTGGACAGAGCGATTACAGCTCCCAGTCAGGGAGAATTGATTGTAGCGTATCTTTAGACGCATCCTCCCCAATAACTCTCTGTATCAGACCGCGCAGACCTTTAACAGGATGGATGCTGGCCCGCCGGGATCGGGATCCTTTTCGCATCTGTCTTGATATGTGCAACCCTGACGGACTGCGTCAACAGAAACGACTTGCTCCTTGAGAGAGAAGAGATTACTGACCGATCCCGCGGCTGCTGGATTGAATCCCGGACTGATAAGGTGAGCGTGTTTCCGGGAGACGATGGCGCATTTGCTGAAACAAATTAATGGGCGTTGGACATTTTACCAAGACCAATTGCGCTATCCTGAAGCACAGTTCTGATGCAAGGACTGCAGGAAGGATTCAAGGAGCACCCAAAATGAAAATGCTGAAACAATTAGGGAAGGATCAAATGTGTTAGGTCTTAGGAGAGCACTACATTGTATTGATCGAATGTCCAAGCCATGGTGGGTTCGACTCGGCCTTTCATCATTCTGAAGTTGATCAAATAGTGCCCTCAAGTTGGGCAGCTGTCAGCTCCTGTTAATTGAAGTCTTGAGGGAAAAGCACATTCGTTGGCAGCAGCAAGCACTACAATACCAAGGTATCAACATCGAAGAACCCCGTCAGGGTGTAGGGGGAATCCTAAACTAAAGATCACATGCATGATGGCCACTGGGGCAGATCAGTAAGAATGCCCCTGGGGCAGCGGCATTTAGGTTCAGCCATGCAGATTTCATTCAGGTTTGCACCTGGTCGGTGCATTAAGCATTGTGCTGATCCCCAGCCCCCAACATAACTACCCGCAGGTGTGATATCAGCAGCCCCATAGTGCAATTACAGAGCCTCACCCACATCACCCAGTAGGTGCGAACACGGTCAGATGGGTGTCACAGTGTACGCCTTTGGGTGGGGCTGCACACATCCACTCCAGGAAGAGTATCACAGCCTGGCCAGCAATCCATTCCATTCAAGATGGATTGCAAATCTGTCAGTCAACCTGAGGATCAAGCAGGTCCTTGATATTCATTTGGTTGAGGATCCTAGGCCTTCCTAGGGGTTCCTTGGATCAATTACATATCTTCACCCATGCCATTAGGTGTCTACCCAGCCTCTGCACCTGGCTGTGCACAAGCTCTGAATTGTCCACCCATGCAGAAAGCTGTTGCAGAGCGAGAACATCTGCCCAACAGTACTCTGGGAAATCTGACTGAAAGTCATGGGGCGCGTCATACGTTATGGTAGTCCAGAACGGGTGGTCTGAAATAAGTCTGACGTTATAAAGGGAACGAGGCTCAGCCGTCATCTGAAAAGGGGAGCTCTCAAAGATTTGAGGGTGTTCCCTTGTTTAAAGAAGAAATAGGGCCTCATTACGGGTACGGCAGTGTAGTAAAAATGGTAATTCCATTACTGCCACGTTGCCACCACATTACTGCATCGCTGAACTGTGTGTTTGGGGGTAAGATGGAGGATAAACCTCCAGCAAAAAACTGGAGGCAAATTGTCCACCTTACTGCACAAATAATTTGAATTCAGGTGAATTACCACTGACGGTAATTCTGCCAGAATCCCCATGGAGTCCCAGATTTACCACCAAAATACCAGCAAACTTGTAATGAGGCCCATATATTGATGATTATCTTTGTATCTTGTGCCATTATAACATTTCAAAGTAGCATATATGACTGGAGAAGGGTCTGAGGCGAATGGAAGGACAGGTGCTCCGCTCCACTGTCCCTGCCAACAGAGTGAACCTAGGCAAAAGACTTCCTTCTATAGATTGTGGGAAGGGACATAACAGAAGTGTGAATAATCATAGTGTCAGAGCAAAGACAGGTAAGGGGACCAAGGAAATCATTAGAACTATGGCAGATTTTCCACCCATATTGTTTTACATGTCCCGGTTGCGGAAATATGTGGGTCTCTGCAACATTATCCACTACATGGATGTAGATTTTCATTAAAACATGCATGCAATATAATAGAACATCTGAATGTTGCCTGCAGTAACCGAGAAAGAAATGGATTTCTGTCCCTCTTTGCAGGGTGGGAATGATTAGGTGTAGTAGCAGCTCATACTATACACGACCCCTCAAGGACTGCCGATGCAAGCACAGCATGGCTATCCACAGTGCCAAAGTTGCCCACTACTTCCGAAATCTTCAGTTTTCCCCTAACTGCATGCACACACTTCAACATTATCTACTGCCTCTCCACACCTGCAGCCCACCTCCAGCATGGCCACATGCCCTTGAGCCTGCCACTCCCTCCTGGACTACTCCGAGATTCGCAACATTAGGCAGGCCCTCCCGCTTGTAAAGCCCCCTTCACACTACACTCCCTAACCCTCAAACACATGGGCACATTCCACCCCATTAGCCTCGACACCCACATCCCATGTACAGTCAAAACAAGAAGCATCCCAAGTCTTGGATGATGCATGACCATTGCATCTAATCACTCCTGACCCTCACAGGGAACCATTACCGCTGCATTCATAACAGACAAATCTCCCTACCCTTTAGAAAGCATGATTTGACCAGAAATGAATGTCTAATCTCTATGCGGCGATAGCCCACCCTCACAATGGAACTCTTCATAACCAGCCGACTCCAACACACCACAAACAACTTACTCAACCCGTCCCAATCAAGCTTCTGACCTTTTTCACTGCACCAAGACTGATACCTTTCACATTCTTGATGACCTCCATGACATCAACGACTAATGACAGCCCTTCTACTACTCCTCGACCCCTCTGCAGCCTTTGGCACACTTGCAACACCATCATACCAAACATCTTGTCCCACAGGATGAAACTCTCAGGCACCCTCCTTCCTCATGTACAGGAAACAGTTTATCTTCATGATCGCTAGAGATCAAACCCCACCCCTGTCAAATACAGGGTACCCAAAGGATCTTCCCTATCCCCCTCTCTTCCAACCTATATATTGAATCCCTCAAATAAACTTTCAGCAGCCACAGCACCATCTTACACCAATATGCAGAGGAGACATACATCTATTTCAGGACCTCCTCCCCCTATGAATTCCACAACTTCAAAACGGTCTCTGCACGTTCGTCACTTGGATGGCACCCACTTCCTAAAAATTGACCCCACTCAAAACAGAAAACATGCTCATTCTCCAACTCCAAGATATAAACCTGACATCATTCACTGGATCAAAGAACCTAACAATGGAGGATAGCACAGGGGCAAAGCGCTGGTCTTGGAAGCAAGACCACACAGAGCAACAGAGGTTCAAATCCCGGATCTGTGCTTAGAAACCGAACTCGGTACGGTATTAGGCGCGTTATAAAAAAACAATGAAATAAACAAACAACGTTCACATTTTCCTCTCAACACCAGTACAATCCCTAGATGTCACCTTCGACCCACAAAGTCGAGGTCAACAAGGCATGCTAGGCATTGCGTACGAAGCCATCCACCTCAAGACCCTTCCCTGCTTCCATAACAAAAGTAAACGGAATCTCCACACAAACACCAAACAAGCCAACTAAAATGCACTACACATACCTGTCACAAGATCAAGTCCTCCACTTTGTCCACAGGGGTTGAGCATCCATCCCCAGGTTGATGGGAAGAGGAAAGGGGAAGATGGAATCCAGAGCCAACTCTGGTCTGAGGGGAAATCTAGCAAAACCAGACACTAATCCATAACCCTCGTTGTGCCAGAATATTTTCATGTTGTACCATATCTCCAGCCTTGCCGCTGTGTACATACACTTGCATTGTTTTGCCTATTCAGATGCTGGTACACCAGAGAGAGAAGACACAGGGAAGTGAGGAGAGAGACTAGGAGAAAGAGGCAGAGATGCCTGCTCGAAAGTATCTCCAGTGTCACAGGGACGCGATCACCGCAGTGGAGTGGTTGCCAAAAAGGAAATGCTAACTCCAGCCGCTTAGCAGCACAGACCTGCTGCGTTGCAACCCAGTGCAGTTGTGAACAAGACCTACAGAGCACCCTGGTAGTCCCACAGTTAAAGGTTCCAGCCACTGTGACCCCAAGAACAAACTTTGACAATGAGATCTTTTCACCGCCAGATCTCACAAACGGCAAGACTCCTAAGACCTGCGCAGCAGGTGGAAGCCAGGAGACTGGTTAGGGACAGCTAACCAAACCTCAATGGGTGAGGGGTATATAGACATCGAACAGGAAATGCTAAGTGTGAATATATTTTGTGAGGGCAGAGAAGGAGATGAATGGTGACCAAGAGACCAGCAGGAGGAAGGAAGGAGCAGTACATTGAAGAGGAGAGTTTTGGTGCAGGTGAGGCATTGGTTGTGGGGTGATAGTGGTTCTGTAGTTTGAGTGCACTTGTTTGTGAGATGTATGTGTATAGAAGACAGTGTAAGGTGTGAACGTGAGAAGACTGGTACTGGTGAAGAGGGAATAGGGATCCTGTCACCAATCCCCCCACCCCCTGCCTCCGACAAAGTTCATGACAAGACGAAATGCCAAAAAATACTGCAAACACACATTCTATTTTGGACGTATCCTAATGGACCAATAATTTATAAATATACAGAGAGGTACCCACTCAGCCAGCCATACAGGCCAAAGGACATAAAAATCTATCCATGCATGGGAGAAGAGCCTGAGACTATGATTAAAGAGTCCTATATGGATAGCCTCGACTGACCAACGAAGAGTCACGGTGCTGACGTCACTAGTGACACCATGACATAGTAGCGTTAGACATGAAGCACACAGGCAATCCTCACAGCACGACACAACCACACACTTTAATACATGAAGAACACAAGCGTACAGTTCTGTAGATAGAGGACAGATACATATACATACTGTCATTGCTTTTATTATTTTGTCATTAGCCAAATGCAGCAACGCAGAAATCGTAAGGCACAAGAGACCCTGAGCAAAGCTTGCAGATGCTTAATGTGAATAACTCTATGGAACTGCAGGAGCACTTATAAGACCTGAAAGAGCCAAGTGTGACTAAGCCATGGAGAGTATAGTATAACGTGGACAATGTAGAAACCACATTGTAAGGTTTAGGAGAATTACAGAAGGCCTCAAATCATTAGGCAGGAGACATGCTGAGCTGATTCCGGCTGGACAGGGACATGTGGGACAGAACCTGCAGTCAGGGTTAAGAGATACAAAGACATTCCAATCCCCAGACGACAAAGGGGCCAGCTGCAGAGAAGTGGAATAAATCCTCATAATTCGGAGCTGCAGATCTCAATTTTATGATCTCTAAACATGTGATACAGCTAAGGAGGACAATGGACATTCTCCCATGGTGGGAAAGGGAGCTGATCCCAGCAGAAAACAAATGCAGGCGGCAACATTTTTTGCAACGTTCGAGGCACATTCTCATGAGAAGAAAGGTCGTGTACACAAGTTACAATACAGACACATAGTCGTTCTCATCACCTTAAAGAGGTGCACAGAGAGCTCAGAACCATTTTGGGTCCACGGCCTGGGCACATCAGCTCTAGCCAATCACAGTTTAGCACCCTAGGGGTGGGTAGCAACGGGCAAGAGCCAATGGTAGGCCCACTACTCTGCAACAATGTAGTAGGTTAGATATTGGGGAAGGGACAGCCAGCCGCCTGACATGCGAGAGCCAGTAGAATAATACATATAGATACCCATATAGGTAATTGTGCTCCTGACGGCCAATCCTGAGTAGCAATAGGTTTTTGGAGAGCAGCCCAAGTAATGACGGAGTAATGATTCATTTGTTGAAGGAAAGTGGCCTGCGCGCCATTTTCTATGTTACATGCTGGAATCTTTCTGACTTCTTGTATCGATTCCCTGTTGGTTTTATTTATAATAAACTGCAGTTTGAACTTGCTGTTGACTGAGTTCTCCATGTATACTGGGGGAAGGAGTTGGGACCTCCAAGTCCACAAACTTCCAATATCGCTCTGGCATACCTGGGGGTTCACCCCAGCACTGGGTCTAAGGAGGAAGTTTGAGTAGTGTGTGGGAAGAGTAGTATAAGTGGGAAGAGGATTGTAGTAATGGGAGGTGGGGTGGTTGTGGGAAGAGTGAAGTAGTGGGAGGAGGAGGGCAGTAGTAGGAGGAATGAAGTAGTGGGAGGAGAAGTGTGGTAGTAGGAGCAGGGTTGGTGCAGGATGAGGAGTGAATAAGTGAGAGAAGGAGGAATAGCAGAGTGAGAGCATTAGCAGTGTAGGGAGAGATGGTGGAGGAGGAGTAGTAGAGTGGGAGGAGTAGGAGTGGAAGGGGTAGGAGTGCTGTGGCACTATCACACCATTTGTGACAATGTGTTATTGGGTGGATTCCCATTCTGTTACATGTAATATTTATTTGTTGGGGGTCCCTGTGGTCTCCCTTGCAGCTAATTGCCCTGATGAAGGAATATTAGTCTGAAATGCATTGGAACTCTTAGTGCATTGGCTCAATGAAGTAGATCATTGTTTGAATGCAGCGGCATGTCGGAAGTGGCCACGTTACACGATACTCTGCGAGAGAGCGATTAACTGCTGGTGCGGCTTGACGCGCGGACTGACGTTGGAGCGGCTGTGGGTCCCTTCCTCGAACGTCGCACAGCCGGAAGCGGCGATCCACGGTCCTCTGCGAGACGTGAGATGCGGAACGAAGGTCGAGACTGTGAGGACCGTGGAGGAGTTGGGGAGAGGTCCTGATCTGAACAGGATGAGGCAGAGATCTGAGGGCGAGGTGTGAGGCGAGGTGTGAGGCGTGTGCGGCAAAGGTGAGAAATTGCGAGTGGCGAGTTGAGAGCTGGGGGATAGTGTTCTCCCTCTACCACCTCGCAACGCCTATCCCCTCCCGCAACGCCTTTCCCCTCCCGGGTGAGCGAGTGAGCAGGAGGCCTCACGCGGGAGATTGAGGCGAGCAGGGCTGACTTGGCAGCCAGAAGGTGAGAAGTGGGTTTGGAGCGGGAAGAACGGAAGAACGAAAGCATGCGGAAGCTAGCCGCGCCGCGTCCAGCTGTGGAATTTTTTTCCCTGTTGTAATACAGCGCGGCACGGCACGGCGGCTTCTTGTGGCTCCCCGCAGTAACGGTTCCTGCCAGCCTTTAACCTCAGTGCGCAGCCAGTTGCTGCGTTACTGGGTGACAGGCGCCCTCTATAAAAGGAGCCCTCTATAAAAGGAGCCCCCCCCTGAAAGAGGGGGTCTCTGATTAATTAGGTAACTACAGTGACCGCCATTAGAACATCCCGTTGCCTTTGAAGTGGGCTTGGAGTTGACCCTGAGAAGAAGGGGAACTGTGAACTTTTACCGGAGACTGCGGGCTGTAGCCTTTGATCCGGGCTTGCAAGTTCCCCGGGTCATTATACTGGTGGGACGGGGGTACCAGTAAAAGGTGGGAAATTCCATCCAGTTACCTCACCAGTGCAGTTCTAGAGGTAAAACCTTTCCTGTCCTCTAGCAGCAGCCCTTACTACCTTGCTTGCCTGGACTGACCTGCACCTATTGGAAATAAACTCTTGAAGTGAATTGAGCCATAACGTAGACATGCAGCGGGGAAGAAGAGCACCCCACTCGATTTATAATCTACGTAACAATAAATCTCAACCCAAAAAGGAACCCAAGAAATCCCACAAGAAAGGGGGCAAACCCAAAAAGAATGCCAAATATGCTCTTCCGGTGGCGCAAGGGGCTATAACTGAGTTCTTTCCTGTGAACCCACAAATTCCACTGTATTTGAGGAAACACCGGCACCGATAGAGAGTGGCGGCATTTCTTTAAATGCCTCCAATTTTGACGACATAGACAATAATTCCCTCTTAGACCTTTGTCTAACGATATAGAGAGGGATGCGAGCACAAACGCCCCAGAGGTCACCCAGTGGCATAACGCCATTAAAAGAAAACAGCATGAATAGTGTCTCGGGGAAGCATACCGGTGGGGGAATCAGCGGACGTCTGTCTGCTTCTCCTAATCTGGTAATGGCGTCAATGGAGGATGAACCGGATAATGTGATGGAAGATAATTTTTTTTTTTTTTTTTTTTTTTATTATTTGTTTGGCTGATATTCAACCTTTCAAATATTTGATATAAAACAGCATAAAAGGAGAAAGAAAGAACAAAGGAACAAAAGAGGAAGAATTATTTTGAGTCTGTCAGTACATAACAACTTAGGATTCAATACATTTCATCTTTAGCATATAAACAAGGTAAAATTGTCTAACACCTCCTTATACTTGCAACAATTCCATCTTAGTGGAGGATAGTGGATATAAATTTAACTAAAGCGATTAAAATCGCTGGGCGTTCACTATTGGTTAATAGGCCCCAGATTTCATCCTCAGTACGAAGGCAATAAAGCTGTAAGGAATTTTTAAAATAGATTTGCCGTAGTGTCTCTAGTGCAGAACATGACACTACTAGATGTTTAAGGGTTTCAATACAGTCGTTGTCATTACAAAACCGACACCATTTACTTTGCGTTTGGTTCTTATCACGTCTGGACATGATTTCATATGTAGGATGAAGATTAAAGCGTATTCTTAACAGCTGGACTCGTACAAAGTGTGAGGGACATTTTTGTAAGTATTTTTCCATTATACCCAGTTTTTTGGGATAAAAGATGGTCCAAGAGAAATCAACTAAATTTTTGCAAAGATCTTGGGTCAGAATCCAATCATATAAGAGCAATGTTTTCTTCGCTTTAGTTGGATCTGAGATTAACATTTGCAAAGAAATATTGGCTTCGGTAAGTGTATTAATCACATATTGGAGCCAAACTTTTGGAAACCTGTCAGCAGATGTTAACAAATAGTGCGCTATAGTGTTTAACATGTTTTTCTCGGAGACACCTATCAGACATTTCCTAAAAAAGCAACACATTTTCCATAAAACATGACAATAGATGGAGTTAGAACCCAATTCTAGTCTCAACAATGCCGTTGGTGTGCAGTTGGGTAGTTTGAGGACCATCTTCCAAAATGTTCCTTCAAGCTTATCCCAATATTTTCTAGGTTGTACTTGTTGGGAATCTGCCCCGTAAGATATAATGGGAATTACTTTCTGTTTGTAGAAAAGCAACACATGTTTAGTTGTGAATTTCCCATATTTCTGCAAGATAATGGAGGCTTGGGAAGCTAAAGACTGAATTTTTGCTTTTAGAATGGATGATTGTAACTGAGGCGCTGGGCTTCCAGTAAAGTGTAGGCCTAGGTATTTATAGGCGTTAACCAAACAGAGATTTTCATTGTTTAGTCTCCATTTGCATCGTTTGAATTTTACCTTGGCATTATTTTTTTGACAGATCAACACCTGCGTTTTTTCTGTGTTAATTATCAAATTGTTTGCTCTGCTATAATTTTCAAGACATTGAATCAAGTTCTGAAGGCCTCTAGGAGTTTGTGATACCAATACTAGGTCGTCAGCATAGAGGATCCATTGAATTCTTTGGGAACCTAATTTAGGCGCATCACTTACTATTTCCTCAAAATCCGTTCCAAGATCTAGAAGGAACAGATTGAAGAGCGTTGAAGCTAAAATGCAGCCTTGTTTAACCCCTCTTTCTGATTTTACTCTTCTGGATAGTAATCCTTCAGTAGATAATCTGATCTGAATCGTTGTGTCCGAATGAAGTTCTTCAATAATTCGTAATAATGAATAGGGACAACCAAACCTTCTGAGTTTGGAAAATAACAAACTTCTGTCAACAGAATCAAAGGCACCACGAAAGTCGACAAATGCCATGAAGAGATTTTGATTGCGATTGATATATTTAGTTCTTAGCAGATTTAGAACAAGCATGTTCGGTGTCGTGCCAAGACCTGAAACAAAACCAGTTTGAAAGGGATCACGCATGTTAACTAGGTTCATCCATGTGTTCAGTTCTTTAAGAACGATCCTGGTGTATATTTTGCCAGGTGCATCGAGCAGCGCAATGGGTCTGTAACTTTCAGGTTTTTCTCGATTACCTTTTTTATACAATGGGACTATGATGGAATGTTTCCAGGATCTAGGTAATGTTTGAGAGTGATTAATTTGTTGAAACAAAGAGAAAAGAATGTTGGACCACAATTCTGGGTTTTGTTTGAAGATATAATTAGACAACCCGTCAGGCCCCGGTGCTCTTGAAGCGCTTATGGTTTGAATATAATGCAGAATGTCCGTTCTCTCTATTTTAAGATAGAAAGGACTAATCTTAGTTTGAAGGGAAGCTGGGGTATCGTGATTGGGAGACGTAAAGATTCTCTGAAAGTATTCAATCCATGTAGATTCCGAGACCTGTTGGGTTTGTTTGCAATATTGTGAAGTTGTGGATGACTCGTTTATGGCTTTCCATATACGCGAGGTGTTCTTGTCTTTTATAAGTTCTAACATATGTTCTCCATCTGTTTGTAGCATCTGAGCTTTATGGTGTCGCATCCAGTTTCTGTAATTTGTTTTTAACTGTTTAAGTTTTTGGAAGCGAACACATGTTGGCAAAAGCATAGCTTCTCGCTTTGCTTTCCTGACAGATGCTTTCTTCTCTTTGATTTTACAATCAAACACATGGGATCGCATCTTATAGAATCTCGGCTTGGTATGAGTTTGGGATATTTTTTGTAAGATGTCATAGTAAACTGAGCTTGGCACGATGCCACTATGAAAACTGTCAAAGGCAGATTCCAACATCATACCAAATTGGGTAATAGTGTCTGGTGTCCAACGTACTCTGTTGGTACCGTTGTTTGTCACTATAGAATGGTTCCATTTTATTTCATTGGTTGCTAATTGTCAATGAGATATCATCCATTGTAAGCATAGCAAATTGTGATCGCTATTTTTGGTTTGATTCATTTTGAAAACAGGAGAGAGCAAGAATAGTGAGTCATTAACATAAATATAGTCAATGATTCCACTACTATCTCTTTGTGACCATGTGTTTTGTGGAGGATGATCATGAGGTCCTGACCCATTCATCATTACGAAACCTCTTGACTTCATAAGGTGGTCCCATAAGATTCTACGATTTTGCTCAGAAGCTCTCAATTTTGTAACACAATGAAGATTTAAATCGCCTGCTACAATAGTGTGAGATATTTTAGGTACAGCCGTTAGATAATTCAATAATGTTGATACAGAAGAGACAAATTCAGAGTCATCAGTTTTGAGAGGATTCCAATAAAGGTTAACCAGAGCATACAGAACGGAATTGATAGATACAATCGTTAGTTGCGAGAAAGAGTTTGGAGAGTATTTATGTGTGATGGATATGTTTGCACTGCTTTTAATGGCAGTCAACAGGCCACACATGGGACGGCCTCTTTGATTTTTCAAAGCTAACGTATTGTGAAGCTCGTGATTGTCCCATAGAATTTGTTTCGTAATCCAGGTTTCCTGTAGCATTACTATATCAAATTCCCAAAGTGATTTATTGTTGTTTCCCAATAGATGACCAAAACCACGTGTGTTCCACGAGACAAGGGATATAACAGCGTTCACGTTCTCTTGCTCTAGTTAACTTTCATTAATTTTACAATGGCATTTGTATTTCTGGCTTATGGCATAGTTTGAGTCATAATTGTCAACATCACTGCACCAAGTAACATTCTTTTTAACACTTTCTTTAGCAGGAGGACTGTTCTCAGTCTCTCTTTGCGATTCACACATTACCAGGAATCCCATGGTAAAAAGGACCTCCCTTGCCTGCCAAACTAAATTTTTGATTACTCTTGATCGAAACCATAGTCTGACTAAGCTCTGTTGTTTGGGCATTATGAATTCAACTTGTTCAATGTCAGAACTAGCGACATCGTTCAAAGAGTCTATATCAAAAAATATTTCAAGAATAGTTTGGCGGTTTAGTGTGTATTGGGTGTAAGGGTTTGGACGACAACTCAACACCAATGATCCTAGATTAGGGTGATTGGGTTTTGGTTGTAGTTTTTCTTGAACAGTAGACATATTGTGATTCAATAGTATCGAAGGTCTAGCACATGTTTCGCCATTATTTTTTGTTGGCTGTAGTGCTTTGACCAATTGAGCTATTTCTGATTCATGTTTGTCCTTACAATGGAAGGTGGAAGACTTGCCATCTATGTGAGTGCCAGAACATGGAGATTTGGTATTTATGGCATCAGAATTTGTGGATTTGCTAGCATCCTCCTTATGTGGTCGATCACTCGAAACTTGAAACTCACACGATGTTACGGACAAAGCGGGTGAATTTGAGGATGAGGGAGTTATAAGATTTCTTTGAGCTGGGCATTGAGCCATATAGGCATCCACAGCTTTCCTAATTTCGTCACGCCGGGTTGCAGCATTAATCATTGAGCTATTATTTAGGTAACTCAACTGATCAGTTGTCGAAGATGCAAGACCCGCTGTTAGTGTGGTTTCTTTGTGTGAGCTTGCATGAGAGTCTACTGCCTTAATCAAATCGTCAAGCGGCTCATAATGAGTTGCTTTTTGTTTGAATAGTGAGGCAACAATCGATTGTTGTTTGCGAGTTTGTGCTAGTAACTGATATTTTTTTGCTACAGCAGAGGATGCTGCTTGTATGCTCTTATTCGGTATCGTGAGATGTTTAATAAACTGTTTAGAAGCGGCTGTCATTGGCTGATTGGAGCCTGTCATGTTTTTCGATTTTTTGATCGCTCTATTTGGCACCTTTTTAGAGCTCAATTGCTTTGTCGGTTGTTCCTTTTTTGAAAAGATAGTGTAAACATCATTATCTTCTGTATTTGAGAGGTTCTTATTCCTTTGTTTGTCCAGTGGGACCAAGTCTACTATAGCATTAGTTACTTGGGCCACAATGATGTTAGGGAAGCAAGGGAGGACTGGAGTCCATGAGCTAGTGTCAGGGCGAATATTAACATCCACTTCAGAGACGGAAGGTGCAGCCAAAGCAGCTATCGTTGGATGTTTTATTTCTTTTGAATCAGAAGTTGTTATGTTGTCACGCGTTGCAAATACCGCATCTTGTTTGGTTTGCCAAGATATTACTAGATTAAGTAAATCGGTTTGGGTCTTAATCTTGTCATTTAAGGTATCAAATAATTTAAGTAAGATGTTCATAGTTGTTTGCATAGCTTCGAATGATATGATAACAGCCCTAGACACGCCCTCTTGCACAGGATGACTTTGTGGTTCAGTTTGCCTACGGGGTGTGGGATTTATGAATGAAGAGCCGGACACACATTGATTCTGATAGGTAATTGCAGAAATATTAGGTGAAAAGGATAGTTTTTCTTCCAACACATGATTGGAAGTATCACTTTTGGGGTTTGCTAAATCGATTGTCGTTATCACATCAATGTGGGGAGGAGAGGAACAGCTACTCAAATCAGCGTTGTTGTGGGCACTTGAAATCTCTCTCAAGACAGTGCTGTCTGAAAGGGAAATGTCACATCCTGATATTTCTATTATAGCATCCTCATCAAAACCCTCGATGATTTTATCTTTAGGGAAACCACTATTAGTGTTGACAATTGATAAAGGTGTTTGAAAAGCAGTACCAGTGTTGGGAGGAGCAGCAGGAAAGCAGAAGGATCGAATATCTGATGTGTTACCAACAGTAGCTTTCTTGCTAATACACCTTCTGTTCCCAGGTACTAGTCTGGGAGTGGAGCATGCAATGGCAGTGCTAGGAACGCTCTTGGTGTTAATAGAGGTTTCATTCATTTTGGTTTTTTCAAGTTCACGTTCAGTTCTCCAAACATTAGGGAGCAGTGGCATTCCAGAGCTTAGTGTGTACAGGTGTCTCATGTTTGGGGAATTAAGGATTTAGAGTGCCCACGGAAACGAAATTGATTTCACAGAACTCTTAGACTTAACAACATGAAAAGCCGCCTTACTTATATCGAATCCCAAGAGTTAAACCAATTAGAGATGTATTAGCGCCGCGCACCGCGAACAGCAAACAGTACTTTCTGGTACTTCCGCGGTGCGCGCGCGAGTGCGCAAGAGCAGCAATATTTATGCCGCCCACCCACAGAAGGAGGAGGCGGGATTAGGTTCAGCTCGCGACCTAGAGATACAAAGAGAGGACACTATGTAAGAGAAAGTTGCAGTGGTAGAGCACGAGGCAAGAGTAAACTCCGTGGCTTTCCGTGTCTTTCAATGTCTTTCCGGGTCTTTCCAAAGCTTAAGTTAGTGTAAGGTAAAGTAAAGTTAGTTGTGCTTACTTTTCTTAAAGCAGAAGGCACAAACAAGTGTCACTGCTAAATGATTCCTCCAGCCGCTCAAGTTGTTCAAATCCCAGGGAAGCGCTGTCAATAAAACGAGCGAAGTGCAGTACCAACAGAGACTCGAGCAGTGAGCAGAGACAGCAAACAGTACTTTCTGGTACTTCCGCGGTGCGCGCGCGAGTGCGCAAGAGCAGCAATATTTATGCCGCCCACCCACAGAAGGAGGAGGCGGGATTAGGTTCAGCTCGCGACTTTTCTTAAAGCAGAAGGCACAAACAAGTGTCACTGCTAAATGATTCCTCCAGCCGCTCAAGTTGGTCAAATCCCAGGGAAGCGCTGTCAATAAAACGAGCGAAGTGCAGTACCAACAGAGACTCGAGCAGTGAGCAGAGACAGCAAACAGTACTTTCTGGTACTTCCGCGATGGAAGATAATATCGAATCACAGCCAAGCTCATTACAGATAACTGAGCTACAATCATCGGTGGCTGCTCTCCAATTTGCCCTTAAAATACTCCTACAAATGTCAGGGCGTATTTTGGCCAATACTAATACCATCACATTGGCCTTAGAGCAAAAGGATCTCCTCCGAGAAGAGGCAGAAATGAATCTATCTGATGCTTTACAGACAGTCGAGGAGATTGACGAGCAGGATGATGTGGCGGAGAGGGGTGAAGCACAATATGTGCCCAACAGTGACAGCATAATTGAGGAAATCCCTGTGGAGGCTGATGATCCAGAGCATGAGCAAAGCCCCCGGTGTCCTCCCACACGGAAACAACGAAGACTAGCAAAAAAGGCACTTAAAAATAAGTCAGCTGCAAAAGGGGCCCAACCACCTATAATAGTGCCCAAACCGGCACCAGAGACCCGCTCAAAAAAGGCCAGGAAAAGACTGGTGAGAGCAGCTCAAAGGGCGGCAAAAGCTAAAGGCCCACTAATAGACTGGCTGATACCGGAAGAGAAGACAATTGGAATGGACCCAAATGATGATTCAGTTATGACCTTTGAGCCTGATTTGGAAACCAGTATGCATATGCAGCCGGAGCTTCTCCCTGAAATACGGGCGGTGGAAGAACCTGCCGAGCCCTTTCCATTAGACCCGAAAGAAGGCAGTGAAGGACATAAATACGAACCGTATCTGTTTCATTAAGAATTTGTATCCAAGCGAAAAAAATCCCTGTTATCACGCTCGGAGCTATTAGCAAGAATATATCACATACCTCAACTTCGTGTCCTAAAATCTGAGGATTTCTTATTTGTAGAACCCCTGTCGGGCCCCAACCCTAATGTCTCTGCCTTACATTGCATTTTTCCAACTACGGCGCAACTCATCAGAAAATATAAAGAAGATCTGAATGCAGTGGACATTGACATTGATGTGGACCCGCTGGAGAAGTTACCCTCGGTCGATCCAGAGGACACTATGGTAACAGCTCCTGTGGCTAATGTGCTCAAATCGGGGGGAGGGGACAATCCTGCACTAATGGAAATACAGCAAGTCCTGAAGTCACTTTTGGAATCCATCCCGCAACTGTTACTGAACCATTGATGTTTGTCTTTACTTTCTTGGAACTGCAGAGGCTTTTCCCATCTCTTGAGGTCGGAGGGCTCAGTAGACTTACGGTCCCAACATAGTTGTATATGTCTACAAGAGACATGGTCTCTTGACCCTTTACTGTTAGATGGTTTTGTTATACATCAAGCATTTGCGAAACGGGGCAGCAAGGGGCGTCCATATGGTGGTTTACTTACGGGGGTAACAAACACGTTTCTGTCCTGAAAGATTCAATGCAAATCTGAGGAGCTGCTGTTGGCAGTAGAGGTCGAATATCATGAGGAAAATGGTTCGGGAAGGTTCCTTTTAATTAATCTGTAGAACCCCCCAGGAGAATTGTTTCGGGACTCACTGCAAGAGGCAATACAAGATCTATTGTCTTCATGGCTGTTAAGAACGGGCAATGTTGCAGTCGTGGTTATGGGTGATTTTAATTGCCATATGACGGACGAGACACTTATATCTTCCAACTCTGATCTCAATGCAAGGTGCTGGATGTCCCATGGAAAGAGGGAGGTTGAAGGATTAGGCTGGCTGCAAATGTTTGGAGCCTGGGATATGGCTATGATTAATGGCCGCACTTCGGGAGATCGGCCGGAGAGACACACTTGGGCGAGTGGATCATCAATGAGCACATTAGATTATATATTCATGTGCCCCGAGATGCAGAGTAGAGTAAGCGATATGATAGTCAAGCCTAATATATGGAGCGACCACGCATCGCTACAGTGTATATTTAGTATGCCTATATCATCTCCCTCTCCTGCTAACATGGGTACCATCCAAGCCAACCGGGCAGGATCTAGAATAGTGTGGTCTGAGAAGAACATTAGATTGGCCACTGAAGCTCTTGAACCCATCTTAGATCGGGGCTTCTGTGACTTCAAACTTATGATGGCAAATGAAATTGAAGACTGGATATCGGGATTCTCAGGTCAGCATGCCACGGCCAACAAAAGACATATGTTAAAAATTGAGGGTGCCATACTTCCCTTTAATAGGGAAATCAGGGATGCCAAGAGAGGGCTAAGAAAGTCAATCAGAAGCCTGAAACACATGAACCTATCTGGAGCTCTATATCGCGAAAAATTAAGAAATATCAAAAACTGCTATAAAGCGAATATCAAGAACATTAAGATAACAGAGAAAAACACCATATATCAGCGGCTGATACAAACGATTTGTGCTAGAAACTCTCGTAGCATTTGGTCATTACTCAATGAGAATAGAGAGAAGGCAAAAGGCCCTTTAATTAACCCAATATGTGAGGAGACATGGGTAAAATTCCTACTAAGCTGAAATTCATGAGTATTGGAGAGGGTTCCTATCCATCCGCCTTTCGATGTATCAGTAGAGGCAATACTGAATAAAATAGCTACCCTCAAGTCCTCCAGAGCCCCTGGCCCTAATGGGCTAGCTAACGTAGTGATTAAGAACCATCCCCTTTTCTGGGCCGATTTGTTCTCTCTACTATTCAATAAGATTCTAGTGCGGGGATAATTCCCCGGTCCTGGCAGACAGCGATTCCTATTCCTGTATTCAAAAAAGGCAGCCGTTCTGACCCTAATAACTACAGGCTTCTATCCATGCATGATATCTCAGGTAAACCTTTTGCCTCACTATTGCTTTGTGAGATGCAGAAATGGGTAGAAAATGCCAAAATACTCTGCAGATTCCAATGTGGCTTTAGACAGGATTTTTCACCTCACATAACCTCTTGGTCATGGAAATACTCCGTACACGGGCGCTTAGTAAGGGGCAGCCCCCGTTGTACGCTCTCTGCATCGACTTCAAGGCCGCATTTGACTCCATCCCACGGGAGAGGTTATGGATTAAGCTAGAGAAATTGGGATGTCCGCCAGGTTTATTATACTACCTTAGATTACTCCATCAAAATAATAAGGTGCGCATGAGGTTAGATCAGGACGGAAATATGACCGGAAATGTGATCCAAGATAGGGGGGTAAAGCAGGGCTGTGTCACTGCACCCCTTATTTATAATCTATATGTGTACGATATTCCTGAAATATTAGCTGAGGTTGATAATTGCCCTCCTAAAATTGGTGAAGCATCGTGTGCTGTATTAGCATATGCAGATAATCTGGTTGTTTTTGACAATACCATAGGTGGTTTGAGGCGTTCCGCTACTGCCCTATGGGACTATGCCAGGACAAACAGATTGACCATCAATCTGGACAAAACAAAATTCCTTAGATTCACGAGAAGAAGAGTATCGCGAGGGGACTTGATAGTACAAGAAAATCTTATACCCTATGCTCCATCCTATAGTTACCTAGGAGTCGAAATTGAGCCTCTTGGCGATTACTTACTATGTAGACAGGGTCGCATTACTAGGGCGATGCAAGCTATAGCATTTATTTCCTCCTTCACAAACAAGCAGGGTGGCTTTACCCTCTGGGGAACGTGTCACCTTTATATTCAAGTGTTTGCCCCCATGATTATATATGGCCTGGAGTCATTGCACACAATAGACCTAGCGTGGCTGCAAGTGCTGGAGGGCAAGTTCTGGCGACGGATATTGGGGCTACCCCCAGGGGTCCCTATGGCCCTGATTAGACTTGAACTGGGTCTTCCCTCTTTGAAGGCTATGGTATTGAAGAAAAGAGCAGGGTTTTACCTTAAGATGATAGGTGGCACTATGAACCCCTTATTAACTGTGATACATCAGGAGGTGACCAAAAATACACTACTTCACCCCTACATAAAGACAAGACCAAATTCCTCGTAGATATTGGATGGACACATAGAGGGGCTACTATCACCAAGGAAACCCTAAATGCACTAAGAAAAAAAGACCTCTGGGATTGGCTCGAGAACTTTACACATATAGGTAGCCTTAAGACACATCAATTTGTGAAATATAGATTATTCAATTTTATGAAACCACAAGCCTATCTATATCTATGCCCCTCGAGAAGACTTAGACGCTTCATTATACTGTTCCGATTGGAGCAATTGCCTACTTTGTACATCAGAGGAGCATGGGATAATATCCCGGTTGCTGAGCGTATATGCCGTCTGTGTAAATCCTCAGAATGTCTGGAGACAGCTAGACATCTTCTTACGGAATGTCTGTCTTTGAAGAATACAATCTTACGCTATCTGGGTGAATTTGCGCACAACCTTACAACTATATGCAAAATGTCATTCTGGCATCTATTCACTGCATTATATAACGTCTGGCAACAGGTCGAACTTAGCCTGGCCCGTGGACTGTAACTATTCCAAACTCTAGGGATATCAAGGAACACACTGAGTACTCTTTATGAGATAGATATTGTTAAAGGTCTAAAAATATTAATTTTAATGACATCCGAGATGCAGGTTGTCCTATGTAATACACTTAGATATGAATTTTTGTAAATAGTTTAAGGAAAGTTGTTTAACTGTCCTTTTTAGTTGATTTTATATGGTTATTAATTCATGCTTTTTGTATATTTATGAATTATGTATAATGTTTGTAATTTGTAATATGTATAAAGTTTGAATTTATTTTCAATCTATACCACATTAAAGAATTAAATTAAATTAAATTGGCGCAAGCCGAACTAAGGCGACCATACTGGTTTTAGACCAATATAGAGTTGTTCTCTGACTTCGCCATTGTTTTGAGTTTTTCTTATGAATAGAAAGTATTCCATGTAACTCTATGCTATATTTTAACCAAATGTCTTTCTAGTGATTACGCTAGGCCAAGGGTGTGCTGCCCTCACTGCTGGCTTTTATAGCCAATGTCCACAGTTTTGCCACTATTCGCAATGCTCCAGGCAGAGGTATTTTCTCTAGGGTATGCACCCCAAGTTTTGACATCCAACAATCATAACCACAACCAACTGTACTAACTGAATGAATCCAGCTGTGCCCACTCTCACCCGTGATTAGGGGTAGGACTGTTACCATCAAAGGGCGGAGGCAGGAGAGAGGAGGGGTGAGCATCGAAGGGACACAGGATGTAGAGGAGAAAGGGTGAGGCCACAGTGAGCGTGGCTGACTAAGCAAATCCAACAGAGTAAGTGGGGGGCACTCTCTCAAACCTATTTAAACACTAACGTGGGGCTACTGCAGGGAGTGTTAGGAAGTCCCTCAGGGATCCTTATACAGATATGGCGAGATAAGGCCAAAGGTGTTTAGGTCACCACTCTGCTCAGTTTTTGAATTTAGTGTACAGAGGGTTGTAACAATCGCTAGCACTAATTCGGGATAAGATAGACTTTCTAGGGAGGGTGTGTGCAAGATGACAGAGAGATGGCCATCTGGCCCACAACGTTTGAAATAAAAGCCCTTGAACTGTCCTTGAGACTCTGGATCTTTTCTTCGACACACCACACTGCCCTTTCCATACCTCCTTCTCCACAACTCTTTGCCTATCCTGATCTTCCTATCCTGCTCTGAAAAGCTGTGACTCCCTTTCAACTCTGCCCTTCAGTCTTAGAAAAGTGCTCCAAGACCTTCTGTATAAACCCAGCATTGTTAACAAGTTTAAATAAATAAATGAATACATTAATTTTCTCTTGTTTTCGCTTGTTCACAAAATACTGCTTCTAATACAATGCATCAGTTCAAATTCCTTCCGGGCACATCCACTCAATCTTGGTCCAGACATTAGTGTACCTTTGTTCTCTATGCCCTCAGGAATAGGTCTCTGAAGCAGGAACTTGTTGTAACCTGTGCCAGACAGTTCATTCCAGCAAGGCTACACTATTAAATACAATTCTAATCACTTCATGTTGGTTTGGTCCCTTCAACCTGTTGCTGATAGAACAAAATGATTGTGTTCCCCATGTGTGTTAGGGTTCTGCTTGGGGGGGCCCTTGGATGGGGCTCACCAGGGCTACATTATTTATGCTGTCCTCACTCTCCCCATCATCGTTGCAAAGTGTTGTCTAAAGGGTATTAGCATAATTGACCCAAAACATTTGACCTAAAATATTTGATCTAATTTTTTTTCACCTTTATTTTAGATCAAATGTAATTAAATATATATACAGGGTGGGTAAAGTTATAGATTCAGTTGAGGGGAAATGTGGGGGGTTGTTTACGGGTGGTCTCCCCCGCATTTTAGAGTGAAAAAAGGTCAAATAAATTTGATCAAATGTGATTAGGTCAAATGTTTTAGGTCAAATAGACCCAAACCGTTTAAAGTTGGCCGCTGTCCTATGGTCATGCGCACAAGTCTTGAGAGACAGAGCCTTCAATAGACGTACTGAGACACACCTCTGGAAATAGACAGTCGCCTTCTACTTGCACTTTATATGGGGTTTGCAATATTCATCATAAGAATCGTATGAACGGAGAATGCCATTTACTCTGATAATTCATCTTCATCATGTTTCTTCAGATAAATGTGTCGCTTTCTAAATAGCATAAAAGGAGCATCAAATCGCAAATGGAAAAATACAACACTGAAAATGGTAAAATAAATCATGGTGCAGTTTCAGTTATTGTTACAAGTTCTTAAAATCCAATATTCTTTAGGTGCAGTAATAAGTGTTCGATAAAAGGACACCAAGGACCAGATGATCAAAGCGTTGCACTTGAGCAAAAACCCAGAGCAAATGAACTTAATGTCAATTCTGCTGCTTAAGATAATTGGGAATGGAGCAAACAGGTTTAGCCCCAATTTGTATTATCAAAAAATGCATTAACGAGAGCAAACTCAAAACAGACTGTTTCTTGTTTACTATGTTTGCTGAGTAACAATAGAAGACGTGTAGTAAGCAGATTCCTGTGTACGTCATGCAGGATACATAGTACAACACATCTGATTTATTTTTGGCCTAGTTCTAACGTCTTTAGATGATACTGATTGTGAAAAAAATGGTTTCCTGCATTCTGGATTATCAAAGCATTTGCTCACTTTTTAGAGCCGGTGCAAATGTTAGATAATCTTACCCCTAGAGCGTACACACCATGTCTCAAATATACATTGAAAGGATCTTCAGACAGTGTGCACATTTAAGATGCTGTTTATGATGACCTAAGTCTTGGATTGAGCCAAACTGAGTGCATGTTCGCATAAAATAGGTTGGTACAGGGGTTCATTGGTTGGGATCAAACAGCAATCCAATTAGCCCCCAGTAATATATCTAAACCATTTCCTTTCATGCCATAAATCGAATACATGTCCTTTCCCATCATCAGAGGAATCTCAGAACTATCACACAGCCATCACATGTTTATTTACAATATTCAAAAAGTGATGGTGAACCCAGTTCCAATCATTACTTTTCATTATTACCCGCCGCAGGATTTTTCACTCGAAACAAATGTACCATTTACGAGCCTCACCAGACGGTATTCCTGCACACGTAATTGCGCGTCCCTCGCGCCGGTCGTCTTCTTTTCTTTTTTTCAGGCAACCGTGGAAAGGGAGAAGGGACCACACGTAGTCCCTTCTCTCTTTTCCATGGTGGCCATTTTTTCTGTTTACTTTTTTCTTCATTGTAAGTGAATGGCTGCCATGCAAAGGGAGAAGGGACTACATTTTCTTTGTTTACTGTGGCCACCATAGAAAGAGAAAACAAACTATGTTTTCTGTCCACGGCGGGCATTTGTTTATTACTTTTTTAACTTTGTTTTCCGGCTGCAAAACCCAATGCCTCTCGAAGCCGCGGAATAAAAAACATTAGTGGCACGACGGTGGGCCATTACTGCCTATGGTAATGCCCCCACGACCTTCGTTAAGGCGCTCGCTATGCTCGGGCCTGTAACTGTGGGCCCCGGGGGCATTACCTTAGGTGGTAATTGATTGATTGATTTATAATTTATTTATATCGCACTCGTACCCAGGTATTTCAGAGCACAACATGGGAGGGGAACAAGGGAGAACAAAAACAACAATCTTACTAGGCCCAGGGACATTGAGAAAATGCAAGTGCATGAGAGAGGGAAAAGGGGGAAAAGTGCATGGAAGGGGGGGAGTGGAAAGTGCAGAGCAAAGGAATACAGATAAATAATAAAAAAATAAATTATAACAAGCAACAAACAGTAGTACTGCAGCCAACAGGTGGCAAGTGCTAGGTTTGAGGCAGCACAGAGGGTGAGTCTGGTAAGTGAAGAGAGAGAAAGGGGGGGGGGGCGTATGGTTGCAGATACAGGCCCCAGTGCAAGGGTTTGCCAGGAGGCAGTGCGGGTGGGTGGCAAAGTGGGCGTGGACCTGGGCCAGGAAGCCAGAAGGTGGGCCAGGTGCACGGTGCACGGTGCCAAGAGAAAGCAGATCAGCAGGGTAGAGGAGGGGCATAGGCAGAAGCAAAGAGGAAGGTCTTGAGGTGCTTCTGGAACCGGAGATGGTTTTCCTCAAGTTTCAGAGTGGCAGGGAGGCTGTTCCAGAGGGAGGCCCCAACCGAAGACAGAGTTCTACCCCCAGCTCGTTTCTTTGAGAAACGACTGACCCTGAGGGAGTTAGAGGTAGAGGAGCGAAGAGCTCGAGAGCGAAGGTATAGGAACAGATGAAGGTATTTGGGACCCAGACCCCATAAAGCCTTGTGGAAAGGATTTTGAATTGAATCCTTGCAGCCACTGGGAGCCAGTATAGGGATTTCAGGAATGGAGAGATAATGTCCCGCCGTCTCTTGGCTTATTGCCTCAATAATAGCAAATCCCTTCTAGTTAAAGATGCAGGATCATGTCTGGATTATTGACAGAAGAAGGATAAACCAGTCTGGTAGAGCACAATCCTAACATTTTCTAACCAATCAGTTTGATGCATATCATCAAGCATCGCTATTTCGCCTAAGGCAGCTGTTGGACTATTGGGCTCCGTCGCCCAGGGTCTTACCTTTTGGTATTACTGCAACGAAGACAGCAACTCAGCCCAGTTGGGAATTGAAAGCTGCCTCTAGGAGATTTAAACAGTAATCTGTAAAGGACCAAATCAGGGACATCAGGTGGGCAAAGTTGTTAAATCCCAAAATACCTGCTCCACATAAAGCTATGGACCCACCACAAACTGATACATTATAATGAAAGCCCTTCTACCAAATTTCCTCTTAAACACCAACACTCCATCAGAATTCTGCCTGATGATGTCACTGCTTATGGCAACCTGGCCATCCAGCTGACATTGTTCACAATTCACACGTCTAAGTAGTCGTAGATAGTTAAGCTTAGATGTATGTTTTCTCCTGACTGAACTACCTTTTCCCACTGATTAATAGCTCACTCCTTTCCAAGACAGTATTCTGCAGTAGCAGATGGCATTATTTACCATAATTTTAAGAATGGGCTAGAAGTATTGCTTCGTCCACGAACATTGCCAGCCCATTTGTGCTACATTTAGAGCTAACGCTATGCAACAGCTACTTGGATAGTTAATAAATGGGTCAAATTGGGTTGCTGCAATGCCATAGCCCTACTTTGCAGCTACCGTTATCGTTAACAGGTCCTCTGGGTTCCATCCTAAGGTTATAACCAATACATGTGGTGTCATTGAAATGGACCTTCTTCTTTGAGTGAATCCCATGGGAGGCGCTATCTAAAGGCACAAAGAATGCTTCGAAATGTATGAATAAAATATACATGCTGCCTTTCTTAATATGAACATATTTTGATAGAATTAAACACAAGTGAAACTTTGGTTGACTGTTTCTACCGGGGTTCAGAACACAGACTACGCATTCGATTATATCTCATGCTCATCCAGGAAAAGCTGCAGTCTTGTTAGAGTCTAGTCAAAGGGACTTTGTCTATCACTTTAAATATCACATCTATCGAAGCAATGGGGATGCTAGTGATCAGGCTCAGAAGCTCCTTTATGAAGAGAGAATTTAACGTCCGGTCTCCGGGATTCTTGAAATAATACTGTTGTAATGCAGGATTAAAGACATGAAAGAGAACTTTACCTCAAATTATTGGATCAAGAGAACAAATATCCACTAAGATGAAGTCAGGGTCTGGGGCTTTGTGTTGTTGTTTTAGCACCAAGTTGAATTCTCCAGAGAGATTGAGACTCTTAGATTCAAGCTGCCATTTAGTAGTGGAATGACTGGGCCCTGTTTCCCTGATACACCCAAACTCTTAATCCCAGGATTAAGGCAAGAATCAGACAAATTGGCAAAGTGGCCGCACTAGACATCATTATTTCTCCATCCCTGGTAAATATCCATTCACCCCTTAATTAATCAGTTTCCAAAAAGAGTTTCCCATTCATGGTTAGTCGCCTCTTCGTTCAGATCATGCCATGCTCTAGTCATAGCTAAATTTGTTTACAATAATCCGAGCTCTTTATGTTTGGTGTTTACATTCTTCAGTGCTTGTCCTTTCTTTCTAGCATTACCCCCAGACTACTCTCAATGCAGTCAATGATCTTAATTTCTGCTGCTTCAAAGTGTGGATAAAGGTTCCCTGGGTTGTATTTTTGGAATATGCGTTAGTTGATATGTACTGTTTCATTATCCTCAGCATATCATGATATCTAGGAACTATGGATAATTAACATATCCAGGATAAGACTTTAAGAATGGAACCAGTGATGCACAATACGATGAAGCAGCATATTAAAGTCTATCAGGGTCGAAGACAGCTGATGTGTGGAACCCCGGCAGTAACACACACCTTTATCTCCCAGCGCCTTCATTTCCTTCTCAGAAATGTGATAAATTAAATAAATTGTCTTTAGAATGCAAACTGCCCTTTTGGCATCATGCTTGTCAGAAGAGATTCCATGTAGTGTTTGAAATGTGCACAGAATTCTCCAAAATGTTGAATTGGTCAAATGCACATGCATCGTGTAAAGAACACCGCACAGCAAAGGATTCCGTAGGGCGACCAAAGGGAGCTACGGCCTCCACGGCACCCCGAGATATGGAAGTCCCCGAACCTGGTTCTGGCCCTGTTATCCCTTCATCACGATATTCTTTTCAGCTGTGTAGTTGAAGTGAGTATGACCCACATGGCAGCGGGAGAAACTGTGTTCCGAGCGTTTTCATCGTTTTATGGATTTACAGGCAAAAGCAATTAGCCTTTTTCCACTTTATGTTTCCACACAGCGGTGAAGGCTGAGTTAAGGGCCATCCTCCCCAGACTTCCCTAGGCAGCCCTGAAAAGCCGAAGTCAAGAAAAGAAACAGAATTTGACAATCAAAGACAGTGGAACATGGCAGCAAGATTGGCGCGTAGCGTGCGTACAGCAGAACAATTCACCACTGTTGCCACGACAACACCACTGGTTGTGGGCCTGGGATAGATCGTGACCACCAGACAAAAAGCTCATTCATTAACATCTACTTACTCATTCCAGTGATCAATTCTTCTATTTTGAAAACTGAGAAGAATATTACAATTGCAATAAAATGGACTTCACATGGTTGTGTTCTTAAATACAAAAATAATAATCTTCAAATATATTGATGCCTTGACAAGCTGTCTTGAATCACAAGAGTTACATAAATTACAAAATATTTTAATGAATAGAATTTGAAAATAAAACCAAACCAAATGCCCTGCACTCCCTCTAATAACCAAAACCTTTAATCCGCGCCTGTTCACATAACCTGGGGAATTCCAGCAGAGGGAACCACTTGTTGACATTCATGACTGTTGTGATAAGACAGTAGTCATATAGTTTAAGTGTGCCTGTCCCTTCTAGCGTAGAAATACTTGTCAAATATGAAGATCGGTTTCTATTCATATGCTCCTAAAAGTCTATTTGATTTTATTTGAAACAGTCAAAAACCCTCATTGGTGCTCTTGGTACACCTCCCCTTTCTTATAGGGGTATTTTGAAAGAGGGCAATAGAAGTGTACCAAACTATTCACCTCGTAATTAGATCCTTCCACTAGAAAATAATTTATATGATTATTTTAGGTTCTGATAATGTGCTTAGCTCAGTATATCGAGTGTTACGTTGGTATCTAGATATATCAAAGTCAAAATGTGTTTGTTTGCCGGTTTGTGGCTTGGCGGGGCGTTGGCACATGGGAGGCAAAGGCACATGAGAGACAAAAGACAAAGGCGTATGGGAGGCGAAGGCGAGGCGTATTTGAGGCCAATGGACGTGAGGGTACAACTGCAATTCAATATTTTAAGTATGGAATCACCAGACACCGATAATTGCCCTCGATATGGAATCATCCTTAATTTTGTGGGCTCGGCAGCCATTTTGTGGATCCATTTTGATAACTGAGTAATACAGTTCAGACCAGGTTAGAAGGAGACTCTTGGATCTGCCAGTGAATCCTGACAGAGGGGGCGGGGGAAGGGGGTATGTGACAGTCTGTGATAGGCATTTGCACAGAGCAGAGCAGTTTTTAAAGTTTCTGTGGGCGTTAAAAGCGCCTCTTAAGGACACTTCTGAACAGCCACTCTTAAGGTAGGAGTTGCGGTTTACAGGGGTTTGCAGTGTGCAGACCATTTTCTAAGAGTCTTAAAGGAACCAGGTGACTGGCTTTTGATGAGTTACGCACTGTTATGCATATTGCTGGGTGTTGCTGGCTTCACAAATCTAATATTTTATTTTTCTCTGTGAAACACAGACACATTTTGGTCTGAGATTATTTGTATACTTCTGGAATGGTATTCTTCCAGATGTTTCCCACTACCACCATCCTGTAGAAACAGCAATGTGCATTAAGACCTGAACTTGCAATCTGGCCCTGTTAAACGTGAAGTGAAACTCTATATTAGCTTTCAGCCAAGGTCAAAGTTCAGCGCGTGAGTAGCAGTGCCAAACTCCTGCAATGTATAATCTGTGAGCCACTGCAAACTGCTGAAACAAGACGAACTGCCCTCCTGGAGAAAGAAGGACTCCTCCCTTGGCTGCTGAGAGTTGCACGCTCGGGAACGAAGGACTGATAATGCCACAGACCTCAGTCCGAGGCGGCCCTTGGACTGAGAGTAGAAACCCTTCATATGTGCCTGGACTCCTCTCAACTCCTCTCGGTTCCCTGCTTCCTCGTTGAACTTCTTGAAAAGCGTGAATAAATCCCAAATTAAGAATGAGCAGATAATGTGCCAAATTAAAAATATGTCAAAAATTGAAACGTTCACCAAATTTTGTTTTTGTATCATAAAGTGTCCTAAAAGGAAATCGATAACAACCAAATTGCATTTCAATCAAGACAGGCATACAGTGGCCGAACTAGAATGCATAATCATAGAAATAGTTAAGATGTCAAAGTGTCGGTGGAGACATTTCACAAAGATTACAACAAAGAGAACTTTACTGGATTGACAAATTGGCTGCAATATTTCCAAAAGGAATGAACAGTGAATTCAGTATTAAGTGTTCTCTGTGAGATGCTCTAGATCACAAGACTAACCAACACTAGTGTTATTAATAACATAACACATGGTGTTATGGATTTCGGAATATTTTATATTATCTTGTTGGAAATGGCACATTAATATAAAGGGTGCTTCTTACTGGTACAGAAAGAATCGTGGATGTGTAGAGCTGTAATTTTTCGAGTCTTGATAGATAACAGATTGCTGTTTCACACATGCATGTTATGGTCGCAATATAATTGTTCAGGTCACAAGATCTTTGTATATTATGCCACCATATATAAAACAAAAACAGTAAAGCACCTCTATATCTTATTGTGAACTACAGCGCATTAGGTAATTGTTAACTACAGCACATTAGGTAATTGTTAACTACACTACATTAGGTGATTGCTGTGGTTGTAACATAGTTATTCTGGCGATAATAGTACTTATATTTGTGATACTAGATAAATCATTTTAATTGAATCATCAGTAGTATCACACAGCATTTATTCAAAGAAATTATTTTTTGTGTTATTAACATGGTCAAGAACATAGATATAGATAAATGGACATTTTGGAAACATGATGTAACTGTTAGAATTTAACATTGTGATCTTGTTAGTTGATTTACTCAAATCGTGGAAGTTAAAATGACCAACATGGCACCCAGAATCAAATCCTAGTTTGCATTTCGCTCTTCCTTTTTCCGAGAAAGCAGAGTTCAGCAAATGTTCTTGCTGTTTCTGACACAGAAGTCCACACTCTAGCAGTGATTTGCCACAGGGAAGCTATGCAGTCGTGGATCAGTAAATACCAAAAGCCCCATATAGAGTCCAGATTGAATGATATTCATTTAGGTAAACACCATTTATATCGGTTGTCACCTACACCATTTCTGATCTATAGAACCCTTGGATTGTGAATAGTAAAGCAACCCTGGGGACCTACAGATACATTATTCCTTGCAAATCACCTACTTGTGAAGTGAAATCTATATACACAAGCCATGCAGGCTGGATTAACACTAACCGAATTTTAATCTTGAAATGTTTT
This sequence comes from Ambystoma mexicanum, assembly GCF_040938575.1. NCBI lineage: Eukaryota > Metazoa > Chordata > Amphibia > Caudata > Ambystomatidae > Ambystoma > Ambystoma mexicanum. The sequence goes on from NC_090927.1 coordinate 160,697,520, forward strand.
ACAGGTACATTTACATCCATTTAACATACTTATACAAACATAAGAATACATTCTTAATACATTTCGGATTGTGAGCATTGCTCTTAACTCACAATTATATACTAGTTATTAGAATTCTCAAATTGCACCCAGCAACAAATTATTTTATTGTTGTGTATTTAGAATACAGAAGTTGTATGTATCCCCGTCTGAACAAGGGGTTGCACTGAAGATGGAAAATGTTTCATGGTAACTTAGATACAGATGTATGTAGTGTTTAAAGAACAGGTTGTAATATAATAAGAGAAGTGTTAACTCTGCACCGTATACAGTAAACAACGCCATACACTGAATGTATTAACAGAAGTGTTTACTCTGCACGTTATACAGTAAACAACGCCATACACTGAATGTATTAACAGAAGTGTTTACTCTGCATGGTATACAGTAAGCGACACCATACGCTGAATGTATTAACAGAAGTGTTTACTCTGCATGGTATAGTATTAACAGAAGTGTTTACTCTGCATGATCTACAGTAAACAACACCATACACTGAATGTATTAAAAGAAGTGTTTACTCTACATGGTATACAGTAAACAACACCATACGAAGAATGTATTAACAGAAAAGTTTACTCTGCATGGTATACAGTAAACTACACCATACGCTGTATGTATTAACAGAAGTGTTAATCTGCATGGTCTAGAGTAAACAACACCATACACTGAATGTATTAACAGAAGTGTTTACTCTGCACGTTATACAGTAAACAACACCATACACTGAATGTATTAACAGAAGTGTTTACTCTGCATGGTATACAGTAAGCGACACCATACGCTGAAGGTATTAACAGAAGTGTTTACTCTGCATGGTATAGTATTAACAGAAGTGTTTACTCTGCATGGTCTACAGTAAACAACACCATACACTGAATGTATTAACAGAAGTGTTTACTCTACATGGTATACAGTAAACAACACCATACGAAGAATGTATTAACAGAAATGTTTACTCTGCATGGTATACAGTAAACTACACCATACGCTGTATGTATTAACAGAAGTGTTAATCTGCATGGTCTAGAGTAAACAACACCATACACTGAATGTATTAACAGAAATGTTTACTCTGCATGGTATACAGTGAACAACACCATATGCTGAATGTATTAGAAGTATTTACTCTGCATGGTATACAGTAAACAACACCGTACGCTGAATGTATTACATTGTTAACACAAAAAAATATGTGTTTTGAAAATTGTTACATAGTGTTGCAATTAATTGACATTATAGGTTTGAATGTGTGGAAAATGCCTGTATATAACAGGAAAAAAAGAAGAAAGAATTATAGAAATACTTGGAATTTTGCACATGTGGAACATTTCCCTTGAGGGCTGTGGCACGTGTCTTGCAGAGTAGCTCTGAAGGATACTCAGGCATTCCAGATTCCATGCAGGTAGCACCATGTACATTCATTTTTAATTGCCACTCACAAGGAATGTCGCATGAGTAAGCTCCCTGGTTTACTATGAAACCTCTATGGGTCCTTTCATTGAGACTGCCGCAAGTGGTGAACGTCACTCACATCAAATTTCTGTGTTATCTAATATGATTTCACCTTTACCTTTCCACGTGGCTTGCAATCTATTGCTAAACCATATCTGCTATGAGATACAGGGCTACCAGGTTCACTGTAACCCATGACCATTGAATGCCATTGCTTCTATTTCTAATTCTAATTTCACTTTAAATCATGTCCCATGTTGCATGGGGGTTGACCTGTATTGTCACCTCGGAAAGTATTGCTGCTGGCAGTTTTTACATTGTCCATATACCCTCCTGTTTACCAAAGAACATATTCCCCAGCAAAAGCAACTATTAAGCAACAGTGCTGTTCCACCCCAACTGGCTGATACAATGTAACGGAAAACAGTCTGTTTGACTGCGTGCACCCTACTATGTCCTCTGACCCTGATTACATTTGGTTATGAAGTAACTCTGGTCATTTCATGGATGTCATTTCATTGATGGGTGAAACACATGCACTCTTCACATTTCCAGCTTTCAGATGGGCCATCGTTTTAGATCTTGGGTATTTATTTATTTAAATTCTTATAGAGGCCTTCACAAAAAGACTTGACAAGGACAAAACACAAAGGAAGAGAGGAGGCCTTTAGTTGACCCCTTCATTCATCAGAAAGGGCTTACAATCCTTTTTGAATCTCTTCTAGAGTAGAGATTATGGTGGTTTTGGTACCAGGGGAGTTCCCAAAGGAACCTTCAAGGAACTGATGCCAGGCATTCAGGGGCACAGTGGTAGATGGCAGGGGGGGTGCAATTGCAGCCCCCATCCTATGCTCTCTGATTGCCCACCTTTTATCAGCATATCTATGATGTTGCTATTGTGCATTAGACATTTGAGCTTCGGTAGTCACGCGTAGGTTTATCAAGGCTGTCTCATGCCGCTGTTCCCCCCGCCCCCCTCGAATCCTGATTGATTGCAGTATTCCAGTGTCCCCCCCTAGGAGGAGATGGGCCTTTGTAGCAGCAGACACTCAGGCTGGAACAACCGGCCAAGTCTCCTTGCTGCCTTCATTAAGCGGCTCTGCATTTCTTTTAAGAACTTGACTGTTCACAAAACAGAAATTAATTCACCCACCTCTCTCATCTTCAAAGAACAGCGCTGCAATCTATCTGTAAGTGCTACCTAATTAAAGGTATATGGGGTACTTTGACGATATAGATGCTGTGAGCATCCTAGGATATTGCTCTGCATGACGCACATAGAGCAGGAAGGAAGATTACCTGGATACAGACTTCTGCCAATGCCATTACTGAAGCGTTATGAAGGATACCGCTTCCCTAATGGCATTGGGAGCAGTCTGTACCTCCGGATAATTCCCCTTCCCGCTGTATGGCCATCACCTAACAGGGTGATGACAGTGCAGTTATGGTCAAGAGCAAGTGGAGAGCGTTTGCCACTGCATGCAGCTCACACAGCCTCCACCACGGCTCTTGGGAATGGCTGGTGTGGGCTGTGCATGAGCATGCTACATCCTTCCGGGAGAAAGACGGAATAAGGCACGGTGCGCATGTGCCAATGCTGTCTGTCTACCCTCTTCTTTGCAAGTTCGCTTTATTGTCCAAAGAAGCTTCTGCTCTCCTTAATAACCTTTCGAATATGGACAATGTGCCCTCTTGTGGCCAACAATCTCTTGCTCTTTCTCTCCAGGGTGTATCCAGCACTTCAACACTCACACACTTCCCGGCACAACCCCTCCAGTGTGCCCCTGAGAAATATTAGGGCCAGAGGAAATGGACGCATGGAGGGGTGTGTGAACGACGCAGATTCGTCTTTTTCTCTCTTCTTCTTCTTGCTGACAGATTTTGTCCATCAGCTGTGATTATTGGATACTGAGGCTTGAGCCTCATTACTCCATCCTCTCGGGTTGAGTGTGTAGTCATGGGTTAGGATTCTTCTTGGTATGTGTGGACTTGTCACAGTAGGGCTGGTTTCATAGGTTCTTTGCTGTGATGGGCAGCGGGTAGCAGTCAAAAGAGTTTGCGGTGGTGGCAGTGAGTCTTCTGATCAGAGGGTTCAGGTTCTTTCCGTTGTTCCTGGGTCTTATCAGAACGCTCGGAACATGGACGACAGCCATTAAATGAATTGTGATTGGATGTTGGTCAGTCATGAATGAGAACAGCGCATTCATTGTGAAACCAAAGTAAGCCTGTGGCTGGCAGTTCAGTCGACCTTCATAATATGCCCAAGCGTCAGCTGCTTGCACACATGTGGAGACCTGAGAGATCTGGCCTTGGTTCATCTACAGAGACATTCCGATAAATAGACTTTCCGGTGTCTGGGGCAGCCAAAGTGTAAATGGACCAAGAACATTGATTCTTATGGTGGTTCCGGGACATTACAATGCAAACACATTTACTACAACTAAGCCATAGCTCCACCGCAGAACTATCACTGAATTTCAAATAGACGCTAATTGTGTGCTGCATTCCATCTGGTAAACCACGTGACTAGCAGAAAGGTGTGCCACAGCAAGATATGGGCGGCATGAAGAGACAATGACAAGTACTTGGGGAATGGCTGGTTGAGAAACACTTACCAGGATATGCGCAGGTGAGGGTAGTGCGATGTGGAGTGCTTGGCAGGGCAGGCAGGTGTGAAGGAGCCAGTAGAAGTGCATGGACTAGGTTGGGGGGTGGTCGGACCCATTGGGACCCCTTTCATGTACTGATGTGCCCTCCCCTTCACCTCTGCCCACAAAGTAAGGAAATTGACTGGTGCCCTCTAAGAAGATGTTTTCACCCTCACCGTCCTCTACCACTGGAAGAAATATTGTTTGAGGAACATACCAGGAAGATGGTGATGGGTCCACAAGAGAAGCACAGATACAAGGATCCATGGGAGAGGGGTAGAGACTTGACAGGGGACGTTGGAGGGTGGCAGATTACCAGGTTTGAGGAACGGCTAAAGAGTGTACAGGCTTCCAGGGACAGTAAAATGTGACCTTCAGGAATCCGATTACCCGTCTCAGGAAAGCCAGCGTGCTCCAGACCCTCCATGTTGACCCAAAACCATGAAGGCACACACAGTTCTCGATACCCATTGAGTGCTTAGAGTTCTCACACCACATTTCAATGTCATTTTAAATATTCTGGGCAGTTGTGATGTTCTGGCACATTTCTACGTGGATTGGAATGGAAAAACGGGTTCAAAAGCTGCATAACGCGGTGCACATGCCAGATTTTCGGTGATTCAGCTTACTGTCTAAAGCAAATTCCTTGGCCTGAAGTACCTTTCCTCTCCCTCCACTGATCTTGTTCCAACCTTTTAGCTATGCATTGTTATAGGTCCAGGATGTCAATGTTTTGAAACTGACTCAATTGATAAATGCTTGCTTTTGGAGAACTAGGACGGTCCTTTCGAACGTAACTATCTACAAAAAAATTACTAACTGTTTGATTTTAAAATAAATATATCGACACTGGTACCAGAGGGAAAATTAGCTACACCTTGAGAAAGCTGCCATAGTCATGAAATGACCAAAGAAGGGCAGGGACACTATTTTAAAAAACTGCCTCTTGGAGAGTGGTTTGGCCAAATGTCTAGGAGCTCTTTTAAAATGATGCAGCCTAGATACCCAATCCATGAAATGACCCGTTATTCCGAACCTTTCACGGCATAAATCTTTCCAGTCGTCTCCATACCTGGTTCCCATTGGTCGCTCAAAATATCCGGCCCCTGTCGCAGGCCAATCATTGTAAGACCAGCTTAATAGAGCAGTGACCGCAGAGTGAGTCTGGGACCAAGTTCAGTTTCATGGAGAGTGCGTCCCTGTAGAGGCCACCAGTCTAAGTGTGAGCCTCTGTAACAGCTGGTCTGACTCTCATATTAATTAGCGGGAACTATCTGTCAGGTGCAACGCTCCTCTCAGTAGTTCTCTTTTTGAGCGGGAAAATCCGGCGCACGTGGGTAATGAAATCGCAGTAGTTCGACCCAATGTGGCGTGCAAAGATTAATTAACCTTTTTTCATGATTTAGCGGCAGCTTAGAATGCTGAACTGTCATCCAAGTACGTTCAGGGTGCGCGCTGTGCAGATGAAGAAAGCCGGTTCCCCCGTGGCGCTCCCCGGCCGATCGCTTTCAACACTCGAGCCGAGCGGGAGACAACTCTGTGCCCGGGGCTTTCTGCATCATTTGCTCAAGGAATAACGTGGCATGAATGGGTAATGCCTTCTGCTGCATAATGAGCTCCAACCCTCTGGTTGTGTACGTGATTGGTTTGTGTGCAGGTGCATATTATGCACACAATGCCGTCCCCAGAAGGGAAAAGGGTTCAGTAAGAATTACACTGTTCTGTCGAAAGCAGCATTACACCATTGCGGTGCAGGCCAGAAGAAAGAAAACAGGTTTTGTTTTGCAGAAATTAATTTAAAAAGCATTTGTTCCGAATCCAGGCTTCCTCACCTACACAGGTGATCCAAAACAAAGGGTGAAAGACGAGAGTAGCGTCCAAGATGAGACCTCCAAGCGCCAAAGGCCAAAGGTTTGCTCAATTCACATTTTTGGAATACTCAGTCAAATGTTTGGGAGCTTGCGTACAGTAAACGTTTTCTAATGCATTGTGGTCGAGTGGTGAAATGTCTGACCTTGGACATGGGAGACCTGGGTTTACTACAAGTGTCAACACTTGATTTAACAAGCATTGGCAAAGCCAGCAGTAATTCGTTTTGTGCAGGAATAGGGTAGGCATGGGGTAGGCTTTTGCCAGACACTGTCTTAATGCGACTAGCTGGTAATAAGAGGGCAACAGCTGGGATACAGTGTAAGTACCTGGGCATATTATGGCAGTGTCTGGCAAATGTCTACCCAATATGTATACGCAAGCTGTGAGCTTTTCTAATGCTTGTTTTAACAGGATTTCAGTGCAAGACATGAGAGCCTACCATCACCTTTAACCCAAGTGACTCAAGGCACACTTGCTTAAAGCATTGCAATTATCCCAGGAGCTCACTTACTCGAAGCGCGGGGATTGAACCCGTCATCTTGCTTGCAAGGCGAGCACGTTGCCCCTGAGCTATTCTCCAGAGACAATGCCATAGTTTGGGTTTATAGATGGTGCTGAAGGGCCACCCAAGCAGCTAAAACTAAACATATGAGTGAGGGTGGGCAAATCAATCTTTCTGTCTCTACTTAATGCAATGCAATATATCGTATTAGAGAACCCAGTGGTGTTTGTCATACTTAGGATGTGGACGAAGGGTCTGTGGTGAACTATACTAATTCAATATTGTACCATTGTTTGGTTTGATATCATGCATATCTAAATGTCTGATAATTGCATTCTTGTATATTATTTTATGTATTGTCGTTTGCCATATCATGCACACTCAAATGTTTGTATGAATCTCATCCATGAGTGTATAGAGATCTATTTTGCTGTGGGATGTTATCATATAATGTGGTTTTATGTTATAATGTCCTTAATCAATTGATTTATATATTGTTACACATTGGGGTCTAGCTGGGTGGCGTCTTAGTTCTTGTGTACCACCTAGACGTATTAATAAGGTAAACTGGCTGCTACACATACAGTAAAAGGTGTTTGCAGAAATATACTTAAATTATTGAGTGTACTGGTTGGGTCCAGGAGACCTTTGTTTTGATATCATTTGTTGTACCTGCTCTCCTGGTGTATCGGGGTACCCGGTGTTTTTCAGAGCATGCATACCTCAGACTGCTGTAAGACAAAGGTACACAGTCTTAATGAGGGTGGCAACTTGTGCATGCATGTCAAAGCTCTGGTGAAAAAGAATGCCACACTTTCAAACGTGGGTGACAGGGATACGTTGCACACCATTTCACAAATGGCAGCTTTCTCTCTCACAGACCCAATCTGATTTGTCTTCCAACAATCATATTATTTTCATCTTACCTGAATTCAGCTTCCCTCAATTTGCCATATTCCAAATGGCAACTTCAGTCAAAGACACTTGTGTACAGGTGAGTTATAAATGCCATATCATATCATGTCATATATTGTCATGATGCCCGCTCCCGGGGAGCCGGTTCAAGCCCGGCGTCCCCGAAAGCGGACATCCAGTCCCCAAGGAAGGACCCAGCAACCCCATATAGGGGCCCTTTGGACAGTGCCCTGGCGCCTATGGCGCCAGGCTCATAAAAGACATCAGTCCTGGCGCCATATGCGCCAGGCTCATTATGGAAGTGCTTGGGTGCACTTATCTGATGCAGACCATGCTGCAGGATCCCGGCCTCCTTGAGGCCTGAAAGGAACTACTTTACCTGTGGGACTAATTTACCATCCGGGCGTGGCCGGGGAAGGATACATACCTGATTGGAGGAAGGATACATACCGGGAACTTCTTCCAAGGCTATTTAAACCCCACCCGAACAGCCACACGTGCTTCGCGTTGTTCTGCATCTAGCAGCTGGACGCTCACCGTGTCTGCTCCTGCATTCTGACTTCTGCCACGCCTGCCAGCATCCTGGATCACCTGCAAAGGAAGAGAAGAAGAGAACAGAAGAAGGAAAAGTCCTTACCTGCTAAAACCGCATCCCGGAGACATCTCGCCGACAATCCTGAAAAGGAAGACTTTAATTTAAAAGCTCATTGCGTCGATCGCTGCAGCGCCGCATTCCACTCACCTTTACCGGGCGCCTCCATGTTCAGCAGCGATCATCCGGATTCGCAGTCACGCCCCAGCGCCTAGGGAGAAAAAGACCAGAACAAAAGGTGAGAGAGAGAAGGGAATAAGGAAAGCTAAATCTCCATGTTAAGACTCACCTGTTGACTCATTCCCTCTTCATTTCGGGTCCGCGCCGCATCCTGGCATTTCCGGACCCCGGCCCCTAAGGGGAAAAAGAGACATCAGCGTTAATGAGCGAATGAAAAGACATTACCAAAAAACGCTCATTAAAGATTTACCTGATTTCTACAAGGATTTCACCTCTCATCTCGGGCCGGTGCCTGTTCCCCGGTATTCCGTACCCCGGCCCCTATGGGGAAAAAGACACTAGCATTAGTACATTAATGCATGGACACAAGGGGAACCTCTTATCAAAAAAACTACCTGGAAGCCAAGCAAGTTTGGTTCTCACCAATCCGAAAATCCAGTGAAGTAACTGGATACCAACGCGCCCCTGCATCAGAAACAGGATGGAGAGCTCGTCCTTCCAGACCCTAAGGTGGGACGCTAGGAGAAATCACAGAAGGGTTTCAAGGAGGGTGAGAGGGGAAAGTGGGAGGCCGATTGCATTACCCCGCAGACAGTTAATCCCCTATTTTCGCCTACAGAAGGATACTTCTGCGAGCCAGACAAGCCAGATTTGGGGGCCCGGTCCAGTCCGTCTTCCGAACCCTGCGCATCACCTTAGAATAGGTCACAGCAGCGCGAACCAGGCCAGCGCCTCCGTGGGAGTCAGGTGAGCGTAACATATATCATATCATATCATATCATATCATAAAGAGCTGGTCAGCAATGCCAGGGCCATCACAGGGCTATACTGGAATGGGGTATAGTTCCCCTATAAGAACAAAGAGATATGGTCAAAAGCGATTCCTCCAATGCCTATCAATTCCCAGGACAACAACTTGCCATTGTCAATGGGGTCGAAGGACAGTGACAGGTTCAACACAACAAGGACCAAAGAACAACCCCTGTCCATGTCCATAAAGAGATCCTCTATGACGCAGACCATAACACTCTACTCTGATGTTGGACTGAAAAACATCAAAGAGCCCAACTCTTCCACACCTTTTTCTATATGGGTCAATACTACCTTCTCCAAACCCTCCGGCATGAACGCAAGTTAGGAGCTTGGTTGATAGTAGTCAAAAACATCCACATCAAGACAAGGCAGGGACTAACACCCAATGAAAGAAACCTGCTGTGGATATCTGCCAGCAAGGGTACTACAATATCAAGAGTAATCTGACTGAGGTCAAATGGACAAGGACCCACATCGTAGGCAGTCAAATTCATGCCTGCAGTTGAAGCGATGGAGCTCAATGGTGGAGACCAGCCTCATTTCTACCAGCCTAATATCTACTAGCCTAATATCTACCACGACAAGAAAGCCTGGTGATCCACATATTTTTACAGTTACTGTAGTCCAATGGAGATGGTAGTATTAACCACTGGGCAGATGTTTCTTCTGCCTGGTGGTAAAAGTTGAACTGAGAAGGATTACAGAATACAATCTCTCTCGGCCACCACTCTGAATGGAAACATTTGCTTAGTGGCCTGTTTTCTGAATGTGCGGTTAGATTTAAGCCAGGCATTCCAGCGTAATGCTGCGTTGTGATGACCGCAGTTAGAAGACATGGTTCCTCTGGGCACCACCAATGGGGTGGGGAGGAGTTATGACCCACATGATGCCCCACACACACCCTGGCAGGTGCCAGCTTGTTCCACAGGAGACCCTTGAAACACAGCGTACATTGTGGACTGATCAAAGCAATCTTAACGGATTCTGGATTTCAAGAAATCCTTCGGTGGATCAGCTCAACAGATGCTCCAGATGTAAAAGTATTCCGTTGGACCTGGGAAGGCAGCAGTGAAGCGCCATATAAAACCTGGACTTCATCTTCTAGGCCACAGGGACTCAGGTACGGAAGCCAGCTCCTCCTCTATGCTCCGTGGCAGGGCGACTCCGGAGCTGTTGCAGACTTGTGGTTGGTGTAATTACCAAACCCTTAACTTGGCCAATAATTGATTTTATGGGCTGGACCACCGCCCATCTTCCGGGCAAATTTGCATGTATAGCATTCATGGGAATTCACCTATTGGCTTTGCAAATCTCATGCCATGCATGCCATCGCGTTTCCGGAATGACTGCAGAGAGCTTCACTGAGTAAGCCGCGCCCAGCTTTTTGGATTGCCCAAAGGGTTCTGCTCCGTCCCATTGGGATGGTCCCAGTGTCTCATCTCTCTGACTTCCGGGGAAAACGCACTCTCACGCTCCCTGATAAGGAAGGAGCGTCTCACCACCTGTGTAACAAGAGTCCCAATCCTCTGGAAGATTCCAAAAGTCCAAATCTGTATCACCCGACGTGCGTCAATCCACTCTAGACGGAATGGAAACTGCAAGTCCTGGACAAGAGGTTTATTTATTTTCATCAACGCTCACTTTTGCTGGAAGTTCTCCACTTTCCCAAAACATGAAGAGGTTCTTTTCATTCTCTGTGTGATCTGAAAGAATCCATGCTGTCAGACTGAGAAATTGTTTATTATAATGATATTTCCTGAGTGATCGGCAGGCCTCGCGCTGGTTGCATGCAACGGGTTTGCATCTTAGAGATCCCTTAATGTAGGGTGACCAGACGTCCCTGCTTTCTCAGAACAGTCCATGGAAATCGCCCTGAGTTTTTACTTTAGTCCCACTTCTATGTCTATGGACTGTCCAGTTTAAAAAGAAATCTGGTCACCATACCTTAAGGATACTCAGTAAAGTTTCTCCTACTCTGTACATTACTTCTGTAGCACGTTTCCCATCCTACAATGGAAGCAGCTTATCCCATTTACAGTATTAAAAATGCAACTGTGTGTGTCGCCGTTGTCATGCCTCTCTGCATACATGACACATTTCATATTACAGCATGTCAACAACCAGGACTAGAATTCCAAGCACTCAAGCAAGTGGTACAGACCAAATCACCTGCCTCCCTGATGAGAGCACAAGGCTCAAAGGTGCTACAACAGTTGGGAACTGGAGTGGGCCCTCACTAACTAAGTAACCTTTTTCTCTGGTGAAGTGGACTCCTGAGGAGGAGCCCCAGGGCTACTCCAACCCCCAGGGGAAAGTTACACTGCTGATATCCCCTTCCTTCTCCTCAGGGTGAATCTACAAAAAGTAATAGGGGACTGTTGGTTCCCAACAGCCTAACATTGCAACTACAAGGATCAGAATTCAAAGTACTCATGTAAGATCTACACATCAGAACACCTGGTAACGCCTCCTGGAGAAAGCATGAGGCCGGAAAGCACTAGAAGGAGAACATCACAGGTGCAGCGTACTCAGCTGGGAACTGACGCGTGTTCCTCACTCACCGAGCACTCACTGCATGATATTACGGCTTCTCCATGCAATTAAATCATGTGAGGAAAATGGGCAAAATACACAGAGTCTAATCCTCAGATGATGTCCGAACAGGGAAAAACGAGGTGCCCATATCTAAAGGTAGGGTGAAGGTCCAATGGATTCTGAGAGAACAGTAACCGCGCCTCCCCTGATTGCTGCATCTGCTCGATTTCGGTCCTGCAAAGGACTCCAGTGAACATTGATTGCTGCACCTGCTAGCATGGAGGCCCAGCCACAAGCTCACGGGGGTAGAACCACCGAAAGAGGCTTGGTGTGCTGGTGAGGGACCAAAGTGTTCCGTGACACACCAGCTTTCACAGGCAAGCAAGGCTGCTTCTGCCGGGGCTAGCTCATGCACGCCTCTAGCCACGCTGTACTCTTGAACTGCACCCGTGAAATGTGTGTGGATTGTGCACGGCATTCATCCATGCTCTTCTTGTAAAATGCACAACGGGCAAGAGAGAGCATCACCACCCCACGTAAATAAGCCTGGAAGTGTTTTAGTGCGGGGAAGGGGTGCAGGGTGTAACAGATGACATTAATTACAGTACCATATTGATGAGGCCAGACAACCATATAGGGTGGAAAAACTTTGGCCACAAGCTTTATTGTATCGAGCTATGTGTAAAGAAAATGAACCAACAAAAACATAACTTAAAACAACACATTTTTTGGCGAGCAAGGGATCAGGTGAGCGGGGACCCTACTCCCACGTAGGGCCAACTCAAGGTTGATCCCTGCCGCCCATCATACTAAAGCTTGCGACTTTCTGTAGACCCAGAGTGTGAGCTGTGTCTGGTTTATCTTTCATTGCTTGTTGACTTCTTCCAAGTGTCATTCCCCAATTCAATCTTTAATTACCAACTGACTCCTTTGGTTAGCCACCGGCTTTCCTTCTCATCCCGTTCGCTTCAATTTTTCTTCTCAGTGAGGCGTCTGCCTTTTCCCCATCTTTTATGCGTTTTTTCACTATTTAGAGACATTATTAGCCTTCATTTTCATATATAATCCCCTTTAAGTATTGGCCCCTTGAGAGGCGTTATTATTTTTTCCATGCTTCTCGATCGGTTTCCCTCTCTTTCCCCATGGCTTATTTATTTGCCTCTTGCGAGGCGTTAGTAGATAGTAGATACTTAGCAACTGGCTTTCTTCTTCTGACCAGTTCATCTGGTCTGTATATTTTTCTGTTTTGTGAGGCGATTGCCTTTTTGGTTATTTTATGCCTTTTTCCTCCTTATTGATGGATTATTGGACTTCCGCTTTCACCATACTCTCCTTTTATTCAGCCCTCTACACGCATGATTTGATTATCTAGTTGCCTCTTGCGAGGCGTATGTTAGCCTCTTTTCTTTCAGCACTTCGGTGATTTATTTATACTGTGTATTGGTGCCTGCTCTATTGCTCTACTTTTATCTGAGCAGAGATTTTGCCTAGTCGTGTTTAAATAGGTGCTAAGTAGGCCTGGCTCTACTTAGAGGGGGGAGGGAGAATTTTGAGTTCTGTTCTCCAATAGCTGAGAGGACCGCAGTGCGCACTGCTCTTGCAATTCTAGGGAGAGGGGAATGCTGAGTGGGGCTGACTTGCCCTCCTCAGATAAAGGCCAACATTGGCCTGAGGGCAGGTAGCTCCCTTTGAAGTACCAAAGGCTCATTGCCCCCCACCATGGCCCTCATTACAACTCAGGCGTTAAGGGTTTAACGGCGCCGTCGGCGCCGTTAACCCTTAACGCCTGATTACAAGTGTCCCTTTGCGGGTTGGTGTTTAACGCCTGCTTTTGGCAGGCGTTAAAAATCCAACCCGCAAAGGGACTTTGGAGCTAATTACCGCACCGTAATTTACGGTGCCGTAATTAGCGCCTTCCCCATTCCCATTATGCCATATGGGGGCAAAAATGGGAATGGGGAAGGGCAAATGGTGAATGGGGAATTACCGCCCCACTCACCTTGGAATGGGGCGGTAATTCCGCCATCCACCATGGTGGAATCGTAACCTTAGCGGCATGGACCATGGTGCTAATAGCGCCATGGTCCTCGGCCAAGGTTGTAATGAGGGCCCATGTCTTTCTGGATGGGAGTGGACCTTTGTTGTGGGTGTCAGGGGCATTGATTACCCGTTCGACAGGCGGTTGTCACCTGCCCCTATTACCTTCTTGCTGGCTCGGGTGCCCAGAAGTCTGGAACCCTTTTGTCCCTGGAGCATGGTGGCCAACCCTGCTCACCTGGGTGCTAATGGGACAAGCACCTGGTAGGTGCTGCCCCTGTCTGCTTCCCGGGCAATCACACCTCCCATCTTATGCCCCTGGGCCTTCCACCTCCGCGGGCCCACATAAACATGGCGTGTTTCTTTCCTCGCTGCCTCAGTGCAAGGAGTAGCATGCAGTCTGAAAACCACCTATTGAAACCAACCAACACGTCATGCCGTCAGTAGCCTGGAGAAAGTATTAGTTGCTGGTCAGGACGTGCCACAAGCTCCAGAATGGCTTGAAGTTCTTGGGAATTCAGTGTAAATTGGTCTGGTGGCGTAGACCGACAGGAAGCAGCCCCGCGTTTTAAGCTAGTGGCTGTGAAGGACAAATGTGCCGTCCTGCATTGGGGATCAGTCACCGCGGGCATTTGGCAGTATCTTATGGTGGCCACTATGAAATCAGGGAACACAGTGACCCAAGAGCACACACTCACGCGCCAATGAATCATGGATCACAGCAGTAACCGCGCAGACCGGAAATACGTCTCTGGCCGCGTGCCGTGATGGTAGTTACTACGCAGCTGCGTCCTCGGCTGCCTTGATAGCATCCATTGCCGTCCGGTCACGTGTTCCAACGGTTCTATGGGCCTGCTTTACAAACATGTTTTAACATGGGTAAGCCGACAGGGCTTTGCCGCATTTTTACTGCACAGTGGGCGGTCGGCCCTTCTGTTATCTCCTGTTAAACATCTGTTTTTTTAAAAAAAATGCTCCTGATTTTGGCTGCTGCATATTCTACACTGGACAATATATATTGGATGAATATTCAGCAATAAAATAGCCGGGTCCCATTCCAAACACAAATGGCAATTTGAATGCATTTCAGTCTTTCCAATTTGCGGATCCAGCCAAACACTGAAATACCACTTTAGCAAGACCCTGAAACACCAGAAATCCTATTCGGCTCTGGGAACTTCAGAAATATCGTTTTCAACAAAAACAAGTGCATTATTAATGCTGGTTTCATGGCCCCCTGGAGCAAGTGGTGAATGGATGAGTCAGCAGCGCGCGGCGCTGCCGTGGCCCCCAAGGAACTCCCGGCGCTTCCAAATGGCCATAACTTCAGGTTCTGAGGACCAACGCTGAGTGCCCTTATTTGCGCAGATGAAGTACAGTAACAGCGTCCTGCAGGGCTGCAGGGCTGCAGGGACACTTAAAGAGACAGTACCAACTTTTCCCTATTACTAAAGGGACAGTAAAAATAGGCTCTTTGCAAGTTCATGTAAAGGTCTTTAACGAGAAAGAAGCCCACCACTTCTCAGCCAGAACGGTTAACCACAAACTAAAAGAGATTCTCAGGAATAACCACACTATTTTCCTATTTCCATTACTGACATTCATTCAGTATATAGGGTGGATAGCACGTAAGTTAAGTGCTCGTCTCTGACATGGTGCCAGACTGCATTTAGCGGGTTTGAGTACCGTGGCAGGGCAAGTTTATCCCTCATCCTTCAAAAGTTGCAACACTGAGTGCCATTGAAGTAGGTGATAACAATATTGTTTTTTAGTGTTTAGGAACGGGAGGAATCGTAAAAAACATCATAAAGTATTATGGGCCTGATTCATAGAAAAAGGCGCATTAATCCCACAAAGCCCGCGCAACGAAAATTACTTTGCGTGTCCCCGCGCACATAAGATTTCCTGCGCTCTCTCCGTATTCATGGAATTGTTCCCACAAAACAACCCTATGTGCAAGTAATCTCCGGAACGCCCACAACACGCCCCCACGCATAGCAATTTCAGCCACGTATACCGAACTTTGCGCACTCTTCATCTGTGAAGAAATGCACCCCGACAATACTGTGTGCGTGCCCCCCAAATCAAGCCAGCGCCCTAGCAACACTGCGTAGGGTCCCCGTAACTATTTACAGCATCCGTCAACATGCATAACATTTTACGCAACTGCAGTCAGTCCCTGGTAAATATGCATGCAAACCCCTGTAAACCATGGCTGCACCTCACTACACTGCATATGTACACCCCTAACTTCAATCGCTCCCCAACTGCGTACACGCATCTCTAAATTCCCGATCGTTCCTTACATTTGCGCGGTGCTTCCTATGCGCATGAGACTTTACACATACTTTCAGGTGGCAGTGAGATCGCAAACTTTGCGTGCTGATATCTCCGACATGATGCTGCGTGGTCAGATCCATGAATACGCTTGGTTTTGCGCAGTTGTGAGCGTGCAATTTTATTGCGCAGGCCGTCCCTCAACAGGTCCACAATTCCCTGGTTCTCCCTCATTCTGCATGTTCAGCCCCCTATTTAGACCGATAGTGTAGGCCTAAACCACACTGCGTGGAGTCCATCTGAACGCGATCGACTGCACGCAGAGACGTGCCGAACCTGCGCAAAGTCCCTGCAATATCGGGAAAGGGCCTGCAAAGTCTATTCCATGAATCGACAGAGGGGGTTTTGCGTGCAGAAGGACGCGCAAAGTCCCGATTCACCCTGCAAAAAATTCCATGAACCAGCCCGTAAGAGTCATGTGTGCTGCTTCCTTGATGGCCCTTGGGGCTTGATCGCCTTCAACATTCTCAAAGGCGTGGAGTCAGGAGTCATTGATCGCCTCCAAAGGTGGGCGTCATTGGGCTAAAATAAGAAGAGATGAAGTTGTGTGCAATCAGAGTGAAGGGAAACATTCAAGCAGTGCTTATTGAGTCCCTTCTCCTTTGCTGCTATGTGGAGCCCAGGGCAGAACGTCCCGGAAGATGCCTTGAAGGCCAAAGTGGAGAAAAGCCATCCATTATGGAGAGTGGAGAGATTGCATTGCAATGCAGCCTTGTGACCTTGGGCACAAATTAACCATGCTGCAAACAATTGTGTGCCCTTCTACATTTTAGAATTGTTTATCAAAAGTGACCATGTTCTCTGGATCCCAAAATCACATTTGAGATCCTAGCTCCTATGGCGGCGGTAACTACTGCAGCTTGAAATGTGGGCGTGAGATACGAACACCGTACACTGCTGAAGCCAGACACTGCGCATGATATGTTCATTGCCACTTGAATAATATTAATGCTAATAATGACAGTGCTGTATAAAGAGCCGCTGTGGATGGGATTTTGTTTCAGGGCGCTTGGTAACATGCGTTAGTAATTGCCATCATTCTTACCTGCTCTGGGGTTCACAGGTTCTGACCCTGGAAGGAGGAAGGTACGAGTCAGCCCAGAGGAGTAGCATCCTCGTGCCTGTGGCCAGCTCCTCATTACAGCTGCTCACACTGGTGTAGGGCTCTCCGCTCTTCCATAGAGTGCGCATCTTACTCCCCTCCGCAACCTGGTCAGAATGTCACTCAAAGTCACCCCATTGCAAGAAGCTCGCTGCTTTCTGTCAAATCTGATTTCTTACATATTGTAAGTTCTTTTGTGCTCAAAAGAGCATTGGTCTTTCCTGTATATAAATATATATAAAGCAATCTGCCATTAGCGTGGTCTGGTAGCGCTGTTTGCCTTTCCAGAGGGCCACAGTTTAGTGCTTGACTTCATGGATTTAAGGTGTGTGGTTGAATTGTGTCTTAGTGGGAATGTTGTATACCACTACTTTATACTGTACACACAAACCACAAACTCATAACTCCTCCCTCTGATGTCATATGAAAGTCATGTTTCACCGCTGTGACGTCGCGCACACCACGCACCTAGCGTACTCTTTGTGAGTTGGTTTCCTCCGCACACTACTCTCCGCTGACTGCTCTATGCACCCCAGGCAGCGCCAAAGTGATGGACCTCTTAAAAGAAAGGACCCTACCTTTCTCCTAAGAGTGTCCAAACGGGTTGAAATACACCGATAAACAAAATAATGTTCAGAGTCACATCATTTGGTCTGAACCTCTCAGTGGAATATTTCTCCGTAGTTGATAGTCATCCATATACAATTATATATTTATTTATTTTAATCTTTATAACGCGCCACATGTGAGAAGTGAGAGGATGCTAGGTTCAACCTGAGTGTATGTTGGATATATGTTGGATGTCATGGAAGGATTGCAGGGAAGTTCAAGAACATGGAAACCGTGGAAAGAGGAGATGTTGCTGGTGTGAACATTGCTGTTCATACTTACTTTGCAAGTAAGGTCACTGCCGTACAGTCATAACCAGCAAAGCAATGACTGTGGCAGAAACACACAAGAACCTTTAAACTTCAAAGAAACCTCCAGCAAACAGATGCTAGATGGTATCACATACACAACACACAATGGGCCTCATTATGAGATTGGCGGTAGCCATGCCCTTAAAAACGGCATGGCTACCCCCAAACCTGGGTTCGGCTCTTGGTCCCGCAAAAGGGCAATTACTGGGCCATTCCAACCTTGGAGGGCCCGGTAATTTCCCTTTCACGGGACCCGCAGCCGGTATGTCCCCATTCCCATTTGAGCCACGATAGGGCTCAATGGGAATGGGGCAGATGGTAGCAGCAGTACCGTTCATAACGGTACCGTTGCTACCATCCTGCTCTGCTCGCGGGTGCCGCTCTGCACGTGTGGTCTGGCCAGGCGTGCAGAGCCGCCCCAGCGGCAGAACTCGTAATGTGGTGGCCCAGCATGAACTGTGCCGGTGCCCTACCGGCACCGTTCATTCCGTGGCCACTACAGTTGTAATGAGGCCCAATGTTCCTGTATGTATTGGATCCACTGATGTCCATTTCCAGGGCTGATGGGTGCCAAGGCTGATTCTTTTGGACCTCTCTGTTGGCATTACCACCACTGACCATGCGGCAGGCATCAGGGGGCTGCAGGGTTTTCATTGTTTGATGATTACCTGTAAGGTGGCCGGGGCTAAATTATTTCAGTCGAATTTTGTAACTTGTCATCAGTTTCCCGCGATTGCAAAGACATCTGCACCAAGATGGTGGCACCCATGTCGTGCAAAGCACGCCACGCAGATCTGCCAGGTGCTCGGCCGACACCACTGACTCTGTTGTGCTTTCCTGCAGCCAAAGCCCACTCCACCGCCGTGGGTAGAGGAGCCAGCCTCAGTGTCTACCAGGTGAGCGGGGCAGGGTGGCCGTGTGTCTAACACTCTGCTCTCTCCACAGGGCCAAGGACGTACCAGGTTTTCAGGAATAGCGCTGAGGGAATCTCCTAATTTGATGAGAAGCATGGACCTGTGACGCAGGTTCCCAAGATCGCTCACAGGCTGAGCATCCCTTCCCATCGATGTAGTATTGGCGACCCTGACATATTCGTGAGTCACATACATCCTGTATTTCATACTCAGAGTGCCCATTGACTAGCACTGGAGGAGGCTTTGAAGGGGTTCGGCCATAGGTGTCTGGTTTGTATGGCTTCATCAAGGAGACGTGGAATACCACACCTATTCTCTACCTGATAGGCAGCCGCAGGTGATAGGCTACAGAGGAGATGTGTTTCTCAACAGAAAAAGGGACCACAAACCGCTGGACTCCTTTGAGTTGGATTCCTATGGGCCTGCACAGTTGCGACGAAAAACCGGAGATACACTGAGAGCCCCTGTCCAACACTATCTTCTCAGGTAGGCCAATCGGTATATTGCATGGAAGAAGACCATGGCCATGTGAGACGCTGTGGCCAGTCTCCCAACAGTAACCATGTGGATGTCTGTTTCACCAGCGGGGGTATAAAGCTGCTGCCTCTATATAAGCATCATATTGACCATTGTGGTGGCTTCAGTCTTGACTTTTATACAAAGCGTTTCACATCCCATTAGGCAAATACCTCATTTTCCCACCTGTCCAGGATTTGTTTTTAATGTAAAGACCATGCCTCCTCCTATTTGATTTGTCCTGTTTATATGACGCATAGAGTAGCGACAGCAGAAGCATCAGTGTCTACGATTAAAGGTTACGTGTCATCAGGATGTCATAGTATGGGAGGCTACATGAAGGCTTCATCTATTGACAGAAAGGCTTCTTCTAGAGATTCATCCAAAGTGAAGGCCTGGGCGGCCTTGAGAAGGTGTGTAATGGAATAGGTCAGTTGGCCATACTCAACAACAAAGCTGCCACAATTGCCCATAAAAACAAGAAAGTGTTGCATGGCCTTAGTGTCCTGATGGCTCTTCCACTGGGCAATGGCTTTTACCTTCTTGGGATCCAAATGTATTCCTGTATCACCGATGATATATGCCAAAAACTCCATTTGGTTATGATGATAAACACATTTCTCCATCCTAGCATACAGGGGTTGTTTGGCGAGATGGACCAGGATCTCTTTCACATTTTGCTCGTGTTTTGCTATGGAGGATGAAAAGACGAAGATATTGTCTAGATAAACCTAGACCGAGAAATCAAGGAGGTCCACAAAGATGTAATCCTTGAACCTCTGGAAGTCAGTGGGAGTATTACAAAGTCTGATGGGCATTACCTGGTACTCATAATGCCCAAATGGTGTCTTGAAGGCTGTCTTCCATTCTTCTCCTTGTTTAATCAGGTTGAGATGGCAGGCTCCTTGTAGGTCCGGTTTAGTGAATAGCTTGGTGGTCTTCAATGATTTCATGCCGTCTCTAATCAGTGGCAATGGAAACTGGTCCTTACAAGTCATCTCGTTTAAGTCCCAATAGTCGATGCATGGGTAGAGGTTTCTTTCTTTCTTCAAGATGAAGAACAATGGAGGCCCCAATGGGGAATGGGAAAGGGTAATGTAGCCTTTTGCAAGACTTCCATCTAGCTACCTCTGGAAGACTGCATGCTCTTGTGGGGTTAGACAATAAATACTTCCATGCAATATTTGTTTATCAGGTACTAGATTGATTTTGCAGTTGAAAACGCAATGGGGTGGTAGAGGAATGTCCACAGGGTCAGAAAATATTGTCCGATATGCATGGCATTCTTCAGCACACCATGTACAAAGAGCACAACCGTTGGACTGTGAGATCCCTGGTCTCTTGATGTGGTCAGTGACAGAGGTCAGAATTAATTCCAAACCTTCCATTCATCAGCTCTTTTGTTTTGCGTTCAGTACAAAGACAGCAATATGTCTTTAAATGTCTCTCTGGGCCTTCAGAGAATGACCAGGGGGACAGAACCACAATGTACCTTTTTCTGCAGATGTTCTTGGTTCTTGACATGGTCAAGTCGGCTTCAGGGCACTTTTGAGGTTTCTGGGACAGAGTTCGAGATGGGAATCACTGCGGGTATCAGGCGGCAAGACGGTTCGGCGAGCAAAGCTGGACGAACTGCTGCAGGTTGGCCTACATGGTAGCTCAGGGTGAGGAATCGCTGTCTCAGTGCTGATCAATGGTTCTGAAGCACTGGTTAAGAGGTCTCGGGTTTCTTTCAGCAACTGCGGCTTGCCAATGGTCAGTGTTCCAGTCGGTTGCGGATAGAGGAACTCGACTAGCTTGAAAATGTCCTTTAATGTGGACAGTGGTAGATGCTCGTCGAGGCACTTCTCCCAGCTTCTCCAATGGGCTTCCATGAGACCACAAGCTTCCCCAAACATGCTTTAGACTTGTTGTGCCTCATCAGTGAGGAGTAGCTTGGGGTCTCGTGGGGATGCTTGTGGTCTCGTGCAGAAGGGATGTGACTAAGGAGTTCAGGCTGGACTGACCCTTTAGGGGTGGGACCAAGCCTGATATGCATATGGTCTTTCCCCTTTTGTAATGGCTTGGCAGGTGAAGTACTATGGTCTTGGTAGATGTCCAGAGCTATGCCAGAGGTCAGGATTAATTCCAAACCTTCCAGCCATCACCTCTTTTGTTTTGCATTTTGGACAAAGGGAGCAATATGTCTTTAAATGTCTCTCTGGGCCTTCAGAGAAGGACCAGAGGGACAGAACCACAATGTACCTTTTTCTGCAGATGTTCTTGGTTGTTGACATGGTCAAGTCGGCTTTAGGGCACTTTTGAGGCTTCTGGGACAGAGTTCGAGATGGGAATCACTGCGGGTATCAGGCGGCAAGACGGTTCGGCGAGCAAAGCTGGACGAACTGCTGCAGGCTGGCCTACATGGTAGCTCAGGGTCAGGAATCGCTGTCTCAGTGCTGATCAATGGTTCTGAAGCACTGGTCAAGAGGTCTCGGGTTTCTTTCAGCAACTGCGGCTTGCCAAAGGTCAGCGTTCCAGTCGGTTGCGGATAGAGGAACTCGACTAGCTTGAAAATGTACTTTAATGTGGACAGTGGTAGATGCTTGTCGAGGCACTTCTCCCAGCTTCTCCAATGGGCTTCCATGAGACCACAAGCTTCCCCAAACATGCTTTGGACTTGTTATGCCTCATCAGTGAGGAGTAGCTTGGGGTCTCGTGGGGATGCTTGTGGTCTCGTGCAGAAAGGATGTGACCAAGGAGTTCAGGCTGGACAGACCCTTTAGGGGCGGGACCAAGCCTGATATGCATATGGTTTTCTCCTTTTGTAATGGCTTGGCAGGTGAAGTACTATGGTCTGGGTGGATGTCCAGAGCTATGCCAGAGGTCGGGAATAATTCCAAACCTTCCAGCCATCACCTCTTTTATTTTGCATTTTGCACAAAGGGAGCAATATGTCTTTAAATGTCTTTATGGGCCAGGAGGACAGACCACAATGTACCTTTTTCTTGAAATGTACGTGGTGATCGACAGGGTCGAGTTGGCCCAGGGCACCCTGCAGGCTTCTGTGACAGAGTTTGAGATGGGAGGCATTGCGTGTATTAGATGGTATAACGGTTCAGCGAACAAAGCTGGACTAACGGCTGCAGGCTGGCCTACACGGCGGCTTGGTTTCAGGAATTATTGTCTCAGTGCTGATCGGTGGCTCTGAGGCACTGGATGAAACATCTCAGGTTTCTTTCAGTGACTGCAGCTTAATAATTGTCAGCTTTGCAGTTGGTTGTGGATTGAGGAACTCGACTGGCTCGAAAATGTCCTTTAAGGTTGACGGCGGTAGAGGCTTGTTGAGGCACTTCTCCCAGCTTCTTCAATGGGCTTGTGCCTTCCTTTAAGGCAGACGGCCCACGGCTGTGGAGTGTGCAGCTGCCTTGTCCTTGGTTGTAGGTTCAGAGACCTTCTGCCACTTCCTACCTAGGAAGCTTGCTGCAGAGCATAGCAGGGCACGCTGTGTGCTGACTGGGTACTAGTTCCGGAGTGGCTAGGGGTCCTCTGAGTTCTGAATCTCCCTCTGTTCTGTGGGAGATGTTTAGGGGGGGGGATTTGCTTCCCTCTTTGGAAATCCTGGCATTCCTTCGCTGGCGGAAGATGTGAAGCAGACTGTACCTTTTTGCTAGGGTCTAAAGTTGAGCTATTCTTTGTTTCTTCTGCTGAAGTTGCCAGAGGATCTGCAAAAAGAGGGGCTCAGCCATCTTTTAAAGACAAGTTGCCCACAGTTATTGGTGTAGGCGAAGCCTACCTTAATGAACCAATCCTGGGGTCCCGCCAAACAATCTCCTGTATGAATGAGGTCATAACCAGAGTTATTTGCAACATGAAAGGTACAGGGGTGAAAACCTGTGATACTAAGTCCCACCCATCTTCAGTCTGTTGTTGATAGAAGAGTCTCTCTGGTTAATCGCTCCCTCTGTGGTTACTGATTAAAGCGGCATGTCTCCCTTGAAGCTGCTGCGAGACCAGACTCTCTGACTGCAAACCACATTCTCGTACCTTATGAATGGGGTCCCCCTACCAGGGTGGCCTACTGTAAACACACATTCCCAGACATGACAGCTCACATGAGAGCAGGAGCTGGCTTCAGGTTGATACAGTTACATATGGACGGTTTTTGGGTTTGGGTTCTTGGGTTTCCTGTCCCCTTTGTTAAACTATTCCACCAGTTGCAAGGCCTAACAAAAGAGCAGGGCGGATCCATGCATCCTTTGCTAGTTAATCAGGCTGGCCATTTACAGGGGAAGGTGGGCCCTTCCGCTTCCTGGAGATGACATTGTTCACTCCTGGCTGCCACATTCTGACTAAATATGACAGTTAGGACTGTGCCTGTAGGCTGTGTCCAGAGTACACAGGTCTATGCGTTTGTCATGGTGTGAGCATAGGAATATGTGTGTGGATTAGCCCCACACATTTTCCTGAGGCTGGTCTACCATCATTCCATTTAATAACATTTTTTTAAAAGCCCAAGAGAGTGCACGCCCAGCATGCAGATGGCCGAATTCCTCACACCTTCAGAGACCGTTTGATCTTGTGAAGCATTTAAAGGGTTACAATCATATATTCTTGAACAATTCTGATGTGTTGCTCCAAACATCAGTCACAAAAAATGCCCAGTGGTCAATATGACCTGTGTGCAATGTAAGTTTTCAACCTTGATGTGTCACAAATAAAGTCAAGGTAAAGGACTGCAAATGGTAGTGCACCTCTTTCTTAATCAGGAATGCACTCAGTCAAACTTAGAGGTTGGTGAAACGGCCCACATGCAAGTGAAGTGTATAGAATAGCTCTGTATTGCTTAACTGGCTCTGCATTGCCGGCTAGTACTGACTCTGGAGTGCAGTGGGCAGAGCTCTCGACAACTCCTCATTGTCACACGGGGACGCCCTGTTCATGCTGAGGAGCAACGTCCCCTAATTAGAACTTATATTGTGTGTGGGGGTGACTCAGGTAACAAGACCATCCCTCCCAAGGATGAGGACCCACGGATAGTATGGGAAGAAACTCTGGTCTTGCCTACATCTCAGGGATGGACTAGTAAGGGAGTGTCCCATTGTCAATTCTTGACATAGTGATACTTGGCTAAAAAACTGCAAAGGGGTCCATGGAACCTTTAAGACAGGACTGATGGTGTCAGACCTCTACAGAAAGAAAATCAGTGTACCGATGCAAGCTCCGATGGATGAGTACCTCTGTTATCCAGAGAGAAAAGACTTATGAGGTACACCCAATGCTTACTGCTGCTATGGCTGAAGGCACAGCCGGAGCAGGGGAGACTCTGGCCCTATCCGGGGAGCCCATGGGCTCAAAACAAAGATAGCAGACCAGCCTTTTGAAGGCTCAGCCTGCTACTGAGATGAGGTGCAACTAAATCAATAAATTAGGAGGTGGAGGTGGAGTTGCAGGAGAAGATGGGGGGGGGGCAAACATATCTGTAGGTGCAGGAGAAGGTGATGAGTAATAGAGAGACATGGGGTTGCAGAGAGAACTGGAGGGGCAGGGAGTGCGGAGAAAGCAAAGGTTGGAGGAAGTGAATATCAGTCAAGAGAGGGGGAGAGATGAAGAGGTTGGAGGTGGTAAAGTTCGAGGACGAGGGTGAAGAGCAGAAGAAAGTGAAAGTTGTGAAGATAAAGAGGAGGGCTGATGAATCAGAGGTGTCTGGAAGAAGTGAAGACCTTTCTTATACTAGGATTGGTGTTTAAGTGGTAGGGCTAGAATAGGAGTTTGGACTAGGACGGTGAACCTTTGATTTAGACTACATGGACTTCCTGACTGCCCAAAGTTTTAGTTCGTTTGATGTAGGAAAACCACCTCTAGTTAGGGAGGTAGCTTTGTTTATTTTATAAATAAAAGTCTTTGACAACCACTATGCCACTGTTTGGTCAGACTCCTCATTACATGGCACCACAGTGGCTTGACTGCCTATATTGAATGTGGACCATTTTTATGGTAGAATGTCAATCGTATCATGTTTGCTTTACCCTTGATGTACAGTACTCAAGGGTAAAGCAAACATGACAAGTGTTATTACATGGCTAGACTAGTCTATATTGAATGTGTCCACGTAATAATATTCATCATGTTTGCTTTTACAGTGCATCAAGGGTAAAGTAAAAAACAATGCCTTGCTCCCAGCAGCCCTCACTGGGTGGGTGCTGCTGGGCGCATGGCAGAGACCATCTTAATTTTAGTGACCTTGCTCCTCCTTCATACATAAACACAAGTTCACATACAACAATTCCACCTGCGCCTTCATGCACCATTCCAACTCATTCCATGCATGGTGACGAATCGAGACTAATCACCACCCGCTTTGAGGCTGAGGTGAGCCCGCTCAGCAAGATCCATCCTAGGGTTCTGGGCAAGTGGAACCTCAATGGGAGTGACTCCCCTCTTGGGAACAAGAACTTCCATTCCAGTAATGAACTCCCTGTCCAACGTACATTGTCTGCCTACATGGAAATTGGAAAGACTATTACTTGTCACAATGAAAAGCGAGAACCCTACGCAGAAGTATTGAACGTCCTGGAGGGGTGAAGCCACACAGTACCGCAGAGCCGGCGGGAGCTTCGCGCAGCTGGAGGAAGAGCGAGAGACACCAGAGGAACGGCATGCCATCTCAGCTGGTGGCGTGACCACGCCGAGGTCGTTGTGGGCTGGATGCCCATCAACCAATGCTGAGACCAGACAACCAAAGAGGAACGAATCCTCTGTCTCGTGCAGGGTGGTGGAGCCTAAATTCATGGAACACCTACATGTAGGCATGGGAACTGAAACAACACAGTGAGCATACCGAAGCCAGAGCTTTGATAAGGAGAAGCCGCCATTCCCACAGAGCGACACCTGACACTCTGAAAGGTATCAGGGTACCCTGAGGAACACGGAAACAAGCTCCTGGAAGTGGAAAAATTGCACAACTGGTGGATTACGGGAGCCCAAGCAGCCTGAAGCATATAGACTGGCAGTGGCCAAACAAAGGCTTAAATCAAGGAGAAGCCCTGGGTCTGGAGGACCCATATAAACACGATAGAGAACATGAACCAAAAGGGTTCAGCAACATACATCAGTAACATAAATCCCATATTGCTAGAGACTGTTTTTCTTAATGTGAGATTGGGGAGGAGAGATGACCCCAAAGAAAGAGGAACTGTAAGGTCAACGGATTATCAAGAACTACTGCAACCTTTAACCCCTTAACTGCCAGGCTATTATGCAAGGGAGTGTGAAACCTGCTGAGAAAATAATTTTAGTAAAAGAAAGGAAATAGTTATTAAGAAGAGCAAGAGGACTTTTCTTTGCTACCATTTTTTGGTGTTGCTTCTTGGAGTCACAAACTGGACGACGACCAAGAGTCCTGTGAGGGTGGCCCAAGAGTGCCATAGGTCAGGAGCACAGTGCTCTGGCCATTAAGGCTTGTTACTATAGTGGTGGGGCTAGAAAGAAGTCAGGTGTTCAGATGTAGGACTGATTTTTGTTTAGAGGACCGACGAGAAGCCTTACTCTTAGTTTAATAGGGAGGGACCTCCCTCATAGCGATAGGGTCAGATAGCCATGTTCTTTCCTTTAATCAAAATAAAAAACCCTTGCAATGTCCTTACAGAGTCTTAGTCCTTCTTCTGGTCCGCCACAGTACGTATACATACAAACACACCAACATACACATATACATACTCCATTACAAGAAAGAAACCTTTCCTGCTCGCACCCTCCACATGCGCCGTGTCGCCGCAAAGGACCAGATTGCCCCCCTCTTCTCTTCCCACAATGTGAGCACACTGATAGGAGAGGACATCACTCTCCTATCAGTCAGCGTGTCTACGCTGTTAGTGCAATAATGGGAGGGGCGGGGCTTAATTCCGCCATATCCCCGCCTCTCATTATTACATGCTATGCCCAAAGGGCTCTGCATAAAAACCAAAAAAAAGGTAGTGGGTGACGCACATCTGCTCAGAGGCAGGCAGCAAAGTTCCCTGTGCAAATAAAGCACACGATTGGACTGTGTTCCTGCCACTCAGGAGAGGGGACGGGGCACTTCCCGCCCCCAGCCATAGTGGCCAGCCACAACTGAGCAAGGGTGGCACCAGGACTGAAAGCAAGTCCAGATGCTGCCCCCTCCCGTGCAGACTGCAAGCGGTGCATGGGACACAATAATGAACTCTATAAAGCAGAGGGCGCCACTCTCGGGTCCATTACCAGACCCAATCCACCTCTTCCTCACTCCAGTACCGGCTCATCGATGCCACCCGTGGTGAGACCCCTGCTCCACCTATCCCATGGGCGAAGCACCCAGCAATGGAAAAGGGAATAGAAAGAGGGGCATGTGCCAACTCACGGCTGAAACGGTTTGATCATTTTATTCAGTAGTTTGGGCAAATGTTGTTTTGTGAATAGTTTTGCATCAATTAAAGGAGAGGTTGTCCTACTTGAATTGCTCTCAGAAGTATTCAATAATAACTGCTGTTCTTAAGTAGCACGTCATGCTAGATTCATGCCGCGTCCTCGCATTGGTGGCACACGTATTACTCCTTCACCAGTTTAATGGTACTCAATTTAACATTAAAGACTGGGTCAGTCCTGGGTGCTATTGTCGAGCGCAGGATGGGTCCGGGTTAGAGAACATGGCTTTTCTTATGAGCTTTCCATCCCGACTAATCCATGCATTGGTTTGAAAGCCAGCACTAGTTCAACTGGTCAGTGGAATCGTCCAGTGCACTGGAGATGCACGGTGGCTAGTCAAAGGATCGAATCCAAAGGGTCGACAGGTCAAAGGATCGACATCAAAGGGTCGACAGGTCAAAGGATCGACTTTTTTTTAAAATTATATATTT
This sequence comes from Ambystoma mexicanum, assembly GCF_040938575.1. NCBI lineage: Eukaryota > Metazoa > Chordata > Amphibia > Caudata > Ambystomatidae > Ambystoma > Ambystoma mexicanum. Next base: position 160,725,752 of record NC_090927.1, read on the forward strand.
TTTTTTAAATGTGAAGAAAAAAAAATCAATCCTTTGACCTGTCGACCCTTTGGTGTCGATCCTTTGACCTCTCGACCCTTTTACTGTCGATCCGTTGACCTAGAACCGAGATGCATCCCCACACAGATATGCCACCTTTCTCTGCCAGTGCCAATGTGCTATGCTATGGGAGCCATGCACCACGCTCCCACTATTCAGAAAAGAACACAAGGCCCACCTCTTCAAGGAGTCACCGGGGCCATCACGTCCCCCCTCGCGCCACCTGCCTCGCTAGACGCTGCCATACCCTCTCCTCCCCGCCCCCGGTACAGCTGCACCCCTCCTCTGTGCCCCTCTGTATCCCACCCGCCCACTGTATACCTGTTCTGTTGTTACCTCTGAAAAGTGCTCCATTGCTTCTCGAAGCTCGGTCCGTGCTCAATAAATACCATCATCATCATCATAACAATAATAACAATAATAACAATGCACCAGCCTTTCCAAGGGATGGGCCGGAATGATGGCTGGGCATTGCGGGCTTGATTCGTGGTGGTGGTGGTGGTTGGCCAACATATGTTTTCATGCCAGGTGCTTCAGGACCAAAGACCCGCCCTGCTCCGCCCAGTTTCTTAAGGACTTTGAAGATTAAAATAGTAAAGTTACCCTCAGGCCCTGGCCACCAAAAAAAAAAAAGATTTAACGAATAATTGATGCAAAAAAATGTCGATTCTTCCATGGAGATGATTACATAGAAGCTTCTTTCCATGATTGATAACATATGATGTGTCCGGCACAGGGACCTGCATGTGTCATTCGTAGAACAGCCACCCTTCATAGTAACAAATAGCGAAGGGGGTGATGGTCGCAGCAGTCACACTAGCTGGCTGCGAGCACAGGGGATCTGCTCACTTGGGGCTGGGGGCCGGTAGCTTCTACAGAAGGCATCAGGGCAGAAATGCGCTAGCTTTAGTTCAGTTTTGTTGATTTTATTTATATAGCAGCAGGCATTGGCCCGTGGGCATAGGGGCGCAGACAAAAAAGGAAAAACAGACAATGAAGACCCAAACAAATACAAGAACAAATACATAGGAAACAAAAAAGCCAATCAAACAACTAAGGGATGTGAGGAGAAAAAGCAAGGGGAAAAAAGCACTTGTGACTACCATCACATGCTAAAAACAAAACAACAACATCATACAAAAACTAGCAAAAACAGAAATGACCATCAGATCAAATAAAATAGAGACCTTACATCCCCCTGACTGCTGCTCCTGGATATCCTCCCCCTGGTAACTTTCTGCTTCATGGATCTCCTGTCTTTAATTTCTCACTGCCAACTTCATTTCTCTGCTCCCATGCCCCATGGTTCTCCAGAGCCCCCCTCAACCCTGTGCCTCCTGATGTGTGTGTGCCCCCCTCTTACATCTGTCTGCTTGAAGACTGCTTCCCCCTGAGTATCACTCTCCTCTTGGACCCACCGTAACCCTCCAACTTCCCTTCTCTTGGATACGACTGCCCTCTGTGTGCCCTCTGCACCCTTTCTCCGCCTTGGCTTCTGCTTCCCAGTGTATCCCTCCCCCTCCAAGTCCAAGGATTTGTGAGGCTCAGTGGGGCTTTTGCAGAGCACCCTAATCTGATGACTGCAAGTGAGATCACAGAAAGTGGCATCAAGCCTTTATAGCAGAGGGCATCATAGGAAGTTACATCACAAGACTTTGCCAGCAGGAAGCCAAGGAGAGACAATTAACATTGCACTGTTCAATGTGGGAATAGTGACTGTGTTTCTGTACATGGAGCCGCACTAGTGTCCATTTAAGGTGTTCCTAACATTGTACACTGCGACAATGATTAACTTACATGGCGAGGACAGTTACTCAGGTCACACCTTTAAATAGTTCAGCCAGGACATGGCACTTGACCACATATCTTTTCAACTCTGGTTGGCACACATATGCATCGGCTTTGAAGTGTTAAAAAACAATGTTTTATAGAATGTACTTGAAAAGTACAAAAAACACATATTAAAGTAAAACGGAAAAAGATCTCTGGTGTTTACCAACTTTGTGTCTAACACCTGAACACACAACGCAAAACAAGCTGTGTGATACGATTGCCTGGTTGTAGTCATTTTTTGGCGCTGATCTGAAGAATGTTACTATGCAAATTTTAAGTTCTAGATACCGAATATTGTGCGCGTCAACAAGTATACACCATCAAAATAAAGTAGATGTTTTGATAGGCGGGTGCTTTTTGGGATGACTCCGTTTCTCTTGGGGAAAAAGCACATATCTCAATAGCTACATGGACTGCGGGCCTTTCCTGTGCAAACAGTACCATTGCTGCTCGTATGCAACTTTCTTGAGTGAAATCCTCATACTCAAAGAGAGGCAGGGGGAAATGCCTGCTCCCACAGTTAAAATCAAAAGTTGGCTTCCATGAACCCACAGCTCAGTTACCTAAGAACTGCTGCCTGCAGAATAGAAGTATTTGCTTTTAAGATTGAGTAGTTTCACACGCAAATAACTCCTTACGATGCATACTCCCCACTAAATCTCAACGCAAGGGGCACACACATTGCAGGGGACTTGTGCAGGTAGCTCTGCAAAAAACAAAAAACTTTTAAAAAATTGGGAATTTAAGTTTAAGAAGCATGTGTTACTTTGACACGTCTTTTTTACTGTTGCATATCGATTCGTAAGAAGAGCATTTAACAGACAACAAGGTTCCCAGCATGTGGGAAGCCCACTTTTAAATAGATGGCCCCCACCCCAATGATATTCCTGTCCCACCTATTCCCGCGGTGACTATTTCATGGTCAGAAAACTAAAAGAACAGGCTCAGAAAACTAAAACATTGCAAACAAGAGTGTTAGAATGCTGGTCAAAGGAGCACCTTCAAGACTCCTCTAAGTCTTCCATGCCAATAAAGGGGCAGGCCACCAATTAGGGAGGCCAAGCAGCAATTAGGGGGAGCGATTGCCACGCCCTCGCCCCGGGGATGACTAGATGCGTGTCCCATCCCTCCTAGCTCTGCCTTTTGGACCCTTCTTTAGGCTGGCCCAACTTATCTCCCTATGTCACGTTACCTCTGACACTCCTCCCCTATTGGTCATTTCATGACCGACCTCTCATCTGATGAGATCTTCTTGTCGCGCTACCCTCCTACCTAGGTCCGGGGGAATAGCTAAGGGGCAATGTGCTCGTCTCGGAAACAAGACTGTGCTGAGCAGTGCGGTACCGCGCTTAGAGGCTGGAGGCCGGCATGAAGCGCGATATGAGAAACCACTTTTATTTTTTCCCCGCTGGAGGGCAGACTCTGTGCCGCGTTGCCTACCTCGCACAGACTCTGCCCATCTACAACTCCCTTCCTCTCATACCCTGTCCATCTCCTCTTCTCTCTTGACTTACTCCTTAGCGCCCACTCACCATCTCCCCTTAGTTGCTGTGCATCCTTTCTCTTCCACTCTTTCTCGCTTCTCCCTAACTCTCCCCACCTCCCTCTGTTTTTCAGTGCCCTCCTTCTAATTCCCCACTTTTTGCCCCTTCTAGATTCATAGCACTCAACCTTTTGTGGCCCCTGGGTGGGTGAAAGAGTAGTTGGTGGGTGAAAGCTCTTTGATATATCATATAAGACAACCCTCCGGATGGAGACTCCAGATTTTTTCCTGAATAATTGTGCTATTTTTTACTTTCTCCCTCCTAAAATATTTCTAACCCCAATTCATTGAAATGAGGAAATACAATTCTCACGATTTCTATTAAAAAATCTCCCTCCCAGCTGTGGCAAAATCTTGCCATATATGGATTTGTAGGGGCGCGTAAGGGGTTTGCTGGGTGAGAGAGCTGCCTAGATGGTGGGTGACACCCCCCAAAAGCATGTGAGTTGAGAGGTAAGTACACTTCCTCCACTAACTACATAAATCCCTCGCTGCACCTCTCACACCTCTTTCCCCTCTCCCATTTTATCTTTGAGCCCCTTTCTCTCATTTCATCTTTTTAATGGCCCCTACTCTCTCCCCTTCTTGATTGTTTCCCTTTTTTCCTTGCCCCTGCTCTTGCCCCTAATCCACTGATTACTTTCTTCATTATAATTATGGCATTTATTGAGCGCAGGCTAGCTTCAAGAAGCAAGGGAGTGCTTCAGTGAGGTATACAACAGGACAGATGCATAATCGAGCGCTCTTCAGAAGTAACAACGGAACTGATATACAGCGGGCGGTAGGATACAGAGGGGCACAGAGGAGGGGTACAGCTGCACAGGGTGGCAGGGAGGAGAGTAGCAGATGGCATGCAGTAATTCAGGTGGCGTGGTGGGTGACATGATGGCCTATGTGTTGAGTGCAGAAACTCCTTGAAGAAGTGGGACTTGAGTTATTTTCTTAATTGTAGGAGCGTGGGGGCTAGTCTGATGCTGACAGGGAAGATGGTCTATAGTCTTGGGGCGTAGGCAGAGAAGTCTTGTTTTCTGGTCCTTTCCTTTTTGCAGTACGTGGCCTGGCTTCAGGTGGTGCGCTGTCTGCTAAAGATGCTGAGTTTCTCAGCGAGGTAGCTGGGTGACTTGAGGGCGACGGTTTTATAGATGATGAAGCAAGACTTGAAGGTGATTTGTACATGCAGTGGGAGCCAGTGAAGGTCATTGAGGGCCGGGGTGATGTGGTCATATCTGCGTAGATCCTCGATGAGGCGTGCAGCCATGTGTAGGATACTTCTCAGGGGCACAAGGGAGGATGACGGGAGGCCTTTGAGGAGGCCATTGCCCCCCTCCAGGTGGGATAGTACCACTGCTTCAATGGTGGATCTAAAGCTGTTCGGACTGAGCAAGGGCTGGACGTTCTGCATGAGGGATAGCTGAAACCAGTTCTTAGCATTGTGTGTCTTGAAGGAGAGGTGTTTGCCAATGTGGAACCCGAGGGACTTGGGGCAGGAAGTGAGCTCGGGGTTGAAGGTCCTCAGGGTTCATGGGTGATACCCTGGTCTGCATGTCTGGGTGTTCGGTGTTGTTGGTGAGGAGTAGGTATTTGATCTTGGAGGGGTTGAGGCCCAAGTATGCACTGGACATCCAAGACTGGATCAGCGAGAGGCAGGTTTTGAGCCTGTGGATGTCCTTGATGGAGTTGATCTTGAGGTATAGCTGGGTGTCTTTGGAGTATTGGTGGATATAGATGTTGTGTGCAGCTGGGAGGACTCCCAGGGGCTCCATGTATAGATTGTAGATCACTGGGGAGAGGATGGAACCCTCCAGGAATCCACAGGTGATGGGTAGCATTGGTGATCTGGAGGAGTCCATCAGTACAAACGGCTTGCGGTTTGTGAGGTAGGACTTGAACTAGCGTAAACAAGGTTGCTGAGCCCTATGTGCTGATGTAAGGTGTCTGTGAGTGCCTGGTGGTCTACTGTGTTGAAACTGGCCGAGAGGTCGAGTAGAACCAGGAGGCAGGGGTGGCCGTCGTCTAATATGCTGAGAACATTGTCGCCCACCTGTATGCTTGCTGTCTCCTTGCTGCATCCAGGTCTGAACCCGTATTGGTAGGTTTTGAGGAGATTGTTGGTGTCAATGGGCCTCATTAGGAGTTTGCCAGTCTGGAAACAAGGGTTCCGGTAAACTCACCTGCACCTTGTTTCTTGATCAGCAAACTCTGTGTTTGCCTGCCATGGCCAATGTGGCCAACAGGTCTGACCCTGCCAGGCGCAGAGGTCAGGGTAGGCAGACCGGTCACAGAAGCACCGGCACCGTTAACAACGGTGCCGGTAACTGTGTCGGTGCTTCTGTGTCCCCACTCCCATAGAGTCCTATGGGACTCTATGAGAATGGGGACTTACATTTTACCGGCGAATGACATCCCGGGCCGCCAGAGTTGTAATCTCCCGTTGGCACCAGAAAGTCAGCCGCCGGTAAAATGTAATGGGTCTGGCGGCAACCCGCTGGTAACTCCGGCAGGGTTACCGCCAGACCCGTAATGAGGCCCAATGTGTTGCTGCAGTAGCGCCGCTACTGCTTCCTCGATGATCTTACCTTGGAAAGGGAGATGGGTGATGGGGCGATAGTTACCTAGGTTGTCGGGATCTAGAGTGGGTTTCTTTAGTAGAGGGAGGATTTGTCCTGTGTTTAGGGTCCATGGGAAGGTGCCTTGAGTTAGGGAGCCGTTGATGATCTCCACGTAGGGAAAGAGACCTTCTGCTAGGAGGGTCTTGAGGATGGATGCTGGGAGCATGTCATCTGTATACGATGTGGCTTTGATGGCGGCCAGGGTTTCTACCATGTCCTCTATAGAGAGTGTCTTGAATGTTGTCCATGGTGTGGAGTTTTCACGAGCAGGGACGTGAAGTGGGTCTGTGGATGAAGAGCTGGTGTCTATGTGCTGGCGAATCTTGCTGATTCTTTGGATGAAGAAGGCGTTAATAGCAGTGGATTTTACATGTCCCATATACGTTCCTTCTTTCTTCCTTTTCTGGTTGATCCCTTTTCCAATCTTTCTCTATTCTGCCCCTCCCCCGCTTGCTATGAGATGACTCTCCCCTTTCCTGCTTGTGCTGTTCCCTCCTTCCTGTCTCACCTGTCCATCACTAGTCCCTCCGCCCCACCACTGTCACTGTATGCCACGCTCTTTCCTTTCCTTCACAACGCCCACTTCCCCATCCCCTCCCCCATTCTCTATTCTCCACAGAAATCAATTAATTGCCAATTAACTGAACCGCCCCCTGAACTTCTGGAAAGCATTAAGTAGCTGTTTACAAAACACACACCAGCAGCAATTAAATGTGGGTCAGGCGGTGTTGGTTGCTCGTCTCCCAGAATCCTCTGCCCACTGCACTTCCATGCCAGTGCCGGCTCCCCGGCAGTCATCAGTGCCCCTGCTGCGTTCACCCCAATTACACCAGGCTGTGGCAGGAGTCCCGACTAATGAACAGCAGGGGTGGCCGGGGGATGGGAGGAAGTGGAACTCCACCACGAAATAAATGCTCACGCAGTTTAATTACATTTTAATCTTTTCCCTAAAACCGCGTGCACCGCGGAAACTGCTAATTGCCAGTTTAGATGACAGCACAGTCCATTACTGTAGCCATGGTGTGCACACAAAGTGCCCATGGGGGGTACGATCGCGGGCACAACCGCAGTGTTTGAAATATAAAGCTATTTCTGCGGGGTAAGGAGGAGGGAGGGGGCACAGCTCCAGCGATCGGGATGAGAAAAGAATACACTTTTCTTCAACGCTTTGCCAAACTGAAATAGAAATGAAAGAGGGGTGCCATAAATTCCAAAATAGCTGCAAAGAGACCTCGTATCACGTGTGCATGCCAACCCTCCTTATGCCATTAGGGAGATGGGGGGATCCTGTCCATTTGTTTGCTTTGCCTTCTGGTACTTGCAGTCCTGTATTAATAATGGGAAATTCCAAAACTCCAAGTCCCAGAAAGAAAAGAAAAACACGGCCGGGCGTGTTTCTCCTGAATGACAGGGTGATGTTTGTATGCATTGGTGTGACATCTTGAGCCAGTACCTTATTGGAGAATGGGAAAAGCGGCACTACAAGTCCCAGAATTCATGGGAAAAAAGAGGACTGGATCTGCACCTTCGACACGACATGGGACATGTTTGCATGCATGTGTGTCAGACACACAGTGCCAGTTACATATTTGATAATGTCAAAAGCAGCACTGCAAGTCACAGAATGCAAAAAAAACAAGCACCGGCAAAGCCAACAGCTTTGGTATGTGTTTAAATATTTGATAACAATTTGCCAGGCCCTGTTATACCATATATCCAGGTGCTTTTAGCATTGTCCAGCTGTTGCCATCTTAGTGCCATTATGTCAGTGCTTTGCTGAAAGTGTGCACATGCTGGTCTTTTGTCAAACAACCTGGCCTGCCAAATGCCTATCCCACAATAACCACAGTGGCTGGCTTTGCAGACACTTGTGCTCCAGCAGCTGCAATGCTGTGATGTTTGCCATGCTGGCTATGTGGCAGGGCGACGCTCAAGCGAGGAGGGGCGACCCACAGCCTCCTTTTCCTTGCACCGCTGCTTGCCTTGAGCCCATGCCGTCAGACTCCCATGTTATCTTGCAGGCAGTGCGGTTGCGCAAGTCGGGCGGAGGCGATGATCTTGCAGGCAGTGCGGTTGCGCGAGTCGGGCAAATGCATGGATCTTGCAGGCAGTGCGGTTGCGAGAGTCGGGCGGAGGCGTGGATCTTGCAGGCAGTGCGGTTGTGGGAGTCGGGCAGAGGCGTGGGTCTTTCAGGCAGTGCGGTTGCGCGAGTCGGGCAGAGGCGTGGGTCTTTCAGGCAGTGCGGTTGTGGGAGTCGGGCAGAGGAGGCGTGGCGGGGCTCGTGCCCTGTAACCACCCCACACATGCAGCTTGTTCTTTCCTTGACTGAAGCAAGTCGAGGGAAAGTCCATTGGGGTACCAGGTATCAAAGCACTAAGAGGCGTGAATGCCAGAAAACACCCATGCTGAATTCACTCAGATCACGAATTGCTTAAGAGTAACATGTTGATGTACACAAAATACCACTTCCCCCAAGCCTCTTTATTGAGGTGTAAAAAAAACGACCAACACCTGGAGACAATACTACGAGACTCATCGAACAGTTCAAATTAAGATGTATGAACAACAGCGCACCCACTTTTAAAGACTGGTTATTCAAAAGGGCTACCCGGCTTTACAACAAGAGATTGACTACAACTCCCACAATGCATTCCGATGACACTGATCATTCACTGTTAAAAGCAGAAAAAAAGATCCATGACCAACTACGAAAAGAATGGACCAATGAAAGAATCCTCCAATGAGCAAGTAGACTTTGGGCCATTGTGCGGTTCCCTTGCCTACCACAAGTGTGATGCCCATCGACAAGCAGACAGCTCAATTCACGTGACAGCTACTCTACGCCCTCATTGCATGCGTCCACCCAAGAAGAACAAACAACGTGAGGCAACGCAATATCTGTTGAACCATCCTCCAGCTTAAGTCCTGTACATGCTACACGGGGACATCATCCAAGTAAATAAATCCACCTACGCCAGTTGTGTGTATTTAAGAGCGCAGGCGCACTAGAGCACACACGTGTCCATCAGCATTGAGGTGCGTGCGAAGCGTCTTCATTGGTGGGCAGCCACTAAAAAAATAAAATAACTTTGGCTTTGTCGATGCTTCTTTTAAACAGGAGCTCGGGGCAAAGAACAAGTGGCCGAAGGTACACTTAGGATATTCCTATTACACCAGCAGCAGATTTACAGCTGCAATTATTCCATTACCTCTCAGCAGACAACTTAGAAATTACACTGCCGTACAGTTTGATGTTACTGCTTGATAGAGCGAGTGCAAACAGACCCCCGGGAGGATGTGTTTCGGGCTGTGAGATGGCTGATAATGGGCCATTGGGATTAGAAGGGTCATGGCCAGCCAATGGGTGGGTATTTACCCAACAACACCCAAGAGCTGTGTGTCCCTGCGCACATGCCATTTCCCTCCTAGCTGTACTCCAATGCAATAGTTTCAGCTTATAGGTGGTGCGTGAGCATGGAGGGAGATGACATGTGAGGAGGGACATACAGCTTGTGGGTGCTGTTTGGTTAACTACCCTCCCATTGACTGCCCATGGCCATGCTCATTCCTATGGCCAATCTCACCCACAACCAGCCTCTCCCCTCCCCCCATGCCTTTCTTGGCATGAAGGGGTGGGAGTGGGTAAGGAAAATATATGGACATCATTGACATACAGGACATTTGAGACTAGAAATAAGGAGATGGTGCTCACAGTGCAGAAGTTGGGGGGAGGAGAGAGAGAGAGGCAGAGAGAGAGAGAGAGAGAAAGAGAGAGAGAGAGAGGGAGAGAGAGAGAGAGAGAGAGAGAGAGAGACGAAGAGCAAGAGAGAGACAAAGAGAGAGAAAGAGGCACACAGAGAGAGGCAGAGAGAGAGAGGAAGAATGAGAGAGAGGGAGAGCAAGAGAGAGGCAGAGAGAGAGAGAGAGAGGAAGAGCAAGAGAGAGGCAGAGAGAGAGAAAGAGACACAGAGAGAGAGGCAGAGAGAGAGAGAGAGAGGAAGAACGAGAGAGAGGGAGAGAGAGAGATGCTGAGAGAGGCAGAGAGAGAGAAAGAGGCAGAGAGAGGGGGTAGAGGGAGGAAGAACAGGAGAGAGGCAAAGAGAGAGAGAGAGATGCTGATAGAGTCACTGGAGTGATACATAAACCCCAATAACATACCATAACATAGCATAGCCTTGGATATGGACCTGTGCTCTGTTCCCTCTGTGAGATGTTGGACCAGGGCTTTTGCGGCTTCTTGGTAAGGGGTCCTATGCATTGGAACCCGTTCATGAGAGCTATCAGATTAGAACCATGAAGAATCATAAAGATTTGATGTGCCCTGATGGAAATGATTCTACAATCCAGAGCAGCCTTTTAAAAATGTCTTCCATGATGCCACCCTCAGTTATATACCTCCTGTTGACTGTCGCCTCCTACACCACCCGATGGAATGGCCACTGACGAAGTAAGCCTAGATCTGGGGGGCAAGCAGGCGACGCTGGCCCCCTACAAAGGCCCACTTCTAAGGCCTCTATCCAGGTCCCCTGTCTGGCCCCATCAGGCCATGAAAAGCCGCCTGCATGCACACCTTATACAGTACGTTGTCATCTCTCCTCCAAAGACTAAGATCGCTCTAACTAGGTCCTTGAACTTGCTGCATTACTCAGCTATCCCTCTGTACACTTCTCTCCAATCTGGTGCCTTTCCCCTTCACATGGACATCACCCATGTTACCCATCAACATTTGAGAGGTTGCCGCACTGAAACACTGCCAAGTAGATCTACGTGCTGGTCTTCCCAACCCTGTTGGTGCAATATATGGCATGCACGCCTCTCCACCCGCACCTCACAGCCCCCTGTCCAGCTAGGCAAACCTGTGTCCACCTGTGTCCACCCATTTCAGAAATGGGTGGACTAGGAACGTACTCACATATCTGGTGCCACAGGATAACCCTCGGCCTCACCTCATCTCCACTATGGGAGACCATCAGTTTACAAAGTGGACTACCCGTACCTACTCTAAGATGGCTATAACTTCACAGTCAACTACACATGCCTTGCCTCCACTCAATAAACCTAGTGCTGCCCATGCCTGCCAACTCCTTGGGGGCTCCAATCCACCCACATCAAGCCAGCCACAGATCTCACTGCCTTGGCCCACACTATCGCTACTCCATGCAACATGGGTAGCGCGGCTACAAACCATGTCACTAGGCAGGAGCCGACCACCTCTACCCCTAAGACTCCTCCATCTACACGGATAGAAAGGGCTTCCAACACACTCCTACGCCAGCAATCCAACTGAACCCACCCCAGTGACCCAAAGAGTGCTAACCGCTTGGTTGGACTTACCCTGAGCGACCTAAAGAGCGACCACATTAGCACCCATTACCAACAGAAGCCTCTCACGCAACACAAATCCCACAAACTACTTAACCCTGGCCCTAAAGGGAGCCTTGGTTAATGCAAAGTCCATCACAGCACCCTCACTAGAGATATCTGACCTGATTACCTCTAATAGCTTGGATCTGCTAGCCATTTCTGAAACGTGGCTGCACGCTGCCTCAGACCCAGCCCTATCCCTTGCACTCCCCACACATACTCAATGTAGCAGAAAGACAGAGCTGACACTAGAGGTGGGGGACTTCTAGTATAGCTAGAGACCCCCTCCTTGTCAGAGAAATTACCAACCATACCTTCCCGACAAGGGAACTTCTGACCGTCAAGCTAATGCTTTCCCACACTGCCACAGTACCTATTCTACTGGTCTATCGAGCACCAGGCCCACTACTATGCTTTGAGGGGGATATTATGCATCTCCTTTCATACAATTACAAGCCATATTCCAAGACTATCCTTATGGGTGATTTCAACCTGGGCTTTAACGATGACACTGACACTAGCATCCTCTCTCTAGCAAACTCCATTGAGGCCTTACGCTTTACACAATGCCTTCTAAGCCACACCCGTGTCAAAGGCTGTATCCTGGACTGGCTTGTTGACCTCAATTGTAACACTATGGTCTTGTCCAACTCGCCATGCCCTTGATCAGATCACAACATGATCTCCTTCAACCTACCAATGCCCCACCAGGCCTCTTCCCTGGCCGTGCACCTGCCTTCCAAACTAAGAAGGAATTCCAGAAACATAACTTCCACCCAAAAGCCAAACCTGTTGCACATCTCAATACTTGGTACACCCCTGACCTCAAAGCACTCCATACAACTTAAACGTATGGTGGAAACCACTTGGAGGAACGACCCGACAACGCCTAACAGAACACATTTCATCTCCCTAACCAAGGCTTATAAACTTGCAATACTTCAAGTCAAATCTCCATCTATAATGCAAGTATTGCAAATGCCAAATCCAGTACGCAAGAGCTCTTTGCTATACAATGGGAACTAGATCACCTGTCCCCCCTTCCACCGAACTGATCCAAAGACTAAGCCTGGTGTACAAACATGCAAAATGCCCTACTGGACAAAATGTCCTCACTACAGAAGAAGATTCTGCTGCTGAAGACGGACACAGTGAGTAGCTCTATCGATTACCTTGACTCAGAGCTCCCTGTCTCTCTGCCTAACATCCGGCTATTTAACTTTAAACTGGTTTCAGAAATTGAGCATATCAAAATGATCAAAGGTCTCAAACCCTCCAGTTGTCAAGGGGATATCTGCCCTGCTACAGTCATTAAGAACTCTGCTGAAGCGCTTGCACCCTTCATCTCAAAACTGATCAATGCCTCGTATTCCTCTGGCATAGTACCAACCAACCTAAAAGATGCTTGGATCCTACCATTACTAAACTAAACACTCTAGACCTGACCATCCCTACAAACTACCGCCCAATCACTACCATTCCATTCCTCCTCAGAATCCTGGAGGAAGGTGCAAACCTACAGATCCAGGAGCACCTTCAAACTAACAACCTTTGGTAATATGGATTTTTACTGGGTCACAGCATTGAAACGGCCTTACATGACTTAAAATATCTGTTGGATGACTTCAAAGACACTGGCAAGATTGCTCTCCTCCTTTTGCTCAATTTATCAACCACCTTTGATCTTGTGGGTCACCAAATCCTATGCCAACACCTCTATCTAGCAGATCACTTCCCCGCTGATGCGACCGCATGAATTTCCTCTTTTCTGACCAACAGCTTTTGGAATGAAGTGATTGATAGAGTTGAATTGACGCTAAAAGTAATTTTGCAGAGATCAGCCGTTAATATAATCCTTCTTCTACACAGGGGTAGATGTACAGATTCTATGAAATATAACAGCTGGATCGATAAAGCTTTGTTAGTTGCGATGCAGCTGATTCTCCGAGTTTGGAAAACCAGGAAGAAGCCTTCAGTGGAGGATTGGTTCATGGAGTTGCAACGTGGGGACCATTCAATGCCTTATATGGCTAAATATCTAAGGTATGCATGATGTTGAGGAGTGGGAATTGTTTTGTTTTTTTGTCTCTCTTCTTTCTTCTTTCTCTCTCTTCTCTTCCCTCTTTCTCTTTTATTTCTACTTTTTCTTATCTTTCTTCTTTGCTCTCTTTCTTAGTGTATTGGTTTGGTGTTTGTCTACGTGGAGTCTGGTGTCTATGTATGTCTTCTGATAGGAGGGCTGGTTATACTTTCTGAGACTGTTGTTGTTTACATACACTGAAAGGGATTTAGTATGTCTAAGGAGGGTGTGTTAGGTTGTTAGGTTTGCTTTGCATTGTGTACTTATTGGAATATAGTTAACTGATGTGTTTATGCTTCTGCTAAAATCTAAAAAAAACCTTGTATCATATTGATGTGATTTATATTTGTTGACATGCTAATAAATAAATGTCTCAACAAAAAAAAAGAACCACGAGAATGTTCTCTCCCTCTGCTGTGGCATCCCCACCTCCTGTTATGTGCAGCGTCTCCCAAGGCTCATGCGTGTCGCCAACCCTGCACAATATCTTCTGACCTCCTAGATGCCCAGGGAATATGCTACACAAACGATGCTGACGATACTCAACTACTCTTGCCTATCACAAGTGATTATGTCACCGACTCAAGCACATTGCATTCAGTCTATCAAACCTTGCAGGCTTGGATGGCCTCACACATGTTATGTCTCAATGATGACAAGACTGAGCTACTCCTGGTGGGCTCTCAAAATGTACTTAGTAAACTTGACAGAGCATACAAATCCTTTGTTATCGATGGCATCAACATCTCAGTCTCAAGAGATGTCAAGAACCTAGGGGTTTACCTAGACACCATGCTGTCTTCAACCTGGCAAATCAATTCTATCTCATCTTCAGCGGCCTACACTACAAAGCGAATCAATGCTTGTAAACCTTTTCTCTCTACCGACCGCTGCCTCACCATTGCTAGAGCGCCCATTGGCTATAGACAGGAATATTGTAATCCCTATATGCAGGCATTTCCGCCCGAAACATCAGCAAATTGCAGGTCATACAGAATAACGCACTGAGGGCTGCTTTGAACATCCCAAAACAAGATTATATCTCAACCGCCAGAAGAAATGTGCACTGGTTGCCGATTCGTGAGCACATTCTATTCAAAACTCTATCACTCACAAATGCCCCTAAAACTCTTCCCCGAGATACCTATCACAAAAGTTCAATAAAGCACAGTTTGCCACACTCACTCGGACTTCCAACACGCACCGTCTTACTACGCTGAGATTTAGATTACAGAGATCGGGGAGTCTGAGCTTCCCGGACATTGCCTCCAAAAACTGTACTGCCCTCTCCCTGAATCTAAGATTGGAACAATCTGACTGGGTTTCTATAAGCATCTTAAGATGATTCTCCCCGAGACCTCAGGGAGATGTATCCCTTAACTACCTGTCAACATGCCTTAGACTCTGTGATAAATGTTTGTGCTGTTGTAATGCAGAAACGCCAGTAACCAGCGCCTTGATGCCTCCGGGTTTAGTGCTCTATACAAATGAGTAAATAAATAAATAAACCCTGCCACCACCGGTCGCACGCCCTTCTCAACTCTCCTCTCTTTGACTTTTAATCTACACCTGGCTGCTCCCCTCCCAGGATGTGATGATCAGCACCTAAGGGTGATTTATTCACACACTCCTTCTCTCCCTTACTCACTGTTATAGCATTCTACTTTAATATTGAATTCGTAACAAATTGCCCAATTTTGATTCAGATCTACAGTATTTATACAATGCTGCCAGATGAACATTAGCCGGCAAGAAACCTGGAGGTTCAGAAGAAATGCCGGAGCTTTCTAAAGGGACAGGGATGGCCATGGGTGACATCTCTGAAGGAGAGGAATACGGATTAGCAATGGGATAAGGATAAGAGGAATTATCCTGGTGGCCAGAGTGTGTGTATGTTATAGATATCTTACTGCACAGGGTTAATGCTAGTTGGGTATCATGGTTGTGACAGCAGGCAGCCTTGATGGGTATCCCATAAAGTAAGATGGGGTGTCCCGGGACAAGGATGAATGGGAGGTCAAAATAACCCCAGTTTTGGGAGGGAGGACCTCATTGAGAGGGGTGGCCAAAAAGAAGATCAGATTGTATTCAGAGGGTGAAGGCTTGGAGTGGGGTAGGGGTGTTATTGAGTATGAGCGTGATTCCCCCACCTTCTATAGAGGGGAGGAAGTGCATCAGGGCCTTGGGTCAGGTTGGAGGGCAGGTAAGTGGTTGGGTAATGCAGCTAAATCCACGAGTGAGAGGCAGGCAATAGACTGAGGCCTCAAAGTGCTCAGTGATTAATGGTATTTTGTTGTGTTTAGGTCCAGCCTCCCTTAGGTAGAATCCTGGACTTCTTGGATGGTCTTACATTATAAAACATTAAGAGAATGGGGACTGTTTTTATAATTAGAGTTTGGTGTCTTCAAAATCAGCTCTGGTGGGCAGCTTTCTATACTGGACACGATGTGCCTTTTCCTTGCCTTGTTGGGATCTGCTCGACGGCGGTCCTGTCAGATTTGAGAGCGGTATAAGGATACCCAGTGCAGTCTAATCAGCAGAGGTCTAGGGGTGCTGGAAGTGCTAAGAACCAAGTAGTACAGCAGGGCTACCCTAGGTGAGCAAAAGGGCAGCCCCATACGGCCAATGCTGCCTCCTGTTAAAAAGGCCTTTTGCTGCAGCCATCTTATGCTTGAGTGGTGCAGTAGTTTACCCGGGGAATCTGTTTGCAGGCAGTGTTTGGGGTCCACACCACTTCCCCAATGGCCTTGATAGATTTGCTTTTATCAGCTGGCCTAAAATGGATGCCATTGTTTAAGACCAGTGCGGCACATGTCTGATGGGATTGGCATCTAATGTCAATTTAAAAGTAAGAAGGAAATAGTTGGAAATACATTGGGCCTTTTCAAAGTAATCTTTACTGGAGCGAATAATTAACCACAAAATATTAAATAAAACAGACAAATATTCAGCATTTTGTCAAACAGGTCATTTTCTTTTACTGAGCAACAATAATAACGATTCACATAGTTATTCATAGGATGTAATGACAGGTTCCTTCCAGCTTCCAGGCGCTGCAATAATCAATGTCACTATTAATATCCAACCGTGCTACTTAATTTCTCAAGGGAGGAGGGGAGAGGAAGGATTTGAGAGCACCTGCCTGGGGAATCGAACCCAGAACTCATGGTGCTCTGATCACCCGTCCTGCTCCCAAGGACAGTGAGTGGAGTGTGCTTGAGATCTTCTCCAGGAAGGAGGCCCATCTCTTGAACATGTGTCCCGCTCTCCACCGACCCCACATTCACTGTCCCCCCAAATTCCAACTCCAGACCTGGGCTGTGCCTTTCCTCCACCCCAAAAGGCTGTGTTTTACAACAGTACTATCAAGACTGAGAAAACACAATGAAAGAATACGCATTTAAATGGCCAGGACTGGTTTTGGTGATTGTCCCCTCCCCCTCCCCACATCATGCCGCTTTCACTTTCCAATCGCCCCGCTCTTACGGGACATGCCCAGCTCTATAGCCCCCCCATGCCCCTGTCCCATTACCTTTACAGGCAGCTCAGCCTGCCTGAACCCGTGCCTACTTGCAGAAGACAAACACTGCTGCCAGCAATGTTGTGTGGCTCGTGAATGGGCGTATGTTCCAAGCAGTCTATTAAAATAAACAAAGCACAATCCATGATCAGCGAGATAGCTCAGTTAGTTGTGACAACGGAGCATTGCCAGCAGGGCCCAGGTTTGAAACCCCACCAGGGGACAAGAAAATTAAATCCCTCAAAGGTACCCTTCCCAGCTGTTCTGAAGTGATACTGTGTGTGGCATAACTAAGGGCTGTTCTGTGGGTGGCATAATACTGTGTGTGGCATAACTAAGGGCTGTTCTGTGGGTGGCATATTACTGTGTGGCATAACTAAGGGCTGTGCTGTGGGTGGCATAACGTAAGGCAACAATGGTGGTTTTCACGGAGAAGTAGGTAACGCTGTACCCTTTAGTTCCCCTCCACTTCTACCTCTGTGTAGATGTTTGGTTTAGTTTTACACAGGGATTCATTTTCAGCTCTTTCTGTATGTGTATCTCAATGTTTCACTACTTTAGAGCTTCAGTAAAGATCTCTTAAGATTCCAGAGTTTTGCTTCCCTTTGTAAAATGATATGTTATTATGAAATCTGGGGGGCATGCGAGTGGCATTGCCTCTCTGTCTACCCCTAAAGACATCATCTACAGCTCATCTAGGAACTTATTTTTCGGAATAATGTGTATTTATTGGGTGGGTGGGTGCTGCCGCATGATTCTAATGTCTGGACAGAGATAGAGGGAGAGAAACCGAGAGGCAGAGGGGAGAGTGGAAGAAAGATGGAGAGAAAGAGACAGAGGGAGACATACAGAGAAAGGCAGAGAGCTAGCAGCAGACATCAAAATCCCAAAAATTGCACACTTTCTAACATGGTAGACTTAGAAATCCATTTGCTTTTTAGAATGAATAAATAACTTTAGTTCATGCATCTTCTCTGTGTGGCTAACTTAATGAGCGCAAAACAAGAAATTGCCCACTAAAGCACTGTGCCGCTACATCCCAGCGGCTCGTTTATACCCGCCTCCCTCCGCGCGCCTCTAGTACTCCACTTACTGTTTCAGTGCATTTCCGATCATCAGCCAAGTTGGCTGTTCTTCCAGGTATGCCATCTTCTAAATGATTGATAAAAACACTGTTTCAGTGCTGGCCCCTGGGGGCCTCCACTTAGCGCCTCATTGCCTTCAGATTGCTGGCCCTGCATCATAGAACGGCGTCTGACGCGCTGGTGCTTCGCCTCTTCCTGCCCAATAGAGAACAACAGCTTCTCAAGTGTGAATGTGGCAGAAATGACTGCCACAGACAAGCCACAGGACTCCCACCACAACTTCAAAGTAAATCCTGTGAAACCGAAGCGATGGAAATCGACTAACATAAGCCCTTCCTCTATGATGATTCGGCCAAGTCGCTCAAAGTGCTAGTGAATTATATTGCAACGGACACAACCTTGTGTTAGATGTAATGTCAGCCAGGAAGAGGGCACAATTCACAACTTCCGGCTTATCAAGTGAGGAATCACGTATGCTTGACATTGCATGGGCAAAAAGTCATTTTGTAAGGAGCTAAACAGAAAAAGGAATGCAAACTATTAGAAGGGGTATGCTAAAGAAGCGGCGGTGTCTGCATGCAAGAGGGACTTGCGGGAGTGGTGCCGCTTGCTGCTGCGACTGCAGGGATAGATGCGGGATGCTGCGAGTGGAGCACTGAGAACGGAGAGTCACGAGAGCACTCAGTAGTGAGACGAAGCCACGACTGCTCTGCAGGAGTACACGCAGGAAGCCACGACTGCTCTGCAGGAGTACACGCAGTGCCTAATTTGTAAGAAAATAAGTGCCAGATCCCAAATATTTTCTAGCAGGGGGGGAGGGGCAGCTCCCCGTCTGCTGTGACTGTTGTTCCATACAGTGTCACCCGGTTGCTCCATACAATGTCAACATGTTTAGGATTAAATCTCCAACTCCCACTGGATCCTTAAGTGTGAAATCAACATACAATATTAGTTGTGTCTTGAAATAAAATAAATGTTTAAGTGTTTCTTTAAAACACATCATCGTTACCATTTTGCTCTAATCCTATCCGTGGCAAGTGGAGCATGTTAACCATCCAAGCACACACATGCTTTCCTCCAGTGGTACATTGTTGGACAAATGTAGGCAAAATCAGGACTGAACTGATGAGTTGCCTGTGAAACACTGCAGCAATATCGCCTTGCTTAGGTTGGCACTCATGACTGGCTCTCCTCTTCAACATGGGTCTTTTCCCTGACTTTGCCCCGGGGTTGGGGATATTGGCTGGTGACTGTCCTGTTGCTGTAAACCCACCCGGCTGGTTTTTACACGAGAGAATTTGCAGCGATGTCATGCAGGCTGAGTGGAGCAGTGCAGCGGCACGGCCAGCATCAGTGCCCAGGATTGTCACCTTGCATCTTATTGTTTTTCATGAAAATGGATAGTCCTGCCCTGCCAACCTGGGTCAACAGGCTTGTGAATAATAACAATGTGCCACCCCAGGATGTAGAGACCCTTGCCAGGGCACACTTGTTGATTGTTATGTTACTATGACTGACTGACAGTTAAAATAATAAAGTTGCCAAAATACCACAACATAAACAAGCTGGGCTTAAAAATAAGTGCCAATAATCAGAAATAAGTGCTGAGTCTGAGCCCTTGCAATCTCCCCAACAAATGTAAGCACTGGTCAGGAGAGTGGTGCATGAGTTAAGAATGGACCGCAGGCTTATCTCGGCAGGTAGCCCTCGTTTCGTGCTGCCTGATTGGACCACGTCACTTCCCTGGGTGCTAAAAATAACATCTGTTTAATATATTTTACGCACCCCCCTACCGCTGAATCTCAGGCTTAGTGAGTAGAAGGCAAGTCATGATTGGGAAAACATCATTCACCTTTGTTTACCACGTGAACAATCGGAATGAATGGGATAAAGTGTAAGGCGAGACAGAAAGCGAAGAACGCAAAACACAGCGAGAGAGATGGGAAAAGAGAGAGCAGCAGAGGGAGAGAATATCAAAGGGAGAGAGAAGCAGAGATAGAGACAGATGCAAAGGGTGTATGCTGTGAGTGGGAGAGTGGAATGGGGGAAGAAGCCCCACTGTTTGTGTGAGCTCCTAATGCTAATAGCTATCTAGAGGTTGGTAACTTCTCTAATGGGCCCCGGTGAAGGCAGCAATGCCACTCTTTGTTTAGCTGTTACCCAATGAGGTTTCAGCTGCTACTGGCTCTGTCCAATAAGCACCAGGTACAGCACACTTAGTTTCTTAACTAGCCAATCACAGCTCATCGCCATTGTGGTATAAAAGAGGGGTAGACCTCAACATGTCACCCTTCAGATGTTTTGCCTCGCAGGTCCCGTGACACCTCAGCAATGACAATGCTGGATGGGATGTTGGAAGTTGTCGTCCAAAACATCTGCGGGGGTGATATGTTGGCTATCCCTGTCTAAAAGGTTCCATGATGTGTGCATTGTCTCTAGACGAGGTTTCATTACACCAACCCAAGACTGGTATATACACAAAATAGTCTCTCCTCATTGGCAGTGATTCTGAAAACTGATTGGCTGCATAGCTTTGCAGCAGAACATGTCCTCTCTTTCAGAACGCATGGACCCCAGTGATCAAAAGGTCACCATGGAGACAGCAACTTGTGAGGAAAATGCCCCACTCCAATTCTCACATATTTCTCACAGTTAACCACACATGTTCTGCATCAGGTATTGTAAATGCACTGTCTCCACTTAAAAGTTAAGATCATGCTTCCAGAGCTGTGTAGAGGAGCAGGTGGATGCGTTTTCCCTGGCTCCTGCCCCCTCACCGCTGTCATAATGGATCAGCAGCGGAAGGGCTATATGTGGGACCCCCTGCGTTGTGCCTATACTGCATCGAGTATATGAGAGACGATATGCACTCAGGCAACCATACCAAAGGTAACCTTGCACTGAAAGAGTGGAAGGATGTCAGCACGCATCAATGGACATCATGTAATGCTGAGTGAAATCTGATGAGGCCAGAGTGATGTCATAAAGAAGATATACGACGATATGAAAATACTTAAGAATAACAATGTAACTAAGATGACAAGAGAAACATACATTACATGATTGTAAGAGGATTCAATTCAACACTACAGCTAAGTCAATGCCTAGTCTGGGATACTGAATGGAAACCCTTATTGATATATCTTTACGTCCAGTTCATGCGTTCTGGATGACTACCCCTATATAACACCCCTCTCTTGGAATCCCCCTGACCCCACTGAGCCACGAAGTAGTTCTGTTTTGCAAGTTTAAACGGTTTATTTGATAATTTAAACAATATATATATATATCACACTTTATAATAAATTAATAATTGAATATCACACTTAATCTGAGCAGTAATCAATAATTCTTCTTTATAATCAATGATGAGTGGTTATAGGATGGATACGATAGCAACAATACTTTTATGGTTTCAAATGGATGCAATGTGGAATGAAATGCAGTACAGAAAATAACTTGATAGGATTTCAGCAAAAGACAATGTAATCACTTTCTTGGACAATTCACCCCCCCTTTATGCAATGTAAGGAGATGAATAGAATGGGACTCAGTTCTTAGGAATGCAATCAAATAGAGTTCAGTTCAATTCCCCCCCAGCAGCTTATACAGCAGATAGGAGTTTTGAAACACAGGCAAAATGCTTTGAATATGGTGACAATGCAGTGAGAAATATACTGAAAATGGTTTTAATTCCCTTTAGGAGGTTCAGGGTGAGTGAAATATACTTGGGATGAGTTCAGGTTCACTTTAGCAAGGATCTAGGAGTAACTAGCAGGTTAAACGAATTTTTGGCAAAGGAAAGCAATGAAGCTGCTGTTTTCACACGTGGCTGGATTTTTAACCAAGCAAATCGCGGTAAAATTTGCGAGTGTGAGAATCGTGATTACCGCACAAGTATGAGGAGGAGATTCCGAGCTTTCAGAGGAAAGGTAAACCAAGTTCCTAGCCCAAACGGTTCCAGAGATACGGACGACTAAATAAAGGTAGTTTTTCGGATTTGAAATTTTAAAAGTTCAAAGCGACAGGTTACAGCTTGCAGCTAGAAAATGACAAGTGACAGCTTTGCAAATGGCAGGTGACAGTTAGGAGGCAGTTCTGGTTAGATTAAAATAGATTGAATTATATTATTTTAACTAAGAGATTGGTTCTGCACAGTTCTGCTAGGTACTCACAATATAATTTTAAAAGGAATGGGCCTCGCCACGGATCTGGTCAACAGGTTTTCTTCACTCGCCACGGACGGTTTCTGCGCACAGCGTCTGGGTCAGCTCTACTCTGCTGGTCTGGTCTGGGTCTCTGGTTCTGATCAGGTCTGTGGGTCCGGATACAGCGGTCTCCGGTTCAGCTGGTCTCTCTCTGGATACAACACTGCTCTCTGGCAAATGGCAAGAGTTCTTGCAAAGAATTCAAACAGCTCGCCTGGCTGTGAATAGTGGAAATGATTTGAGGCCTGCTAAAGAGGGATTTAGCTTGTAGTTGACCTCTCTGCTACAAATTCTGAAGTAAAGTCTTGGTCTCTGAAGGTGGATAGATTGAAGTCTCTGTGTTGGCTCTCTGGAGGTTGATGGAGGTAAAGTATGGATTTTCCCGGCAGAGCGTCCCGCAGCAGGTGGAATAGAATCCCCTCTCTAGCTTCCAGTGGCTCTTTTTATGTCTTTTGAAAGTGGGTGTGTGTGCAGCATCACTAGCCAGCCCCTCCCTCAACTGCCCATTGGTCAAGCTTTCCTTTCTCTCTTGATTGGGGAAAAGAAGTGGAGTGTCAGAGCGATGTCATTTAATGGCTTGCAGAAAGGACACTCCCCTGTCAAATTACACACAATATATATTTGACCTAAAGACATATTTCCCCGATAGACAGTTGTTTGGCATTGCATACACACATCATGCATTTACTGATGGTAGCCCCTGTTCCAATTCTGTCGTTTCTAGGAGCTTGGGTTAAAAAATGGCAACATATTTCACTTTTTGGTCGGGTTACCAATATTGGATTTGTCCCCGCATTTACACAAATGTTCGCAAAGCATGTGGGCATTAGGTGGTGGAGTGTCAGATTTTTAACATACATACATTTAGAGTAATATCCTCTTTTCTGCTAAAACCCCCCCTGAACATACCACCGGGTCCTAACACGTCTTCAAATGTGCACAGAAAAATCACAAGAATAATGATATCACTTATAAAATTTTCACAAGTCCGCTCTATGAATGATCCATCTTTTTAGATTTATGTTCTGGCCCCAAAGGGGTGTGGTTTCCCAGGTCACATGGTGTAGAAACCAGTTTATCCAGTTTCTGCCAAGCTCAGAGACCCTGCCCCTCCCAGCTTCTGCCAAGAGGAAGCTATTTTACGGTCCCCCTAATAAACCATCTGCCTGGGCCCTGGAAGGCCCATTGTTCAAAAGGAAGCCATTTACGACTACCCTAATAAACCATCTGCCTGGGCCCAGGACAGGCCTTTGTTCAACTCTCTGTAGCTGCTCCACCCCTAATCTAATCAGAGAGGTGACAACTCCTTTTGGCAAGGGGAAGAGTGGCTGAGCAGGCTTTAACTCCAGTGGGGGTAGATGCCAGGCAGAATTCAGTTCCTTAAGCCAGGCCCCAGCTAATGTCACTTCTAGTTACCCAGTTTTCTGCATTCAAATAAACTAACAATTTTTACACATGCAGCTAGAATGCTGATTCTAAGTTTAAAACTATGACATTTAAACAATTGAAACCTATGTGACACTCAAAAGTAGGTCACTCATTTCTTTTAAACATTTAGATTTTTAGTGTCTTTCAGTCCAAATTTACTTAAACTGCTGAAATCCACAGCTCAGCCAGTTTTGCTATGAACATTATTTTAGGCTCATCCTCTTTCCAGATTTTGTATGCCCACAAGACTTTATTCTGTCAAATGTCTGCTGGTGTTCAGTGAGATTGTTGGATATTCTGCAATGTTTGAAATGGGCATTCTGAGCTTGCCTTCAGAGAAACAAAGGGTGATTTTTAAAGTGCTTTCTAGCGAACAGGCACTGCTGTTTTTCTCTTTTGCACCCCATTTCACTCATGGCTCTTCTGACCCAGCACACCCGCACCGGGGGGTGGCAAGTCAGGCGACCATTTTGGTGTGCGCACAAACTGCGCGTTTTTCATAGATTCTGGCGCACATGTGGGCTTTTTCGGCCATCTTGGATTTCCTAAGCCCACAGAACCAAATGTTGTAGCATAATAGTCCAAACGTGGGTCAGAACACCCAACATGATAAAGTAATCATTTATCAAGAAGAAGTAACTTAAAGACCAATAAGTGTAACTATGCAGTATTGCAAGATAGATGAGACATATTGAAGGTCGCTATACAGGAAAATATAACGTGGCAGGGACGGCCATGATAGGAAAATGTATGTCGGCTTGTGTAAAGATTGAATCCAGCTACCTCAGAAACAGATCAGGAGTGCAGAGTCAGGAGACATTGGAGAATTAGCTTCCGAGGAGTCTGTGTTGGCTTGGGATCAAGGATGCTATTTCAAGGAATAATTGCAAGGCACAAAGGGAGTCAGACATGTAAGCCATATACGTAAAACATATTTCTCTTAGATTAGAGAAAAAGAAAACATTTGCAACAGGCAAATATTGGACAAATAACAATGAATAAAGCTCCTACAAGATGGAGTGAGCAAGTCTCTAGAGTCCAAAAGGAGAGAGAACACTCAGTATAAGTAAATCGAATAGCAATAAATAGGTTGAAATGGGCACATTTGCAGTGTCTGGAATCGTGATTCAGAAGCCGAAAACAAGGACTATTCATAAAGCCTCGGTTGAAGATAGTGATGTGCTTAAACTCCCTTGAATGTCCCAGAACAGTGAGAAGACTTCAAGGTCAACTACAGATGGGAAACTTTGGCTTATGGTTGGACTGATGAGAGAGGATGGACTAATTGGAAAGTGGGGAGTGATCTGACGTTACTCAAGCACCTGGGTTTCGTTTTGCAGACGTGCTGCTAGCAAGCCAAAAGTCCAAGGTTGGGTGGGATGCCACCCAATCACGGGGTCTATGGGGCAACACAATACAATGCTATACAATGATACATAGACCAATCCGCAGACATTTTCTCTGCTATAATCAGTATTATACGTATTTAAAGGTAGTTGAAGGCGTGCCCTAAAGATAAGTGGCAAATACTTATCCACTCTGGACCTAACCAAAGGTTACTGGCAGGTGGCCCTAAATCCGACTGACACTGAAAGAGCCACTGATAGGTAGGGAGCCACCCCACAATGGCTCTTTCAATTTAAGGTACTGCCTTTTGGTTTACACGGTGCTCCTGCCACATTCCAACGATTGATGGGTAGAATCCGACGACCATAGTCTAGCTTCTCCCGGGCCTATTGAATTACATCATTATCAGGGACGTCATTTCACTAAAATGCCAGGGGTAGCGGAAGTGACATCACACGTCCCTTGACCCCCTGGTGACATGACAGGAAGTGA
This sequence comes from Ambystoma mexicanum, assembly GCF_040938575.1. Classification (NCBI taxonomy): domain Eukaryota; kingdom Metazoa; phylum Chordata; class Amphibia; order Caudata; family Ambystomatidae; genus Ambystoma; species Ambystoma mexicanum. Next base: position 160,751,300 of record NC_090927.1, read on the forward strand.
TGTCATTTAACCCCACCCTGAAGTGATATCGCAGGATGCGATGGAACGCGACCTTTCGCCCGTTGACAAAACAGGAAGTGCTATCACATAGCATTGTACACTACAAAAAATATGGTTACGATATCACTATAATGTGATGTACATTTCATACAAGAATGGATCGCCATATCTATCATTTAGATCAGTGTGTATAGGCCCATATTAGCAAATTACTGTGAATGCAAGCAGACGTCCATGACCAAATGATAATGATGTGTTATTATATAGCACTTACGCTTAAGCCCTTTATATAGAAAAAATATACACCCAATATCACCCAACCTGTGTTGGTACTCATTTATCGACCTCAGAAGGATGAAAGGCTGAGTTGAGGCATTTAAGAACAGACTAAATCAGTGACTCACCCCCTGAAGTGTGCCTGAAATAAACCTTTAATGAGTCTAGCAATTATTATATAGAATTCCAGAAAGACACATTATTTGGTATTCCTATTCTTTCTTATTTGGGGTCAGTGCTGAAAGTGTTAGACTTGTGGCACTCCTGTTCTTATTCTTCTTCTTTTTTTAAGGGCTTTAACAAGAAAGCCAGCCCTCCAGAAGTAAAGAGCCACAGGGGCTGGCCACAGCCCATGAGCTTGCATTACACACACAAAAAAAAGAATCTTTTTTTTTCTAGCGGTCGCAAGGGTGACCACAGAGGTCTCAATGGAGACCTCAGAGGACACAGTTGCGACCTCTGGCGACCCCTAAATGACGTCACTGATCATTATACATATGAAACCTGGCCCAAACACATGCACCATCTCTATGTGATTGCAAAAGCCCCCGGGAGGGCAGGTTTCACAGCCAACCCAAGAAAATGTAATCTGGCCCAGTCGGCTGGAAAGTATCTGGGTTATTTGATGGGGAATAGATTGATTATGCCCCAGACAGAAAACGTCAAAGCAATACAAGAAACACTTGTACCGTAGCGAAAAGAGACCTTTGAGCTTTCCTTGGATTGACAGGCTTTTACAGAAAGTTCATACTGAAGTATTCGATTTTGGCTGCCAATCTTACTGACAAGCTCAAGAATCACTGTCCCTGAAAGCTTGTCTGGGAACGTGAAGACCAATAAAGCTTTGAAGGCCTCAAACAAATCCCATGTCAAGAGCCTGTCTTAAAGATGCTCTACTTCAATCAAGAGTTTATTCTTCAGACGGATGTCTCTAAGTTCAGACTGCAAGCTGTATTGTCACCAGAACATGATGGATTGGAACAGCCCCTCTTATACACAAGCCATAAACTGTTCCATAGAGAACAACCATATGCCACAGTGAAACTCTAGCCAGCAAGTGGGCAATCCGAACGTACATTATTATCTCACAGGAAGGAGGTTCCAACTTGTGACCAACTACTCCCACCTAACCTGGATGAGTCTAAGAAAAGATTCTAATGGCTGAGTCGTGATGTGGTTTTTAGATATAGGACCATTGTGTTTCTCGGTAGAACATTGAAAGGGGAAGAACAAGGCAATGTGGACTTTTTAAGTCGTTTCCCATTTCCTAATTAAGGGGGAGCGTCTCATTTATCGGGAGAGGTAAGTGACGAATCTGGCCAATTTATCCTTTCTCTTCAGAGGGGAGCCATCTCCATTGAGGCTAGGGAGGTGAGCCCGCTAAGCAAGACCCTCCCTAGGGGTCTGGGCAAGTGGGACCTCACAGAGAGTGACTCCCATCTTGGGTACAAGGACTCCCATTCCAGTAAGGAACTCCCAGTCCAAAACGCACTTTCTGCCTATATGGGTGCTGGAAAGACCTTGGTATCTCCCATTATGACTATAACCAACCAAGACCCTTCTTCACTACATTTGCTTCAGGTAATGCTGAACATCATCTGAATGCCATAAGCAAAGAAAACAGACACAATTCCTTTTGTTTTGATGACATGCATAAGAGCAGAGCGGACTGCTAATGGGGGAGACACTCCCATGGAGGGAGGAGAGAAACCGCTATACAGAGGTGAGCATCTGTAGCGACAGCACCCTGGAGGGGCAGAGCTACACTAAGCCGTGGAACCAGCAGTGGCACGGAGGAAGCGAGAAGGCTAGCTGGAGGCTGAGAGGCAGGCTCTCTGATCAAGTAAGAGACTCCGGCTAGGAGAGGGAAGGAGATGGAAAGAAAAGCATCTTCCCTGGTGGAGCGATCACTAGAAAACAGTGGTGGGCTTGGCAACCAATGCAGAGACCAGACAAAGGAACAGAGCCCGGCTCCCTGAACTCCCCTAGGCATGTACATGTGCCGATGCGATGAGTACCAAAAGAGAAACAGAAGCTCCCAAAGTGAGGTCGCCGGTTAGGGCTACGTACTTCAGTTTACAAGAATGCCGAAACCCACAACAGTACGAGAGCCTGATGGGACGGAACGGGCAACCGACCCAGGTAAAACAGAGTGAAGGGATACAAACTTGTATATCAAGACTGGGGAATCTAGAACTGAGCAGGCTCACGACCTATGCACAAAGGAGTGAAAGGAATACGTGTGCTTTATGTCGAGGCTGGGAAAGCAACAGATATATGAGGAACTGCTAAAGTCGGATTGACATACATCCTACAGGGAACAGTTTGAACAGTGTATCAATGCTCTGCAACAATGCTATCAAAGCCAACTAGCTAAAGGGAATCTGCAATACCCGAGCGGCAGACACCCTACGTATTTAATTGGACTAAGAACCAATATAACTACCAAAGAGCTACATAACTGTGGGGAGTCCCAGTGCCACGAAGATGGGATACCGAGAAGTATGTTTAAAGTGATCCTGGAGGGATTTGACCACTGGTATACTCTGAGAAAAGTAAAATGAGAAGAATTCTTCTTTACCAGGGGAGAAGAGAAAACAACACACAGGATGTTTGCATTTTTATCCAACAAACTCTTTAAAAAGACTGCAAACTGTGACAATATGTTTCCAAAGGAACTTTCAGACTGAGAATAAGTCATCTATGCGTTGTACCGGGCAGAAGCCCATTCCGAGGCTATTGTGCAAGTCTCCTTTTTTCCTTTTAGTTAGATTTTCGAAAGTGTTATGGCTACTTAGGTACCTAGCATTTTCCTTTTTTATTTAAATAAACAGCCTTGAATCATGACCCACTGTAGCCGGAGTCCTTCTTGTGGTTCAACACACCTGGGATATGTTGTTGGTGAAGGCTTAATGAAAATGAGCTGGAAAATGCTCCTGTGCACTGTTGCTAACTTGCATCTATTGGGCCCTTTCATGTGTCACCATACAAAATTGATTGCAAACTGGGTGGCATGTTACCCAATTTTTCACAGGAAGTGATAAAAAATGCTCCTTATTAACTGAATATTTTTAAATGATTTGTGGGGGGAGAACCGCCCTGCCCCCGAATCCCAATAGTTTGGTTTGCCCTCCATTGCTGCACTCAGTTGCTTCCACATGTTAGACACACACATGTATGTCCCTCCAGTTAATTCACCAACTACTACTTACTGCACGCCTTTCTTTGTTTATAAAAAGGTTACATTTAATGACGTGAAATTCAGAATCACAGAACACACACCCTCTGCCCCATTACCTTACACCCCAAAACATGTCTTGAACAACTTTCTAATACATGTAATCCTATATTGCTCCTCCCTATTTCGAAGAACAGGGGAGAACCCTCGCTGATTGGTCGCTCGCTTCCCTGGCGGCCTTCTGCGTTCCTTGGGTTATTTGGGCACCTTATTTCCATTTTCACCAGCTCTATCTAAACAGGTCCTTGGCCCACTTTTTCTTTGCCATGTCAAGGGCCACAGGCACAACGACAGTGAAGTCGGTCAGTCTTGTTAAGCAATCCTTCCTGTCCTGTCCTGTGTGCCTCAGCGTTGACGTTTTTCTATTCATGTGATGACGTCACGTTTAACACTTCTAATCCAAAAGCAGGGCACCCTCTATATAGTCTGGTATAACACTTAACAAATGTAACAGAGGTCCAAGCTGTAGGTCTGTTACAAAAAAACACAAGTTTTATCCTGGGAAAAATGAAGTATTGATAGATTGATCCTACACCGGGTTGTGATCATGTTCAGATGGTGATGCTTGTAACCAATGGTAACAACCATGATACCGCGGACTCTCACATTACATGAGCGATATAGAACTTGTTATTACAGAAACTTGGCAATAAGCACTGACCGGCAGTAGGCAGGAGTACCGCACAGAGGTCCGTACCATCCATTGAGTTAACCCAACAGTGATAGAGAAAAGGTCCTGCTGATGGGAGAAATTCTGTTTCAGGACTCTCCGTCCCTCAAAGCAGGTGGACGGCAAGCGGTCATAGGCGCGTTAGAATGTGGCATGCGCCCTGCCAAGGCCCCCCGCGTTTAAGCTACGCCCATCGGCTCTAAAATGGAGCTGGCCATGTATGTGGCAATCTGCAGAGTTTTGGATCAGATTTAGCTGAGTAGACTTCATGTGGGGGATGCACAGTGTGGAGGGTGCATGTGGACCACTGCCATCATCAGAGTACAATTGGATGGGTGGGAGCATGGCATTGTTTTCTGTATTCCCACTCCACCTGGTCTTCTCTATCTGGCTTATGTAATTACCATCCGCCTTCAAAAACATTTGGGTCCAAAAGTCTTATCAATTAAGACTCAAATTAAACTCCTTTTGTTATGTTCATAGAAAGATGCAGACAAGTATTGGACCCGGAGTCGTTTAGACTCATGTTTGAAAAGCACGGAAATACCTAGATTACTCGGCGACAATCCACATTACTCATAGCGTTACTCTTAACCCTTAGTCCTACAAAACAAGGATCCTACCCGGTTGCTTTCAAATGTATTCAGCTTTTTTATCGGGTAAACCAATCTTTCTCTTCCAGGAGAGAACACAACACTTACTGTATTACATAAAAATGTTGCGCACACTACCCAAGCTATGGCCACAATTCAGTAAAGTTAGTCACTTTTAGAAAGTGTGCAGGGCTGTAAGGACTGTGACGAGGACGAACAATAGTCAGATGACTGTTGGTCTATGTAGTTATCACACAGTACTCCCCATTGTTTTTCCACTGTGTGAAACCAAAGGGTGTCTCACTACCCAGTCCCCTGGGAACTGTCATCGAGGTAGGTAGGACACAGCGATCGCTTCATCGCTTGTGGATCTAGTTCCTGAGGATGGACCAGTGTGGAAGGATCACCTGGATGAGGGGTCCATGGGGAGTAGAAGAGGGGCACCTGGAGGAGAGACGCGGTATCCCCTTTCTCATTTCCCTACAGACCCTCCATATCCCATTTACTATAAAGGAACTTTACCCCTCCTCTTTCGTACACACACTCTGCTGCACGGAGAAAGCGCTTCATGGGAAGACAGATTCACATACATCCAGTCCGTTTGACATGTTCCAATATCAGGGTCAGGCAGAGTCCGACACTTGACCCTAAAGACTCACACCTGAATCCTGTTACCCTTCCCCACTGGGATTGAAGATAGAGCATAAGAGCATACTAAAAGGCGACCAAGGTGATCAGAACCAGCAGAGCGGCAGGAGAATAGATCCTGTGGAATTGAAGCGACCCTGGAAGCAGAGCAGGAGTGGCCAAGTGGCAAGAGAAAGGCTGTGGTCCTACCAGCTTCAGCGCAAGGGTTGCTATAGACTTTGAAAGGGAAAGAAAACTCCTTGCTAATGCACAAGGTTAAGGCTGCACCCCTTTCGGGTGAAATGACAGAGTTGGAAGGAGGCAAGCCGTGCTATGCCAATAGCCTTGATTTCAAAGGAACATTTGATTAACTGTATGGAATGCTACCGGTGAGTGGAATGAGAGACTGGCTTGCATTAACGAGTGAAAGATACAATAGTGTTTAAAGGGTTCGCTTGGTTTTGTGAAGCCGCAAGCAAAAGTGAACTGTAGAAAGAGTGAAAATGCAGAGGCTGTAAGTATAATGAGAAGCTGCGAGAGAATTGTGATTGTGACAGAGAAAAGAGTATTGAAGAATAATGGAGTGGTCCCGGAGTGGTACCGGAGTGGTCCGGTAATTAAGAATTATCTTATCGAAAGGCTCTGCATCCAAAGTGAAACTGTTAGATTGAAAGTAAGATAATTGGAAATGCCAGAAGGTCTTAGGAGAGCCCAACCAAAGTAAAAGAAAGTCAAAGTGGTCATACTGTCAAATTGGATATTAAATTATACCTCCTATTGTAACGATTGTATGTATATTGGCCTACGCCAAGTTGCTTAAAACTGTACGCGAATAACTCTCTACGGCGAGGTCTTGACCTTAGAAATTGATGTAAGCCACCATCTTGAATCAAGCCGCCATTTTAGGTTCTCTTGCTGTGTAAAAGTCACACTGCACATCAAAATGGTGGACGATGCCATTCCGAACAGAAACTGGTCATCATGACCTCAGTGCAGCTAATGTATAACTTGCCTGCAGGCCACTTGTTAGGGTCGCGAACTGAGACCTTGTCCTTCTGTTGACCTGTGTGTAAATGGATTACCTGTATCAATGGAACTGATCTATGCGCATACTGATGTATATATTAAAAGTTGACCTGGCAGAGACCCTAGACCAGTAATACATTCATGGAATGGTTAACCCGCGAAGGGGCTGGACAAAAGGCTGGAGAAATGTATAAAAGCCTGATTGTCCCAATGTACAGTCTCTCACTGAATACATCGAACCCCGTTGAAGTTCCTTGTATTGTACTGAGAGCCGATAGCTATACGATCTGTCATTGACTTTGTCACTGCTTGAGCTTAAAATAAAGTACTTTGTATGTTCCTTTGTAACCGGTGTTTGTTGTGTTTCCTTTGGGCTTCCCGGCCTTATATTATTTTTCTGTTTTCACAGTTGGCGCCCGAATAGGGACCCTCAAGATTGATGCCGGACCATTGAAGGTTGACGCATGCTATCGGACCAGGATCGGACAGTGTGATACTACGGGCCCGACTGAACGAGACGCGACACCGCTGCACGATCCGATCCTTGGACTAGCCGTGTGGTCTGAGACGGCATCTTGACGAGGGTCCACTTTTGAGGCGGGCAGATTTGCCGAAATCACCAAACACAAGGTAAAATTTGTTAGGTAAATTCTTTGATAAACCGTACGGTCCTCCTTAGGTTTGGTCAGGTGAGTTGTGACCCGACTCTTAATTTAACCCTGACAATTTGAATTTGGCGCATTGTGTCTGCAGACACAATTATTGACCAGGTAACATCAAGTATTTGAAGAAATGCCTGGGAAATTGTCTAGCTGCTTTAGGGCATTATTCCGCAGCGATCGACAATCTTTGGAATTTAGCCGCCTGGCACCACAGCAGGGGTCGCCGGCGTTTACTATGTATTGTAAGCATGGCATTGGAAGTGTAGTATTTAATGATATTTGGCACAGACAAACCAGACATGGCTCCGAACTTCAGTGGCCAATCAATGGTAGTTTTGAGATCCCTCGGATTGAATACTTAGAGTCAGTCTTGTTAAAGAAAAAGGCCAGACCCGCAGCATTTGATGTTCTGCAGAATTGGAAAAAAGAAGCGTTGCAGCAGCTTAAGAGTAGGGAAAAACATGCGCGCCGTCATAAAACGAATGCTGAAAAGGCATTGTTATATGATCAGGACAAACAGTTTGAGTCGGTTAGGAATATGGATAGGGCTTTCTCACTCGGTATTCAGAAAATCTATCCTTCTAAAGACCTTCATGTTTCTGACGAGTTCCTCGACAAATTGTTAAACGAGCGAAGGCCTGGTGCCTCTGCACCACCTCCGTATGATCCTCTTCCTGTTGCTTTGCTTCTTCCTGCTGTTATTCCTGCTCTCCCTGCTCAACCTGTTGTTCCTATCCTTCCGGCTGTTGTTCCTCCGCCTGCTCTACCACCTCTTCCCATTGCACCAGTAATAACACCTCCATTGAATCTGCCTGCACCTCCACTCCCGAGTGGTTCCGTACCGACTATAATTGATCGGGGTGCGGGGTCGAAGGTTGTTACTCGAAATACTGTCCCTACAGATAAGAAGCGGGATTTGTTTGCATGGGCTAAGCATTGTATGGAGAGAGATGATCGAGCTAATGTTTTTGCCACACTGTCTAATATGGATAATTTTACTGAGAAAAATGTTTTCATTGAAGGTTTAGGGATTCATTTATGTGTAATGTGGGGTAAATTAAATAATGTGGATCTCCCACAAGGGCTGAGGGATCTGAATACTTTAGCACTTTCAAGAGACCCTGTGGAGAAAGTACATGAGCATGTGGAGAGGTTATTTGATTTGGAAAAGTTACGGAATGAGGATGATGAAGAGGAGAGTATGTATGTACAGAAACGATTTCTTCCGTGTCATAAATCGGCATCTGACGAAGCGCGAATTTGTACAAAAGATGCGATTACATGAATTTTGGATTTATCGATAACTCCAGTTGAAGTATATGACACATACAGTCTACATACGCTAGAAATGCAGAGGAAGGTGATTCAGGTAATGGTAGAGTACCTGCAGGATGAATGTGTGAGGAAGAAGGTTAGTTGTCCCACAGAGTTACTGGGTATTTATAAGAGAGCTTTTTCACTTGACACTTCTTCGACTGCTTTAGCGCTCGATTTAGCTCTGTTGCTTAGTAAGCGTTCGGAGTTGCCTATATCTCAGTTGCCTATGAGAGAGGTACCTCCGACATTTGTCCCAAAAGTTGAGATTCCCGCTAATGTTGCAGCAGGTACACCTGCTGTGGACATTCTTGCACATTATGTATCGCAGTTTGTTCACGTCCCGTTTTCAGGACAGGAAGTGAACACTATTAGGCAATCTATTCCCGACATTAGGAAAAATCCGACAGGATTCTATAAAGAGATAGAGTCCGTCTTGCAGTCCTCAGTGTTCACCCTAGGCGATATTGACTTGTTATTCCCTGTACTCCTGCCCGTAGATTTGTGGAAGCAGGTTAGAACAATAGATGGTGCACCTGGGTTAGGAGATACATGGGCTAATATCACTAGGCTTGACGGGGAAAAGCCAGCTGGCGAGAGACCGCCTCAGGTGATACTCACTTTGCCTGACAGAATCATTGCAAAATTAAAAACTATAATTCCCGAAAAAAGAATAATTTGGGACAAGCTTACGGCCTGTGTCCAAGGAAAATCTGAGGGTGCCACCGAGTTCTTTAATCGGTTCGAACAAGTATTCTTGGACTTCAGTGGACAGGACTTAGGCACAGAGTCTGGGAAAAGGTTATTTGTGGACAAATTTGTGCGTGGATTGCTGCCTGACATCCATTCACAGATTATGTCTTCCGAGAGCGCTTGGCAGGCGAAATTCCGATCAGAAGTACTGCACATGGCTCAGTACTACGAGAACCGTGTCAATAATGAAAACCGAGTCGAGAAGAGAAAAGGAGATTTAAAGACTAAAGTATTGTTACAACAAATTGTTAGAGGCCCCAGAGGGGGTAGTTCGCAGATTAGAGGTCAGTATGTTCCACAAGGGAATGTGCCCTTGGGTCCTGTGAACATTAACCAGTGTGCCTATTGTCGCCAGGAGGGTCATTGGCATGCACAATGCCCCGTCCTTCGACAGAGGTCGAATAACACATTTGGTAGTATGGGTAGACGACCCAGAGGTCGCCCCGGGGTGGGGGGCCCTGGTAGAGGTCAGTTTTCGCAGGATCCCCAGCAACCTTTTTCACAGGACAGTCAGACTTTGAGTGTGGATACTAGAAACATATTCGATTACCCTTCTGCTGCTTACCTCTCTGAGGAGCTTCCTTTTGACGATAATCTGTTTAGTTAGGATTGCCCGAAGCAGGGTTTGGAACCTACACCTCTTCCCGTTAGTCAGAAAGGTCCCTACGTTGAAATGGTAGTGGGAAATAGGAAACATCAGTTCTTGATAGACACTGGAGCACAGAAGTGCTCCATTGATCATTCTCGGGTTCCAAACATTCCCCTGTCAGGGCAAACCAATGTCTCCGTAGGGTTTTTTGGCACACCAGTCATTTGTCCGGTTTCTTCGCCGGTACCTATTTCTTTGGGTCCCTTTACGGACCATTGTCCATTTCTTTTGACTTCGAATTGTGGAGAGAATTTGTTGGGGTTGAATCTGTTGAAGGAATTAAATGCAGTAATTCATTGTTCTTCTGATGGAGTGCGTTTGACGATTTCACCACAGCAATTTTCTGTTTCACAATTTTTGACTAGACCTTTACCACCAGAATTCAGTAATGTCCCGGAATGTTTGTGGGCGGCTGACGACAATGATGTCAGTGTTCTACAGATTGAGCCTGTTAGAATAGTCTTGAAACATGATATTAAGCTGCCACGCATCCGGCAGTATAAGATCTCGGTTGAAGATGAGCGAGCTTTAAAGAGCATTGTTTTCGATTTTGTGCATCGTGGGGTGATTGAGGAGATTGCAGGAAGTTTGTGCAATAGTCCGATTTTACCCGTGTACAAAAAAGGCGATAATGCCATTCCGTTTCGTTTTATAATTGATTTGCGTGCCATCAATAGAGTTGTCGCTCTGCAATTTCCAATTGTGCCCGATGTGACGACGATATTAACTATGATTCCAGCTACGGCTACTTACTTTAGTGTTGTGGACCTGAAGAATGCTTTCTTCAGTATTCCTATACACAAGGACAGTAGATATTTGTTCACGTTCACCTTAGGGGGGCGCTCGTTCACATTTACTCGTGCACCTCAAGGTTACACCGAGAGTCCTAGCATTTATAGTAGGGCCTTGAAAGAACAGCTTGATACTCTTGAATTACCCCCTACTTGTACGCTGCTTCAGTACGTTGACGACTTGCTTTTAGCAGCAGATTCTGAGAACTCTTGTAAAGAGGGCACTGTATTGTTGCTCATCCATCTAGCTAAGCATGGTCACAAAGATTCGCTTAAAAAGTTTCAGTATTGTTGTCAGGAGGTCGCCTATTTAGGCTATCTCCTGTCAAAGGAGGGAAGAAGATTGACACCTGAAAGAATAAAACACATTTCTGGCATGTCTGTCCCAAATACACAGAAGGAAGTCAGAGCCTTAATAGGTATGGCTTCTTACTGTAGGTTATGGATCCCGAATTTTTCACTAGTGATAAAACCGATGTTGGCCTTGATAAAGAAGGGCATTTCTTCGCCATTGCCATGGAAATCGGAACATCAACGATCATTTGAGCTTCTCAAAACCGCATTATGCTCTGTACCGGTTTTGGGTACACCAAATTACAACAAGGCATTTGTGTTGTTTGTGCATGAATGTGATGGATGTGCTTTGGCTGTATTAACGCAGGAACATGGAGGGAAGAATAGGCCGTGCGGTTACTACTCTTCCGCCCTTGATCCTGTTGCATGCGCTTTGCCAAGATGTTTGCGAGCTGTTGCTGCTGCTGCCGCGTCTGTAAAGCAGAGTGAGGGAATGGTCCTAAGCCATGATCTAACCCTGATGGTACCTCACTCTATAGATGTTCTATTGAACAAAACCCAAACGCAACACCTCACTTCCGCACGATTGACGAGATATGAATTGATCTTGTTTGCTCCCCACATCCAAATTAGGAGGTGTTGTGTTCTTAATCCAGCTGAACTCCTACCTTTCCCGCAAGATACTTTTTGCTGTGATGATGAGTCACATGACTGCTTGTATACTACTGAACAAGAAACAAAGGGCAGAATTGATCTTAAGGACACTCCTTTGGAAAATGCACAAGGGGAGCTGTTTTTTGATGGCTCCTGCTTCAAACTTCCGGATGGTACATCCACAGCTGCTTATGCAGTCACTACATTAAGTACGGTTGTAGAGACCAAGCGAATTACGCATAACTCCGCGCAGGCCGCAGAGATTATAGCACTAACCCGAGCTTGTGAGCTTTCCGAACGGATAACGGTGAATATATATACTGACAGTCAGTATGCTTTTGGGGTGGCTCACAACTTTGGGACACTTTGGTCAGAGAGAAGGTTTCTAACTTCACATGGGACCAAGATTCAGCATGGCCCCCCGATAGTACAATTGCTCTCAGTGCTCGCGCTCCCTAGTCAGTTAGCAGTCATGAAATGCGCAGCGCACTGCAAGATCACAGATGATGTAGGAAAAGGGAATGCTTTCACTGATCAGATAGCCAGACAAACTGCCACAGATCTTCGCACAGAAATGTATGCTCTAAGAGAAACTAGGGATGTCTATGTAATGGACTAGGATATTGGGTCTGTGCGGGATATCCAAGCTGATGCCACAATGGAAGAATCTAAGAAATGGGCTGAAGGCTTGGGGATATTAGATGATGATGGGTGTTGGGTGGACACAGTTGAAGGGAAATGGTTGCTTCCTAATGCCTACATAGTCATGATGGTTACTATGGCACACGGTCCTACACATGTGAGATCACGAAAATGTTAGAGAAAGTCTGGGTAAATGATAAGATTTCAAAAATTGCTCAGCATTATGTCCAGAATTGCATGATTTGCCTACAGCACAATGTGGGGGAGGGGACGGTAACTCGAAGGGGTAGCTTTGGGCCTCCTTCTGTCCCGTTTGAAGTGATTCATTTTGATTTTATTGAGATGGAGCAGTGCAATAGCTTAAAATATGTCCTTGTGTTCATTTGTGCCATTAGTAAATGGGTTGAGGCTTTCCCTGTCAAAGATGCTACAGCCATGACCACTGCGAAAATTATGATAAAGGAGTACTTCCCGCGGTTTGGGTTGCCAAGAGTCATTTGGTCGGACAATGGTCCACATTTTGTTGGTGCTGTAATTTTACAGATATGTACGGCACTACATATTGATAAGCAATTTCATTCGGCTAGACATCCTCAAAGTCCCGGGTTGGTAGTGAGACATAACGGTATCCTAAAGAAGAAACTCGCTAAGATGTGTGCCAGCACCAAACTAAAATGGCCGGACGCCTTACCGATCGTGTTACTAGCCATGCGCACTACCCCACAAACTAAGACTGGGCTCTCTCCATTTGAGGTGGTGATGGGGATGCCTGCCAATATTTGGGGTCTTTCGAAACCTAAAGCACTGAGAAGTGTTGAAAATGTATTGCTTTCAGACTACTGTAACCAGTTGACTAAAAATCTGTATTTCATTTATCATCAGGTACGATCAGCTTTACCTGTACGCTATGAGGGCCCAGGTCACAACATCCGGCCTGGAAGCTGGGTCCTGGTGAGAGCATACGAGCGGTCCTCTTGCCTCGCGCCTCACTGGCGTGGACCATTCCAGGTTTTGTTGGTCACCCAAACGGCAGTGCGGGTGGCTGGAAAGAAGAATTGGATCCACGCGACGCATGTCAAGAAACTTCCTTACCCAACACCACACGTTACAGAAGAGGCAGAACCCCTCGCTAACGCTGCAATCGATGATCCTGAAGCAGCAAATAGCACTGTGAGTGAGTTGGAGAATCTCTCTGAGCCCATGGGGCTTGGGGAACCTTCCATTTTGTCTCCACACTCTTTGGAAAAGTCATTTCCGGAAACCATTGCTCCGAATTCTGCAACTTCCGTTGCCCCTGATATGTTGCTTCCCTCAGGAAGTGACGTTACTTTATTTCCGGATCAAACAGTACCGGGAACCACCAGATATAATCTGCGGCAGAGAAAATAGACCTACGGCACGGGTTTTGACTGTGCATTTCGAAAAAGGAAAGGAACATTGAGGGCTTGTTTTTGCCCAAAATTTGAGAAAAAGGGATTCTGTTGGCTAAGGATAGTGGAAGGACTAAGAAGCCGCGCGACCAGGGGGTCGCCAGCAACAAACATTGGGGTTTCCATCCGAAGACTACGATGCCCGCCACCGCTACTGCTCATATTGGACTTGTAAATAAGGGGGTGACCAACTTTGACAATGAACAATGTGCCTGGGCCCCGAAAACGTATTGCTGTGTTTTGATGATAATAATTGGTGTTTTTATAATCACTGCTTTAGGATTTTGGTACGTCGAGGAGATTTATCCTCTAGAGCCTCTTTTGCCAACTGAAATTGCACCTAATGTTTTTACTCCTTTTGTACATTTGCATACTCTGTCACCTAGGGACTCTCAGCATAGACAAAAGTATACCAACAATACTTTGATGTTGATTATGAATTCGACACATGCCATTTTTAACAAAACCAATTGCTGGGTCTGCTCGCATTTGCCGCAACATGGGGATAAGGGGCTAGGTTGGTATATTCATCCCTTACCTTTGACGACTGCTTGTTATGCCTCTCTTAGAGCACTGTTCTTTGGCCGATGGAATGATAGCATCTCAGGGAATTTTGATGGAACTAATTTGAATAGTTTTGAAAAACGTGTTCTGACTCCCCTGGGATGCTCGCTTTTCACAAATAGGAGTAAGCTCAACGTTGCTTCTATTAGGCCTTCTGATAGACTATCTCGTCCTTTCCAATCTTTGATTTTCTTTAAAATGGCTCCGATAGGCAATAAGGATGCCGTGCCTCCTTCTTACTCTGTTAACCATAGCCCCGATTCAGTTTCTTTCTGCATACAGAGGAATGGCACCCGGTCAATGGGAGATTTTAAAGCTTGTGCCAACGTTGCAAATTTGACTGGGGAAAACAGACCTTTGTATGTAGGCGAACCTGTCTATTTCGTTTGCGGTAATGTAGCATTTCCATGGTTGCCCAGGGATTGGCAGGGAACCTGTTATTTAGGGATCCTGTTACCTGGGGTGTTCATAGCAAGCACTTTGGAAGTTTCAAAGGCTCGTCCACGGCGGGACGAGAATGGTGATACACCCGCGCAAACCCTGGGAGATATAGCAAAATCAGTTGTGCCATTTTGGGGGCAGATAGCAAATTCCGAAGATATCAGGAGACTAGCGAGAGTACTGGAGAGAACCATCAACCGGACCACAGATATACTCTATAACATGACATTAGAGCAGAAAGCGATAAGATTAGTAGCACTCCAGAACCGGATGGCATTAGATGTCATTCTGGCTGAACGTGGTGGAGTATGTAAATTAGTGGGGTCCGCTTGCTGTGTTCTCGTACCAGATTCCTCCCCACCCATTTTCAAAGCAATTCAGAACCTGCACGTTCTTAGCTCAGAAGTGCATGTTCCCGAGGGGAACTGGAATCTTAGTGCTTGGTTTTGGGATTTCTTGCGATCTTGGGATTGGAAGGTGCTTTCAGTTTTGCTGATCATTTTGGGAATTCTGTTATTCCTTTGTTGTTGTATCCAATGTCTGCCTAGTATATGTTCGATGCTAAGGGGATGTTGTGCTCAGGCGATAGGTACGATAGGACATAAAGTATATGCCCCGGATAAAACTTCTAAGGAGTATGTGTTAAAAGAGATTTTAGTGAACGACCTGATGGCCATAGATATCTCTGACAGCGATTCAGGGTGTATGCACGATGACGTATGGAGTTACTTGCAAGGAGATCAGAAGTAGCCTTAGCACTTGGCATAGGCCAAAAGGAGGGTTTGTCAAATTGGATATTAAATTATGCCTCCTATTGTAACGATTGTATGTATATTGGCCTACGCCAAGTTGCTTAAAACTGTACACGAATAACTCTCTACGGCGAGGTCTTGACCTTAGAAATTGATGTAAGCCGCCATCTTGTATCAAGCCGCCATTTTAGGTTCTCTTGCTGTGTAAAAGTCACCCTGTACATCAAAATGGTGGACGATGCCATTCCGAACAGAATCTGGTCATCATGACCTCAGTGCAGCTAATGTATAACTTGCCTGCAGGCCACTTGTTAGGGTCGCGAACTGAGACCTTGTCCTTCTGTTGACCTGTGTGTAAATGGATTACCTGTATCAATGGAACTGATATATGCGCATACTGATGTAAATATTAAAAGTTGACCTGGCAGAGACCCTAGACCAGTAATACATTCATAGAATGGTCAACCCGCGAAGGGGCTGGACAAAAGGCTGGAGAAATGTACAAAAGCCTGATTGTCCCAATGTACAGTCTCTCACTGAATACATCGAACCCCGTTGAAGTTCGTTGTGTTGAACTGAGGGCCGATAGCTATCCGATCTGTCATTGACTTTGTTACTGCTTGAGCTTAAAATAAAGTACTTTGTATGTTCCTTTGTAACCGGTGTTTGGTGTGTTTCCTTTGGGCTTCCCGGCCTCATATTATTTTTCTGTTTTAACAATATGAATGTGCAAGAAAAGTTCTCGTACAATGAAAGTCGTTTACAAGTGAGAAACGAAGTGAACAATTGTGAAGTAAAAGCTAAGTGAACTATGTTGTAAGGGCAGGTGTGAACCAAATGGAGGGATGCCAAGAGAAAGCTAAAGGGCATTAAATCTTGCATTGTGATAAAGTTGATAGGCAAGTGTGTAACCGACGGAGGGATTCCACACTAAATATTTGATGAAAAAGATATTAAGAGCTCCTGAGTGTTATAAGCTAGTAGAACTGGTAAAGTTAACTGAACTGTGATTTGAAGGCTAGAGTGAACCCGACGTAGGGATGTCAAGTGAAACCAAGGGAAAGTGAATCCTGCATTTTGATAAAGTGACTGAACAGTGGTGTGAAGATGAAGGTGAACCCAACGTAGGGGTATCATGACAAAGCTGGAGAAGGTGGGGATCCCGCATGTTGAGAGCATAGGAGAAGTCTTGTGATGCCAAGCGAAAGACGTTGATTTGAGGGATTCTGCTTTTTCTGAAGAAACTGTTTCCTGATGCATATAGACTCAATGGGTGCTCACAGTCATGCCACTATTCAGCCTTGTTCCATGATGTAGCATTTGGAAGGGAGTACACTAGTGCAGCAGTCCTGAACTACCAAAGCCCTTTTGGACAATTCAAAATTCTTTATACATATCACACCCTTTTGTTATACAGAGTAAGGATTTGGCAATAGGTTTATTAGCATAGGCAATTTTGGGTTGACACGACACCACTTGGACAGTGTTTTCTTTACTTCGATGGTTGTAGCTTGCTCCCGTCTTAGATTTGGGGTTAGATTAGGAGTGTTTCTCACCCATATACTGTTCAATAAACACCCTTGGATTATACTCCTTGTGTCTGTCATACTTCTGATAACTACGCCTTCCTTACACCATGCCCCTGTAATGAAGGTGCTGATTCAGCACCAGACATTTGGGCACACCTACCAATTGAGGGAATAATCAAGATGGGCTGGAACACCTCCTAGGGGGGAAACAAAGGGACTCTGGGAGCTGCAGTTGGCCTCCGAATCAGTCCTGGAAGGGAATAAACGGATGGGGATACCTTGTATATGACACTGGCACAAGGAACGTGTATGCACAAGTACGAGAAAGGGGAACCCCAGGCAAACACACTCAGCCGGGATGCCACAGGTTGGGCTTCACCCTGCAGGCCCGATTCGAACACATGACCTGTTGTAAGGAACTCATGGTTGCAACAGTAAAGACAGACACAAGTGATCACAGTTTAAGGGTGTTATTATTTAAAGGTAGGTTGGAAAAATGCCTAATCTAAACCTAAATCTAAGATGATAGCCAGCTTCGACCATCAAACAATAATAAGGCTGTCCTTGTGGTGTTGTGTCAAATAAAAGGGCCCATAATAAGAAACCTATTGCTAAATCTGTGCTCTAAATACAAAAGAAGTATGAGATAATGTTCATAAGAAAGAAGGAAGTGTTCACAGAGAATATGTCAGTATGCGGTTTTTGGAATCTCCCTTCCCCACTTTTTGAGCACAGGACACGGTATGACTCTGGAGCACAGCAGGTGCTCGAGCTTTCCCAGCACAAACCTACATTTCCACTCTGAGCGATCACGGCTTTCGGTGGTTAAGTCTCTTTTCTACAAAAAATCTATTGTCTGAAAGGACCTGGTGTGTTTCAAAATAATAAACAAAAGTTCAAAGTTCCTTTCTGCTTGCACATTTGGATGATATCTTTTCACCCCCGGATTCCCGTCTTCTAGGTTCAGATCCACAAAAATGTATTTTTTAGTTGCACTTTGGGGTGATTATTCCTCATCCGTGGGTCTCCCTCTTCCGGGCTCAGACCTCTCTCGAATATCACTTTTCCCTCCATCGAGTTTGCTTTGCTCGTTCTCAATAATTTGGTCTGTTGCTTTCTTATGTTGGTGGGTGTCGAGTTCACCACGGCTCTCACTTACCCACTTGCTCCTTTGATATTCACAAATTCTCAGGTAAAAGTTGTTCACCCCAGGATCCCCCTCGTTCGGGCTCAGACCCTTTTGGCATTCACCCTTTCTATTTGCACATTTGGATGATATCTTTTCCACCCCTGGATCTCTCTCATTGGGGCTCAGACCCTTCTGGCATTCGCAAGTCTTCGGGTGATGGCTGTTCAACCCCTTGGATGTCCCTCGTTCGGGCTCACACACCTTTGGTGTTCACCAATCTTAATGTCTTTTTAAACAGTTCACTGTGGACATCCCTCTGCTGGGTTTACTCTTGTCAACACAATGTATTTCGGGACTTTAGACTTCACCCCCTTTTATCGGCATCCCTCTTTTGGGTTCACTCTTGCCAACTTTATCAATTGCACATCTTCTCATTCAACTTTTACGATGCAGGATTCACTTCCCTTAGTTTCACAATCATCTGTCGGTCAAAGCCTTTCAACTGTACAGAGGATTTTATAAGACCCCTGTATGACCACTTTGACCCCCTTCTCACCTTTTCCAAGGCCTTCTGGTTTTGGTAGTTTCAACAATCGGGTAATCACCCGGTATTTCTTGAGCGAGCACCCACATGGTGCCGGACTCCTCTGCTGCTGGCTTTTCCCTTTTTAGTATCAATAGTTCTTTCTATTTTCACAGTTTAATTAGCCGTTTGCTACCCTTCTTTCAATACAGTTCGTTTCTTATCGGTTCTCCCCTCGACTCACCGGCTGTGATGAACCGCTCAGCTTTTCTACTCTCTGGAGTCAAGGTTGGTACCACGGAGATCAACGTCCCTCCCCGGCTTGCTTATCAGTGGAGAAGGGCCTCTTGTACTGTTGACACCTGCTGAAACACACACTGGCTATTGTTCACAGTATTACGATTCCTTCTGCAGCAGTTTCACGGGCCTGGGTTGGAAAGGGCAAGGTTGCTTCTCTCCTTGTCACCCTCTCGGTTCGTGCCATCTTTCTCCTCCTCTTGAACTGCCGTGCTAAGTTAGCCCTCTCGTGGTGCGGTTTGCGTTGCTCGTCTTGTGCTCCACCTTTTATCCCTGTCGGGAAGGGAAAGGGCTATCAGGTGTGTGTGATTGCTGGTCAATTGCCTGACTTTGCCTGACCCTTATGTTGGAACAGGTAGATGTCTTTGATGTTTGTCGGTCATTTTACGTGTTGTTCGAAAGTATTCATGTCAGAAAAGGAGCGGGGGGTAGAGTGTTTGAATATCTTACGTAATAGGTTGGGGAAAAGGTGTTATAGGAAGGGGAATACTGCATCTTACCTGTCGATGTCCCACTTCCATTCCCCGAGGACCTCCCATCTGATCCTCCTTCACTAGTCTACCCACATGGATTGGATCCAATAGCAATGGCCGTGTCCTGGCCACCTGGATGACAGATCCCTGGTGACTAGTAAGTGAGACACCACGGTTTAGGGAGGGGGGAAGCTGAACTTACGCTGCATGTCTCCTGCAAATCATAATCACTGAAACAGCAGTGGGTGATGTAATCAAGGTCGGTGAGCCAGTTCCACGGCTGCATGTGGGACCTGCAGAAGTCGACCTGATCCACTCACACAGTCTTACTTGACCTTTGACCAGCAGGTATGGACCAGGGAGGTTGAATGGAATCGCGTTCCTCAAAAAACCAATCAGAGTGTAAGTTCTGGTGGCCCTGGGAAGTACCCAGCCCTCAGAGTGTCCACTACAGTGTTCGTGAAAGTCGCTATCTTGAAGGTGCCATGTGAATGTTTCCCTTCCCACTAGTTCAGGGTGTCTCATGTTCCTTCCGCTGAGGTGCTGGCCAATGGCAGAAGAATTATTGACCGGGTGTTAGCACAAATATTTTGTACTAATTGCAAACTGTTTGCGGGAGGAGTAGGAAGCAATGCGCCACCACTTGGGGAGGAGAGGAGCTGCGAGAGGGCGGATCTGATTGCTCCAATCATGTTTGACTAACATATGGTTAGCCATAGGGGTATGACATATTTTAACCAGTAAGGTTTGTGGGAACCGCAAAGACGCGAAGGTTGAAGTGCAACTGTTTCTAGCTCCAAGAACATTGCATTAGCAGTATCAAAATCATGTTCGCAGTGTGCCAGTTTATCAGCTCTCGTCAACCAGTTCTGTTCCACTGTTCTGTTTGATTTGTGCTCGTCCAGCTGTAATACACAGCGTAACATATTGCCAGGTCTGTGCTCCATTTTGGACCACTTGTGGTAACTCTTTATTCTGAGATTTCGGAGGACCACTGATACACCCTTATAAATGGAAACAAACCAAAGCAGAAAGGCAGGCTACTAACCAACTTAATAGATAAAGAAAAAGACAGCAAGATTTACTAATATATAATATGGCGTTAGTAACCTGTTCCACTGGCTATACTGGGGGGTAATGGCCTAGCAGCATGAGTTAAAGGCCCGCCCAGAGGGAGGGCTTTTAACAAGGGCACAGGGACGTTATTCCTGTTATAGCCTGCGGAGCAGGTTACTAACACCATTAGCACCCCAGGTTAACAATCCAGAAACCCGGGGGGTCAATAACTGTGTCTTTTCTATGAATGAACGTGACATGCAAAAGACTGTGTAGAGATGGCCGCCATGGTGCTGGGAGACGGGGCTCCAAGTGGAGCCCTTCTGCCATTTCCATGGCAGCAGGAAGAAGGAAGTCGGAGCAGCAGTGGCGGGCAGCTGCCATCACAGCCATCAGGTAAGTGGGGGTGGGAGGATGGGCAAAAGTATGTTAAGAGAAGGGAAGGTAAGGTGGGGGAAAGATGGCAGGGCAGGGGAAGCAACCGCCAGGCTGCTCGGAACACGGGCTTGGCGTGTGGGATTTAGCATCTGACGCAGGTGCTAATTGAACTATTCATATGTGTCAACTATCTGGAGGACCATGGAGCACAACACAGCAAATCCAGAATAACCAAGGGACGGACATGGGTTAGAAGCACACGCATGAAATATGTTGGTGATCTTAATTTATCTTAGTTCAATTCCCAGCGGGCGGTGATCTCTCCAGTGCTATATCTTCAATGATCATTTATAATCTGCAGCCTGTTCATGGCATGGATACATACATGCACAGGCATGTCCTCCTGCTCCTTACTGCACAGACAATCCATCCAAAGCAATGTTGGGGCGCTGTGTTGATGAAATCAACAGAATCTGTGTCTTGACCCAGGGAAGGAAGCGTCTAAGGAATCATGATACCAAATGATTTGCTTGACACAGGGCCCATTGTGTGGGAGGGAGAGAGGCGTAGACAGGGTAGGGCCTGAGCGGGCAAGGCCCACCCAAAACCTGTAGACGCCCACTCAGCAGCACTGTGACAGCATTTATGGATGTCAATGTCACTGCAGTGGGCCCAACTACATTAGCTTCAGGCCCCACTTGTTAGACAATCCTGGCTACGCGGGAGGCAGTACAATAGCTCCAGTGGTGTATGGAAAGGATTTCCCGGCAGTAGAACCGCTAACCATTCCACTGTGGCGTGTGCCTGAGGGAGGTGTCTGAGTTTCATAAAACCCTCATCCTTTTTTTCTCTCCCTAGTCCGAGGGCATAAGACTTGGCTTGTCTGGGCCTTCTCTTCCTTTGTAGCATTTTAATTGCTCGCAGCAAGGCCTGCGCATGGCACTTTCAAGGCAAGGCTTGACAAAGACACAACCTTCTTTATGGCTCTGAGCAGCAACATTCTCTCTCCATTGAAAGCCAAGAGGCGGGTTAACTCAGTTCCCATTCACTCTGAATGCTTAATGGCTGCGTTCATTCTAGAGAGGCCTTGAAATCAATCTTTGTTCATCACAGTGAATATTGTAGTGGTTGCTGCTCCTCCATAGACAGGATGCCATTCAGGTTACAAAAGTGCATGCAGTGGAAGCCCTTAACTTTGCATTGTGAATATTCTCTGCATTGAAAGCAGTGCTGGCCAATGGGCCGGCTCTTGCTGGATCTGAGATCCAGCATCAGATTTCTGGCTGGATCTCGGCACTCGGCCTGCAGCTTGGTGGCAGCAGGCTTGGTGGTCAAATTTGCTCCGTGCGAGTGTACGCATAGCAGATTAGATTACCAATACCCAAGCTTTGCCGAGGGAACACACGCAAAGCGGTCCTAGGTCAATAGACCTTTTCTTTTTTCTAAAAGGAGAAAGACAGATTTAGAAAGACCGCTCTGTGACCGCATGAAGTGATCTTTCGGAATCGAACTGTCACACTCTTGCTGCACACCAGTGCATGCAGGGGCTGACAGGTTCTGTGAGCCCCAGCGGACTCGTCGCAGAAGTGAGAGGTACGTTTTGGACTGTATGTGTGTCTGCGTGTATGTGTTTGTGTGCGTATGTGTAGGGAGAATGCATGTTTAGAGGCGGGAAGGGTGTGGGGAAATGGGTTCTGGAGAGTTAAACCCCCCAGATTAATGAGAGAATGAGCGGTAGAGGGTGGGCGGTGGAGAACGAGAGGGGCAGTATGTAATATTTCCCAAAAAAAAGCCAACTCAAAAACGGCCAAAATAAAACAGTCTTTTTTGTGTTCTGGCTTTAAAATGCAGAAATATGACATAGAACCAGGCCAAGCTGGGGGCTCGCTGAAATATGCCAGCAAGGATTCTGGTATTCGTAGTCTCTCAAGATGGTGGGAATGTCACAATTGTACACGTTTGGCCTTTCATATTTCTCCTTATGTTTATAAAAGAAGGCTTGAAAAGTACACAAACCATGGTAAGGTACGCACACAAAACTATAAATCCTTAAACATATTTGTGTGCTTGTATGTACTATTCAGGCCATATTTTATAAAGCAGAGAATTGTTGAAAGTTGAAAGCCAAACAGGGGGAGAGGAGGGGAGATGAGAGTGTGAGTCATACAGTATATATTGCCAGCGTTGTCATTAGAAAGAAGCAGCATGAAAGAAATTGCACCATTTTAAAACTATTATTATGAACATGGAGTTCAACTGGCAGCTCTGCCCCCTCTGAACTCTGCCTCCTCGGAACCCCGCCCCTCCTCCAAACCCCAACCCCATCCCGGCCCTTGTGGGATCCCCCTTTACATTTTTTCCATTTCCAGCACTGATTGAAAGTAATTGGAAATGGAACAGAGAAGTATTTGAAGGCATGACAGCATCACACCAAGCTTTTACCTCTTCATTCCGCTCTGTCCCGTATACAATGACCCAGAAAATGGCACTACTTAAATGTTCCCACTAACCAGAAGCCTGCTGTATGGGAGGGTGGGGGTGGGTAAGACCTTCAATTTAAGTCAGAGCACCTGATTTGTGTCTTTGCCTCCCCCCATCATGTACAGCAGTGATGTAGCTCCCTTGCCTCATAGCTCCATGAACTACTTCGTGGATTAGTCTTATCATATAATAACAACGTTAGAGCACCCTATGATCGTCTGCAAATATGATCTCCTTGTGCTTTCATTTCATAGCTGGAAACGTTAATGCTTAGCGGCAAGATCTCCACAGGCAGATCGCTAGTTTTTCATTCTGATAACACGCAGATCTGCTAGGGGTGATTTTTCATTCTGGTAACGTACCGATCTGCTAGGGATGTTTTTAATTCTGGTAACAAGCTGATCTGCTAGGGATGATTTTGCATTTCGGTACCACGCTGATCTGCTACGGATGATTATTAATTCTGGTAACACGCAGATCTGCTAGGGATGATTTTTCATTCTGGTAACGCACCGATCTGCTAGGGATGATTTTGCATTCTGGTACCATGCTGATCTGCTAGGGATGATTTTTAATTCTGATAATGTTTTTTCATTCTGGTAACACGTTCATCAATTAGGGATGATTCTTCATTCTGGTAACACGTTCATCTGCTAGGGATGATTTTTCATTCGGGTAACTCACCGATCGAGTAGGGATGATTTTGCATTCTGGTACCATGCTGATCTGCTATGGATGATTTTTAATTCTGATAACAGGCTGATTTTCTGCTAGGGATGATATTTCATTCAGGTAACACATTCATCTGTTAGGGACGATTCTTCATTCTGGTAACACGTTGATCTGCTAGGGGTGATTTTTCATTCGGGTAACGCACCGATCGAGTAGGGATGATTTTGCATTCTGGTACCATGCTGATCTGCTAGGGATGATTTTTAATTCTGATAACAGGCTGATTTTCTGCTAGGGATGTTTTTTCATTCTGGTAACACGTTCATCTGTTAGGGACGATTCTTCATTCTGGTAACACGTCCATCTGCTAGGGATGATTTTTCATTCGGGTAACTCACCGATCGAGTAGGGATGATTTTGCATTCTGGTACCATGCTGATCTGCTAGGGATGATTTTTAATTCTGATAACAGGCTGATTTTCTGCTAGGGATGATATTTCATTCAGGTAACACATTCATCTGTTAGGGACGATTCTTCATTCTGGTAACACGTTGATCTGCTAGGGGTGATTTTTCATTCGGGTAACGCACCGTTGGATTAGGGATGATTTTGCATTCTGGTACCATGCTGATCTGCTAGGGATGATTTTTAATTCTGATAGGCTGATTTTCTGCTAGGAATGTTTTTTCATTCTGGTAACACGTTCATCTGTTAGAGACGATTCTTCATTCTGGTAGCACGTTCATCTGCTAGGGATGATTTTTCATTCGGGTAACTCACCGATCGAGTAGGGATGATTTTACATTCTGGTACCATGCTGATCTGCTAGGGATGATTTTTAATTCTGATAACAGGCTGATTTTCTACTAGGGATGATATTTCATTCAGGTAACACATTCATTTGTTAGGGACGATTCTTCATTCTGGTAACACGACAGGCATAGTTGATACTCCAGACTCTGATGACTGTGGAAGTTGTATGAGTGATTCACCCAATTTTGTATTCATTTGATTACCACTGCCTTAAGTTGGGCCTCGCCGCCTTTCCAGAACAGGTCACGTAGGCACTGCAGCAGCGGCAGCGGTGTACTGGTTCACTGACTGGAGCTCGGCAGCGGGGAATCTTGTGGTTCATCAGTACTGCCCGCACCGCGGAGCACTAGGTATTATCACTCCGGCAGGAGAGTACTGCAGAGACCCATGGAGCGTGCAATGCACTGGACTTGGTAAATTGGAGCAGGAGAGTCCTACGCATACTCTGCATGGGTGCTCATTGCTGGTGTGCACACTCTGGGGCAGGGGCGATCAGGCTGGAGCCTAGATGTGTAATTTCATAAAACTGCAGATGGTGGCAACCATAGATGGTGGCAATTTCTAAAATGTGGTATTATTTGGCAACAGCTACTGAGAAAACAGAACCATTAAATACCCTGGATGTGGCCTGTTGGATCTTTCCTAATGCTGTTTTATTAAATGAAATATGTTTTTCCACCGGTTTTATCGCTTGCAGGATACAGAATAGAGGCGATTGCTTTTTCTTCACTCCATTAAGGTATTTTCACAGTGGCCCAAAATGAAGCAAACTGATGTGACACAATGTTTTCTGCTTAACACACTCTAAATAAATAAATACATAAATATAAAAATACTAAATCATACATAATTCGATTTAATCTCAAACACAGTCCTCTCTTTCACATTTGCCAAATGGAGCAATGTTGGCTTGCTTTGTTTCAGGAGGAGCCAGCTCTGGTCCCCAACACACGAGCAGAGGAATTGCACACGTTCCCCAGGCCGCACATGTATCAGACATGTGAGTTAATAACACATCTGTTTGCTCCATTTCCTTCTACGTAAGCAGCAACGATGGCGCCTAATGCCTTTGCTCCAGTTTTCACCTCACTCCAGATTACTAACATCTTGCCATACTTTCGAGGAGACACTGAATTGAAACTCTCTCCAAAGCGCAAACTATGTATTACATCGCTTTAGAAATAGCGCACAATGAAAAGTACACAATAAAAAACGCACAGACACAGATGCACATTTGCTTCCCAGATCCCCAAATATCAACAAGTTAGAGGAGAGTCACGCAGACCCTGAACAATCAAGCATTGGCAAAGCCAAAAGTTAGGGCTTGTGATAGGCCTTAGCTAGGCCCTGATATGATGGCACTACCTGGCCATAATATCCCAACAGCTGGACAATGCAGTGATTATCTGGGAATACGATGGCAGTGCCCGGCAAGTGCCTGTCTAATACTGTTGGCTTTGACGTTCCTTGTTTTAACAGAACTTCAGTGCAAAGAAGAGATATTATTTGAGTAGCTGATGGCACACTTGGTTATGAAATTTTTATGACATCAGTCGCCATTTGAAGCTGCCATTAAGCCATTAACTCTCACCAGACTGCTTAGGAATACTACAGTTTGATGTTACTTCTTAATAAAGCTATCTCAAAGAGATCCCAGGAGGCTATGCTTTGGGCATGGAGAGGCAGGTTGTGGGTGAGAATGCCCATGGGATTGTATTTCCCTTCCACCTGTACTCTAATGCAATAGTTTTGGCTCATAGGCGGTGCTTCAGCACCACCCAATAGCCCAAGCCAAACATTGGGCAAGAGACCCAAGTTCAACCAAGGCACTTCTTATGGTCGCAATTAACACAGCAATGTCAATTACTTTAACCATGTCTTTCTAGCAGCATCAACTATCAAGGAGACTTGGTTTAAAGGTAACTCAGCTGAGGAAAAATGGGCTTAAATACAGGGACGTCATTTCACTAAAATGCTAAGGGTAGCGGAAGTGATATCACACAACCCTTGACCGTTGGTGACATCATAGGAAGTGATGTCATTTGATCCCACCCTGAAATGACATCACAGGAAGCGATGGAAGGCAACCTTTCACCCCTTGACAAAACAGGAAGTGGCATCACATAGCATTGTTTCTAAATACAGTACCAAAAATATGGTTACGATATCACTGTAAAGTGATATATATTTCATAAAAGAATGGATCACCATATGTATCGTTAATGTCAGTGCTTATATGCCCATATTCCCAAATTACTGTGAATGCAAGCAGACATCCAAAGTCAAATGATAACGAGGTCTTATTATATAGCACTTACGCATAAGCACTTCTTATAGAACAAATATACATACAATATCACCCAATCTCTGCTGGTACTCATTTATCATCCTCAGCAGGATGAAAGGCTGAGTTGACCTTGGCGAGAGTCGAACCTGCAGTTCATACACACACACTGCAGCAGCGAGCGCTCAACCCACTGAAATATCTTTCCGCTATAGCTACCAGCCACTCCAGAAACAAAGAGCCACATGCTGCTAGCCACAGCCCACGAGCCTCAATTAAAAAAAAAACAGAAAAAAACACTTTCTTTGTAATGTTTGTTTAGGGGTAGCAAGGGAGACCACATGAGTAGCAAGGGAGCCCTCAGGGGTCGCAGGTGCGACTCATGGTGACCATGATCACCATGCTTAAATAAAATAAAAAGGGCATCTATTCGAGGGGAAAGAATAGACAAACTATCAAGCAGAATTTTAAGAATGAAAGTAAGGAGGCCACTTGAACATACAACTTGAAAATGAGACTACACTAAGGACTGCAATGAACAAAGGGCTGGCGCCAAATGACCCACTGCCGGAAATCGAAAGAAGCAGGATTCTTGCCAAGACCCAGGCATTCTTCTACCCCCAACAGCGGTCTCACAAATGTCATCAAAACGTTAGCGGATATAGGACACTATCCTTCATTCGGTAGGATAGCTCAGCGGCAACCTGCTGGCCTTGGAAGCAAGACAACACGGAGCAACACAGGTTCAATCCCTGGGTCCGCGCTTAGAAACCTCTGGGTATTAAGTGCATTATAAATAACCAAACATATCATATCCACTGATGGGCAGGGGCCACTTAACCTGTAATGACTCCAGAGTAGGAGGGACCACAGACGCGTGCCCTCTCTGTCACGAGGGGGTCGGTGCACGTCATGCGGTTGGTACAAAAACTTAATTTTTTCTTACTCACGTTGTCCCTTTGTCACTTCTGACTTTATCTTAGTTTTATTCTTTTAGATTAGTGCTTTTTAAAGAAATGTTTTTGCAATAATTTCCCAGAAGGTCTGGTGAGGACTGGAAGTGCTAATAAATGTCACTCATTTATAGATAAACAACACATAATGGAGGGGCAAATATCCCCCCTCCGTCCATTCTTTTTAACAGTCGGCAAGCACTGCCCCTCCTCATCCCACAGCCAGGAACTCTACGCTCCCTGTTCCTAAACCAATCCTGTTTTCCAGAAATCAAACCCTATGCTCTTCCCATTGGCAGACCGTGCTCCAAAATGGCAAAGGTAAGAACAATATAGTAAAGAACGTAGGGTAGGTTGTTTTTTGATTTGCTCTTTACCCTTTCCTGCATCATTAATGCAGCATTTCGTCCATTCGTCATTTTCTAGGCAGTATTGATGCAAGAAACAAACAACACATAATTTGCCTGAAACTGCGCAGGACCCAACATGGAGGGACTCTTCTGTATTTAATCGAAACTTTAACACCCAAAATTCCAATGCCGCCATCGTCATCCGCATCATCGTCATCAGTTTTGAATACTGTTAAATGGCTCATGCAATAGAGCAAGTGTTGCACATTGTTGAATGGCTCATGCAATGAAGGAAGTATTGCATACTGTTAAATGGCTCATGCAATAGAGCAAGTGTTGCACATTGTTGAATGGCTCATGCAATAAAGGAAGTATTGCATACTGTTAAATGGCTCATGCAATAGAGCAAGTGTTGCACATTGTTGAATGGCTCATGCAATAAAGGAAGTATTGCATACTGTTAAATGGGTTATGCAATAGAGCAAGTGTTTCAAACTGTTAAATGGTTAGTGCAATGTGGTATTGCATACTGTTGAATGGTTCATGCAATAGACCAAGGTTTGCATACATTTGAATGATTCATGCAGTAAGTATTGCATACTGTTAAATGGCTCATGCAATAGAGCAAGTGTTGCACACTGTTGAATGGCTCATGCAATAGAGCAAGTGTTTCAAACTGTTGAATGGTTAGCGCAATGTGGTATTGCATACTGTTGAATGGTTCATGCAATAGACCAAGGTTTGCATACATTTGAATGATTCATGCAGTAAGTATTGCCTACTGTTAAATGGCTCATGCAATAGAGCATGTATTGCATAACGTTAAATGGTTCACACAACAGAGATAGTATTGCAGCAAGTGTCACATACTGTTAAATTGTTCCTGCAGTAAGTACTGCATAATGTTAAATGGTTCATGCAATGGAGCAAGTGTTGCATACTGTTTAATGGTTCATGCAATACAGCATGTGTTGTGCAATGTTAAATGGTTTGTGCAATAGAGATAGTATTGCATACTGTTGAATGGTTTATGCAAAAAGTAATGCATACTGTTAAATAGTGCATGAAAGAGAGAGTATTGTATACTGTTAAATGGCTTGTGCAACAAAGCAAGCATTGCATACTGTTAGATGGCTTGTGAAATTGAGATGGTACTGTCACTGTTAAATGGTTCGTGCAATAGAGATAGTATTGCATACCGTACAGGGGGTGGAGGATTGAAAGTTGTAGTGCCTTAGCATAGTCTTCTCCGAGCTGTTCCTCAATGTCTAAAGTGGGACATGCTAGTTTTCATCTGCTCTGCCTAATCCCATATCCTACTTTTCCAGAAGGGGGCCATCTTCTCTACTGGTTCCTCTGAGTAAAACCTCAGCTGCTGGCCATCAGGGATAGGTCGAACACTGCACCACACTTGAGAAGAGCTAGAATTCGTGCCACTTCCAACAGTGCACTGGGACGAGTACACAAAGAGTGGGATTGCAAGGAAGTGCTTTGCCATTCTACAGAGAAGGGGAAAGAACAGGGCGGAGCCGGATTGTATCATGGATTGCGTTTTAGGGTTATTTTGAGTCTGTCAATTGTCTGCACATTCCTGAATCTCCACAGTAGTTAACCTGGGAAATAATGAGCACTTTGCTGCGATCTTGCAACTCCAAACTGTTCACATGCATCCTGGATGCACGCAGTTTTGGTAGCAAGGTCATGTTTTAAGAGTTTCACTGAATGAAGAGATGTGGCATGGCCGGATGTGGTTAAAGAGGCATGCTGTCTATGACAAATCAACTTCTGGGGCACCAGTGGTCCTGTTAAACGAGATATGATATTGTGCCTCCTTTATTGTATATATATTGGCCTAAGCCCAGTCGTCTTGCGAAGAAATCCGTGTAGCAAAGTTCCGATCTTAGATCGGCTTAGCCGCCATTTTAGGTCCATCCGCCATTTTGATTTCCACTCTAAAGTAATTCTGTGTTCTAAAATGGTGGACAGTGTTTCCCGCTTGTAACTGAGCCGTCCTGACCTTTAAGCATAAGCTAATTTCTAAACTGTCCGTTGGCCGAATGTTTGGGATGAGTAAAGAGACCTTGTCCCATGCCTGACTTGTAGACAGAGGATTACCTGCGCCAACAAGTCCGATCCGCGGACATACATCAACTACAATGTTGTTTAAATACTGAACGTGGACACTTGCTGAACTACATTGTATAGGACGTTTGTTAAGGCTTATTGTTAAATCCGAGAACACACTGTTGCCATTGTGACTTGTTTGACATGTAAACTGAAAATGATCCACATGCATATAGTTGGACAAACTAGAAGTAAACTCGGCATGAACCCTAGACCGAGTATCATTAACCTGTAGAGGGGCTGAACATTATGATTGGAAATGTATAAAATGTGTAACTGTCTAGACGTCCAGTACCTCTCACTTCTCACACCAAAAGGGCTGGTATTCACTGTGATGTACTGAAGGCCAGATAGCTATCTGATACTTTGTTTCCTTGTAAATTGTACAGTTATAGAATAAAGATCTGTGAATCTTTATAAGCCCGTGTTTGGTGTGTTTCCTTTTGGGGTACTCAGCCTCGATATTTCCTTTTGCTTTTACAGATGGCGCCCAAGTAGGGACCCTCAAGATTGATGCCAGCTCGTTGAAGGTTGACACGGCTATCGGACCGGGATCGGACGGTGTAAAAAGGGGGCCCCTTTCTTGGATGAGAAACGACACCTCAGCAGCACTGCATGTCCCGATCGCTGGATGGTGAGCCTGCGGTCCGAGTCGGCATCTTGACGAGGGTCCATATATCGAGGCGGGCAGATTTGCCGAAATCAACAACCACGTGGGACCTTTGTTAGTACTTTGAAATCCGATCAGACCTCCTTAGGATTTTATCAGGTGAGTCGTGACCCGATTCTTAAGTATCCTGATAATTAGTTTTGGCATATTGCACTCACGAGTACAATTATTGACCAGGTAACACCAGTATTCTGATATGCCTGGGAAATTGTCTGCCTGCTTCAGGGCATTATTCCGCAGTGATAGACAATCTTTGGAGTTTGGCCGACCGGCGCCAATGGAGGGGTCGCCGGCGTGTACTATGTACTGTAAGCACGGCATTGGTAATATAGTGTTTAATGATATTTGGTACAGACAAACTAGACATGCTTCCGAACTTCAGTGGCCATCAATTCCTCGTATTGAATACTTATTATTAAAGAAAAAGGCTAGACCTGCAGCATTCAATGTATTACAGAATTGGAAGAAAGAAGCTATGCAGCAGCTTAAGAGTAGAGAAAAGCATGCACGCCGTCATATGACGAATGCCGAAAAAGCGTTGTTATATTACCAGAATAAACAGTCTGAGTTGGTTAGGAATATGGATAGGGATTTTTCACTTGGTATCCAGAAAATGTATCCTTCTAAAGACTTTCATGTATCTGATGAGCGGATTAACAAACTTTTAACTGAACGAAGGCCTAGTGCCATTGTGTCACCTCCGTATGTTCCTCTTCCTGCTGTTTTGCCTCTTCCTGCTGTTATTTCTCCTCCGGTAGTTCCTTCTGCACCTCCTATTGCTCCTCTTAATGTTCCTCTTCCTCCGGCTGTTGTTCCTCCTCTTGTCGTCGCCCCTCCACCTGCTCCTCCACCTTTGCCTACTGTTGCGGGTACGGTGGGTTTGCCTGCTGTGCCAGTGATAGCACCTCTGTTTCCAAATATACAAAATGTGCCTACTCTCCCTCTTCCAAGTGGTTCTACACCACTTGTAAGTAGATCGGGGAGCAGGTCGAGGGTTGCAACTCGTAATACTGTGTCTTTAGAGAGAAAGCATGAATTGACTGCATGGGCTAAACATTGCATGGAGAGGGGTGAACAATCTGATGTTCTTGCCACACTTCATAACTTAGACAATTTTCCTGAGAAAATTTTTTTTATTGAAGGATTAGGAATTCATTTATGTATAATGTGGAACAGGCTAAATTATATAGATCTCCCACAAGGGTTAAGGGATCTGAATACTTTAGCATTTTCTAGGGATACTGCGGAGAAAGTACATGAGCATGTCTAGAGGGTTTTTGTGTATAGAAGGGAGTTGGAAAGATTTAGGAATGAAGATGTAGATGGTGATAGTTTGGACGCTATGTTAGTACAGAAACGATTCTTTCCTTGTCATAAATCGATAAATGAGGAAACACGAATTTGTACGAAAGGTGCGATTAGGTGGATTTCAGTCACGTCGATAACTCCCGTTGAAGTATATGACACGTATAGTCAGTATATGCCAGAAATGCAGAGGAAAGTGATACAGGTAATGGTAGAGTACCTGCAGGATGAATGTGTACAAAAAAAGGTTTGTTGTCCCGCAGAGTTATTGAGTATTTATAAGAGAGCTTTTTCGTTTGACACTTCTTCGGCTGCTTTAGCACTCGATCTAGCTCTGTTGCTTAGTAAGTGTTCGGAGTTGCCTATGTCTCAGTTGCCTATGAGAGAGGTTCCTCCGACATTTGTCCCAAAATTAGAGATTCCCGCTAATGTTGCAAAGAGTGCACCTGCGCAAGATATCCCTGCACATTATGTGTCGGAGTTTGTTCACGTCCCGTTCTCAAGACAGGAAGTGAACACCATTAAACAATCTATTTCCGATATTAGGAAGAATCCGACAGGGTTCTACAAAGAGATAGAGTCTGTTTTGCAATCGTCAGTATTTACCTTAAGTGATATTGATTTGTTATTTCCCGTACTCCTGCCTATTGACTTGTGGAAGCAGATTAGGACTGTAGACAAAGTACCTGGGTTAGGAGATACATGGGATAATATGGCTAGACTCGATGGAGAAAGGCCAGCTGGTGAGAGACCACCACAGGTAATACTAACTTTGCCTGATAGAATAGTTACAAAATTGAAAGTTATAATTCCTGAAAGAAGGATTATTTGGGACAAGTTTACTGCCTGTGTCCAAGGAAAGTCTGAGAGTGCTACTGAGTTTTTTAATCGGTTCAAACAAGTATTTTCAGATTTCAGTGGGCAATACTTAAGCATAGAGTCTGGAAAACGACTACTCGTAGACAAATTTGTGCGTGGATTGCTGCCTGACATCCAGTTACAAATTATGTCCTCCGAGAGCGTTTGGCAAGCGAAGTCTCAGTCAGAAGTATCGCATATGGCTCAGTACTATGAGAATCATGTCAATAACGAAAAAGAAAGAGTTGAAAAGAGAAAAGGTGACTTAAAAACAAATGTTCTATTGCAGCAAATTGTTAGAGGCCCTAGAGGAGGTAATTCGCAATTTAGGGGTCAGTATGGTCCACAGGGAAATGCGCCATTGGGTCCTGTAAACATAAACCAGTTTGCTTATTGCAGACAAGAGGGTCATTGGCGTGCACAATGTCCGATCCTCCAGCAGAGGTCGAATAACCCATTTGGGAATATGGGTAGATGATCCAGAGGCCACCCTGGGGTAGGGGGTCCTGGTAGAAGGCAGTTTTCACAGGATTCACAGCAACCTTTTTCACAGGACAATCAGTTATTAAGTGTGGCTAATAGAAACATTTTTGATCATCCTTCTGCTGCTTACCTCTCTGAAGAACTTCCTTTCGATGACATTCTGTTTCGCTAGGATTGCCCGAAGCAGGGCTTAGAACCAACGCCTATTCCCGTTAATCAGAAAGGTCCCTACGTTGAGATGATAGTGGGAAATAGGAAGCATCTATTCTTGATAGATACAGGGGCACAGAAGTGTTCCATTGACCATTCACGGGTTCCAAACATTCCACTGTCAGGGCAAACCTGTAGGGTTTTCTGGCACGCCAATTGTCTGTCCGGTTTCTTCGCTATGTACCTATTACTTTGGGTCCATTTATGGACCACTGTCCATTTCTTTTGACTACGAATTGCTGAGAGAATTTGTTGGGGTTGAATCTGTTGAAGGATATAATGCGGTAATTCATTGTTCTTCTGATGGAGTGCGTTTGACGATTTCACCACAGCAACTTTCTGTCTCTCAATTCCTGACCAGTCCTTTGCCGCCGGAATTCAGTGATGTTCCAGAGTTTTTGTGGGCAATTAACGATAATGATGTCAGTGTTTTACACATTTTGAAACATGGAGTGAAGTTGCCAAGTATTCACCATGGTGAGCAAGATTTGAAATGCATAGTCTCCGATTTTGTGCATCGAGAGGTAATTGAGGAAATTGCAGGTAGTTTGTGCAATAGTCCAATTTTGCCCGAGTATAAAAAAGGCGATAACGCAATTCCCTTCCGTTTCATTATTGATTTACGTGCCATCAATAAGATTGTTGCTCCACAATTTCCCATTGTGATTGATCTGACTACAATATTAACCATGATTCCGGCTTCTGCTGCTCACTTTAGCGTGGTGGATCTAAAGAACGCCTTCTTTAATATCCCTATATATAAAGACAGTAGATACTTGTTTGCGTTCACCTTAGGGGGCACACTCATTTACCTTTACTCGTGCACTGCAAGGTTACACGGAAAGTCCTAGCATCTACAGTTACGGCTTTGAAAGAGCAGCTCGACACACTTGTGTTGCCCACTACTTGTACACTGCTTCAGTATGTAGACAACCTACTCTTAGCTGCTGACTCAGAGAGCGCTTGTAAGGAGGGCACCGTGTTGTTACTTATCCATCTAGCACAACATGGACACAAAGCTTGGCCTAAAAAATTCAGTATTGTTGACAGGAGGTCGCCTATTTAGGCTATCTCCTGTCAAAGGAGGGAAGAAGGTTGACGCCTGAGAGGATAAAAATAATTTCTAGCATGTCTGTCCCAAATACACAGAAGGAAGTTAGAGCCTTGATAGGTATGGCTTCTTACTGTAGACAGTGGATCCCAAACTTCTCCTTAGTGATTAAACCAATGTTGGCTCGGACGAAGAAGGGCATTTCTTCGCCATTGCCGTGGAACTTGGAGCACCAGCAAGCATTTGATTTGCTCAAGACAGCATTGTGCTCGACACCGGTTTTGGGCACACCAAACTATGAAAAGGCCTTTGTGTTGTATGTGCATGAACGTGATGGATGTGATTTGGCTGTATTAACGCAGAACATGGAGGAAAGAATAGGCCGTGCGGCACATTTCTTCCTCCCTTGATCCTGTTGCATGCGCTTTGCCAAGATGTTTGAGAGCTGTCGCTGCTGTTGCTGCGTCCGTAAAACAGAGCGAGGGAATGGTCCTAGGCCATTCTTTAACCCTGATGGTACCTCACTCTGTAGATGTTCTATTAACCAGTACACAAACGCAACACCTCACCTCCGATTAACGAGATACGAATTGATCTAGTTTGCACCGCACATCCAAATAAAGAGGTGTTGTGTCCTTAATCCGGCTGAACTTTTACCTTTCCGCAAGGTACTGCTTGCAGTGACGAAGAGTCACATGACTGCCTTTACACTACAGAGCAAGAGACTAAAGGCCGAATCGATCTAAAGGACACTCCTTTGAACAATCCACAAGGGGATCTGTTTTGTGATGGCTCCTGTTTCAAACTCCCGGATGGTACATCCACGGCTGCTTATGCAATCACCACATTGAGCACAATTGTGGAGACCAAAAGAATCACGCATAACTCAGCGCAGGCTGCAGAGATTATGGCCTTGACTCGAGCTTGTGAACTTTCCGAAGGGCTTACCGTGAACATATATACTGACAGTCAGTATGCCTTTGGGGTGGTTCACAACTTCAACAGATCTTGGGCAAAAAGAGGTTTCTTGACTTCACATGGCACTAAAATCCAGTATGGCTCTTTGATAGTACGGTTACTCTCAACGCTTGCACTCCCTACTCAGCTAGCAATTATGAAATGGGCAGCACATCAGAAGATTATAGATAATGTAGGAAAAGGGAACGCTTTCGCTGACCACATAGCCAAACAGACTGCCACTGATCTCTCTTCAGAAATGTATACTTCAAGGGAAGCCACAAATGCCTGTACTTTGGATGAGGGTATTGAATCTGTAAGGAACATTCAAGCCGATGCCACGTTAGAGGAATCAAAGAAATGGGCTGAGGGTTTGGCAAAATTGGACGATGATGGGTGTTGGGTGGACAAAGTTGAAGGGAAATGGTTACTGCCTGACGCGTACATTATGATGATGGTTGTTATGGCTCATGGTCCCACCCATATTTGTGCTCGTAAAGTCACCAAAATGTTGCAAAATGTGTGGGTAAATGATACAATCCCTAAGGATAATGTGGTGAAGGGCACATCGACTCCTAAGGGTAGTTTTGGTCTACATTCTGTCCCCTTTGAAGTAATCCATTTCGACTTCATTGAAATGGAGCATTGTAAACTTCAAATATGTACTAGTTGTTATCTGTGCCTTTAGCAAATGGGTCATAGCTTTTCCCGTCAAAGTACCACCGCTATGACCACAGTGAAGACCATGCTGAAGGAATATTTTCCTAGATTTGGTCTGCCAAGAGTCATCTGGTCGGACAATGGTCCAGATTTTATCGCTGCTGTAATTCTGCAGATATGCGCGGGATTGCAGATCGATAAACAGTTCCATTTGGCCAGACACGCACAGAGTGCTGGACTAGTAGAAAGACACAACGGCATCATCAAGAACAAGTGTCGACACCAAACTGAAATGGCTGGACGCCTTACCGATCGTGTTATTATCCATGAGAACGACCCCTCAAACTAAGACTGGGCTCTCTCCCTTTGAGGTTGTCATGGGTAAGCCAGGTAACATTTGGAACATACCGAAGCCCCGTTCTTTACATGAGGTCAAAAATGTACTTCTTTCTGATTAATGTGGGCAGTTAACTAAAAATCTGTATTTGATTTATCACCAGGTGCGAGAGGCTTTACCTGTAAGATATGAGGGCCCCGGGCACAGCATACGGCCAGGACACTGGGTCCTCGCCAAGTCATTTGAGCGATCTTCTTGCCTCGCACCTCGTTGACGGGGCCCCCATCAAGTCCTCCTGGTCACAAAGACGATGGTGCGAGTGGCAGGCAAGAAGCATTGGATCCACGCGTCTCACATCAAGAGGATTCCTTACCCTTTGCCACACGCTACAGAAGATACAGAACCCCTCACCAATGCTGTAACCAACGATCACGAAGCAGCAAACAGCATCGAGAGTGCGTCGTAGACTCTCCCTGAGCCCGTGGGGCCTGGGGAAACAGTCACTTCATCTTCACACTCTCCAACAGTTGCATTTTCAAACTTTGTCCCGAATCTTGTGTCCAATCTCGCTTTGCAATTGCCGCTTCCATCAGGGAGTGGTGACACGTTGTTCACAGATCATTCAGTACTAGGGATCACAAGGTACGATCTGCGTCCGAGGAAGTAGACTTACTGCACGGTTATGCTGTGCCATCAAGGAAAATCATTAAAGGGCTTGTCTCTTTGGCCCAATCTTTTGTGCATAAGGGGATTCTGTTGGCTAGGGTTTGTGAAAGGACTAAGAAGACGCTCAGTCTGGAAATCGCCAGCAAATAATTTTGGTGTAATCGTTTGAAGAACACAATGCCTGCAACCGCTCCCACTCGTATGGAACAGATAAGAGACTGTGTGACTGGCCGTGAAAATGAACAATCAAATGCGTGGACCCCGAAAATGTATTGTTGTCTTGTGATAATGTTAACTGGCTTCACAATAGTCATTGCCTTAGGATTCTGGTGTCTGGAAGAAGTACATCTGTTTGAAAATGTGTTACCCACTGAAACTGTACCCACTGTTTCTACGCCTTTCGTGCATCTGCACACTCTATCTCCTAGAGACTCTCAGCACAGACAGAGTTACCACAAAAACACTCTATCACTCATTATGAATGCTACACATGCCATTTTTAATAAGTCCAATTGTTGGGTCTGTTTGCATTTACTGCAACACAGGGATAAGGGGCTGGGTTGGTATATTCATCCTTTGCCTTTGCCAACTGCCTGCTATGCTTCTCTAAGGGCACCATTCTTTGGCCGATGGAACGATAGCATCTCAGGGAATTTCGATGGGACTAACTTGAATGATTTTGAGAAATGTGTTCTAACGCCGCTGGGATGCGAATAGGAGCAAGCCTAATGTTGATTCTATTAGGCCTTCTGATAGACTGTCCCGTCCTTTTCAATCTTTGATCTCTTTCAAGATGGCTCCTATAGGCAATAGGGATGCCACGCCACCTTCTTATACCATCAACTACAGCCCTGATTCAGTTTCTTTCTGCATACAGAGGAATGGTACTCAGTCAATGGGTGATTTCAAGGGCTGCGCCAATGTTGCGAATTTGACTAGTGAGGACAGACCTTTGTATGTAGGCGAA
Organism: Ambystoma mexicanum; assembly: GCF_040938575.1. Lineage (NCBI taxonomy): Eukaryota > Metazoa > Chordata > Amphibia > Caudata > Ambystomatidae > Ambystoma > Ambystoma mexicanum. Next base: position 160,789,903 of record NC_090927.1, read on the forward strand.
CCTGTCTACTTTGTTTGCGGTAATGTAGCATTTCCATGGTTACCCAGAGATTGGCAGGGAACCTGTTATTTAGGGATTCTGTTACCCGGGGTATTCATTGCTAGCACTGTAGACATTTCAAAGGCTCGTCCACGGCGGGACGAGAATGGCGATATTTCAGCACAAGTTCTGGGCGACATAGCTAAACCCTTTGTGCCATTTTGGGGACAAATACTGGACTCTGAAGATATCAGGAGACTAGCGAGAGTACTGGAGAGGACCATCAACCGGACCACTGACATACTCTATAATATGACTTTAGAACAGAAAGCAATACGGTTAGTGGCACTTCAGAACCGGATGGCATTAGATGTCATCCTGGCTGAACGTGGTGGGGTATGTAAATTAGTGGGGTCCACTTGCTGCGTTTTCGTGCCAGATTCCTCCCCAACTATCTTTAGGGCGATTCAAAATCGGCATGTTCTCCGTTCAGAAGTGCATGTTCCCGAGGGACACTGGGATCTTAGTGCTTGGTTCTGGGACTTCCTACGATCTTGGGGATGGAAGCTACTTTCGGTCTTGCTGATTATTTTAGGTATTCTGGTGTTTTTTTGCTGTTGTATACAATGTCTTCCTGGTATGTGTTCGATGTTAGGAGGATGTTGTGCACAAGCGATGGGCACATATGGGCACAAGGTATACGCCCCAGAGAAAATATCCAATGAATTTGTGCTGAAGGAAATCTCAGTATCTGACCTCATGGCAATTGATATCTCTGAGAGTGATTCAGGTTGTATAGACATTGAGACGTGGAGTTACTCGTAAAGTGACTAGAAGTAGTTTAGTGCTCGGCTTAGGCCAAAAGGAGGGTTAGTTAAACGAGATATGATATTGTGCCTCCTTTATTGTTTATATTGACCTAAGCCCAGTCGCTCTGTGAATAAATCCGCGCAGCAAAGTTCTCAGCCTCGATATTTCCTTTTGCTTTTACAGTCCAGGGGTGACTATTTGCCCCACCCCACTAGTACGCCAGAAGGGATCCAGAAGGGATCCAAACAGATTGGAATAACAAGCATATTGTAAACCTCCTTGTCCAGTTTTGGTAACATAGACGGAATGGCAGGCTTTATCTCCGAAAGGTCGTGGATCGTTGGTTATTTGCAACACAGCGAAAATACAATTATTACACAATGATGAAAGGGACTGTGCATTCAAGGTTGTATCAAAAATATGTACTTTATTTATATCGCAACAGACAGTTCTAGCAACTCTATGAAATTCAACCGACCCTGTAAAGGAATGCAGAGGACAGGCAGTTTCAAAGAAGGAAAATGGATGTACTCTGGACAATGTCAGGAGGGTAGTTGGTATGGGAAATAACCACAACAGATTAAGTTTACATGGCTACAGCACAAAGGGACCAATGTCTCCAGGTGCCTTCTGGGAAGGACCAGTGGACAACTCCACAATGTACCTTTGGCTGTAGATGATCTTGGTGCTCGGCAGGGTCGAGCCGGCTTCAGGGCGCTTTGCAGGCTTCTGTGACAGAGTTTAAGACTGGAGTCAGCTCTGGGTATCAGGTGGCTAAACGGTTGCTGCGAGTGAAGCTGGAAGAACGGCTGCAGGCTGGCCTACACAGTGGCTCAGGGTCCGGAATCATTGCCTCAGTGCTGGTCGGTGGTTCAGAAGCACTGGTAGAGACGTCTCGGATGTCTTTCAGCAACTGCAGCTTGACAACGGTCAACCTTGCAATCGGTTGCAGCTCGTGGAACTCGACTGGCTCAAAAATGTCCTTTAAGGCAGACATTGGTAGATGATTGTGGAGGCACTTCTCCCAGCTTCTTCAATGGTCTTGTGTCATCTTTTAAGGTGGATGGCGTACAGCTGTGGAGTGTGTTGGGGCAGCTGCCTTCACCTTGCTTGTAGGTTCAGGGACCTTCCGGCACATCCATCCTAGGAAGCTTGCAGTAGACTCTAGCAGGGCACGCTGTGTGCTGGCTGGGTATGGGTTCTGGAGCCACTGGAGGGGTCTTCTGAGTTCTGTATCTCCCTCTGTTCCCTTGAAAATGTTTAGGGGAGGGATTTTGCTTCGCTCTTGGAGGTCCTGACCTTCCTGCACTAATGGAAGATGTAAAGCAGACTGTACCTTCAGCCAGGGTCCAAGGTTGAGTTCTTCTTTGTTTCTTCAGGTGATGTCGTCAGATGATCTGCCAAAAGAGGGGCTCAGAAGTTTTTTAAAGCCAAGTAGGCCACAGTGATTGGTGTAGGCTAAGCCTATCTGAATAAACCAATCCTAGGGCCCCTACCAACAATCTCCTTTATGCGTGAGGTCATAACCAGAGTGCTTTGCAACAGGAAAGTTAAGGGGGTAAAAACAGGAACAAGGTGTGCCCAAGAACTAACATGGTGGAAACCGTCTCTCAGCAGAAAGATCTCTGGCCACACTCCCTTGTGATACTAAGTCCCATACATCTTGCTATTTGTCGATGATCAAAGAGTCTCTCTGGTTAATGGTTCTCTCTATGTGGTCCCTGTTAAAGTGGCAGGTTACCCTTGAAGCTGCAGCAAGACCAGACTCTCTGGCTCCTGCAAACCACAATCTTGTATCTTATGAATGGTGTACCCCTAGCGGGGTGGCTTGCTGTAAACAGCATCCCCAGACATGAAAGCTCACTATCGTTGATACTGAGGGAAGGGGCTGGCTTCAGGTTGACAAAGTTACACGTAAAAGGTTTTTGAGGTTCCTGTCTCCTTGGTTAAGCTCTGCAGCCACGCCCCAGGTGGGCATGTTTGATGTACCCTATATGATATGTTAATCACTGTCACCAGCTGCAGGGTCTAACAAAAGAGCAGAGTGTATCCATGGAGCCTTTGTAAGTTAATCAGGCTAGCCATGTCAGAGGGAAGGTTGGTCTGCCCCCTTCCTGGAAATGACATAATGTACTCCTGGCTGTCACCTTCCAGCGAAATATGACAGGCCAGACTGTGCTTGTATGCTGTGTCCACCATAAATACACGGGTCAATGCATTTGTTGTGGTGTGAGCATAGGAAAATGTGTGTGGATTAGCCCCACATATTTTCCTGAGGTTGGTCTACCAACATTCTATTTAATTAAACATTTCAAAAAGCCAAGGCGAGTGCACACACACTCTGCAGATGGTCGAATTCCTCACTGTGGCTGCTGCTCATGTTGTCAATATTCATTAAAAGGGACGAGAGACAGTGTGACCAGTGCTAAAACAACAGTAGTCAGTTTCAGCAACGAAACAGCCATTACCTCTGATAGAATTAAATGGTGCTAGGTGGAGGTCAAGAAAAAGGATGCAAAATCAGATACAAACTGTCAATCCAGAATGATGTACCCTGAGTGTTGTACCTTAATGCTGTATCCTGAGCGTCTGTACATTAATGCTGTATCCTGAGCGTCTGTACATTAATGCTGTATCCTGAGCGTCTGTACATTAATGCTGTATCCTGACCGTCTGTACATTAATGCTGTATCCTGAGTGTTCGTACCTTAACGCCTGGGTGTTTATACCTTAGTGTTGTACCCTGAGTGTTGTCCCTTAATGCTGTATCCTGAGTGCGTGTACCTTAACACCTGAGTGTCTGTGCTGTAATACCGTACCCGGAGTGTCTGTATTATAATGCTGTACCCTGAGTGTTTGTACCTTAATGTTGTATCCTGTGTGTCTGTACCTTGATGCTGTATGCAGAGTGTCTGTACTTTAATGCTGTAGCCTGAGCATTGTACCTTAATGCTGTAGCCTGAGTTTTTGTACCATAACACCTGTGTGTCTGTACCTTAATGTTGTACCCCGAGTGTTGTACCTCAATGCTGTAGCCTGAATGTATGTACCTTAACACCTGAATGCCCGTACCTTAATGCTGCATGCTGAGTGTCTGTACCTTAATGCTGCATGTTGAGTGTCTGTACCTTAATGCTGCATGCTGAGTGTCTGTACCTTAATGCTGCATGCTGAGTGTCTGTACCTTAATGCTGCATGCTGAGTGTCTGTACCTTAATGCTGCATGCTGAGTGTCTGTACCTTTATGCTGTACTCTGAGTGTCTGTACCTTTATGCTGCATGCTGAGTGTCTGTACCTTTATGCTGTACTCTGAGTGTCTGTACCTTTATGCTGCATGCTGAGTGTCTGTACCTTAATGCTGCATGCTGAGTGTCTGTACCTTTATGCTGCATGCTGAGTGTCTGTACCTTAATGCTGCATGCTGAGTGTCTGTACCTTAATGCTGCATGCTGAGTGTCTGTACCTTAATGCTGCATGCTGAGTGTCTGTACCTTTATGCTGCATGCTGAGTGTCTGTACCTTAATGCTGCATGCTGAGTGTCTGTACCTTTATGCTGCATGCTGAGTGTCTGTACCTTAATGCTGCATGCTGAGTGTCTGTACCTTTATGCTGCATGCTGAGTGTCTGTACCTTAATGCTGCATGCTGAGTGTCTGTACCTTAATGCTGCATGCTGAGTGTCTGTACCTTAATGCTGCATGCTGAGTGTCTGTACCTTAATGCTGCATGCTGAGTGTCTGTACCTTTATGCTGCATGCTGAGTGTCTGTACCTTAATGCTGCATGCTGAGTGTCTGTACCTTAATGCTGCATGCTGAGTGTCTGTACCTTTATGCTGCATGCTGAGTGTCTGTACCTTTATGCTGCATGCTGAGTGTCTGTACCTTTATGCTGCATGCTGAGTGTCTGTACCTTAATGCTGCATGCTGAGTGTCTGTACCTTAATGCTGCATGCTGAGTGTCTGTACCTTTATGCTGCATGCTGAGTGTCTGTACCTTAATGCTGCATGCTGAGTGTCTGTACCTTAATGCTGCATGCTGAGTGTCTGTACCTTAATGCTGCATGCTGAGTGTCTGTACCTTAATGCTGCATGCTGAGTGTCTTTACCTTAATGCTGCATGCTGAGTGTCTGTACCTTTATGCTGCATGCTGAGTGTCTGTACCTTTATGCTGCATGCTGAGTGTCTGTACCTTTATGCTGTACTCTGAGTGTCTGTACCCTAACATCGGCATGCCAAACATTTGAAAACTTCACCTTTTCCTTAATAGTGACGTTTACCTGCCGAGAACCCACTGCCCAGATTACAGGTATAGTTTGGGGATTTAAAAAAGTGAATATATCTAGCTTGGTTGATCTGATTTTCAAGATCCCAGTTCCAGGAAAGGGCTGAGGATCCAAAAAAAGACTCGAAAGGCAAGATAGCTATGACATATGCTGGACACGTCTTTCCTGTACGATCCTTGTCTGTTATGGAAAATAAAGGACAGTTCTTACTTGCCCTTTGCTGAGTCCTCCATTTGTATGCTGGCGGAGGGTTTGTTGGGCCCTGGGTGCCTTCAGCGGTGAGCATGCAGTGTAAACCCCGGTCCTCTCTGGCATACCTATATACAGTTATTTTGGCTATCGGGAAGACACAATGAAAAAGTCCTTTCATACACATTTTTTCCTAATAATATAAAGAATATTTTGTGTTCTTTAATGTAGTGGTTTGTGTCTGATTCCGCCCTCTTCTAAGCACTTTAGCAACATGGGTTATTATAATACTCAATTTATTGACCTCAGGATTATGAAGCACTGAGTCAGCCCCGTACCCGGGAAGTCAAGCTGGCCCCATGTGGGCGTCGAGCCCTAACTTGGGGTTTATCCCTGTAAGCTTGACAATACATCACTTAAAGGCTCCTTTCTGATATAAGGACGACGTTGGGATTTAGAATCACATTTCTGTGGAACGGCGCATTTGCCAGGTAACTGGTGTGCATAATTAGCCTTTAGCACACTGCCGCTGTCACTGCCTGGAGATTCATGCGTTGATCCCAGAACAAAAGCATCAATGGTTGGGTCCGGGATTGGCGTGCAATTAGACTAGCGGATGCTTGTGAGAAGATGGCAGATGAGTCAAGGCAAGTAGACTAGCGGATGCTCGTGAGAAGATGGCAGATGAGTCAAGGCAAGTAGACTAGCGGATGCTCGTGAGAAGATGGCAGATGAGTCAAGGCAAGTAGACTAGCAGATGCTCGAGAGGAGATGGTAGATGAGTCAAGGCAATTAGACTAGTGGATGCTCGTGAGAAGATGGCAGATGAGTCAAGTCAATTAGACCAGCGGGTGCTCGAGAGGAGATGGCAGATGGGTCAAGGCAAGTAGACCAGCGGATGCTCGAGAGGAGATGGCAGATGGGTCAAGGCAAGTAGACCAGCAGATGCTCGAGAGGAGATGGCAGATGAGTCAAGGCAATTAGACTAGCGGATGCTCGTGAGAAGATGGAAGATGAGTCAAGGCAAGTAGACCAGCGGATGCCGAGAGGAGATGGTAGATGAGTAAAGGCAATTAGACTAGTGGATGTTCGTGAGAAGATGGCAGATGAGTCAAGGCAATTAGACCATCGGGTACTCGAGAGGACATGGCAGATGAGTCAAGGAAAGTAGACCAGCGGATGCTCGAGAGGAGATGGCAGATGAGTCAAGGCAAGTAGACCAGCGGATGCTCGAGAGGAGATGGCAGATGGGTCAAGACAAGTTGAGAACATAGCTACTTTCCCTCGACAGGTCTAATTCTAGCAGGACATTGAGCAGACTGCTTGCAAAGCCATTTGAAGCTGATAGGATGATCAGAGACCACTTAACATGCAGCATTATCATGGCAACAATGCTTGTTCGTGGACTTAGGTTTACACATCGCCTTGTCGATGCGGGGTGTGTGCAGCCAGCGTTTGAGCCAGTGTCTTTTAACAGTAGAATATGTACTGTGAGTTGTGGTCGGTGCGTCCATTGGACTTAGTCCTTGGTCAGGTGCTGCTGAAAAAAACCCCTTTTGAGACATTTGCTAAATTGGAGAATTGTGGGAGCATTACGGGCTGTTCTAGATACAGCAGCGCCTCAGGGACAAGCTTCTTGCTCTGCAGAATCACTTGCAACTTGCAGAAGCCTGCCCCCAAAACAACACCGCTGTGTGCATTAAATCATAGGAATATGTATCAAGGGATCAAATCCCGTGGCTTCACCACAAGCCCCCACATTTCCTTCACTCCCCACGTAGCTGTTGTCACCAAACCCACACTGTGTGCATGACATCCCAAGAAGGTATATCAGTTCTTGTGTGCATATTAGTAATTCCCATCAACCAATCAAATAACAGGACACCCTTGCAAAAAACATGTTTATGACTAGTGCAAGAATTGCGCCGGGAGGATAGCTCAAGGCCAACGCATTTGTCTTGAATGTAAGACAACGCATAACAACACAGGTTCCCATTCCGGCCTTGCGCTTAGAAACTGGTGCCTGGTAATTAGCACGTTATAAAAGAACAATTATAAATGTAATGTGTTGGGAGATTCAGACTAGGCACAAGAGGGTGGATTATTAAATACTAGCCATTGGATCGTTGCAGGATATGTTGCTCAGGAACATCGCCATCTTTATGTCTAGAATGTATGCAAGGGATACATAACATGGGGAAGCAAAGCAGTGTTTTACACAGGGGCCGTACCCAGGCGGTTACGGCTATGGTGCAGGGGTAGCAGACCTGGGAGGGATGGGTAGGGGAGCATTGGCGAGATGTTATTTAAAGAGTAGTGTCTGCAGGTCCTTCCTGAACTGTAGGATGGAGGGAGCTACACTGCGCTGCAGGAGTAACATGTTCCAGAGAGAGGGTCAATAGCAGGAAAAAGTGTGTTCCCTATTTGTTCCCTCTTGCCGGTCTCTGTTTCCAGTCTGGCAATGTCGTGGCTTTCGCTGGCTCATTAGCATCTGGAGATGGTGAGTGGCTCAGCCTGGTAGAGGGGTGCTTTGCTTGAATGCTTTGCAGGTGAAGCAGGCTTTCTTGGTAATGACACATGCTTGGAGGGGAAGCCAGTGCAGCTGCTTGAGGGCTGAGGGAAGTGGTTGGATTTTCTTAGTCCTGTGATGACGCGTGCTGCAACGTGCTGGACGGCTTTCAGAGGGCTCAAGGGGGCATATGCGTGTAGGGCATTACGGCCAATCATTTGGGAGACGACCAGTGATTGGATGAAGTTTCTTAAATTCTTTAGTCTCTGTTGTAAAGGCTAGCTTTGTCTAAAATGTGCAATAAACATGACTGAGTTCTGAATGCTAGGGTAGTGAATTTCACAATTCTTTGAAAAACACCCTCAAAGTGCAAATTTACATTCAGACAATTTATAAATTCACTCAGCAGGGTTACATCCAGTTTTTGTGAGGAGTGATGCTACTGGCATACAGGGGTTCACTCGGAACCAAAAGTGGTTTTGGAAATGTGTTTTTAAAGTAGCCCCATATTAAATGGCGTGAGCAAGCCCAACCCCTCTAATAAGGGTTAAGGGTTGTTCCCCCACAAGAGGTAGTGCATTTTAAGGAACATTTGTGAGCTGCATAATCCCAGCCCTTTAAGCCGAGAAGCAGTACCCTGGAGATGGATGGCGATGCAGATTTTAATAATACATCAATAATCGAAACGACTCAGGTAGTTTGGCAAAAGGAAAACTGTTTTAATATAAATTATCTGAAACAGGGAGTACAACGAACATCAAAGAACTTGCTCGATCCTCTTACTCAAAGCATTTAGAAAAAAACAACTCTTATACAGAAAATTCATCACTAATGACGTTAACCTGCGTACTACCAACGTCATCCTACGTGGCAAACTACAAAAACTTATGGCCAGTGTTGATAGGCTCTTAGTGAGTGTCTAAGTATACATTCTATACTAGTATGGGTCAGTGAATGAATATAATTGGCTACTCAACATCAGGTGGGGCAACTAAGCCCTCCCTTCAAAATGGGCACTATGAGCGTCACTAAATGTACAACGTCCCATTGGCTACACAAAATATAGGACCCTTAATTACGCAGTCCTCTACAATTGGTTGTCTTCTAACCTCCATCGGTACTTTTCCACCTACGTCTAGCATCATGCAGTCTGAACATCGAGGTGCTGGTTCTTTCACACGATTTGTATCCAATGTCACTTTGCCCTGGTTTGATAAGACCTTGGCTTCTTTGGCTCATCCAACTTTGCCTTCTGAAATTCATTTTGTAACTCAATCTGCTTTCTAACACTGACAATGAGGCCTTCTCGTTAAAGTCCAGCACTGCTATGATGCATAGTGAAAACATCCATACTTTACGTATCCATATGCACATATCTAAACGTTGGCACTTGCCGCAATCTATTCACCATATAGTTTAGGTTGTGCCTGCCCCACACAGAGGATCTGGGAACCAGATTAGAGTTAGTGGTCTTTACGAAGGGTCCTGCCCAAAAATGAGATGTTATGGTGAGGTCATGCCTCGGGGTATCAGTGTGGATGTCTAGGTCACGCCTGCACACATTTAAATGTTGACCGAGTATTCGTTTCCTCAAAGAGATATGTGAGATGTCACACCTCGCACAATTAGGTCATGCATAATGCCGTCTATGAGTAGAGGAATTGTTTAAAAAGGGGGTCATGCCTTCCAAAAGTTGTTATGGGGAGGTCGTGCCTACTGCCATATGTCAGCGGAGGAATAGTAATTTCCCAAATGTAGAGTGAGAGGTCACGCCTCGTGCAGGAGATGGTTAGATTGGGCCTACGCCATCCATGGGGAAGGGATTCATTGGAGAAAAAGGGTTCCAGTTGGCAAGAGGGGTCTCACCCCCACAGTATTTTAGTAGCACACCCTCTCCAAAGGTGCAGTGTTGTGGTGAGAGTGTGCTTGTTGTGCAAGGGTATGAAAGGGATGAAGTGGGAAAAGTGAACAAAAGGCTCCCACCAATCCCCTCTCAACCCTGGCCTAGAGGATCACGGCCCAGACTCCCGCCACGAGAGGAGTTTGCCCATCTACCAGACGACCAAATACCCTGGTACAGGAACATACGGATGTGCCCACTCGCGTGCCCACCCGCCTGCCCACCAGCCTGCCCCGCACATGCCGACACCTGCGGCATGGATGGACTCGACTGAACCATCCAGCACCAAATCAACACATCGTTAGAGATACCATGACGACCTAGCCAACGGTCAGCACACCCGTGCAAACATACACACCGGACACTCCCACACCAATCCACACGAAGAACATATTCAGTGCTATGACGTAGGCGACCGACACACCCACGGACGTGCATCTTTATTATTTTCCACATAGGCTTTTCAAAATGCAGAAACGCAAGACGCACAATGAACTCATCTAAAAAGGCTTGCTCACGCTTCTTCTAAACCCACGTATCATAATGAGAAATATAACGAAGACACGCTACTGGGGATAGAGCAATATGATACCATAACCTAAAGCGCTCTGCATCAAGCGGTTCCACCTATGCACCAGGCCCAAGTAGGCCGCAAGCAAAAGCTTCCATGAACATTGAATGAGCAAGAGTTCGGTTGCTGACCCTGCAGAATGAGCCCAGCGAAAGCAGACAGTCAAGGGCACAACGTTGCAAACTCTCATACCGCAAGCCGACGCCAAGGTCACACCTGTAAGATAAGCCAGGCACACAGTGAGAAATGCAATATTAATTGTGCAGAATTCTGCCTCAACCACGGTCCCACCTCACGTGACCAAGCCGAACCTGATAGGGTGCCAAGCCCAGGAGGAAGAAGGCGCCTGGATCCCCCGTCTCAAGACACAGGCAGATACAATTAAGCGACTCAATGGACATCTGCAGCGGTGGGAGTAGTCGGCCTTCCTGCTTATGAATAAATCCTCACATTGTCTGCACATACCCATAGTGAAACATTGTTGCAAATGACAGGTGCACCGCGAGCTGGGAACAGCGATGGTCCCAGACTGGGGGGCTCGCGGGTGGACCAATCAGAACATGGGGCCCTTATCACTGACGCCATTAACATTGACCAATCCTCAGGGGTCTTCATGTAACAATTTTTATGTATCAAACTGAAGGGACAACCCAAGTATACCACCTGACTGACCCTTAACCACTAACAACGTTCTCTATACGTATGCTATACTAACCCTACCACTCGGGGAACCAATCCAGAGTGGCGATAGGTTTTTTGCTAACTTTCTCAGGTGACGCAAGTAGCGCGTCATACTAAGGTAAAAAGGGCCTGCGAGCCCCACGATGTTGAGAGAGCGTCAGGACGGACGCGTACGATCCTTGACCCATCCCTGCCGTTTTGTTTAATAAACAGCAGAATCACCTTGCTTCTTGCGTGTGTCTCATACTCTATCTCTTTTGGGATATACGGGAGGAGTTGGGGCCTCCCTGCCCGGAGGTCCGCGGACGGCCCAGCCGACCCCGGGAGAATTTCCCCCCGACAAGTTGGAGGCACTGCTGAGATCTGTTTAAGGTCCGCTTTTATTTTATTTTTCCAAGTACTCCCGTTGCGAGGAGGCCCGGCGGCGCGGCCCCCTCTGCCGCTGCCCCCTTTTTGAGGACTACAGGACCATCGCGGAACTGCGAGAAGACCGGACAGCGCAATTCGGATCTTGGCCCTCGGGAGCCGGTTGAGAAGTATCCCGCCCGCGGTTGGCGAGTGTCCAGACGTAGTCCAGACGAGGGGAGGTGCTGAGCCGCTTGGAGGGGTGCACGCAGTCGAGCGGCCCCGCATCAAGAGAACTTGGTGAGTATGCCACGCCCAACAAGCAATGTGAAATTGTGAGGGAGGGGGGAGGAATTGAATACGGGAGGTATTGCACAGGTGCGCGGCGAAGGTTTGATAATTTAGTGTTGGCAATGAAATGAATGGTAGCCGGACGAGTGCGAGAGCAGTCCGCTACGTTACGGGAGAGAAGGGGGCGGAGCACGAAAACATCACGTGCGGCCGCTCATAGAAACTGATTGGCCTAGGTCGCGACCATGTGTAAGGGTGTGTGTGTGTGCGTGGTTTCCTACGATTTGGCAATTATTGATCAATGAGTAGATGAGGATCCCTATTGATCGAGCAGGAAACTCGATAGATAGATGACGTTTCCCTGTAGGCGGTAGCTAGCTAGTTGCCCAATACGGAAGATAATTGGCTGGTTAAGCCCTCCTGTCGAGGGGCGTATCACACGCGAGACGACGCAGTGTGCGCAGTCCGATTATATTATTGATTACCTTGTTCCAGGAGTGACAGGAAGACAGCTGTGGGATTAACGGGGGTAGATTGTAAGTGTATTTTGGACTTAAAGAATATATGAAGAACTTACCAGTAGTTTGAAGAGATCGGTGACGTCACCAGCAGGGCTTTCATAGGACATCTCGAGAACCAGGCATCTTTATTTTTGAGTGGCGGGGAGGAGAGCTGTGTTAAGGGCGTGGAAACGGAGGTAAACGGTAATGAGTTGATCGGGGGAAGACGAAAAGGGGGACGTGGCTGCGCACGGAGAACGCCGGCCACGGCAAGTGTAGAAGAGGGAGGAGGAGCAAGTGAAAGTAGGACTGCAGTATAAGAACGTCACAAGGGGCACGCAGCCGCAGGGGGCTACGTGCGCCTCGGCCGCAGGGGGCCGTAAGGGTGTTGTATAAAGGAAGAAACGAAAGAAAAGAATATACAAATGTAAATACTATATTTTACTAATTTTTCCTTAGCGGACTATCGCAAGTCCCCAAACTTACGGGGCCAGGTAAAGATATAAGGCTGTATATTGTAAACTGCTAGTGAGATAACCGCTACCAAATAGGGGAAGGATAACAAGTGGAGCGCTACTATGTCATACGGGGCAGGATCGGGGGGGTGGGGGAACACCCTCGCTACCCCGCTGCAACACATATGTAAAACACTGTCACCCCATAGGGAGAGACTGATTAAGTATAGCATAGAATGGACACAGAAGACGGACAACAAAATGACGACACCATGGCCGCCTAATGGTAGCTTCGACCCATATACCCAACACTCACTATTAAACCACCTGCATAATGCATACAAGGGGAAGAAGTTGACACACCACGTGGAGGTGTTCAACTTATGGAGGATGTTCCAAGGGTCCCGACCAGGACCAAACGGAATGTTCATTGTAGGGGAAACAACGGGAGATAAGGAGATTAAGGAGGAGGGAGAGAATGGGGAAAAAGAGAGTGAAGGCACACAGAACACGGGGAACGGACAAGAGGGAGGAGAAAAGAGTGACAACTCAAACGAAAATGAAATAAAAAAGGAACAGAGCGACGATATACCCCTAGCGAAGGTAGTGAAAACAGAGGGAGGGGGGTTGTATCCTTTAAGAGAACTAGGAGAAATAGCAAGAGAACAATTAAGGGCGGCTGAGGGGTACTCGAACCCGGCATACAGCCCGTCTCCATATACAGCTACAGGTGGCCACACGGGAGGGGAGCGGACTAGTACAACGGGATCAGCTCATAGGAAGATGCTAGCAGGGGAGGGGAGGACTGAAGAAGAGCAGACTACGGACGTAGGAAATGATGAGTGGGTAGCTGCGCAGATACTATTAAAATTACGAGGTTCATTAACAGGAGAAGAGAAGGAGGTGGTAAGGAAAATGGACGAGGATAATACCAGGGAGAGTGAAATGGAAGGGGAAGAGGGGAAAAGAAAAGGGGAAGAGCTGTTAAGACAAAAGGAAGAGACTTTGGAGGAACGATTAGCAGAATTAAGGGATGAGCGGAATGCACTGATCAAGCAGCTCCAGAGGGGGGAAAGAGAGAGAGCACGGGAAAGGAAAGAAGGTAAGAATGAGTTGGAAAAAATGAGAGAACGAACTGAGGAGCAAAGGAGGGAAGCTGAAAGGTTAAAGGCAGCAGCAGAAAGGGTATCAAGAGCAGCACTGCGCGACAGGAAAAAGGAGGAAGAGGAGAAAGAAAAAGAAATGGCAATATGGAAGAAGAGATTACTGTCAGAAACGACAAGGAAATACAAAGAAGGGAGGATGATAGAGAGTATATTAGAACGGGAGAGGGAGAGATGGGAAAGGAAGAAAGAAGATGAAAAGATATTGGAAAAAATGAGTAGTGAAGTAATGGAAGAATTAAAAAAGAAAAGAGAGGAAATTGGTAGAGAAATAGCGGAGAGAAATGAAGGGGAAAAAGAAGATAGGAGAAGGGAGAGTGAAGTAAGGAGGGATGTATATAGAGGTACAGAAGTAGCAACAACATCGGCACAAAGGGGAGCGATTAGTAAAGAAGAAAAGGGAGGAACGGACCTAATAGACTTAAGAACAGTAACGATTGGGGGGAAAAAGACAGTTTGTGGGTTGCCATTTATGAATGACTTTTGTAGTGAGGAAGAAGAAGGAATGGAGAAAGAAGGAAGAAATAGTGAAAGGGAAAGCCTAGATAAACTATACACCACCCGGACAAATAGAGACTTACCATGGATCTGCCGGAGAAAGGAAGAACTGCAGAGAAGTGAGGAGGAAGAGCAAGGAATAGCAGAAAGGCAGACACGTGAAGCCACGCCGTCACCGTCCCGTCCTACATGCTCCACCACCTCACGCTCATTACGTGCAACATGCCCATCTAAACTCGCGCCCTTCACAAACAAACTGACACCCTATGCAGGAAGACTTAGAGACCTCCCTGGACGCAGGCAGGGAGAACGAATACACACGCCCACAATAAATAAAGGAAATGATGAAAGAAGGGGAAGTGGTGGAGGAGAAAGAGTAAAGACCAGGAGAAATATGGACGAAATTGACGATGTAGAAGAGACGGAAGAAGAGGAGGGGTGTGCGGACTCGATTTTGTGGAACCCAGGGGGTCAAACGGGACACAACTTAATGCCTCTTCTAGAGAGGGGAGGGGTTAGACCACAATACGTCCCTTGGAAGCATGCAGACAATGAAAATATAAAGTGCAGACTCCCATCATTAAGTGGAGGTGCGGGTAAATGGATATATGAAATGGAAAAACATACCGCAGGACAGTAATTTGCAGTGGGAGATGTAAAGGGCCTTCTAATATCAATATTAGGGGATGCTGCGGATGACATTTGGAAGAGAGCGGGCTTCCCCGGGGTCACAATAACAAACACATCTCACGATGGGGCACCATTCGCAAACTGCAGACATGCATTATGGCAGGCACTGAGGGTACAGTATCCAGACACATCAGACATAGGAGCAATTACCTTGCGCAAGATGCGTGAGAACGAAGATCCTGTTGATTATATCCAGGAAATTCAAGAGAAGTGGTGTATGGAAACTAGAGAACAATGGGACAAAACACCAGCAATATTCTATCATATACTAGTACAGGGGCTCCCAGAAGCAGTTCAGAAACAACTGAAGATAGTAGTGGGGATGGAAGCAAAAGCATGGCCAGAAATACAACTGACTATAGTACATCATTGCAGGACATGGCAAGAAAAAATGAAAAAAAAGGAAGAGGACAGGAAAACGGAAGAGGCTAAACTAGTACAGAAGAAACTTACTAAATACACGATGGAAGGCGCACTAATAACTACACCTACAACAATGACTCAAAGCCCCACACAAGTAGTGGCTGCACAAGATCCCTCCCAAATACAACCATCGCAGACTGTAACACAACAGATGCCGCCACTCCAACCATACACGACTAACATGGGAGGAGGATACTCAACGCCAGGAGCTGGGTATTATAATTACAACAGGGGAAGGGGAGGAATAATGAGAGGGAGAGGATACGGATATGACACACAACAACAGGTGGGGGGACTTAGAAATTCCTACCCCACCGGGCACCTAGTATACCAGGACAACACAGGAAGCTTTCCATGGCAGAGCAGGGAACCACTGGTGTGTTGGATTTGTGGATTAGTAGGACACATGTCACGCACGTGTAGAGTGAGACCAGGCACACCATCATGGAGTGAACAGGGACAACAAGAGCTCACACAGGAACAGCAGGGCATCCAGCAACAGCAGACATTGCAACAGGGAAATGGACAGCAACAACTAGTAACACAACAACAGCCACGGACATATCCACCGCCTCAACAACAGGTAGCGATAACACAACAACCCCAAGCACAGCAAGTACAGCAACCTGCACAAGTCCAAGACCATAACATAACCTCTACCAATACCCAACTACCGCAAACACAACTGGGTAGGGTGACGGTCCTGGGACACAACCCTTACACAGGAAGTGGTCAATCATTATACCCTCAATAGGACAGCCCACAGACGACCTTGGTGTGTCCCATCCTGTCGGTAACACCCAATAGTGCGGAGGAACCATGCATAGAGGTAACGATAGGTGACAAAAAATTATCATTCCTTGTTGACACCTGGGCGACCCGGTCTTGCATAAGGGAAGGTAAATTTAAGATGTCAGGTGAAGCCATGAACACCCAAGGATTCTCTGGGGCTAGGGTGTTGGTTCCCTTTACTCATAACATTCCCTTATCAATAGGGGATTATGACATGTCAGTCCCACTTTTATATTCTAGGGCCTCACCAGTCAATATACTGGGGAGAGACATAATGAGCCGGTTGAATATGACGATCTCCTTTACGGAGAACGGCATAATTTGCTCCACTCCAGGAATTAACATGCTCACTGCACGACAGATTATGCAAGCATACTGTGGACAGACAGTGATTAGGGCTGAGCCAGTAGATGGTGAACTGTTCCAGTACGGGACAGACATGGCATTTGCATGGATGCCAGGGATAGAAGGGAAGATCTGGAGGAGGCCAGCAGCGTATTTGTTTAGACCAGAAACACCAGCCTATGAACCAGAAGGAAAGGTGATTTCAGTGGACATAGAGAGCATTATAGCAACCTCTGAATACATTGCAGTGCATGCCCAAGACAGAGAAGGAAGAGCATGGATGGCAGTGATAGCACTAGCAGAGGGATGCAAGCTCACCCAGGTGTCAGATGAGGAGCTCTTCTCAGAAGAAAAGGAAGAAGGTGAAATGGTGTTTATGATGAGTGTGGAAATATGGCTAAGGGTGACGTACAAACAAGTGGCACAGAAAATTGCAATGGCACTTGAGGCACCCACGTCCACCCCAGTTCCCTTTTTTGAGGAGGATATGGCAAAAGTACCCACATCATTATGGACTACTAGCCCCTATGACGTGGGGTGTATAAAAAGCATAGGGGGAGTAAGAATAACATTGAAAAAGGGTGCAATACTCCCCAGAGCGAAACAGTACCCACTATCAAAAGAGGCAGATGAGGGCATATATGAAACAATAACGGCCCTTATAAATAATGGCATATTGGTCCCATCAGAATCTCCATGCAACACAGCTGTATACCCAGTGCGCAAGGCCAAAGGTGGGTCTTGGTGCTTCATACAGGACCTCAGGCCTTTGAACAACATAGTGGAAGCAGAATACCCCATAGCAGCAAACCCGGCCACAATATTGTGCGGCATTCCAGCAGAGGCATCACGGTTTACAGTGATCGACCTTAAAAATGCCTTTTTCTCAATACCACTGCACCCAGACTCACAAGATCTGACAAGCTTCACTTACAGAAACACAAAGTGGAAACACACCAGATTGCCACAAGGGTACTGCGAGTCACCCTCAATATTCAACAGAGTAATACAGATGGATTTGGGTAACATTGAAGTAGAAAGCACAGTGTTGCAGTATGTTGAAGACATAATAATTTGCAGCACAAACGAAAGAAGATGCAGAGAGGACTCATTAAAGATGTTGACAATATTGGCTGAAAAAGGTTACAAGGTAGACAAGGAAAAGTTACAATACTGTCAGGAACAGGTACTTTACATTGGCCAGCTCATATCCCAATATGGAAGAAAGATTGCACCACAAAGAGCACAGGCCATTTCAAAAACGCCATTGCCACAAACAGTGAGAGAATTACAGCAGTTCCTGGGCCTGTGCAACTACTGCAGAGCATGGGTATTTGATTACAGCTCATACATAGGACCCCTACTTGAGGGGTTAAAAGAAGCTAACAAAGGGGAGAAAAAGTTGGGGTGGACAATGGAAATAAAAGAGGCTTTTGATGAACTGAAAGATGCAATATCAACCGCTCCGGTACTGGCCACCCCAGATTATGAACGACAATTTTTTATATTTTCACATTGTGACTCAGCAGTAATGAAAGCAGTGTTGGCTCAAAAAACAAGCATGGGCTACAAACCAGTAGCGTTTTACAGCGGCCACTTGGATCCTGTGATGCTAGGTCATTTCCCTTGCGAACAAGGTCTCGCCGCAGCTGCCTTTGCGGTAGAGAAAGCATCAGCAATCACCATGGGGTGCCCAACCACACTATTTGTGGAACATGCACTATTTGCAATATTGAACAAGCCTAAGTCCACACTAACAACGCAGAGGGTGTCAGGTTATGAGATAATATTATCTAGAGCTGAACTATCAATTGTTAGATGAAGCACGGTCAACCCTGCAAGGTTTATAGCAGAAGCAATTAAGGAAGGAGACTATGCACACGATTGTACAAAGGCTACTGAAATGTATTCATGTACTAGAAGGGTTGAAGAGAACGCACTAGACGGAGGTGAGCTCTTGTTCATTGATGGTTCATCAACAATTGACCAAAGTGACGGGATCAGGAGAACTGGGGCAGCAGTGGTAAAAATGACGGAGGTACCGGTGTGTGTGGCGATGAAATGCGTACAATTACCACAGCATTACTCTGCTCAAGCAGCTGAATTAGTTGCACTGATCTTGGCATTGAAGGAAAGCTTTGACAAACGAGTGACCATATATTCCGACAGTGCATATGTCACGTCTACTGTCCACTCAGGGTTGTCCAAACGGAGGAGAAGAGAGTTTAGGAGAGCTGACGGCACTCCAGTGCAACATGTCCTCTTATTGGCTGAACTAATTGAAGTAATAAATGACCCCCAAGAATTAGCCTTGGTCAAATGCACCGCACACACTAATGGAGAAGACCATATTTCAAAAGGGAATGCAGCAGCAGACGCACACGCGAAGTATGCTGCATATTTTGGCGAGATATGGAACCCCTCAGAGTCAGAGAGAGGGAGAGGGAGGGGAATAGCTAAGGAGATGTTAATAAGAGAAGGGTACACCCATCTCCCAGCCACACAGATAATGGAGCTACAAGCGGCTGCACCAATGGCAGAAAAAGAAATATGGGTAAAAAGAGGATGCACAATGTCGCCAACTGACGCACTATGGCGCCAGGGTAGCACTGGAAAGATGGTAATGCCACTGGCACTATTGAACACCGCCCTGAGCCAACTACATCACCCAGCCCACACAGGCAAGGAAGTCATTGCAGCACGAATTAGGGAAGATTGGTTCTGCCCCGAGTTAAATTCCCATGTGTCAAATTGTATCAGCAATTGTCTCACATGTCAGCAGTTCACGGCCGGTCACACGCTGAAGGTGATAAAAGGTACTATACCCCAGCCAGAGGGACCCTTCCGACACATCCATATTGACTATGTTGATATGATCAACGTATGTCAAGGAAATAGGTATATGATTGTAGTTGTATGCCCATTCTCGAGGTGGATTGAGGCAGGGCCCTGCTCACACCCAGATGCATTCCGAGCAGCTAAATTCCTAGTGAGGGAGGTCTTCCCCAGGTGGGGAGTGTGCGAAATACTGCGGTCAGACAATGGTCCGCATTTCGCCAATTAAATGTTCCAGCATATCACATCCTTACTGAACATCAAGCATAAATTTGCATGTGCATATCACCCGCAGGCCAACGGTATATGCGAACGCCTGAATGGCCTATTAAAGGAGGCAATTGCAAAAATACAGCAAACAACAAAGAAGAGTTGGCTGTATTGCCTTCCGCTAGCCCTATTTGAGCTAAGGAATAGACCAGGCTCCGACCACCACCTCACCCCTCACGAGGTGGTGACCGGACGTCAAATGCGCCTTCCTCTGACGCCAACATCAAGAGCATTCACTGACCATGAGAGTACTGCAACTGTCCTTGGTGATGAAATGTACCAATATGTGTCTTCTTTGATTACTAGTGTAGTGTTTGTGTCTCAACAGCTCGAGCGCACGCGGGGCGGGTCTAAGAGTGATCAACGAGAAGACGCGGATGAAGAATTGCAAAAGGGAAAACTGTGCAAAATTGCTAAAGGTGACCACGTACTACTCCGCAATTTCAACAGAAAGTGGAACAGCCCACGCTTCACTGGCCCCCACCTGGTAGAGGAAGTATCAACGAGAGCAGTAAAGCTACAGGACAAACGTGCCTGGAATCACCTACACAACGTAAAGATCTGCAAACTCCAGACCCGCCCTAGCGTCACCGGCAGGGCCTTTGGAAGAACAGCAACAGCGTCGCCAACGGAGGAAGGGACTTCTACCGCAGCTAACGGCCAAAGTGTCCCCATACCCTGCCACCCCCCTGATTCCCCAGAGACAACTACTGAAATAGAAAGGGGTAATTACCATACCGCCCACCCCATGGTCACACGATCAAAGAGTAAAGAAACCTCTACCAGTTGAGCCCCAAACCCTCTGCCTATCGGCCCCCTACCCACTGCAGCAATAACCCAACTGAAGGACATTGTTTTGCACATACACATGTAAACACTTGAATGTTCTCTCTTTTTTTTTCTCTCGCACATGCAGGTACGGTGTATTATTGTACTGCTAAGAAAACAGATAACTAACAAAGTTCACTGCCCAGGAGGAGTAGATGATACCCTCAGACAATAACTACCCTGAAGAATTATCGCACCAGTTTGTCTATTACATAAAAAGGCCAAAGTACCTGAAAAAGAGGAGGGTACGTGTCTACTACACAGCACTTCTCTTGGCCATAGAACAATCAATGCCCCACCTCCGCCCATACTTGCCTGTGCTAAGAGATAGATCACTTAGATTGGCGTGGGAACAGCTCTTCGCCTGGGCACTGAACGACTACTTGATAGGGAGAGCTTGAAAACAACAACTAACACTAATAACAAGCATATTGAGAATTTTCAGGCGGGCAACTTTAACGTCGCAAGAATTAGCTGCTGGACTGCAGCAAGGTAAGAGCAAAATGCCGGTGAGACTAGCCTCTGTAATAAAGATGATAGGGATTTTGATGATCACCGGGTTCGTGGCTGCCTCTGTATGGCGGAACAGTTATGCTATCAATATTTTTGCTGTACCCAAACCTAATATACCCCCACCCCCAGCTGCAACAGGTGTTACGTCAGGTGGTACTAGCAAAATTCCACACAAGGGAAATAGAGTTAAACGCAGCACATACTCAGACAATAAAGATATTGGCCCTCATTACGACCCTGGCGGAAATCGCGGTGCAAAATGCACCATGGAGCACGGCGGAAAGCTGCCGATAGCGCCATGGGGGTTGGCGGATTTTCCGCCCCATTCCGACCTTGGCGGGGCGGTAAATCCCCATTCCCCATTTTACCCTTCCCCATTCCCATTTTTGCCCCATAGGGTATAATGGGAGTGGGGAAGGCGTTCATTACGCCACCGTAAAATACGGTGGCGTAATTAACAACAAGGTCCCGTAGCGCCATGGATTTCTCCGCCCGGAAAAACCAGGCGGAAAACGCTCCATGGCGCTACGGGAACTCGTAGTAGGGCGGACGGGTCCGCCGCGAATAACGCTGGCGTAAACCCACTCCGCCAGGGTAGTAATGAGGGCCATTGACAACTACATACAAAATTCAGCACACGTCTCAAACAACATGTGGTACCAACACATGACTCAAATAGGTAAACAAACAACAGAAGACAGCTCCTACGTCTGCTCATTGATCCCATACGCCATGAGTGCTTCCCGAACTTTCGTTGCCACGGAAATAGATGAAAAAACAGCACGGTGTATAATATACCTGGCACTGTTCCGAAAGAAAGGGAGATTTCAAGGGAACACGGTGCACCTGGTATGGAAAACACGAGACACATACCCGTACAAAAATAACTTTCTTAACAGTTATTTGAGTTACCACAAGGCCAGTTTACATGCTGAAGCATTCAGATACATAACAAGTGGCCCTGAAAAAGGAGAAACAAAGAAAGTTACACTACAGTACCTACCATGTGATTGGTACGCCACTGAAGTTCCTGGTAAACAAGGATGTTGGGAAAGACCACTGATAATAATAACAGGGAAGGTGTACCTGGGTGACAAATGGGACACAGGAGTGGTTGGCAGCAACATGGTAATGAGAGAGGATACTACAACTATTGCTGAACACAACAACAGATGTTGGATGACTTGGGTCAAGTACGTACCCATGCTAACGTGGATAGAGAAGGATGAAGACCCAATAACAATACTGCCGATGACTGCACCTAAGGTATGCTACCAACACAAAGGAGAAGTGGACGTAGGATACAACACCAACTGTGCAAGCGTGACAGAGCTACCTGAGGGGGGAGCAGGAACAGCAGTAGTAATGGACCATTACTGGGCCTGTGGAGACAAGGCATACCACACACTGCCCCCTCTGTGGAATGGTGTATGCACAATGGTACAGGTTAATGTACCATCACTAGTGGTGCCACAGTAACATGTGAATGTGGCGAACTTCCCCAAAATGGATGAAGGAAACAAGAGGAAGAAGCGATCTGCACAGTTTCAGAAGGGGCCAGAGAACCAAAACAACGGCAACAACACTGTCCTGAATAGAAAGAAAAGACAAGGAGAACCTCTGACAGGAAATTACCTGTGGGGAAGGCCGGAAACAGCACTCACTTCAATTCCGCCAGAACACAGACTATTCAGCAGAGCAGCAATGTTCTTCTCCTCAATAATACATCCGGGACTACAGGCTTACGCAAACGCAAAATGGCTCCAGATAACTAGATGGGAACTAATGATGACAATTAACTCTACAGTAAATGGATTCAACGCAATAAAAGAGGAATTTCGAGCAGTAAGGATGGTAGCACTACAGAACAGATATGTACTGGACCTCCTCACAGCAATGGAAGGAGGAGTTTGCGCAAAGATAGGACAATCATGCTGCACATTCATTCCTGCTAACGATGCTGACAATGGTACACTGACAGAAGCAGTATCACAATTGGCCCAGATGCACTCCAAAATGATGGATGAAAGTAAAGGTGTGAAAAAGGATGAGAGCTGGTTTTCGACGCTATGGTCATGGATGCCATCTTGGCTGTCAGATGGACTGAAGATTATAGTTGGATGCATTATTTTGGCTGGAGCTGCACTTATCATAATAAGATTTTGGAAGGCCCGGAAGGCACGCACCACAGACGAGATGATTGAAATGGTCGGTATGCACCCCTTGATGCCAGCAGATGACGGCCAACACACAGGCACAATAATAAAAGAGAGAGAGAGGTTGCGCAACCAGATCATCACCAACCACCTGGACCCACCATCTGTGAAGCTCGAAAACCCAAGAAACCCAAGGAGCTACATAGGGAAATGGGTATACTGCACACCTGGAGGAACCTGTGTATATATGTACTGGTCATTTGAAGACCATGTTAACCACTATGGGCATTTGGGAGGAGTAACTAAAATATGGAGAGTGAGAGGAGATAAGGAAAAGGATATGTTTGTGGTCGACAAGTCGACCAGAGGGGGGACTGAAGTGGGAAAAGTGAACAAAAGGCTCCCACCAATCCCCTCTCAACCCTGGCCTAGAGGATCACGGCCCAGACACCCGCCACGAGAGGAGTTTGCCCATCTACCAGACGACCAAATACCCTGGTACAGGAACATACGGATGTGCCCACTCGCGTGCCCACCCGCATGCCCACCAGCCTGCCCCGCACATGCCGACACCTGCGGCATGGACGGACTCGACTGAACCATCCAGCACCAAATCAACACATCATTAGAGATGCCATGACGACCTAGCCAACGGTCAGCACACCCGTGCAAACATACACACCGGACACTCCCACACCAATCCACACGAAGAACATACTCAGTGCTATGACGTAGGCGACCGACACACCCACGGACGTGCATCTTTATTATTTTCCACATAGGCTTTTCAAAATGCAGAAACGCAAGACGCACAATGAACTCATCTAAAAAGGCTTGCTCACGCTTCTTCTAAACCCACGTATCATAATGAGAAATATAACGAAGACACGATACTGGGGATAGAGCAATATGATACCATAACCTAAAGCACTCTGCATCAAGCGGTTCCACCTATGCACCAGGCCCAAGTAGGCCGCAAGCAAAAGCTTCCATGAACATTGAATGAGCAAGAGTTCGGTTGCTGACCCTGCAGAATGAGCCCAGCGAAAGCAGACAGTCAAGGGCACAACGTTGCAAACTCTCATACCGCAAGCCGACGCCAAGGTCACACCTGCAAGATAAGCCAGGCACACAGTGAGAAATGCAATATTAATTGTGCAGAATTCTGCCTCAACCACGGTCCCACCTCACGTGACCAAGCCGAACCTGATAGGGTGCCAAGCCCAGGAGGAAGAAGGCGCCTGGATCCCCCGTCTCAAGACACAGGCAGATACAATTAAGCGACTCAATGGACATCTGCAGCGGTGGGAGTAGTCGGCCTTCCTGCTTATGAATAAATCCTCACATTGTCTGCACATACCCATAGTGAAACATTGTTGCAAATGACAGGTGCACCGCGAGCTGGGAACAGCGATGGTCCCAGACTGGGGGGCTCGCGGGTGGACCAATCAGAACATGGGGCCCTTATCACTGACGCCATTAACATTGACCAATCCTCAGGGGTCTTCATGTAACAATTTTTATGTATCAAACTGAAGGGACAACCCAAGTATACCACCTGACTCACCTTTAACCACTAACAACGTTCTCTATACGTATGCTATACTAACCCA
Organism: Ambystoma mexicanum; assembly: GCF_040938575.1. NCBI lineage: Eukaryota > Metazoa > Chordata > Amphibia > Caudata > Ambystomatidae > Ambystoma > Ambystoma mexicanum. Next base: position 160,814,545 of record NC_090927.1, read on the forward strand.
ACCACTCGGGGAACCAATCCAGAGTGGCGATAGGTTTTTTGCTAACTTTCTCAGGTGACGCAAGTAGCGCATCATACTAAGGTAAAAAGGGCCTGCGAGCCCCACGATGTTGAGAGAGTGTCAGGACGGACGCGTACGATCCTTGACCCATCCCTGCCGTTTTGTTTAATAAACAGCAGAATCACCTTGCTTCTTGCGTGTGTCTCATACTCTATCTCTTTTGGGATTTACGGGAGGAGTTGGGGCCTCCTTGCCCGGAGGTCCGCGGACGGCCCAGCCGACCCCGGGAGAATTTCCCCCCGACAGGGAGATGTGTTGTAATGCTATGTTGCATGTTTTTTTTATGTTAATTTGTGTTAGTTGGAAGGGAAGGAGATATGTTGTAAAGTGCTTGTCTGCATGTGCATGAGCTGAGAGAACGTTGGAGTGGTGATGTTGAATGTTCTCCCGTGAGGGCGTTTCTAGGTGTTACTGGATTTCAGTTGAAGCTGAGCTAGCCTGGGTGATGGGACCCAGTGGTGTCCTCTAATGTAACAGCTTAAGTGAACTGGCAATAAAGCTCAAGTATGAACCTACCAAGGAGTACAGAGTTACTTTTCAACAATACTTGGTGGGGTGACAAAACCTTGTTTGATATGGGAGCTGGCAGTATTGAGGGTCCAATATTTGCAAGTTGTGCTAATTGTTACAGGTTAGTGATAGTCCAGTCTTGAGTTGATTTTGCATGCTGTTTTATTCGTGTTCAAATATAGCATGACCAATGTGGCATCTTGTGCCATCAGTAGTGAAACAAAAAGCCGCCGTGCGTTTTCGACCGTAATCTTTATCAAGGCAGAGGTGTAGTGGCAGCAGGCTTGTGGTGGAGCTGGTGGGCGATTGACCCTGTTTAGGGTGCAAGGTGGAGGTTTAGTGGCCTCATCTGGAGCCAGGAGCGGCATTCGTCCGTGTTGTATTCAGTGTATTCCCTCAATCCTGCACCCACATCAAACAAGGTTTTGTCACCCCACCAAGTACCAAATCACTGGGGAACCCTGGAGTTGTTTCCCACACAAACCATGTGCCAGGCTACAGGCGAAACCACAACCATCAATAGAAGGTGCGCAGGGGACCGGCTGTCCTGACATTAAACTCCTAACCTTCTTGAAACCTTACTTTTCAACAAATATTAATGAGGAACATCCTGAAAACCTGTCAGGTTTCTAGCCCTCAAGGCCAGGAGTTGGAAAAGACTAAGCTGATTCATGGACCTCTAGCTGTGCTACCCCTATAACACCACCTTCTCCCTCCGATTAATTATTTTGTTCTGGGTTGTACTCTGGGATGTCCACAGCTGATATGTAAGGGCGCGCATTTGATGACGCAACGTGCCCGCCTTTCACTGTAACACTACCCTATGCCTTTCATGAACACTGCCTACCGGAAAGGCCCTGAAATATGAAACGTCATGCACAGAGCCATTTTGGTGACCCTCGAGCGCAGCATTCACATTCTGCATAGGTATTTCAAATTGCCTGGGCTTCGCTTCAAGGAGCAGAAGCACACTTTACATTGGCCAGAACTTCTTGAACACGACGTGCTGTTCCAGGAACAGCACGGTTTTGGGATTCGGTTCAGACCATATTACAGTAATCAGGGTGAGACGGTGGAAGGTGGCAGTGAAGGGGCCGGGCATTGGGTGCATATGATTGGGACAAGACTGCAAATACTCCACAGGCAGTGCTTACATTTTAGGGGAGTTTGCTCAGCCCTGGCACTTATTTCTCAGCCCCGGCACTTATTTTCTCATACATAGTTTGATTATGGTGTGGTGTTTTGGTAACTTTATTAATTTAACTACCAGTCACATAACAAACACCTATAGAATCAGAGCAAAAAAAATATTGTCTTTAAAGACACACTTAAACATGTGTCTCATGTCAAGACAGAACGAGTGTGATATTTGATGTGTATGTTGATTGGTATTTGTAAATCACACATCTGCTGTAGTGAGTACATCCGTCCACCACACTAAGCCGATGGGAGTTGCAGCTTTAACCCCATATATGTTGACAGCTTGGGGAGCAGCCGTGGGTGGAGGCATCATCGGGCAGGGAGCTACACTTGGGCAGCATTTGCTGTAGTGCTAAAGGGAACCGTATTAGCACTACAGCAAAGAGTGCCTTGCCGCAAAAATGCATCATACGCGCATCTTTTTTGAATAAGGCATTTTCTGACCTGGTGCTAATATCATGCAAAATGGGCACTATTGCAACGTTTCTGTAATATGGTCCCAGTTGTCCAAGCACCAAGGCCGTAACATTAGGCGGTAGACCGCGTCATCCTTCCTTCAAGAACAGACTTTCAAATGTGGCAGAAAAAGGTTATACGTGAAGAACCTTGGCGTTTCACAGCATTCTGCAGCGCTCCAGCAGCGAGTTGGAGCGCTGCCAGCCAGCCCTGCTGGTACTGCCGATGTACTGGCAGGTTGGCAGCAATTTCTGAAGGCAACCCAGCTCATAAAAACAGTGGTGGCCACCCACCGAGAAATGGATTCAAGCTTTCACAGCGTCCACAATGCATATGTATGAGGCACATTTGCATACAATGGATTTCTTATTTACATATAATGAATTTCAGATGTACGCATAATGGGCCTCATTACGACTTATTAAGGGCATGGCTGCCTCCAGAATCGGGTCCGGGTTCCCTGAATGGGGAATTACCAGGCCATTCCGAGTACCGAGGGCCCGGTAATTCCTCCTTCAGGGAACACGTGCCTGGACCTTCCCCATTCCCATTTGAGCCCCCATAGGGCTTAATGGGAATGGGACAGGGAGCTAACAATGGGCCAATTACGACTGGCCCGTTGTTGGCTCCCTGCTCCCCTCGCGGGACCCGCTCTGGACATCTGGGTAAACCAGATGTCCACATCGGGTCCCACGAGGGAACCTTGTAATATTGCAGAATGGGTTTAACAGGGCCACAACCATTAGCGGCGCCAGTTAACCAATTCCGCAATACTCATAATGAGGCCCAATATATTCCAACACAGGTCACGTGCAGGTCACGTGCATGCGTTTGGATCACCTGCTAAACTGATCGAATTTTACTTTTCATTGAGCCTCGCCCACATCTATTTCTTTTTTTTATAAAGATGTGAAAACCTCCTGTTGCTAAAAATAAGAAAATAATAGGAGGCCTTGAAGCAGCAGCCACAGAGTGGACCTGGAATGTAGCCAGTTGGTTTTGAGGTAATTGTAATTGGTTATTTTTAACGCCCTTAATACCCAACAGTTTCTAGGCGTGGACCCGGGGATTGAACCTGTGTTGCTGGCTTCCAAGACGAGCATGCTGCCCTTGAGCTATCCTCCCAAGAGAAGCAAGTGAAAGAGAGCTCGTGGCTTCTTGGTGAGGTGGGGATCGATGCTGTATATTATTTTTAACACTGCTTATTTTTACTTTTTGCCTGTTTACAGGGTAGGTGGTATTTACGTCATACTGTATGCCTAGAACAGGGTTTTGTAACCTGCGGCTCTCTGGATGTTTTAGACTACAACTCCTATGACCCCTCAACATTGACTATACTGGGTAGACTTGATGGGAATTGTAGGGCAAAGCATCTGGAGAACTAAAGGTTGCAGACCCATGGCCTAGAAGTACCCACTGCTTGTTGTAAGTCCTCCATCCAAGAAGTTTCAAATGTTTTGCCCCAAAGTGAAGCATAACCAGTGGTGAAGGATCATGTGAGTCATAATCTGAAACATCTGGAGGGATGCATAATGAGTAACCAGTGCATCCCTTGACTTCTGGAAATTTAATCTGCAGGACGACTCCCAAAACGGAGTGAAAAAGTACACCTTTGGGTGCCCACTTTAATGCTGATCCTTCTGTACATTAATAAAGCAATAAGACTCGAGGAGGCGGGGCATTACCGGCCGGGAAATGCCCCAGGTGCGATAGTTACAAGCCCCGGGGGCACTATCTGACTGGTATTGCCCCCCTCCGAGGGTTCTATTTCTATTTTTACTCCGGCACAAGGGTACTAATAGTATTTTTACTTGAGTTGAGAAACCGCATGTCAACTGTGTCTCGACTCGGGCAAAAAAAAAAAATGGCAGCCGTCGCTTGGGTCCAGTTCCATGGTGGCCATTAGAAAGATAGAAAAAAAAGAAAACAAATAAAATGGCTGCAATGGAAAAGGGCAGAGGGACCACACATAGTCCCTTCTCCCTTTCCTTGTCGGCTGAAGAAAGAAAGGAACTCTGCAGGACTAGGCGCTCTGATCGGAACGCATCAGGTGAGTTTTTGTCAGCCATTTAATGACCCGGCCAGGGCCAATCAGATCGTTTGTAACCATCTGATTGTCCCTCGCCAGGTACTAATGTTAAAAAATGGAACAGTAGCAGTAGAATCCTGTACCAAGTCAATATCCATCCTCAAAACAAGAGGGGGCAATGGATAAACAAAGAAAAAGTATTCATTTGGAATTTCCGAAATACTGAATGCAGTATTTTTGGAAATCTGTATCCCTTACAGGCCTACTTGTGGCATTCCTATTATGAGTTTCTGGTAATAGCAAGAATCAGGGCAAAAAACTCCACCCGATCTGCAAGCATGCCCCTCCAAGTTGTACTCAGAAGATTTCTGCAAGAAATGCATTACTCAAGTGGCTAAACCAGTCCCTAGGTCATTTGGTGGGGTGGTCAGAAAGAGAGTGGTAGTTACTGCTGACAATGCCCTATGAGGAAGCCTCTTGTGGTTAATGGCAGATCAAAAATGGCAAGGTGTAAAAAAGTGAATAAGAACAATATTTTGAGTGGAGGGAGAGTTTTTGGACAGAAGTGTGCCAGAGGAGTAGAGCAGTGGAGTAATGGAGCAGGATGGGGTAGAGCAGCAGTCGGATGGAAGGGAAGAAGGGAGACAGCAGAAAGCATCAGGCCAAGAGCAAGTTAAAATAAAGTGAGGGAGGGTCTGAGGGCTAAGCAGGGAGTAGGGAGCACAATTTAGGCGGACTGATCAGTGCGTCTCAGGATTTTAATGTACCGATTCAGCAAAACATTTAGTTAATTAAAATCACAAAACCAGAGCACTGTCGGTAATTGCTTGAACATGATCCTGCTGCTTTCCGGCGGCACCTAGAATAACATTAAGAACATTGATATTCTTCAATGAATGTTGTTTTAGAAAAAAAAGAACCCCCTTGTCGTGTGTTGTGTTTGTGGTTTCTATTCAGATCGCTCAACAAAGGGGAGAAGAAACCAGATTGTAAAGGGGGACCTCCAAATCTCAAAGGTGGATACGAGTGGGTCACTGGGCACTGGACAGTCTGTTTTCCAGAAGCTTCTTGAGTGGGGGCGGGGAGTAATCAAAAAATTAGGAGCTACATTTGTTTTGGAATGATAGAGTGTTGGACACACAGTGTGCACAGCAATGAATGTTAGCTCGTTCGGGAACCGCCAGAACCCGATCTAGGGCAGCACAATACCATACAAGGCCATTACCTAGGGTGTAACTAGCAAGGGAGTCTGATGTGCCCAGAGCCGGTCTATGCTAAGGCAATACCATACAAGGCCGTTAACACCTAGGGCTTAATTAGCAAGGGAGTCTCGATGTTCCCAGAGCCGGTCTATGCTAAGGCAATGTCATACAAGGCCGTTACCTAGGACTTAACAAGCAAGGGAGTCTCGATGTGTCCAGAGCCGATCTATGCTATGGCAATACCATACAAGGCCGTTACCTAGGGCTTAACTAGCAAGGAATTCTCGATCTGTCCAGAGCCGATCTATGCTAAGGCAATACCATACAAGGCCATTAGCTAGGTCTAACTAGCAAGGGACCCTGATGTGCCCAGTGTCGATCTATGCTAAGGCAATACCATACAAGGCCGTCACCTAGGCTTAACTAGCAAGGGACCCTGATGTGCCCAGAGTTGATCTATGCTAAGGCAATACCATACAAGGCCGTTACCTAGGGCTTAACTAGCAAGGGAGTCTCGATGTGCAAAGAGCCGATCTATAGTAAGGCAATAACATACAAGGCTGTTACCTAGGGGTTAACTAGCAAGGAATTCTCGATCTGTCCAGAGCCGATCTATGCTATGGCAATACCATTCAAGGCTGTTACCTAGGGCTTAACTAGCAAGGAATTCTCGATCTGTCCAGAGCCGATATATGCTAAGGCAATACCATACAAGGCCATTAGCTAGGTCTAACTAGCAAGGGACCCTGATGTGCCCAGTGTCGATCTATGCTAAGGCAATACCATACAAGGCCGTCACCTAGGCCTAACTAGCAAGGGACCCTGATGTGCCCAGAGTCGATCTATGCTAAGGCAATACCATACAAGGCCGTTACCTAGGGCTTAACTAGCAAGGGAGTCTCGATGTGCAAAGAGCCGATCTATAGTAAGGCAATAACATACAAGGCTGTTACCTAGGGGTTAACTAGCAAGGAATTCTCGATCTGTCCAGAGCCGATCTATGCTAAGGCAATACCATACAAGGCCGTTACCTAGGGCTTAACTAGCAAGGGAGTCTCGATGTTCCCAGAGGCGGTCTATGCTAAGGCAATGCCATACAAGGCCGTTACCTAGGGCTTAACTAGCAAGGGAGTCTCGATGTGCAAAGAGCCGATCTATGGTAAGGCAATACCATACAAGGCCGTTACCACCTAGGGCTTAATTAGCAAGGGAGTCTCGATGTTCCCAGAGTCGGTCTATGCTAAGGCAATGCCATACAAGGCCGTTATCTAGGACTTAACTAGCAAGGGAGTCTCGATGTGTCCAGAGCCGATCTATGCTAAGGGAATACCATACAAGGCTGTTACCTAGGGCTTAACTAGCAAGGGAGTCTCGATGTGTGCAGAGCCCGGTCTATTCTAAGGCAATACCATACAAGGCCGTTACCTAGGTCTTAACTAGCAAGGGAGTCTCGATGTTCCCAGAGCCGGTCTATGCTAAGGCAATACCATACAAGACCGTTACCTAGGGCTTAACTAGCAAGGGAGTCTCGATGTGTCCAGAGCCGATCTATGCTAAGGCAATGCCATACAAGACCGTTACCTAGGGCATAACTAGCAAATGAGTCTCGATGTGTCCAGAGCCGATCTATGCTAAGGCAATGCCATACAAGGCTGTTACCTAGGCCTTAACTAGAAAGGGAGTCTCGATGTGTCCAGAGCCGATCTAGGCTAAGGCAATGCCATACAAGGCCGTTACCTAGGGCTTAACTAGAAAGGGAGTCTCGAAGTGTCCAGAGCTGATCTTGTCTAAGGCAATGCCATACAAGGCTGTTACCTAGGGCTTAAGTAGAAAGGGAGTCTGATGTGCCCAGAGTCAATCTATGCTAAGGCAAAATCCACACAAGGCCGTTACCTAGGGCTTAACTAGCAAGGGAGTCTAAGGTGCCCAGAGTCAATCTATGCTAAGAAAATACCATACAAGGCTGTTACCTAAGGCTTGACTAGCAAGGGAGTCTTGATGTTCCCAGTGCCGGTCTATGGTAAGGAATTACCATACAAGGCCGTTACCTAGGCTTAACTAGCAAGGGAGTCTAAGGTGCCCAGAGTCAATCTATGCTAAGGCAATACCATACAAGGCTGTTACCTAGGGCTTAACTAGCAAGGGAGTCTCGATGTGCAAAGAGCAAATCTATGGTAAGGCAATACCATACAAGGCCGTTACCTAATGCTTTACTAGCAAGGGAGTCTCGATGTGCAAAGAGCGATCTATGGTAAGGCAATACCATACAAGGCCATTATCTAGGCTTAACTAGCAAGGGAGTCTAAGGTGCCCAAAGTCAATCTATGCTAAGGCAATACCTTACAAGGCTGTTACCTGAGCTTAACTAGCAAGTGTGTCTGATGTTCCCAGAGCCGATCAAGGTTAAGACAATACCATACAAGGCTGTTACCTAGGGCTTAACTAGCAAGGGAGTCTAATGTGCCGAGAGTCAATCTATGCTAAGGCAATACCATACAAGGCTGTTCCCAGGGCTTAACAAGCAAGGGAGTCTGATGTGTCCAGAGCTGATCTATGCTAAGGCAATACCATACAAGGCCGTTTCCTAGGGCTTAACTAGCAAGGGGGTCTGATGTGCGCAGAGTCAATCTATGCTAAGGCAATACCCTTACAAGGCTGTTACCTAAGGCTTAACTAGAAAGGGAGTCTCGATGTGTCCAGAGCTGATCTATGCTAAGGCAATACCATACAAGGCTGTTACCTAGGGCTTAACTAGCAAGGGAGTCTCGATGTGTCCAGAGCCGATCTATGCTAAGGGAATACCACACAAGGCCGTTACCTAGGGCTTAACTAGCAAGGGAGTCTCAATGTGTCCAGAGCCGATCTATGCTAAGGGAATACCACACTAGGCCGTTACCTAGGGCTTAACTACAAGTGAGTCTCGATGTGTCCAGAGCCGATCTATGCTAAGGGAATACCACACAAGGCCGTTACCTAGGGCTTAACTAGAAAGGGAGTCTCGATGTGTCCAGAGCCGATCTATGCTAAGGGAATACCCCACAAGGCCGTTACCTAGGGCTTAACTAGAAAGGGAGTCTCGATGTGTCCAGAGCCGATCTATGCTAAGGGAATACCCCACAAGGCCGTTACCTAGGGCTTAACTAGCAAGGGAGTCTCGATGTGTCCAGAGCCGATCTATGCTAAGGGAATACCACACAAGGCCGTTACCTAGGGCTTAACTAGCAAGGGAGTCTCGGTGTGTCCAGAGCCGATCTATGCTAAGGCAATCCCATACAAGGCCGTTACCTAGGGCTTAACTAGAAAGGGAGTCTCTATGTGTCCAGAGACGATCTATGCTAAGGGAATACCACACAAGGCCGTTACCTAGGGCTTAACTAGCAAGGGAGTCTCGATGTGTCCAGAGCCGATCTATGCTAAGGCAATACCACACAAGGCCGTTACCTAGGGCTTAACTAGCAAGGGAGCCACGATGTGTCCAGAGCCGATCTATGCTAAGGCAATACCACACAAGGCCGTTACCTAGGGCTTAACTAGAAAGGGAGTCTCGATGTGTCCAGAGCCGATCTATGCTAAGGGAATACCACACAAGGCCGTTACCTAGGGCTTAAATAGCAAGGGAGTCTCGGTGTGTCCAGAGCCGATCTATGCTAAGGGAATACCACACAAGGCCGTTACCTAGGGCTTAACTAGCAAGTGAGTCTCGATGTGTCCAGAGCAGATCTGTGCTAAGGCAATCCCATACAAGGCCATTATCTAGGGCTTAACTAGCAAGGGAGTCTGGAAGTGTCCACAGCTGATCTATGCTAAGGCAGTACTCTAGATGGTCGCTACCCAGGGTGCTAATAGCAGAAGACTACTGGATGTGGGCATACGAACAGGGAATAGGAAACCATTTTCAGGGAAGGACAGTGGCAAAATGCCTTTTTGAACTATGGTGGTAAACATCCACGCATTGTCACTGATCACAAAGTGGTATGCATTTCAACATTGCCGTGACTGCCCCTCCCCCCACCTAGCTAACTCTCTATGTCATCACACCCCTGCTTGCACCCTGCAATCTTCAAACCTCCTCATCCTCCCTCCCCGGCCCACCCTACGCTGCCTCCGGCTTCCACTCCTTTTGCCCTCCTGGCTTCCTAACATTGGAAGACACTTCCGGCAGAAATTCAAAACATAATCATAGTCCAGGGCTTTAAATCACCTATCTCTTGATGTAAACAACAACAGCACCTCACCCTCTTAACCTTCTGTGCCCAATGGTACATAACTTTAAATCACTGGGTATTTATCTGTGCTCTTATGCACGTGCTGGAACTAACTGAACTGTTCATGCGTTTTGGCCCCTTTTGAAGATCCTACTTCCCTCTTCAGCACCTGGTTCATGTGTCACCTGTGCTCCACTACTCCAGCATTGTAAAGCGCCTGGAAGCATGGATGCTCTACCTTACCCCACACAAATAAACACACACAGACAGATTATTTCTAGAAAGAAACAGTCCCATTAAAAGCGAAAGAACGGGAACCCCCTGGAAGGAGGCTACGCCTGTCATGCTGGAAGGAGGACATCTCACCGTAGTAGGCGCCTATGTCTGTGATGCTGGAAGGAGGACCGCTCACCCTGGTAGGCGCCTATGTCTGTCATGCTGGAAGGAGGACCGCTCACCCTGGTAGGCGCCTATGTCTGTCATGCTGGAAGGAGGACATCTCACCCTGGTAGGCGCCTATGTTAGGCGCCTATGTCTGTCATGCCGGAAGGAGGACATCTCACCCTGGTAGGCGCCTATGTCTGTCATGCTGGAAGGAGGACCGCTCACCCTGGTAGGCACCTATGTCTGTCATGCTGGAAGGAGGACATCTCACCCTGGTAGGCAACTATGTCTGTCATGCCGGAAGGAGAACATCTCACCCTGGTAGGCAACTATGTCTGTCATGCCGGAAGGAGAACATCTCACCCTGGTAGGCAACTATGTCTGTCATGCCGGAAGGAGGACATCTCACCCTGGTAGGCAACTATGTCTGTCATGCCGGAAGGAGAACATCTCACCCTGGTAGGCAACTATGTCTGTCATGCCGGTAGGAGAACATCTCACCCTGGTGGGCAACTATGTCTGTCATGCCGGAAGGAGAACATCTCACCCTGGTGGGCAACTATGTCTGTCATGCCGGAAGGAGGACATCTCACCCTGGTGGGCAACTATGTCTGTCATGCCGGAAGGAGGACATCTCACCCTGGTGGGCAACTATGTCTGTCATGCCGGAAGGAGGACATCTCACCCTGGTGGGCAACTATGTCTGTCATGCCGGAAGGAGGACATCTCACCCTGGTGGGCAACTATGTCTGTCATGCCGAAAGGAGGACATCTCACCCTGGTAGGCGCCACCGTTCGTCATGTTGGAAGGAGAACATCTCACCCTGGTAGGCACCACCGTTCGCCATGTTGGAAGGAGGACAGCTCTTGAAGGAGGGGGCTCACGCATCCTGCTAGATGCTTCTGAGGTTGCCAGAAGTTTCGAGCAGCTGCTGCTCCTAATCGGAAACACACTATTCTTAGTAGCACTGTTCTTATTGCCAAATAGATTGTGGATGACAGACTGTTGGTATACATGGCAGAAGGCCAGTAAGCTCTGCTATGCAGTATTTTGGGTCTGTTTCCAGCTCACTGCGAACTAGAATACGGTTAGCCTAGAATACTGATATTCGGTTAGCCTAGAATACTGCTATTTGGTTGGACTAGAATACTGATATTCGGTTTGCCTGAATACTGATATTCAGTTCACCTAATTACTGATATTTGGTTAGCCTAGAATTCTGCTATTGAGTTAGCCTGAATACTGATATTTGGTTAGCCTAGAATACTGCTATTTGGTTTGACTAGAATACTGATATTCGATTTGCCTGATATGGGATGTTTTTATCCACGCATCCAAGCCCTACCTCAAAACTGTGCAGTACTGACATGGAAAACATCATGATGGCCAGAGATTCCCAGAAAATGCCCAGGGAAGTGCATGAAGAATAGGCCGCCACCCATTTTGCCGATGTTATGGGCACAGAAGGGCACTGCCTAAAACCACCATTGGACTACCCACACAGTAGCCTGAAACCATTGGGAATGGCAATGCTGATTGCCAAAAGCTACCTAGAATTGTGGGGAATTCATTTTCTTAAATCCCAAAAATGGGTGCATTACCAGTACTCACCACTATCAGAAAGCCAGCGGTTTAAAACAACACCAGACTTTTTTTCTCTTTTTGTGTAAAACTGAATAAATGAACCCAAAGCAGGCCAAAGAAAGACTTACTGAGAGGTGGATCCGATGTAAAGTTATATTCTGAAGTGACTTGAAGGTTTATAACAAGACTGGCTGAGCTGTGGATTTCAGCAGTTTAAGTAAATTTGGACTGAAAGACACTAAACATCTAAATGTTTAAAAGAAATGAGTGACCTACTTTTGAGTGTCACATAGGTTGCAATTGTTTAAATGTCATAGTTTTAAACTTAGAATCAGAATTCTAGCTGCATATGTAAAAATGGTTAGTTTTATTTGAATGCAGAAAACTGGGTAACTAAAAGTGACATTAGCTGGGGCCTGGCTTAAGGAACTGAATTCTGCCCACCAGCTACCCCCGACAGGAGTTGAGACTTGCACTACAGCTGTGTTCCCAGGCCTAGCTGCCTTTTGCTGCTCCCACCAAAAGGGATCTGACACTTCTCTGATTGAATTACCTGGGCTCTGCAGGAAATTGAACAAAGCCCTGTCCTGACTCAGGCAAATGTTTTATTGGTGGGAGTCGTAAATGTGGCTTCCTCCTGGAAGGAAAGGGGAGGAGCACTGCATGTGAGAGCAAGCTGGCTTGGCAGAACTGGAAAAACCAGAAATTCAACCTTGTGCTGGGGGGAAACCACACCCCTTTGGAGCCAGAATATGGTTTTAGAAAAAGATGAATAACTCATAGTACGGACTTGTCATAATTATTTAAATGATACCATAATTCTTGTGATTTTTCTGCCCACATTCTAAGAGGTTTTTAGAACCGGTGGCATGATCTGGGGGCAAGCTAGCAGTTAAGAGGGTATTACTTAAAATGTATGCATGTTAAAAGTCTGATACTTCATCAATTAATTCCTGCATGCCTTGCACACATTTGGGTAAATTTGAGTAAGAATCTGATATTGGTAACCTGACCAAAAAGTGAAATATGTTGCCATTTCTCAATGCAAGCTCTCAGGAAGAGCAGATTTGGACAGGGTATACCTCCTGTGATATGTGATGGGTGCATGTAATTTTAAACAAATGTGTACCTGTGCAAATATGTCTTTTGGGTCAAAATATAGATTGTGTGTAATTTGACAGGGGTGGGTTCTCTGTACCATAAACAGACCTCATCATGATGACACTTCATTTCATTCCCCCAATCAAGGGGAAGAGGAGGAAGTGGCCAATGACAAGTGGAGAGGGGTAGGGCCTAGGAAGCTAGCCTCTCCACCCATTTTCAAAACACATAAAAGCAGACAGTCAGGACAGATAGGGACATTCAATTCCATTTGCTGCGGAGCATGCTGCCGGACCATACCACATCCAGAGATCCAGACTTCAAATCCATCAATCTCCAGAGAAAGCTGTGCAGAAAGATCCAGAAGCAGTGCTGTACCCAGAGAGAGCAGAGCTGACCCAGATCACTGTGAAGTGCCGAGACCAGACCAGAGTCCAGTCTAAAACCTGACCAGATCCGTGGCGAGGCCCATTCTATTTCTAAATATATTGTGAGTACCTAGCAGAACTGTGCAGAACCAATCTCTTAGTTAAAATAATATAATTCAATCTATTTTAATCTAAGTAGAACTGCCTCCTAACTGTCACCTGTCATTTTGTAAAGCTGTCACCTGTCATTTCTAGTTGCTAGCTGTCAATTGTCACTTTGAACTTTAAAATTTAAAATCTGAAAAACGACCTTTACCATATCGCTCATATCTCCGTGGCCGTTTGTCTTAGAGACTTGCAGTAACTTTCCTCTGAAAGCTGGCAATCTTGGCTTTTCAACGAACCTAGAACCGCATTCCTATTCCATACACTATTGCCGCAATCGCGAAAAATGCACTCGCGAATTTTGCCACGTTTTGCAAATTTCTCCACGTGTGAAAACAGCAGTTTCCTTGCTTTCCTTGCTAAAAATTCGTTTGCCTCTTAAGAACCATCCCTGAATCATTGCTAAAGTGAGCCTGGACTAATATTAACTAGATACCACTCACCCTGAACCTCTAGAGGGATATAAAAGCATTTTAGCATATTTTTCACTTCATTGCCAGCACATATAAAAGCATTTTAGCACATTTTCCAATATAGTGCTATCACATATAAAAGCATTTTGGGCCTGTGTTTCAAACTTCTGTAGTCTAAGCTTGCTGGGGTGAACTGAATTACATTTGATTGCATTTCTGAGAACTGTGTGCTTCCCTTCCATTTCCTTGCATTGCATAAAGGGGGGAGGGGATTGCCAGAGAAAAGTGATTACATTGTTTTGTTGAAATCATATTGAGTATTTTCTGTATTGCATTTTCATTCAACATTACATCCATCTGAACTTATATGAAGCATTTTCTACCACCTTATTCTTCTGTTCCTATTCACAAGTGTGCTAGTGCCAGACTATCCATTATTGATTACTGCTCAGATTCAGTGTGATATTCAATTATTAATTTATTATAAAGTGTGATATATATATCTATTGTTTAAATTATCAAATAAACCTTTTAAACTTGCAAAACAGAACTACTTCTTGGCTCAGTGGGGTCAGGGGGATTCCAAGAGAGGGGTGTTATATAGGGGTAGTCATCCAGAACGCATGAACTGGACATAAAGATATATCAATAAGGGTTTCCATTCAGTATCCCAGACTAGGCATTGACTTAGCTGTAGTGTTGAATTGAATCCTCTTACAAATTGGGGGCTCGTCCAGGATGTTTGGTTTAGATCTATCACTTGTGCAGATTAATACAGTGTGCCAGCTGACCAGATACACATATCCGGTCGGATCACCACGCTGTGTTACGCTGTAAAGCACTCCTCAAAGGAACGCTCTAAGGAAAAGGTCTGTTTTGCAAAAATAAAATACAAACTTCTGTAAGTCAGGAAGGAACTCAAATTCCAGAATGACGACCTTAGTAGACATGAAAATAGCCAGAGAGCACTTCTTACATAAGTTATTTGTGAGAGTTGAGTGGACTCACCAGGACCGCATGGTCTGGTTGCAGGCCATCACGCAACAGGTCACGGAAACAGGGTCAGATATATGGAGAGATCAGGGTCCCTTCCATGTGGCCCTGAGTGAACTATACAGGGCTCCTAAAGCTAAGGATGAACAAGACAAGATGGTTAGGATAGCGGCATACCTGTACCTATATATGGGAGACATGCAGGATAAATGTACTGAAAGCCAAGATCTGGCGAATAAGCGACAGATGGCGTTAGAGAAGGTCCAATCTGACCTGGTCTCTTCTGAGCAGAGGCTGCAGGGGAGTCAGGAGTCAGAAAATGAGAGTAGACAGCACATCATTAAAATAAAGAGGGATATGGACATCCTGCAACAGGAAAAGGCTGACCAGGAACCAGATTTCTGGCCTTGCAGAAGGAGTACCAAGAAGGTTTGGACTCCCTACTGCAGAGCCAGAAAAAGCTGGAGCAACAGTTAGACTGTAGTCACCCTGCAAAGCCACCTAGATAGGGAGAAGGCAGAGAGCAATAAACTGATTTTGAAAGACCTGGATACCCAGGCAGAGTTTGACCAGGAGCGCCAGAAAGCTGGTGCCTTCCAAAGGCAAAGGGACGACCTGGCGGCACAGATGCAGGCTCTTAGTCAGGAAAGGGATACCTTAGGCCAGGAAGTCTGCCACTTAAAAAGGAAAATGGAAGAAAATCGCCTGGCCCTCCAGGGACTGGGTGACCTCCAAAAAGAACACCATAACTTGTTAGAGCACACCAGGAAGGTGGAGGATGCTCTGGCAAGAAAGGAGCAGACCAATAGGGACACAGCTCAGGAGGTAACCCTCCTGCAGCAAAGACTGGCCCAGTGCTCCAGGACCAATCAGGAAACGCAGAGAGAGAATGAGGCTCTCTGCCAGCACAATGATAGGCTCCAACAACAGGTAGCGATGCAGGAGAGACTGATAGAGTCTAGTAAGGCCTTAACTGAGGAACTGAAGGCGCAGGCTCTTGCATTGCAACAGGGAGCAGGGGCGGATAGAGACCAGCTTCGCTGGGAAAGGGAAACTCCTGAGCATAACCTCAGGAGCCCTAGTACCAGAGGCCTTTATCTCTCCCAGTCCCTGGACTCTGCCACCCCCATGTCCCCTGGCGCACATGAGCACCGGGCCACAGGGATGGCAGATTACTATCCAGCCAGAAGCATGGGGCTCATAGGCCAGTACCTCCCAGGAATGGATGGGCGGGCATCCGGGTATGGGCACCCAAGCACAGTGCAATTTAGTGGGGAACCCCAGGAGAGTAGGCCCATTAAGGGCATCCTGAAAACCTCTGCCCAGTTAGGTCAGTGGGGGGGGTACCCATCAAATCCTGGCAGCAAGGAGGGATCTGAAGACTCCTCTGAGTGGTACAGGACACAGGAGACCAGGTCCCCACATTCTGCCAGCCATTCCGAGGCTCGCAGAATCCGGGAAAACCTGGAAGATCAGACAGGAACCTCTGGGAGCAGTGCCTCTGAGTCAGAGGACGAATGGACAAGGGTTACCCGAACCAAAAAGGCCAATAAGGCAAAAAGGGCCTTGATTAAGGACCCATTGAAACAGATTAAGGCAATCAGGAGTGTCATCACGCCTTATCATAAGAAAGCCAAGTACTCTGTTTGGGAACACTTGGAGCTCTATGAGCAAATGATGGAGACTTTTCATTTGAAGGACAGCCAAAGCTGTATCCAATATGTAAAGTGGACATTCTCCCCAGAGTACTCCAGTTTCTTTGCAGGGCTGGAGGACCAAAATCATTCCAGGTGGTCCACCTATAGGGCGGCCACATTAAAACATTTTTCTGTTCACAGAAATCCCCAAGAGGCTCGCAAGGCAGCCTACAATTTACAATGTGGGGAGGATCAGGCCCCACAAGAATTTGTGCAGGAGTTAAAGCGTGCTTTTGCACAGACCACAAGAAGGGTGCGCACGGATAGCAGAGAATTTATTCATACGTTATTCCATGCCTTGCCCAAATACATAATGACCCAGCTCATGAGGGATTTTCACGAGAAAAGATCTTTAGACTGGGTCATTGAACAGGCGACCCGGATCTATGAGGTGCAGAAGCCAATAGAAAATAAAAATAATGCGCCCAAAAACCCCAAAGCCAACAACACCCCTGCTGCTGCCAAGGTGGCAGAGGTAAAGGTCACCCCCGTTTTAGAGTTGGAGATGGGGGGCCTAAAAACCTACCTGCACCTAATAATGCTAGCCCCAGAAGGTCCTCGGGCCAGTCACAAACAGGGAGTCAAGGAGGTAGTCCCACAAATGGGGTCCCTCGCTCTCCTGACTATGTAAGTCCCCGTTACAAGGGAAGTCGACCCATCCTGGGTTATGTGTGGACTCCTCCAGCCCAAGGGGGGGATCCAGCCAAGCACCTAACCCAGGGAACTTCCCTCCTAACTTCCCACCGGAGGGCAGAAATTCTCCAAATCCTGGGCAGAACTTTTTCCCCAGGTATCCACC
Source organism: Ambystoma mexicanum (assembly GCF_040938575.1). Taxonomy (NCBI): domain Eukaryota; kingdom Metazoa; phylum Chordata; class Amphibia; order Caudata; family Ambystomatidae; genus Ambystoma; species Ambystoma mexicanum. Next base: position 160,831,712 of record NC_090927.1, read on the forward strand.
CAACTTCCAGCCCCAAAATCCTCCACCCTTCTTTCCCCAATTCCCTGAGCCCAGACAACCGAATCCGGGAGAGGGGAGGCCAAGGGTGGAGGGGTATCCAAATCTTCCCAACCAGGGGTACTACCAAAGAAGGGATAGCTACCCTTCCCGGGATCAGCCCAGGGGAGAAAACAGGGCCCCGTATCAGCCTGAGCAGGTTTCCCAGTTAGAGCACCAGGTTCAAAACATGGCGCGGGATCTGGGTCACATACTGAGGGCTCAGCAGAACCCTCAGATCGGCATGCCGGCGCAGAACGCACCCAACTCTGGACCTGGTGCTCCAGAACAATGACGGGGGCAGCACCCCGATAACTCACCGGTTCCCAGGGAGGAGGCACAAAGGGAAGGGGGGTGTAAAGCCTTGGAGGAAGCTTCCTTCCTCACTTGTAAACAGCCCCTGGAAACCCAGGAACCGGAAACAAAATCTCTTGCCCCTGAAAGTCTGCCTCCTAAGGAGCAGAGGGGGGGTAGGAGAAACAAAAGACCCAAACAGACTCAGTTTGAGGAGGAGGTACAGATCTTCCAATTTGAGGGAGAGGGATCCTCAGAGGATCCTGGGAAAAGGATCTTCTCCTTCAGAGAGGGGGGAACTCCTCCCAAAGAAAAATGGGTCCCTAGGGATGCAAATCCAGACTGGGGAGATGTGGAGACTGAGCTACCGCCGCCCACCATCTCATCCCAGAACCAACAGCAAGAAAATCCCCTGGTTCAAGCCCATCCTGGTGACTGCCTCCAAAAAGGGGGGGGCGGCTCAGAACCGGAGCCAGGGGAACCCACAATGGCTCTGAACTCCAGTTGCCAACTTTTTCTTTCAGATTCCCAAGGCTCTCCACAGAATTCTGCCCAAATCTCTTCGCTAGCGATGTCCAAAACCAGAAAGTTAGCCCACCAGTTGTCCAAAAATGTGCATTATCTGTGCCCCCTTGAGGAGAAGGAGGGAAGATACTATGCCCCGGTACAAGTACAGGGGCAGGGTACCATTTTGGCACTGGTGGACACTGGATCTCAAGCTACCCTTCTGTCCAGAAGGGCCTTTGACGAACTGAATGCAGGAAGGGGAGGGAATTACCAAATTCCTCTCACCTCACTTTCTGGACAACTCCAGAACTTTGACGGGAAGGAAATTCCCGTCGAGGGGACGGCAGATTTGGACATTAAAATTGGGCGACACAAGTTGAAACACCCGGTCATAGTTGTGACTCCAGAGGGCACCCCTTGTTTACTAGGGAATGACCTCCCGAGAAGGTTGTCACCCCTAATAGATTGCGTAAACAAGGTCCTCTGGACCCAGACTAGCCGACCCATAAAATTAAAACAGAGTGTCAACCATGTTAGTTTAAACGGCACATGCCACATGGTTGAACAAAAATCTGACCAAGTAGAATTCCCCTTCCAGAACAACCAGATTCCAGACGTGACCGTAATAGCAGTAGGACAACAGACTGGTGATGGGGGGTCCTCTCTATTTCTGAAAATCAACCTTCCTTCCAGTGTAAGGTGGTATTCCACACTGGAAGGAAACACCCTGAAATTCTTTACCAATCCACAATCAGAAACTCCCACTCTTATAGTCCAGAAAGATGTGAAATCAGCTCAGAGCCTGGCTGATATTCAGCAAATTGGAGAGCAGTTGTTCATCCCTGTTCAGTTAAATGATGGGAAGGACTCTGTTCTCGCTCGAGTGTGTGTGAACAACGGTAAGAGCTTCATCAGCGAAGCCATGTTCCGCCAACTCCCAAAAGATCCAGCCATTCCCACATTCAAACTGATAGACAAATGGGAAATGGACCTGGAAGCACTTAATTCCAAACATCTCCTGCCAAGCAGGTGTATGCTCAAAATCTCCATTGGCAACAAGAGCATAGTCCACAATTGTTGGGTCGTGCAAGACGTCACTGCCGCCTTTTACTTAGGCAGTGACATTCTCAATCGCTTTGCCATTAGTTTGGACCTAATAAACTTCAAAGCTTGGTCCCGATTAGCGGATAATCCCATGGGCTTTGATGATCCAGAAAAAGCATTTAGGTCAGCTCAATTGCTACCTTATGCAGTTGAAATTCAGATTAAAGAGGAAGTCACCATCCCAGAAAGGACCCGACAATTCTCCCTGGAAGTGAAAGTTAAAAGAGGACAACATTTGAAAAACCCTGATGCTTATATACATCTAAATGCTTCTCTCCAACAGCAAGGGTTGCGGGTAAACCCAACACCATTAGTCAACATAGAACATGACACCATTCCAATAGAGGTGGATAACAGCGACTTAAAGAGTATTACTCTAGCCGCAGGCACCATTATTGGAATGGCGGTTGATGACCGACATTTTTCCATCGATTTAGGTAATGAACTGTTAGGACCAATCCCCAAGGACTGTTTTGACAGTGACAGTGAGGACAATACAACACCAGACAGGATTTTTACCCGGCATGGGGGGAACTTCCTGGTGTACACTTCTTGCCCTTATGGTAAGGAAGATGTGACTTGTGACTTCAGAAGGGATGAGGTGATTTTCCAGGTCCATGAGGGCTGCCTTTCCTACCTGAAGCCTCCAGTCCAAATCAGCACTCTGACCAGGGACTTCTCCACCCAGCTGGAGGAGGCCGCTGAAATAGCCAAACCAGAAGTCTTTCCAGGCTTCAGGCAGATGGTGGAAGAGAGAGTCAACCTAGCTGATGCCTGTGTGACTCTGGAACAAAAGCAAAAGTTGAAACAAGTTTTCTTGGATTTCCAAGATCTCTTTGCGGTAGACTCATATGACTGTGGCCGCACCGACATCCACACAACAACAATCCCCACGGACCCTGGCATGACTCCAGTGTTTGTGAAGCAATATCGTTTGCCTCTCGCATCCATGGAGTCCCTTACTGAAATAATTAAGAACCTTGAGTCCCGGGGAATAATCCGTCCAGTTCACAGCACCTTCAATAATCCGGTGCTGGGAATATTGAAGCCAAACGGCCAGTGGAGACTCTGCGCCGACCTCAGGGAGCTCAACAAACGGATCCATACTTCCCGATGGCCTCTGCCCTACATTGACCAAGGGCTGGCCCAGATCCAGGGGTCACAGGTATTCACTGCAATAGACCTGACCAATGGATACTGGACTGTGCCTGTCAGCAGGGAGGACCAATACAAACTGGCTTTTACCTTTGGGGGCCAGCAATACACATGGACCCGGACTCCCTTCGGATACCTCAACTCCGGCAATGAATTCAACATTTTCCTACATAAGGCCATGCCCGACCTGGGTGCGAGGGGTAACCTGGCTTATGTAGATGATGTCCTCATCAAAAGTTCATCTGTGGAGGAACACATAGCGGAGATCCGTTATGTTCTGACCCAGTTGAGGGCCGCCGGAGCAAAACTTTCCTTTCAGAAAGCACAGTGGTGTAGAACCCGTGTTAATTTCTTGGGGCATGAGATTACTCCTCAGGGTCTCTGTCCCCAGGAAAAGAAAGTGGAAGCACTTCAGAAACTGAAAGACCCCACAACTCTGCGGGAACTAAGGAGCCTCCTTGGACTGACTAATTACAGCAGAAAGTTCATTGAGGGCTACGCAGAGATCACCAGACCCCTGATTCATCTCCTGAAGGGGGGGTCAAGTGGGAATGGGGTCCAGAACAAGCCGAGGCAGTAAAACAACTCAAAAGAAGCCTCTCAAAAGCGCCTTGCCTAGCTTACCCTGTCAGAAACAAGGAGTTCTTCCTGGAGACGGGGTTCTCTAATACGTGCTTGACGGCAGTATTATACCAAAAGCATGACAAGGTCAATAAAGTAATCTCCTATGCGAGCAAAACTTTATCCTCTGTGGAGGAAAAATTCAACGATTGTGAGAAGGCACTCCTGGCAACGGTGTGGGCATTGAAGAATTACCGCCCGTTTTTCCAGGGGGAACACATCATAGTGGAGACTCCACACCAGCCTCTGCAATATCTCCAAAGTGACAGAATCCGGGCCGGAAATGTGAGTAATTCCCGAATTACTTCCTGGATTCTGTCAATGCAAGGCTTTCCTGTGGAGGTCAGATATGGCCAAAACAAGAAGAGTCCACTTGCGCAAGGTCTGGCTGACTTGCATGATTGTGCCAGAGAAAACTGTCTCGAGGACGAAAGTCTAAAAATCAAGGACAACACGGAGGCATACCTTAACTCCCCACACAAAGTCTTTGAAGAAGACAAGTGTGAGGGAATGCCCACTGTCTATGTGGATGGATGCTCGTACCATGTTGACAACGACGGGGAGAAAGAACTGGTGGCTGGCGTAGGGAATGCATGGGTGAATGAGTCCCCAGAACCCTCTGCTGGATACAAAATTGGTCCCCGAAGTAGTCAGGTGGCAGAATTGATGGCTGTGCATCAGGCCATCCTCACTGCTGTCCAGCATCAACTCCACGAACTGGTCATAATCACAGATTCGGATTATGTACGGAACGGGTTCGTGGAGCACCTGGTTAATTGGAAAACCAGAGGCCTGTTATGTGCTAACAACAAACCCTTGAAACATGGGAAGTTGATCCAAAACATTGATGATCTGGTCACCTCGAATGAGATGACCATCTATTGGAAAAAGATCAAGGGTCATTCCAAAGTAGAGGGACCAGACAAAACTGGAAATGACTATCCAAGGGGATCTAATTGAGATTGAGTCCCTGTTGGGGGAAATCCAGATCACTGCTATCACTAGGTCCCAGACAAATGCTCACAACGACCTTTCAATTGCACAATGGAGTAAGGAGACCCCTGATGCTGATTTGATTACCGCTCAGAAGGGGGATCCAATTATTGGTAAGTTTTACCAACACCTTGAGGACCCTGAGAATTTTCCCCTGACGGATACCGATTATATTGGGAAAGAGGACCTAAGAGTGTTGATGAAATGTCCAAAAATGTTCCGAATCCAAAACGGTTTGTTGGTAAGGAAATCCAAAGCTGGCCACGATCAGTGGGTGGTTCCTACCTCATTCCGAAGCCTGATGTTAAGTCACGCCTATGATGCGGCCACCGCCGGTCATAGGGGGTTTCACACAACATTGGAAATCTTAAGAGAGGTTGCATACTGGCCACACATGGGGCAGGACCTCGACCAATACTTGAAGGGGTGTCTTGTGTGTGCACAATTTCAGCCATCATCCCTCACGCACCGTGCGCCTCTCCAAAAGAGGGGGATGACACTGCCATGGTCAGATTTACAAATCGACTTTGTAGGCCCCGTGATTCGCTCTGCTAGGGGGAATAAGTACATGTTGACTGTGACATGCTTGTTTACCAAGTGGGTGGAGTGTCTCCCAGCCCCAAACTGCAAGGCAGAAACTGCAGCTGCCCTGATGATTAACCACATCTTTTCCCGTTTCGGTCTACCTCAAAGGATTGAATCAGACAGGGGTAGGCACTTCACCAGTGAAGTAATGACAAAGATGTGGGAGATAATGGGGGTCAAAAGGAAGTTGCATATTGCTTACCGGCCAGCTTCTTCTGGGGCAGTAGAGAGATATAACCGAACCATTGTGAGCATATTAAAGAAGTTTGTGGCAGATTCTGGGCCAAGTTGGGATATCCGATTACCTCTGGTCCTAATGGCCATCAGATCTAATAATTATTATTATTATTATTATTATTATTATTATTATTATTATTATTATTATCTACCCCTTCATCTGCAACCAAAATGTCACCATTTGAGTTGATGACTGGGCGCAAGATGGTGCTTCCTCAGCATTTGCTCTAGAGGACCCAAGAGCAGACACTGATAAATGCCTCCACAACTCATGTGTATGTGGAGAATTTAAGGAAACACCTTCAACATGCTTTTGCTTATGCTCAGCGGAATCTAGAAATATCAGCTGATAGCATGAAGCCCCACCATGACCTGAAAACTTCCAGGAAGGAATATCAGGTGGGGGACCGGGTCTATTTATACAATTTTCAAAGGAACCAGGCAAAACAGCGAAAATGTTTGCCTACATGGAAGGGACCCTTTGAGATTATAGACAAAATCTCCCCTGTTGCCTATAAGATCTGCATCCCCAAAGGCGGTTTGGCAGAGGGGGAAGACAAGTGGGTCCACATTAACCAGTTGAAGTGTTGCCATCCCAGGCACACTCTGCAACAACTGGAGGAATCCTCTGGAATCCTAGAGGGTACTGTCTCAGATTAATTCAGTTCTAACTTAAAATATCCTACATATCGCCTATCAAATTCTGAGTTTCTCAATGTGGGTGTTTTCGTTTTTGAATGCAAAAAGAAATGTGCATGTCCATATGTTTTGACTATAAATTTATATGCCACCCCACTATATCAATGGTGGGGGAAAAATGTCTATGAATAGGTATTGCCGCTCTTCCTTTGTCGTCCTAGGAGAGAGAAAACCTGGAGACGGGCCAAGGAGGACGATCCAGAGACCGGGAGCAGAGACGCAAGGGGCCCAGTGTACCGCCCAATACTCCCATCAGGACCGGCGAGGAGAACCGATCGATCCGACCGGATGGAGGAAAAGATGCTGAACTGTGTCATCTATTGGAAGAAGATGAGGAAACATCCCAGGTCTTGCGAGTCCCATCAGTGAAACAGAATGGCCATCGCAAGAGGGGGGCTTGTGGGATGTTTTTATCCACACATCCAAGCCCTACCTCAAAACTGTGCAGTACTGACATGGAAAACATCATGATGGCCAGAGATTCCCAGAAAATGCCCAGGGAAGTGCATGAAGAATAGGCCGTCACCCATTTTGCCGATGTTATGGGCACAGAAGGGCACTGCCTAAAACCACCATTGGACTACCCACACTGTAGCCTGAAACCATTGGGAATGGCAATGCTGATTGCCAAAAGCAACCTAGAATTGTGGGGAATTCATTTTCTTAAATCCCAAAAATGGGTGCATTACCAGTACTCACCACTAACAGAAAGCCGGCGGTTTAAAACAACACCAGACTTTTTTTCTCTTTTTGTGTAAAACTGAATAAATGAACCCAAAGCAGGCCAAAGAAAGACTTACTGAGAGGTGGATCCAATGTAAAGTTATATTCTGAAGTGACTTGAAGGTTTATAACAAGACTGGCTGAGCTGTGGATTTCAGCAGTTTAAGTAAATTTGGACTGAAAGACACTAAAAATCTAAATGTTTAAAAGAAATGAGTGACCTACTTTTGAGTGTCACATAGGTTGCAATTGTTTAAATGTCATAGTTTTAAACTTAGAATCAGAATTCTAGCTGCATATGTAAAAATTGTTAGTTTTATTTGAATGCAGAAAACTGGGTAACTAAAAGTGACATTAGCTGGGGCCTGGCTTAAGGAACTGAATTCTGCCCACCAGCTACCCCCGACAGGAGTTGAGACTTGCACTACAGCTGTGTTCCCAGGCCTAGCTGCCTTTTGCTGCTCCCACCAAAAGGGATCTGACACTTCTCTGATTGAATTACCTGGGCTCTGCAGGAAATTGAACAAAGCCCTGTCCTGACTCAGGCAAATGTTTTATTGGTGGGAGTCGTAAATGTGGCTTCCTCCTGGAAGGAAAGGGGAGGAGCACTGCATGTGAGAGCAAGCTGGCTTGGCAGAACTGGAAAAACCAGAAATTCAACCTTGTGCTGGGGGGAAACCAGACCCCTTTGGAGCCAGAATATGGTTTTAGAAAAAGATTAATAACTCATAGTACGGACTTGTCATAATTATTTAAATGATACCATAATTCTTGTGATTTTTCTGCCCACATTTTAAGAGGTTTTTAGAACCGGTGGCATGATCTGGGGGCAAGCTAGCAGTTAAGAGGGTATTACTTAAAATGTATGCATGTTAAAAGTCTGATACTTCATCAATTAATGCCTGCATGCCTTGCACAAATTTGGGTAAATTTGAGTAAGAATCTGATATTGGTAACCTGACCAAAAAGTGAAATATGTTGCCATTTCTCAATGCAAGCTCTCAGGAAGAGCAGATTTGGACAGGGTATACCTCCTGTGATATGTGATGGGTGCATGTAATTTTAAACAAATGTGTACCTGTGCAAATATGTCTTTTGGGTCAAAATATAGATTGTGTGTAATTTGACAGGGGTGGGTTCTCTGTACCATAAACAGACCTCATCATGATGACACTTCATTTCATTCCCCCAATCAAGGGGAAGAGGAGGAAGTGGCCAATGACAAGTGGAGAGGGGTAGGGCCTAGGAAGCTAGCCTCTCCACCCATTTTCAAAACACATAAAAGCAGACAGTCAGGACAGATAGGGACATTCAATTCCATTTGCTGCGGAGCATGCTGCCGGACCATACCACATCCAGAGATCCAGACTTCAAATCCATCAATCTCCAGAGAAAGCTGTGCAGAAAGATCCAGAAGCAGTGCTGTACCCAGAGAGAGCAGAGCTGACCCAGACCACTGTTAGCAGAACCAGAGAGCTGACCCAGATCACTGTGAAGTGCCGAGACCAGACCAGAGTCCAGTCTAAAACCTGACCAGATCTGTGGCGAGGCCCATTCTATTTCTAATTATATTGTGAGTACCTAGCAGAACTGTGCAGAACCAATCTCTTAGTTAAAATAATATAATTCAATCTATTTTAATCTAAGTAGAACTGCCTCCTAACTGTCACCTGTCATTTTGTAAAGCTGTCACCTGTCATTTCTAGTTGCTAGCTGTCAATTGTCACTTTGAACTTTAAAATTTCAAATCTGAAAAACGACCTTTACCATATCGCTCATATCTCCGTGACCGTTTGTCTTAGAGACTTGCAGTAACTTTCCTCTGAAAGCTGGGAATCTTGGCTTTTCAACGAACCTATTCCATACACTATTGCCGCAATCGCGAAAAACGCACTCGCGAATTTTGCCGCTATTTGCAAATTTCTCCACGTGTGAAAACAGCAGTTTCCTTGCTTTCCTTGCTAAAAATTCGTTTGCCTCTTAAGAACCATCCCTGAATCATTGCTAGAGTGAGCCTGGACTAATATTAACTAGATACCACTCACCCTGAACCTCTAGAGGGATATAAAAGCATTTTAGCATATTTTTCACTTCATTGCCAGCCCATATAAAAGCATTTTAGCACATTTTCCAATATAGTGCTATCACATATAAAAGCATTTTGGGCCTGTGTTTCAAACTTCTGTAGTCTAAGCTTGCTGGGGTGAACTGAATTACATTTGATTGCATTTCTGAGAACTGTGTGCTTCCCTTCCATTTCCTTGCATTGCATAAAGGGGGGAGGGGATTGCCAGAGAAAAGTGATTACATTGTTTTGTTGAAATCATATTGAGTATTTTCTGTATTGCATTTTCATTCAACATTACATCCATCTGAACTTATATAAAGCATTCTCTACCACCTTATTCTTCTGTTCCTATTCACAAGTGTGCTAGTGCCAGACTATCCATTATTGATTACTGCTCAGATTCAGTGTGATATTCAATTATTAATTTATTATAAAGTGTGATATATATATCTATTGTTTAAATTATCAAATAAACCTTTTAAACTTGCAAAACAGAACTACTTCTTGGCTCAGTGGGGTCAGGGGGATTCCAAGAGAGGGGTGTTATATAGGGGTAGTCATCCAGAATGCATGAACTGGACATAAAGATATATCAATAAGGGTTTCCATTCAGTATCCCAGACTAGGCATTGACTTAGCTGTAGTGTTGAATTGAATCCTCTTACACTGAATACTGATATTCGGTTCACCTAAATACTGATATTTGGTTAGCCTAGAATACTGCTATTGAGTTAGCCTGAATACTGATATTTGGTAAGCCTAGAACAGTGATACATTGATAAGCCTAAATACTGATATTTGGTTAGCCTAGAATACTGATAGTCAGCTATCCTAGAATCCTGCTACTTGGTTAGTCTAGAATACTGATATTCAGTTAGCTGAGAATACCAATATTTGTTTAGGCAGCATATTTCAATGAAGAGATGAATTGTGTTCCCAAGGTGTCAAATAACCAAGTTTTTATTGTACCTGATAGAAGGTAGGATTGAAAAATGCAATCTGTTCCATCAAATAATATTGATTTTCTTAAAGTTTCATTGAAAACCAGCACAAAATCACATATACAAGGTGGGAACGTTCCAGTATATTTAAATGTGACTCACACAATGCTCTGCTGTTATCCCACAGCAAGAACATGTTGTTACCAGCGTTGCAGCATAGATGCATTGCACTCCTGCTTCATTCAACGGTGGCTGAGCCGGTGCATTGTTATGCCACTTGTAAACCTCACTGTAGGGAGTTGCAGGAGTCCCCTGGCAGACCTCTTCCCGGTGATAGGGTGTGGCAGGAGGGTGGCTGTAGCATCGCTGGACTTCTTCCTGGATCTGAAATCCCCCATAATCTCCCCCTGCGGCTGGAGGTTGGAAAGTGGCTATGGTGGCTCAGAGGGCACATTCTAATGCTGTGCTCACACTGGTGGAGCTTGAGGGTCCTTCTTTGATGCTTGAGGGTCCTTCTTTGATTTCATTTGTTTCTCTCAGGCCTGCTACAGACCAATCAGGTATTGGCTAACATTCTGACTTTCTCTAATCTGCCGTGGGCTTTGACTGAGGCCCTGAGGCAGTCTGGAAACCATGTTGGCTGACATGCACCAGGGCCAATCCTGAGCTTCACAGGGTAACTCGCCAAGTTCCTAATCCATTTGTGTTTTTAAAATCTCTTCTTTTCTGGCTCCTCTGCAGCTCGTTATGAGGTTTCAGTAGGGTCTGGGCCATTGTCTGTGGGCCCCGAGGGCTTTAGTTACACACAGGGGGTGGAGTTGTGGGTCGACCTCTTGAAGTTGAATTGATCAGATATTGATAAGCTTAGGTATTCCAGGGGCATGAATAGTAAGACATAATGATACCTTTGATGGAGGCTAGAATACCACCAATCCATCACTCTCTGTGGACTCATTAAGCACCACATGGGTCATATTAGACATATTGCAATGGTGCCAGGCAATTGGGCCCTGACATTTGCACCAACGGACTGATGCAAAATGTCCTCTTTGCATTTGTTAGTCGGTGCAAATGTTGCTTTAAAACCTCCATAAAACAGTGTCATACTACCCAGCATTGGTGCAATCTGATCTCTGATGTGACGCTGTATTGTTCAGATTCCCATTGACACTGCAGATGCGTCTTGCTACGGGAGGCTGATGGTTTGATGAGCATGGAATGAGCAATACACAGTAATGGCTGTTAATGTCCTAGTTGAGAAGAAACCACTCACACTTCCAGCTGTGAATATTGTTATGCTGGAAGCTGCATTCACAGCACACCACATATCTGTATTTTTACATTCCAGAACGTTTCTGTAACAGTGATGGTCACATTATCTCTGTAGCTGCAATTCGATACGTTGAATATAGTAAAAAGTTCCATTACCATTTTTTTGTTACAAAATTGTCCTGAAGAAGGCTGCAAACCACTTGACAGCCGAAACCGGTAGACAAGATAACGAAAAGGAACATCATGAATGGGTTTATTACTTTTGTCTCCTGCAATGTAAGTTGGTCATTGATTGTACTACATACACTGATGTCGTAAGACAATGAATGATTGAAAAGGACATCAGAATGACAATGTTATTGATTTTTTGTCATTTAGTCACAACCTTACACCGTGGTTCGGTGTGTGGGAATTTTGCCATGGACGAAGGGAGACTGATTACCCTGTGACCCGGATGCAAACATAGATGGCATCAGGAACAATCGGATAGTTGGCACATAACTGCATTGTGTTTAGGGCCAGCTCACTCCACGCCTGCTAAGGCCCTTTTCCGACATTGGGTTGGCTCAATAGTTGTGAGACGGGGCCTTTTATTTGCCAAACGAGACCCCCATTGGGGTAGTTGTGGCCCTCTATTGTCCAGGCTCCCATGCATACTGTATCTGCAATCAATATGTGTGTGTGTGTGTGTGTTCTTTACTGGAGCCTGGATTGCGAAAAGCGTGTATTGCCAGGCAGCGCTCCCCATTGAAATCCTGAAACCAGAGCAAATACGGCGGCAGCATGCGGACGGCTGCCTGCAGGGAGCGTCCTTCGGCTGAAGCACGGGCCATTGTTACGTGAGAGGGCCCCGGCTCTTTCCTACAAGGACCAGACAGGGCTCTTCTCTCTATTTGCTTGGAACAAACAGTGGAGACAGAGGCGCAGCAGCCGGCGTGCCAGCGGAGGAAGAGTGCGCCTCACGCCTGGGCCTCGGAGGAGGCCTGGCATTTTCCGCAATGTGAAAGGAATTGAAGGGAGCGCATTGTATTGGGTTCGTTTCCCCAATGTCTTTTGTTATTCTCTTATTTGCCAACTTTGTCAGTAAGAGAGACAGGCTTTGGGCTTCTGAGAGGTGCGCGAGAGCCTAATTCAATAACAATATTCAGACTGACTCATCGCCAGGTGATGTGTAAGACAGCCTGTGTGCAGAACAGAGTCACGGGTTCAAATCCTGCACCGGACTGTCTCGGCACTTCAGCCTTCCAAGATCGAATCATTGAGCATCACTTGATCGGATAATAAAAGGGCTTATCGTTGCAGTGCTTAGTGTGAAGCGCTATATCAAATTGCCATATTGATTCAATTGCTAAAACAAGGCTAAAAGGGGCAAGCAGACATCAAGGTACTCTGGAATTTGCCCCAGAGATACCAGAAGAGAATTCCAGAAGTTTATAACTACTCCAGAGAAGAATTAATACTCGTATTTTGGAGGCAACTGAAAAAAAACAGACGGCGGTGGTATTACCACCTGTTTTCTCGGTGCACTTGGTTATGGGTTTGCATACCCATAAGCTGTGAAACAGCTTGCATGTGCGTGGTGGTATTACTGACAAAACAATTGTGGGATTAACACCAGTGGGCGTACCACCTGCGGTAATACCAATCTTTGCCAATAAACTCCAATGGGATTTAATATGGAATAACAAAAATTCATATTTAGGGGGCTGCCCCTGTTACCACCGGCGGTAGGGTAATTCCGTTTGGTGGTATTAGTACATCTATCTGGTCGCCATGCGGTTAGTCCTGTCTTGATTCACCCGGCTACGCAGATGCTGAATCCAACCCATGCATGCAATGCACCCAGCGCAGCACTGCAGCAGCATGGCATCAGGGCACTCGAGCATGGCACTGGCCACTCGAGCATGGTACTGGGCACTCGAGCATGGCATCAGGGCACTCGAGCATGGCACTGGCCACTCGAGCATGGTACTGGGCACTCGAGCATGGCATCAGGGCACTCGAGCATGGCACTGGCCACTCGAGCATGGTACTGGGCACTCGAGCATGGTACTGGGCACTCGAGCATGGCACTGGCCACTCGAGCATGGTACTGGCCACTCGAGCATGGTACTGGGCACTCGAGCATGGCATCAGGGCACTCGAGCATGGCACTGGCCACTCGAGCATGGTACTGGGCACTCGAGCATGGCATCAGGGCACTCGAGCATGGCACTGGCCACTCGAGCATGGTACTGGGCACTCGAGCATGGCATCAGGGCACTCGAGCATGGCACTGGCCACTCGAGCATGGTACTGGGCACTCGAGCATGGCATCAGGGCACTCGAGCATGGCACTGGCCACTCGAGCATGGTACTGGGCACTCGAGCATGGCATCAGGGCACTCGAGCATGGCACTGGCCACTCGAGCATGGTACTGGGCACTCTAGCATGGTACTGGGCATTCGAGCATGGCATCAGGGCACTCGAGCATGGCACTGAGCGCTCGGAGTGGAGTGAAGGGCCATGGGGTGCAAAGTGCGGTAAAAAACGAGTGTGACTTGTGAGGTCCTCTGACGGCCGTAAGTTCCATGCAGTGGTAAGTGAGAGGGCAGAGTTAGGATTTGGAGGTGGGGGTTAATCGGAGGTGGACCAGCACCCAAAGGGGACCCTGGAAATGTCTTGGAAAGGCCTTCATATGAGACCATGCGAGCCAGCCCGACACCGGCGAGTTGGGTTGGGGATTCTCTCTCAAGAACGTTTGGAAAAATGGATCCAGACAGCGAACTTTAAAGCACCTTTGCCGCTATATAGGGATTCAAAAGTATTTAAACATAACAAAAAACAGCCAAATAACATGTGTTAAGAGGGATACATAACATGCCAGACCACGCGAGATGATAGAAAGGGGGTAGGGGGCCTGGTAGAGAGGATAGGAAGGGGTGTCCCTGGAAGAGTGAATAGGAAGGGGGGTGCCTGGGAGAGAAGGTAAGAGGGGGTGGGGTGCCTGGAAGAGAGAATAGGAAGGGGGGTGCCTGGAAGAGAGGGTAGGAAGGGGGCAGGGGGCCTGGGAGAGAGGGTAGGGTGGAGCGGGTTGCCTGGGAGAGAGGGTAGAAAAGGGGTGGGGTGCCTGGAATAGAGGATAGGAAGGGGGATGCCTGGAAGAGAGGATAGTCAGGGGGGGCTGGAAGAGGGGATAGGGAGAGGTCAGGGTGCCTGGAAGATAGAATAGGAAGGGGCGAGGTGCCTGGAAAAAAGGGTAGGAAGGGGGAAGGTTGCCTGGGAGAGAGGGTAGGCAGGGGTTGGGGTGCTTGGGAGAGGGGGTAGGAAGGTGGTGGGGGGCCTGGGAGAGAGGGTAGGAAGGGGTGGGCGCCTGAGAGAGAGGATAGGGAGGGGGCGAGGTGCCTGGGAGAGAGGGTAGGAAGGGGTGGGTGCCTGGGAGAGAGGGTAGGGAGGATAGGAAGGGGGCGAGGTGCCTGGGAGAGAGGGTAGGAAAGGGGCGATGTGCCTGGGAGAGAGGGTAGGAAGGGGGCCAGGTGCCTGGGAGAGAGGGTAGGAAGGGGGCCAGGTGCCTGAGAGAGAAGGCAGGAAGGGGGCGAGGTGCCGGGGAGAGAAGGTAGGAAGGGGGCGAGGTGCCTGGGAGAGAGGGTAGGAAGGGGGCGAGGTGCCGGGGAGAGAAGGCAGGAAAGGGGCCAGGTGCCGGGGAGAGAAGGCAGGAAGGGGGCGAGGTGCCGGGGAGAGAGGGTGGGAAGGGGGCGAGGTGATGGGGAGAGAAGGCAGGAAGGGGCGAGGTGCTGGGGAGAGAAGGCAGGAAGGGGGCGAGGTGCCTGGGAGAAAGGGTAGGAAGGGGACGAGGTGCCAGAGAGAGACGGTAGGAAGGGGGCGAGGTGCCGGGGAGAGAAGGCAGGAAGGGGGCGAGGTGCCGGGAGAGAAGGCAGGAAGGGGGCGAGGTGCCTGGGAGAGAGGGTAGGAAGGGGGCGAGGTGCCAAGGAGAGAGGGTAGGAAGGGGGCGAGGTGCCAGGGAGAGTGAGTAGGAAGGGGGCGAGGTGCCGGGGAGAGAAGGTAGGAAGGGGGCGAGGTGCCTGGGAGAGAAGGTAGGAAGGGGGCGAGGTGCCTGGGAGAGAGGGTAGGAAGGGGGCGAGGTGCCGGGGAGAGAAGGTAGGAAGGGGGCGAGGTGCTGGGGAGAGAGGGTAGGAAGGGGGCGAGGTGCCGGGGAGAGAGGGTAGGAAGGGGGCGAGGTGCCAGGGAGAGAAGGCAGGAAGGGGGTGAGGTGCCGGGGAGAGAGGGTAGGAAGGGGGCGAGGTGCCGGGGAGAGAAGGCAGGAAGGGGGCCAGGTGCCTGGGAGAGAGGGTAGGAAGGGGGCCAGGTGCCTGGAAGGGAGTGTAGAAAGGGGGCGAGGTGCCGGGGAGAGACTGTAAAAGGGCAGAAAATACAGGAGGAGACACACAAAAGAGGCCCATGGTGCTGGGGGCCTGTGGGCAATCTCCAGAGGCCGTTGAAGGCCAGTCCTCCCCTGGGGTCAGTACAGGCGAGCACAACACTGGCAAAAGTGGCCGAGCCAACTTAGTCTTCCCGAGAAAAGGTAAAGGGCCATGAATGCGCTTCTTTCCTGATCCTGCTCGTACGGCTATCCGGGCATTGGTATATCAAGGATGCTAAAAATAAAAGGGGGGTAGCACAGCCCAATCTTCTAGGCTGAAACGTCCTAACCACCCATATCGTTAGTATGGCTCTTGGAGTCATCAATGTAGCGCGTGACGCCCAGCCAGAGCATTTAAAAAACCAAAGCAAACATGAAGAACAGAACAGAAGAGCCATTGACCTTCAACCTTCAAACTGCAAAGACAGGGCTGGGGACCTAGTGGAGTATGAGGTGTGGCAGAAAGGGAGGCAAATGGGGTTCTCTCCCAGTATCTCCGTCCCTTGAACGGGAGGGATCCGAGACAGGAGTGACAAGGCTTCTGCATCCCTACTGCTAACCCTGGCAGGCTGCTCCCCCGGGGCCCTATCACGCTCCACGTCACCTGCCAAAAAGACAGCGGCCCCTCTTCCCCAGCTCTTGTGATGGACAGGTTTTGCTGATGAAAGAAAGTATGCCCTGCATGTTTATAAGCTCAGCGGGTTGAGTGCTCGCTGCTGCGATCTGTGTGTGATCTGCAGCAAGGCCACCTCAGCATTTCATCCTGCCGAGGTCGATAAATGAGTACCACCTGCTGTTGGGTGATAGTTGTGTGTAAAAGTGTGCTACGTGCATTGCTTCGGCGAAAGTACTATATAAATAACAAATCACTTTCCACCTGACAGTGAGGAAATCCTTCCTATTCTCACTGAACAGGATTGTTTACCAGAAGGCTCTGCACACACTCCTTTGACCCAGTGTGTTTTAAGCAATGGCAACACTCAGAGCCCGTGCAAATGATTGCAATGCTCTTGAAACACAAACAGCTGGCAGAAGATACACTGGGGGCCATTACAACATGATGTCCGAGGGCCCCTTGCATACAGCTGGGAAAACCCACCTGCCTATGGTAACAAGGAAAATGCATTGATCTGCTGCTGCTCAGTGCACCAAAGAGATGGAAGCAGGGCGAAACATGTCTGTGATTGCAGACATTGTGACACGTCAGGAGAGACCCTGCGTTTGAAAGCACATGCGCGTTTAAAGGGGCGCATCTTTTAGTTTGTGAACACTGCTGCTGCCGTAGAGAATGTGTGTATACCGTACACTGAACAAGTGAACAGGGTCAGTGTTGCCTATTCGATTGCCCCAAGAGTATCGTTAGTATGACGTGATAGACAAGCCTTTTTTTCCCCATTAATGTTTATATTCGAAAAAAGCGAGACCTAATGGTCTAATAGCACACAAAATATGCAGAGCATTTAATTGATGGCTGGATATGAACCTAATACATGATAATGTAGGACATACATACTTGAGATATTTACAACTCAATATTATTGTGTAGTGACTTAAAATAATAAGTTACCTCCTGTTGTACACAAAAAACAACAATCAGGAGTCACAACAGTTAATACAATTTTTAGACACAGGGCCTCATCACGAGTCTGGCGGTAACCCTTAAATGCGTCGGTAGCGCTATTACTGCTGCATTTAAGGGTCCGCCAGATCATGGCCTTGGCGGATTTCCCCCCAGCTATGAGCTGGGGGGAAATCCGCGGCAAATTTGCTGATTTTCGGCGCTATTACCGCCAGCGGGCAATCCTCCAGCGGTAATAGCATGAATTTTCCCCATTGGGCCCAATGGGGAATGAGGAATTCCCGAATGGGCCCAATGGGGAATGGGCACTAACCGTTGGGGGTTTTGGCGCTGGGGGGTTTGGCGGTAGGGCTAATAGCACCGGCGGTAAAAGCGCCAGCATTACCGCCCAACTCGTGATGAGGCCCACAGTGTTGAAACAATGATGAACAGTGTTGAGAAATGACACAGGAAATGGACTCATTTCCTCTGTCATTTGTCAACACTGTTTATCATTGTTTCACCACTGTGTCTAAAAATTCTATTAACTGTTGTGACCCCTGATTGTTGTTTTTTGTATACAACAGGAGACCAGTTTCTAAGCGTGAGACTGGGATTTGAACCTGTGTCACTCTGAGTTGTCTTGCTTTCAAGACAAACGTGCATTGCCCCTGAGCTATCCTTCCAGCCTAAAGAGCTTAATTTTTATTACTGGGATTTTAGGGGTGGCGAAAATGCCGGTAACTCCCCATTCCATGGACCGTAAGTAGCGGTGCCGGTGATTCAGGCATGTATCTGCCAGTATGGGCCAGATCTACCGGCAGGTCAGGCCTGCCGGTAGATCAGAGCCCCTACCGACAGACTTGGAGTTGGCTGGTCCGGAAAGGAGCCGGTATACGTTGTTATCAGCTCCTTATTTCTGGACCGGGTAACTCCTAATGAGCCCCATAGATGCCAGCTGGAGAGGAACGTTCATGGCTTTTTAATGAGTTCCCAGCTTTGCAGTCTTCCGCATTACCTCGCACATTCTGCGCCCTGTGCGTTGTACATCCTGCTAATTGATAATTACTATAATTAGTTCGTGGTCTTTGGTCAAAAGGTGTTGCTCGTCCTCTTATGAAGTAAGAGATGAGTCTGTGCTGGTTTTATATTTATACGTTCGAAAATATTCTTGATATAATATCTGTGGCTTGAGCATAACTCAGAAGAAAGAGTGTCGCCTGACTACTGTTAAATTCTCTGACATCTCCTCATCTTGCCCCTCACTTGGACATCTCACTCTTTTCTTTCTAGGTCTTTCTGGAAAGATTCTGAGACGTCTAAACTGAAAACCTCTGACACAGTAGAAGTGAGAGCAGTGGGGGCAGTTCCGGCTGCTCACGTGAGGCCGCCCTCTTTCACTGCTGTGAGTCCAGGGCTTCGGGAAATGGCGGGCGCGGGCAGGATGTTGTCTGGGGGGAAGCACCGGAAGTAGTAACCGGACCACACCAGCCTGCATTTCCATTTCCACTGTGGGTGCCTTCCGATCGATCCCGTCATCACCAGTGGCACAGCCCAGGCCTTATCTGACGGAAGCAGCTGGCAGAACGGGCTGCAGCTGGCTACTGTGATGCGCCTTCATGCCAGAGACATGCATGTCTACATCTACAACAATGGACAGTCAAACACATACTTGCCAACGTTCTGTGACCAAAAAGATGTCGGAATTTTCAAGTTTCAAACATAATACTTAGCATAACAATGACATCACAGGAAATTACAAAACATACATTGTTGGTGAGCATTCTAAAATAAACAACCTATCAAACAGCACAACATTGAAAGATACTCAAATGTTTAAAAAGTATCATTCTGAATGGTAAATCAACGGCAAATGCAATAACCTAACATCACAGAAAATAAAAATCACACATAGCTGGTAGGCGATGTTTGTCACTGCTCTGTAGCAGCAGTCCGGGCAGTACATATCCTGCAGTGCAGGTTGAACACTGAGCAACATGGAGAATGATACCCGCCTCAGTCTGATAGGCAGATGCTGTGTGATGGTGGTACGCTCTGCCACTTGCCTTCACTGGTGGTTCACCTAAGCTCTGTCCCGGGCAGAGTGCAGGGCAGAGCGCTGTAGCTGTCAGGACACTGGATTGATCTGAGCCCATCACTCAAAGTAATCACTTACCCGCCCACCGCACAGACAGATTAATTGCCTTAAAGTCACATACATTATCTGCCACTGTAAAAAGCAGTAGGATCTGTCAGCCAAATCTGCAGGCAGTAGGATTGCTTAAAAAGCAGTAGCCTACTGCCTGAATCGGTAGGGTTGGCAAGTGTGCATACATTCCATTCAAGCAACTGACCAACTCAAACTCCAAGAGCTTCGCCTGCCTGCTCTAGCCCAGAGTGATACACACACGTATGCATGTGACTGCTGTTATGCCGAGGATCTATGCAAGTCCCACCACACTGCAAATACCGCTAAGATATACGTTCCCTGTATATGTGCAAAGTGGCTACAGAAAGGTATAGAGTGGGTTTTTCCTTCTCTGAATATTGCATGTCAAATGAACCTTCATTGATTAGATTCCTCCCAATCCTTTGTTTTTTTTTAGTTTTGCCTGTTAGGTGGCGCCAAAGTGGCACCTAATAGTCAACACTATTGAATAGGAGTACAGCTAGGAGGGAAATGGGGTGTCAGCAGGGACATGCATGCTGTGGCCATTGTTTGGTTATTTCCCCACCCTTTGACTGCCCGCAGCCATGCTAAATCCTATGGCCATTCCCACCCACTACCCGACCCTCCCCTCCCAAGACACAACTTCCTGGGAGCTCTTTGAGCTGTTCTATAATCCAGTAACATAACACATTGTACTATATAGGACCCCAGTGCTATTTCAAAACTGTCTTCCTAGAGTAAATGACTTAATAGTGGCTGTGCGCGTGCTGCTAAGGTAATACAAATGTCTTAACTAAGTCTGCCTCCAACCACTTGATTTATGAACAATCTTTGCATCTGTTCATGATCTAAAGCCTTGTTAAAACGTGCATTGGCAAAGCCATCAGTTTTAGCTTGTATATAGGTATTAGAGAGGCATTTGCCAAGCACTGGCATCACATGGCCAGGGAGTAGCATTATGGCAGCGTATGGCAAAAGTCCATTACATGTCTACAGAAAAACAAAATCGGATGGCTTTGCAAAAGATTTTGTTTTCCCTGGCAGACTTGTCTACCTACTTGTGTCAATATAGGACTTGGTATGCCTTTCTAATGTACACATGTTGAAATACCCCGTCATCTTGGAAATTGTAAGCGAGAATGTGCGCACTGCTTTTCTTTTATTTAACCAAGAGTATAAAGGGGGATTATTTACTGTCTTTAAAATACAGTCTTTGTAGAATACAGGGAACCATACGTTGATTTGAAGTGTTTATTATGGCTCTGTTTTTATCCCCCTTATCCCATAGCCAGTCCCCAGTGCTATTTTTGTATTGTAACCCTCCCCTTTTAAATGTTAACATGTGTATACCCTCTACCGACACAGCATTCATTGGTACCCGGTCATTTTGCTGAAAGCAAAACAGAGAGGAAAGTTTTAACGAAAACCATAATACCGAAAAAATACCGAAAATGTTAATTAAATATATATGGAGGAGTGGGGTAAGGGGTTAAAATGGGTGGGGATGAGGTTGGGGTGAGGTTACAAGGATAGAAAAACAGGGCGCTGTGCCCAAATAAAATAAATCAAATTCAACATGTTTTCTGTATTATATTTTCGGTGAAACTTACCTCTCTGAAATTGTCTTTGGTAAAATTACAGATAACCCTTTCATTTGCTTGACATGATAAAGTGAAAATACTTATATAACTTTCTCATGTATCGACCTGGGAGGACACAAGATGGAGTGGACCACTATCAGATTCAAACCTGCAGGTTACGTTGCCGCTGCAAGGGGCACTTAACCCACTGAGGCCGAACATTTTATCTTTTCAATTCAAGGTAACATAACCACTAAGAGAGAAATGTACAGAGGGCAGATTGCAAAAGGGAATGGAATTAAACATTGTCTGGCAGCATCCTAGATTACCTATAGCACTAAGGAGCACATGTTTGTGTATTGGAGAGAAGGGGGTGGGGTGAGGATGAGTGAGAGGAGAGCATGGTTCGTTCCTACGGGCAATGCCTTTGGAGAAACATTTAGGATTCACAAAAGCTAGAGGAGACCAGCAAAGCTGTGGTAGTCAGTTATAGGTCAGGCAGAGTTGTCATGCATGCGCCATGGGCACATCCATTTCTGCTCCATTTGGACTTTACTAATTAATGATTATGGTAATCTAACTACGCATACCATAATGCACCTGGCCGCAAGCATTGTTTCCTGGCCTTTCCTATTGGAGTTCTATGGAACTACACCCCCCAGAAGCCTTAGAGTCTGGTCCTGCTTCCACCAGCCCAGGAACAGAAAGGGCGGTGGCCAATTGCCTGCAGGTGTGATTCGCCAGGTGAAACCAATTGGCCTGCCTCTGTGCTGGGCTAGGCAGTATATAAGGCTGCTGTCTGCAGTGACTCGGCCTCTTGCATTGAGAGTCCTTCCTCCACCTTTCGCGAGTGTCTTCGGATCCTTGTATGCTGTTTATCCTCTCTCCTGCTGGGACCCTGCCTTACAGCTTGTTACACCCTGCTGCCTACAGCCCTAGCCCTTTGGGCTCCCTGCCTTGTTGCTTGCTCCACCCTGCAGCGGATCACGCTCTGCTGCCTTCCAGTCTCCGCCCTTGCCCTGCCGGGCTCTCCACCCTGCAGCGGATCACGCTCTGCTGCCTTCCAGTCTCCGCCCTTGCCCTGCCGGGCTCTCCACCCCGCAGCGGATCACGCTCTGCTGCCTTCCAGTCTCCGCCCTTGCCCTGCCGGGCTCTCCACCCTGCAGCGGATCACGCTCTGCTGCCTTCCAGCCTTCGCCCTTGCCCTGCCGGGCTCTCCACATTACAGCGGATCACGCTCTGCTGCCTTCCAGCCTTCGCCCTTGCCCTGCCGGGCTCTCCACATTACAGCGGATCACGCTCTGCTGCCTTCCAGCCTTCGCCCTTGCCCTGCCGGGCTCTCCACATTGCAGCGTATCACGCTCAGCTGCTTTCCAGCCTTAGCCCTTGTCCTCAGGGCTCCCTGCTCTGCAGCCTGCCTCTCTCCGGCTGCCTTTGCCCTTGTCCTCTGAGCTCCCTGCTCTGCAGCCTTCCTCACTCCGGCTGCTGTAGCCCTTTTCCTCTGATATTTCTACCTTACCGTCCCACTCTTGTGGGCTTTCTCCTTGCCTTCCTGCTCCTCTGAGCGCTCCACCTACCTTTCTGTCCTCTGTTATTCATATCCTGTTACTCGACTTTCCCTTCCTATCCTTCTGCTAGTTTGCTATCATCTCCTTTCCTGGATTTGTCTATTGTATCTACTCTTGTACTGTTTGTAGACCCTTTGTACAGAGCTTGTCTGCTGGTTCCCATCAGACAACCTCTGCCCCTTCCCTTGTCTTGTTTCTATATCACAGACACCCATAGCTGCTGTTCCAAGTTATGAGCAAACAGCGTGGGACTCTGTTATAGCAAACTGTGCAGAAGGCTAGAGTATTTCCAAGGTTCGTGGAATACTCTTTTTCTATTCTGCATACACCCCAAGAGGGTATTCACTCTATACCTTTTCCCTTGCTACTCTTCCCTACTCTTCACTCCCTTTCCTTTCCACGGTGTGTGTTCCTATCTGTCCACTTTATTTCAACACCCAAACTTGTCTGGGTGTCTTGTGCCACTCGTATTGGAGTGCCATCCTTGACAAGAGTAGCATGCTGAGGGCTCTCACAGGAACCACACGTTGGGACATTTCTCCAGTTCCCCTGTGGGCCAGCCTGCCATAGGGAGTACAGAGACATAGGTCTGACGACTCGGTTTGCAAGGGATGCAGTTGCTCTCCGGGCACAATACGTAGGACAGGAGGATGTTTGGAAATCAGACGACTTCCCAACAGGTGGGCTGCCTCTTTTGGGGGAACAGGGCTGGGGACTCGTCAGTGACATGTCAGGCAGTGCAAGATGTGTCTTATATTTCCCAAACCATACTGTCCTATTGGGAGAACTTGCTCTTTGGGAAGTCTCCCAAATAACATCGGAGTCGCGTGTGTCCAAGAGGAAAGCTGCGAGAGATGAGAACAGGTTTCTGTGTGGACAGAGAGAGAGAGAGAGAGAGAGACAGAGAACCCTGTGCCTGCTGGTGTTGCAGGGAGGAGGGTTGGAGATCGAGAGACACAGAACAAGCTACAGAGCCCTGCATCCTCTAGTGTGGCGGGAAGGCGGTGTCGTAAGTGGCTGTGGATTGAGATGTGGTGGTTTTGAGCGACCATCCATCAGGCACATCCTTCTCAGAGTTTGGGCAGATTTGGTGACTCGTCAGGCTGTCCTACGTGTGATAACTCCTGCTCCAATCCTATTGGTGTCTATAGATAGTCCCCTCCCACTTTGGCCTATCAGGGGAGGGAGTCCTATTTGTAAAGATTGCTGGGAGATGGAGTCCACTCATCTCACACGTACCCTTGACTTGTCCTGCATGAGTAGAGATCGCCCATTTATACATTTCATTGCCAGCTGCACGAAAGGCACACAACTCACTTTCCACTTAAGCTACCTTGCAACTTGCAAGAGATCGCAGTTCACGCAATTCTCAATGCAACTTCAATATCCATTGTGTTCACTGCAGAGTAGCACCAGGGAATCAGGAAGCCTGCCACTTCCAGCAGCCCTAGTTTTGCATATGAAACATTCTCCATATATTTGGTGCCTGTTTTTCTTGCAACTGTCCTTTTCTGACGTGTCTGTTTTAAATAAAGATGATATGGTATTTAAAATTAAGAGAACTAAGTGAAACCTGGGAAAATAAATTTAAAATAGGCCTTCGCTTTTTTTCTATAAATTTATTTTTCAACTTTGGAACATGATATATTCAGTAAAACAACTATTCGGCTTCATATTCGACTTCGGCTGAATGATTGACAAACTATTCGGTATTCTGCCGAATGCTAAATACGCTCTTCAGTACACCGCATTGAGAAATGTAGAAAATGTCCTCTTTTCACCTGACCCCTGTTTAATCACCCGATGTCACGTTCTTGCAAAATCATTTTCAGACCTAGGAGTCGACAGGGATATTTCACACTACTGTCTACCTGCCTGTCCCAGGATTTCAGAGACTCATTCTCTGTTTTGTCATTTTGGGGATTCTTCCTTACACCTGTGCCTCTCCTGTGCCTGCGCCTCTGGGTGCTTTGTTTAACGCCAGACATCCAGCAATGGTCTTCCACTGGACCATGCAGTCTTCTGTCAGAAAGACATTCAATGTCCCTCTCAGCTGGAGGTTTTATGCTGTGAAGCGACTCCAGAAACATACAGGTTAATCCCGGCGTCACCACATGATTGCATTGTGTGCTTCTCTGCAATTGCCTTGACCTTTCTTAGTCTTATTTTCCATTTCTGCCAGCATTTGGAGAGAGGCGAAACGCCCTTAGGCAGCACTATATAAACACCAGGACTTCCATGACATCACTCACTGCCGCCTCCACCAGTTTATATACACGTTAAATGCTTGGGCCCCTGCTCATCAGACATGTGCTTTACATTCTTTGGCAAGTTACTCACCTGTCCCCCATACCTTTACATCCCCGTCCTTCTGGGATGACCTATGCCTCATTCCATTCAACTTTCCTAGCCTGTAGCCCCCCACCCCCCTTTCTAGGGCTGCAGAGCCTGAAATCTCTCCCACAAGGGGTGAGCTCAGAACTTCACTACTTGAATGTGAGGACAAGGGCCAGCAGGACCATGGCCAGGTCCCTGAGGACACAGAGGCAGGCACCCTGTTCATTGGCTCTGCCCCCCACCTACCAGGTGAACATTGTCAGGGGCTGGCCTGCAAACATGCTTTCATGGGTGTGACTTTGGGGAGCCCAGTGATGTTCTTGTCTACATTTGGTGCTCCAAAGTGATACAGCTGGCTATGCATTTGCAACCATTCATTGGTGTTCACTTGATTTGCACAGGTTTTTGTTTTCATCCCACCGGGGTGTCTCCGTGCCACTGACAGACTTGTTCCAATTGCGCTCAGTGCTGGTTCTCACACGCCTTGGGTACAGGTGGGGTTGATAGTTAAGTTGCTGGAGATGTAATGGATCACTGTGCATTGTGATGCAAAATAAACAATTCTGAATATCTAGGTAGTGTAATTAATTGTTCTGCACATGGTCATTGTGATGCAGTGTTGTACATGGATGCAACATAACTGACAGTGGTGTGATTTTTTTGATTCTGGCTGTGTCAAAGTGAGAAATTTGGGCTTTGCTGTAGGCATGGCTTTTCCCAGGTACTGCCTTAATGGTACTAACTAGTCATAAGATGGTAACGCTGGCAAATGGTATGAGTGCATGGGCATAGGATGCCAGTACAATACCTATCCACAAGCCAGAACTATTGACTTTGCCAATGATTGTTTTCTCTTTTGTTGTGCCTTTGAAGTCTGGGCTCCTTAAAATAATGGACCCAGAGTTCTGCCAGACTAATGACTTTATTTTGGAAGCAAAAAATAATGACCCTTCCTGGTTGTGACCGACTAGCAAGCAAAAATAATGCTACATGTGTGGCCCAGAAAAATAAATAAATAAATAAATAAATAAATAAATACATACATAAAGAAATAAGTAGAGAGATAGAGCCTGCTGTCGCTATCACTGTAGACCCCTCTTCCACACGCCACAAATCCGCATCTACTTTCAACCTGTTCAGCAGAAACCCACCCTCCTTTTATTTATATATTTATTTATTTTTAAAATGTACAAAGCTCACAACAGCCGCGGGGCATGGTGGTGCTGTTATTTACATTGCATATACAAAGGTGTCACATATGCGGATTACAGTTTATATCTTGTAGCTCCATGAAAAATCCGCCCCCCGCCCCCAACCCACCCCTCCTGGCTCTTGACTGATTCTATTCCTGTCCATATCCTAGCATTCCATATGAAAGCTCACCGCACAGCAGCATTCGTCCATTAGCAGAAAGAAGACCTTCACGGTATCTACCGGCCAATCATCACCGCGCTACTAGAAGGTCTTCGTTTCTGGCCATTACACACATATTTTTTTTTTTTTATTTGTAACATCTAGTTTTTACAAACTTTTATTACAACTCATCTTCTGGTCATTGATGACATTTTTTTTCCTTGTCGATTTACACTTGTGTCCTTTTAATTTAAGACTTTAATTTATGTCCAAAAAGTTTATCACTGAGCAGGTTAGGTGTATCGAACTTCCACTCAGTATCCGAAACCACAGATCTTCCATCTCATCCTTTGCTGGTTTAAATTTGTTCAGATGGGTAGATCTCAGCTCGTTTATTGCCACACATTCAATTGTCAGGTGTTTTAATGACTAAGCATACATTTTACAGTGCCGACAAGCTTCTTCGGTAACCGGCTTCATTTTTCTCGACACCAACATTTGGTTAGTTTTCAGAAGGTTCAATCTGAGTCTAAGGAATTTGTCTCTATGATACCTCGACGGAAATTGGCACAGATAATTTGGCATTTTGTCTACTTTATTCTTTGTTGGCCCAAGATCTAATGCTGTCGACATTGTTTCGAATTTGTCCAGGTTTTCGATCCATAGCCATTCTTTCAATTTTGTTCTAGCGATCTGAGGCCGATTAATCAATGTTTCCATTGAAATATTTGCACTGTACATGATGGCTTTCACTTTCTCTGACCATCTTAAGAGCAGGCCTTTGTGAAGATGATTTTCTCCTGATGTTAGTATTTGGTAGGCCGGTTCAGGGTTTGATATTTTCATCTTTCGTAGCAATGACAAGGATTTCCATAGAACTGTTCCGTATAGGCTTTCTAGTGCCAATTCATGACGTATTATGGTCATTGATAGGTATTTTGGTAATCTCAGGACTTGGCGCCAGAATAAGCCTTCTATATTAGACCGGATCTTTAGGTCTATGTTCCAACCTGCTTCTGCCCCAAATGATAATGTAGGGACGACTTTTTGGATATAGAACGTGCGTATTGGTAGTACAGAAAATTTTCCATATAGGGTATGCAAACGCGCTCCTTGTAAAGCAAGGATTCTGGTCCGCTGGAATAGATCTTGAGTCCAGCTCCATTCACGAATCGAGGTGTTCATTAGGATTCCTAAATAGCGAATTTCCGTGACTTCCTCAAGGACATTGTTGTCAATTCGCCATTTAAAGGTCTTTTTTTTTGCGACCCGGTCGCTGCCAAATCTCATAATTTTTGTTTTTTTCACATTGATTGATAAATCATTATCAATCATGTAGGTTTCGAGCTTTGACAGCAGGCGCTGCAGCCCTATCTGGGTCCTGTCAAACAGTACTATATCGTCTGCTTATATCACATAACTTATAGGCTGTCCATTGATTTTTGGGGGGAAACAGTTGACGCTTGCCAATGCTATAGAGATGTCAACAATATATAATTTGAACAAGGTGGCAGCAAGTGGACATCCTTGTTTCACCCCTCTGGTGGTAATAATGGATTTAGACAGGTCTCCACTTGCATTTAGTCTTACTCTGATTGTTGTATTAGAGTGTAGCGCCTTTATTGGTTGTAGCAAAGCGTTTGGGCAGTTTTGATTTTCCAACTTCTCCCATAATTTATTTCGATTAATTGAGTCGAACGCTTGCTGTAAGTCGATAAATGCCATGAATAATTGATCTTTCTTGTTTAGAGCGTCGAGTTTTAACAGGTTTACCAGGGCAAGGTTGTTCTCTACTCCCACGCCCTTTGTAAATCCAGTTTGTCTGACATCAAATAGGTTGACTTCTTTTGCCCATGCCGATATCTTTTTTTGAAGAAATGTCGCCAGCACTTTGCCAATAGTGTCCAGGAGGGCAATCGGTCAATAGTTTGCGGGGTCGTCCCGACTACCCTTCTTATATACTGGTACTATTATTGCCCCAGTCCATGAACTCGGGACCTGTTTTCTTTCCGCTATCGCCACAAAAAGTTTACCAATGAATAACGACCATGCGTAGCTGTGCTCTTTTAGCAGTGTATTACTGATGCCATCTGGCCCAGCAGCTCTCGAGGCCTTTAATTTAGATATGGCCAGAAGAATGTCTTCACTGGACTCAATTATGTCCCAAGCTGTGGTATTGTTTCGGCTGTCTACATTGTCTGGCATCTCCTTTCCTGTAAAAACACTTTGAAAGTGCCTTACCCAATCACTTTCAGACACTCCATTTGACATTAAGGCGTCCTGATTAACCGTGCCTTTATTCAAGATTTTCCATATTTCCCTAGAGTTGTTTTTTATGATCAAAGTCAGCATTTCTTCGCCACGCTCTTGATCTCTCTGATAGGAGAAAGATTTTAGCCAATTTCGATATTGTTGTTTTCTCAGTTTTAATTGGCTCTGGACATTCACTCCATGCTGTTTTTTTATTTTTGTTAGGTCTTTCCTGAGCTGCTTTTTTTGGTTTTTCAGAGATCTACTCCATTTGTGTTTGTGATCCTTGTTATTTTGGCGTGTTTTTCCAGATAAGCCTGTTTTCAGGCTTGGTAGCAGCGGTATGTAGTTTAAGGGGTCAACATTGTCGTGGATAGTCTCCTGTATTTCGTTGGACAATTTGATGATTTGATATTTATTTATTCTTAATCGGTTTCGCCCATGATTTACTTCTAGTGCTTGACTATGGATTGCACATTTCTTTTTGCACTTTAACGGCCAGGACAATACAAGTGGGTAATGATCACTGTTTGTTGTAGGTATGATTTGCAGATTGTTAATAGTTGCAAACACATTTCTTGAAATCCAGAAGTAATCTAGTATCTTTTTGTATCCCATGTTCTCCCAGGTGAAATTTGGTGGTATGTCCCCTCTCACTTGACCGTTTGCCATCATACAGTCACGAGCTTCTAGTTCCTTACTCCATTGCTTTTGTTTTTTATTTCCTGAGTGACTATCTGACAAATTGACTTCGATAAGTTTCTTATGTTCGTCAAACCATGAAATGTTCAGGTCTCCACATAGGATTATTGCAAGGACCGGGCAGGTCCGTTGGTGGCGATCTATTATTTGCATTACATCAGATATAAATACATCAGCCGAGATTTTTAACGGATTCCAATACACGTTCAAAATTAATAGATATTCGTTGTTATTGTGACCGTGCGTTGTTTGAAGTAGAGTTCCTTGAACATAACTATTTGGATTCATTTTTTCAATTATTTCCCAATTTGTCCCTGTTTTTATCATTGTGATTAATCCAGAGAATGGACGTCCCTTGATATTTTTTCCAGCCGGGTTTAGCAATGTTACATAGCCATTACACACATATTAACAACTGCATGACAAAAACCAGCTCATCAGATGGACATGTATAGAGAAGAGCGGAGTGATCACACGCAGTCACAATGGTCGTGGCGGTCCCCAATGATTGGCGGGGTGTACATCACCACACGCAGCCTCTGTATGGCCCTCTACATATCCTACACACCCAGGGATGGCATGACCCACTATTAGCCCTAAAGCGCCTGCTGGCAACAACCACACCTCCTCGATCCCTTGCCATCCCATCCTCTAGCCGGCAACAGCACGCCAGTTTTGGTCGATTCCATCGACTCGAATTGTTCGAATCCGATTTTGTCGAGTTTTTGTTCCTTCTCGATCTGGAATTGGCAGCAAATATATGCATGGGGAGACCCACTGCACCGCCACCCCGACCACCCCCGATATTTATACTCACGATCCCCACCAACCACCATATATTTGGGGTCAATTTTCGATATTAAAACTGCGACCAGATCGGATTCGACCAATTGGGATGCGCAGTAATCTGCCAGCATCCAGCAGAGCAACGCCACCGCCAGGCCAGCTTCAGAGAGGACACTCTCTGCCCTGGGAACAGCAAGACTTTCCCTGGATTCTCCCTGCCTGACTAGCAGAGAGCCAGCTGCTGAACTTAACACTGGGAGTGGCTTGGTGCACTGCAACGTGGGGAAAGAGAGTGGTCCCCATCTCAATGGTTACTTTAAAGCAACTCCCCCACGTGTGTGCTTCCTTCAGTTAAGCTGTAGACACAAAACAACCGAGCACACTGGTATGTGAGCAGTCCCGCACTGCTGGGAGGACCTCAGCTTCTAGCAAGTCTCATAAGCCCTGCATGCACACACGAAATGCACCCACGCGCCTAGAGGAGATGCGCCTTGCAGTGTTTACTAACCACCCAGTGTTTTGCTCATTTCAGGGATGTAGGCGTGAATTTCAAAAACCACTAAGCTAATGCATTTTCATCTAAGATTTAATACAAAGTCATCCTACACAAAGCACATTTTAAAT
The DNA here is from genome assembly GCF_040938575.1 of Ambystoma mexicanum. Lineage (NCBI taxonomy): Eukaryota > Metazoa > Chordata > Amphibia > Caudata > Ambystomatidae > Ambystoma > Ambystoma mexicanum. The sequence goes on from NC_090927.1 coordinate 160,862,275, forward strand.
AAAAAAAACACGAATTCGAGTGCACTTAGTGAAAAGTCTTACCTCGTCGAACCTGGCCTCATCCTCACAGTTCTCCAACACTCTCGTGTAAAATGACAGTCCTGCATGAAGAAGAGAAGAAGGATTACTAATGTGGTCGCTCTCACACCGACCACAAATATCAGAAACCACCACATACGTCACGGGTGCTAGATCTAGTTATTCAGATAGGCCACTTAGTGTCTGTAAGGTACTGCAGCAGCTGTTTCTTGCAGTAATCATTTAAGTTTTAGATGTTGACTTATATGTTAGGAGAGATAGCACAACAGAGATATGCCTGTGGGCTCCGGCGCATTATAAGAAGATACATAAATAATTAAATAAATATGGACGTGGAAAGCAATAACTGGATTTTAAAACAAGTTGGGCTTTTGGAGGCAATATTGATGTTGATTGATGTAAAAGACCAGGGTCAGGTATATATGAAGGCAGACATGCCCCATTCAATTAAGTAGATGGTAGGACAGTGCTGTTTTACTTTGCATCCTGGGACTTGTAGTGCTGGATTTCCCAATAATAAATCCAGGCTGCAGAATGCAAAGAAAAAAAATACAGGACTGGACTACCATCTCCGGAATGGAATGGGACATGGTTTCACATATATGGAGGGCAGTAAAATGCTTAACTGTAGAAGTGTAGAACTTGTAGTAAACTTTCTTAAATTATGAGTCACCCTGGATTTCATTTCTAACACAGAGAGACATCATGGCCCATAAGTGTTTTATGGGATTTGTTAAACTATTTTACCTACAACTTAGAAATCAAAGTGCACCAACATTGTCTTGCCACATCACCACTTGCCACATACTGTGGAGGGCAGGCATGTGGTTTTGATTTTATATCTGCATAGACTTTCATTGTCAAGATACACATTAGCCAAGCCTACTTCTAAGCTCTTCCCCACAGTCACGTGCACATCCAGCCCCACCCGGCTGCACCACTCGCCTTTGATTAAAGGAAATGTCCTGGTGAATCGGCACTTGGTTCGCCAAAGGTTATTATTATGGTATTTATTGAGTGTGGACATAGCTCTGAGAAGCAACAGAGCGCTTTTCAGAGGTATCCAACAGTACAGAGGCATAACAGAGTGCTTCACAGAGGTATCCAACAGTACAGAGGCATAACAGAGTGCTTCACAGAGGTATCCAACAGTACAGAGGCATATCAGAGTGCTTTACAGAGGTATCCAACAGTACAGAGGCAACAGAGGCATAACCGAGTGCTTCACAGAGGTATCCAACAGTACAGATGCATAACAGAGTGCTTTACAGAGGTATCCAACAGTACAGAGGCATAACAGAGTGCTTCACAGAGTGCTTCACAGAGGTATCCAACAGTACAAAGGCATAACAGAGTGCTTTACAGAGGTATGCAACATTACAGAGGCATACAAGAGCGCTTCACATAGGTATCCAACAGTACAGAGGCATAACAGAGTGCTTTACAGAGGTATCCAACAGTACAGAGGCATAACAGAGTGCTTTACAGAGGTATCCAACAGTACAGAGGCATAACAGAGCGCTTCACAGAGGTATCCAACAGTACAGAGGCATAACAGAGTGCTTTACAGAGGTATCCAACAGTACAGAGGCATAACAGAGTGCTTTACAGAGGTATCCAACAGTACAGAGGCATAACAGAGTGCTTCACAGAGGTATCCAACAGTACAGAGGCATAACAGAGTTCTTTACAGAGGTATCCAACAGTACAGAGGCATAACAGAGTTCTTTACAGAGGTATCCAACAGTACAGAGGCATAACAGAGTGCTTCACAGAGGTATCCAACAGTACAGAGGCATAAGAGAGTGCTTTACAGAGGTATCCAACAATACAGAGGCGTAAAAGAGCGCTTCACATAGGTATCCAACAGTACAGAGGCATAACAGAGCGCTTTACAGAGGTATCCAACAGTACAGAGGCATAACAGAGTGCTTTACAGAGGTATCCAACAGTACAGAGGCATAACAGAGTGCTTCACAGCGGTATCCAACAGTACAGAGGCATAACAGAGTGCTTTACAGAGGTATCCAACAGTACAGAGGCATAACAGAGTGCTTCACAGAGGTATCCAACAGTACAAAGGCATAACAGAGTGCTTTACAGAGGTATCCAACAGTACAGAGGCATAAAAGAGCGCTTCACATATGTATCCAACAGTACAGAGGCATAACAGAGTGTTTTACAGAGGTATTCAACAGTACAGAGGCATAACAGAGTGCTTTACAGAGGTATCCAACAGTACAGAGGCATAACAGAGCGCTTCACAGAGGTATCCAAAAGTACAGAGGCATAACAGAGTGCTTTACAGAGGTATCCAACAGTACAGAGGCATAACAGAGTGCTTTACAGAGGTATCCAACAGTACAGAGGCATAACAGAGCGCTTCATAGAGGTATCCAACAGTACAGAGGCACAACAGAGTGCTTTACAGAGGTATCCAACAGTACAGAGGCACAACAGAGCGCTTTACAGAGGTATCCAACAGTACAGAGGCATAACAGAGTGCTTCACAGAGGTATCCAACAGTACAGAGGCATAACAGAGTGCTTTACAGAGGTATCCAACAGTACAGAGGCAACAGAGGCATAACAGAGTGCTTCACAGAGGTATCCAACAGTACAGATGCATAACAGAGTGCTTTACAGAGGTATCCAACAGTACAGAGGCATAACAGAGTGCTTCACAGAGTGCTTCACAGAGGTATCCAACAGTACAAAGGCATAACAGAGTGCTTTACAGAGGTACGCAAAATTACAGAGGCATACAAGAGCGCTTCACATAGGTATCCAACAGTACAGAGGCATAACAGAGTGCTTTACAGAGGTATCCAACAGTACAGAGGCATAACAGAGTGCTTTACAGAGGTATCCAACAGTACAGAGGCATAACAGAGCGCTTCACAGAGGTATCCAACAGTACAGAGGCATAACAGAGTGCTTTACAGAGGTATCCAACAGTACAGAGGCATAACAGAGTGCTTTACAGAGGTATCCAACAGTACAGAGGCATAACAGAGTGCTTCACAGAGGTATCCAACAGTACAGAGGCATAACAGAGTTCTTTACAGAGGTATCCAACAGTACAGAGGCATAACAGAGTGCTTCACAGAGGTATCCAACAGTACAGAGGCATAACAGAGTGCTTTACAGAGGTATCCAACAATACAGAGGCGTAAAAGAGCGCTTCACATAGGTATCCAACAGTACAGAGGCATAACAGAGTGCTTTACAGAGGTATCAAACAGTACAGAGGCATAACAGAGTGCTTTACAGAGGTATCCAACAGTACAGAGGCATAACACAGCGCTTCACAGAGGTATCCAACAGAACAGAGGCATAACAGAGTGCTTCACAGCAGTATCCAACAGTACAGAGGCATAACAGAGTGCTTTACAGAGGTATCCAACAGTACAGAGGCATAACAGAGTGCTTCACAGAGGTATCCAACAATACAAAGGCATAACAGAGTGCTTTACAGGGTATCCAACAGTACAGAGGCATAAAAGAGCGCTTCACATATGTATCCAACAGTACAGAGGCATAACAGAGTGTTTTACAGAGGTATTCAACAGTACAGAGGCAAAACAGAGTGCTTTACAGAGGTATCCAACAGTACAGAGGCATAACAGAGCGCTTCACAGAGGTATCCAAAAGTACAGAGGCATAACAGAGTGCTTTACAGAGGTATCCAACAGTACAGAGGCATAACAGAGTGCTTTACAGAGGTATCCAACAGTACAGAGGCATAACAGAGTGCTTTACAGACTTATCCAACAGTACAGAGGCATAACAGAGCACTTTACAGAGGTATCCAACAGTACAGAGGCATAACAGAGCGCTTCATAGAGGTATCCAACAGTACAGAGGCATAAGAGAGCGCTTCACAGAGGTATCCAACAGTACAGAGGCATAACAGAGCGCTTTACAGAGGTATCCAACAGTACAGAGGCATAACAGAGTGCTTTACAGAGTGCATTTCAGAGGTATCCAACAGTACAGAGGCATAACAGAGTGCTTTGCAGAGGTATCCAACAGTACAGAGCGCTTCACAGAGGCATAACAGAGTGCTTTACAGAGGTATCCAACAGTACAGAGGCATAACAGAGCGCTTCACAGAGGTATCCAACAGTACAGAGGCATCACAGAGGTATCCAACAGTACAGAGGCATAACAGAGTGCTCTACAGAGGTATCCAACAGTACAGAGGCATAACAGAGTGCTTCACAGCGGTATCCAACAGTACAGAGGCACAACAGAGTGCTTTACAGAGGTATCCAACAGTACAGAGGCATAACAGAGCGCTTTACAGAGGTATCCAACAGTACAGAGGCATAACAGAGCGCTTCATAGAGGTATCCAACAGTACAGAGGCATAAGAGAGCGCTTCACAGAGGTATCCAACAGTACAGAGGCATAACAGAGCGCTTTACAGAGGTATCCAACAGTACAGAGGCATAACAGAGTGGTTCACAGAGGTATCCAACAGTACAGAGGCATAACAGACCGCTTTACAGAGGTATCCAACAGTACAGAGGCATAACAGAGTGCTCTACAGAGGTATCCAACAGTACAGAGGCATAACAGAGTGCTTCACAGCGGTATCCAACAGTACAGAGGCATAACAGAGCGCTTTACAGCGGTATCCAACAGTACAGAGGCATAACAGAGCGCTTCACAGAGGTATCCAACAGTACAGAGGCATAACAGAGCGCTTTACAGAGGTATCCAACAGCACAGAGGCATAACAGAGTGCTTTACAGAGTGCTTTACAGAGGTATCCAACAGTACAGAGGCATAACAGAGTGCTTTGCAGAGGTATCCAACAGTACAGAGCGCTTCACAGAGGCATAACAGAGTGCTTTACAGAGGTATCCAACAGTACAGAGGCATCACAGAGGTATCCAACAGTACAGAGGCATAACAGAGTGCTTTACAGAGGTATCCAACAGTACAGAGGCATAACAGAGCGCTTCACAGAGGTATCCAACAGTACAGAGGCATAACAGAGTGCTTCACAGAGGTATCCAACAGTACAGAGGCATAACAGAGTGCTTTACAGAGGTAAACAACAGTACAGATGCATAATAGAGTGCTTTACAGAGGTAAACAACAGAACAGGTATACATCGGGGGTAGGATATAGAGGGGCACAGAGGGGAGGTACAGGCGGGGAGGAAAGGGAAGGATGGCATCTAGCGAGTCAAGTGGCATGGTGCGACGTGATGGCCTAGGTGTCGGGGAGGAGAGACTCCTTGAAGAGGTGGGTCTTGAGTACTTTTCTGAATTGTAGGAGCATGGGGGCGAGTCCAATCCAGTCTTGGATTTAGCCCCGCAAGGGACATAGAAGCCTCAAGCTCAGCAAAAATATTATTGGTAGACTAAATGTTTAGGGGTGCTGTTGAGGGTTGCTAGGAGAGGGGATAACTTCAGACACTGTGGGGGAGGGGGGCGGATCTACTTGTGTGGGGCCGTCTAACTCCTTTTCACATTGTAAAGATAATCTTTTGGTTCAGCTTCAATGTTACAAGCAGTTAACTCTCTAGTGCTCATCTGAGACCAGACACTTAAGGACTGCTGCATGAATGACCTATCGCCTGCCCACCCCACCTTTGTAAACACTGCCCTGACATGTAAGTACTAACATCTAATGACCCTTGCAATTGCCTAAACGTATGGGCATAGGAATGCAGTGGCTAAGAACGTGAATGCTTCACATTAGCAATTACAGGGCATTTGTTAACAGTGCAGCACCCGGCCCCATTTATTGCCTGGTTCCTGTCCTGCCTGCCGACCGCGACGGCTCTCAGCAATTTGAAAAGGTGCAACACCAAGCCAAGGTGGCGGTCATGAAATTGGGGGCATGTCCTACAACTCTTTAGTACGGAGCCAGCGGTGCGGCTAAAGTGTGCCCCAAACATGATGTTAAGGCTTACACTGGATAAAATGTCAAAAACTGATTTTGGCCATGATACGGGCATGAACACAGTAGCAGTTCCCATATCTGTCTTTATTGACTTCTAGTGCCTCTAGTTCGGGTTGTCAGAACAGCATGTCTCCTGTAGTCTCAGTGTCATTGAAAATGAATACGAGTGGGAAGTAGCCTTAACTATATATGCCAACGCTGCCCACTTTTAAGAGTTTTGAATTGTGAATTATGTGTCCGAGGCTCTCATGAGAGAGTTATGCTGGAGCTTCACCAACCAGGCACTTAAACACCATAACAGAACCTTAAACTGAATTCTTTGACTAACCGGGAGCCAGTGCAGTTTGATGCAAGCCTCGGAAACATAAGACCGATGACCAATTCCACAGACGGCACGTACTGCTCCATTTTGTGTTACCTGTAATCTTGTAATGTTAGTTTGAGAGGTACCAACAACCAGACTATTGCAATAGTCAAATTTTATGTTGATTATAGCAGCTGCAATCAGCACCCTGTTGGTGTCTGATGAACAAGAATTAATCTGCCACAGGTGGACAAGATATGAGCAGGAGTAATTAAGATGAGAATCGTGTCTTTTAAAAGATAATTGAGAATCAAAAAAGACCTCGAGCGTTTTAACAGATTCAGAAACCTTGATTATGTCACCCGCAATTTTAAGTCATGGGGCCTCATTACGACCCTGGCGCTAATGGGTTAACGGCGCCGTAAAAGGCTGTGGCGCCGTTAACCCATTAGCGCCTAATTACGAGGTCCCTTTGCGTGACCCGACCTTAACGGCTGGTCTAGACCAGCCGTTAAAGTAGGGACCCGCAAAGGGACCTTCGCGATAATTACGGTACCGCAATTTGAGGTACCGTACTTAGCATCTTCACCATTCCCATTATGCCCTATGGGGCAAAAATGGGAATGGGGAAGGGCCATGGGGAAATGGGGAAATACCGCCCCGCCAACCTTGGAATGGGGCAGTATTTCCCCATTTCACCATGGCGGACACGTTACGATACCAGCACCAACCATGGTGCTAATAGCGCCATGGTTTAGCGCCGGTATCGTAATGAGGGACATGCTGTTTTAACTTTTGTTGAGTTCCAAAAATAAGCAACTCTGCTTTTTTGTTATTTAGAGCTAAGGAGTTCATAGCCATACACGACTGTACGGCCTTGAAAACTTCATGAACCCTTTTGGAGTCATTGTTATAGGAGCCAGACAGCTCAATTATGATCAGAGTATCGACCTCATAATTTGCAAACTGTACCTGCAAGGAGGCCAACCGATTGCATAAAGGCCGAGAATATATATTGAACAGTAAGGGCGATAAGCAAGAATCTTGTGGAACGCGACACATAAGAGGTGCTGTTTGTGACTGTGTGTTATCCTGTACCACATTCGCTGATCTAGGGCCAAGAAACGATCTAAACCAGCAGGCTGCAAAGGAGCATTTACACACCCTGATCAGTCTATCCGCCAAACGAGCGTGAGCGACTAAGTAAAAGGCGGCATATAGATCTAATAGTAGAAGTAATGCCAAACCACCTCAATCAATTATTCCTGCAATATTGGATTTTAGATCTGATAATGCCGTTTCGGTCCAATGATTGGAACAACACCCGGACTGTCCAGAAGCAAGACAATTTTGTTGTTCTACCAATGTTTGGTACTGAGTGTGTGCCATTTTGTCAAGTATTTTTAATACAAAAGGCACATTTGTAATAGACCTGTAGTTTCCGGGATCATTCGGATCAAGATTCTCCTTTTTTAACAGGGCTGTGATCTAGGCCTCCTTGATGATATCAGGGACAGAAGCTTCCTGAAAAGAGCGGTTCATAAATCTGGCTACCCATGGAACCAAGGAACTCAAAAACTCTTTGAATGATGGAGCGGGGAAAATATTCCCTGTGCATGATGTTGATTTCATTCCATGAACTGTGTCAGTGACATCCCGACCCGATACCTCTTTTAAAACAAATAAAGAGGTTTCGGTGCTGATCGCTGTACAAAATGGAGATGCTAAGGTTTCTGTATTTTGTAAGAATTTTACTTGATCTGATATAGTGTAGATTTTGTCATAATAGAGACTCTGTGGAAACCCCAATGCACTTAGTAATGTTATCTTCTATGCACTTACTCTATCAGAATTGTCCCTGGACCTAATATGATAGCAACCTCGTTTGTTTCCTCCACCCTCCCATTACTGTTTTTTTCCTCCCCACCACTCCTCCAGCACTATCTGAAATGTCGTCAGGCCTAGTATGATAGTCGTTTGTTTTGTTCCTCCCCTCCCTTTCTGCACCCCTCTCCCTCACCTTTTGTTTTTTTCCAGCTCTAGCAGAAATGTCGTCAGGCCTAGTACGGTAGTCGCCTGTCTGTTTCCATTTCCTTCCCACTATCCCCCTCCCTTCCTTATCTATGTCTTAGCTCTTGCACTATCTGAAATGTCGTCAAGCCGAGTACGATAGATAATTTCACATCCTTGCTGTTCATGGCCTGTAAGAATGTGGTTGTATTTTCCCTTGTTCCCTCCGTTGCCTTGAAGCGCTTTGAAAAACATTGTGCATAGGCGCTATATAAATAAACTATCATATCATATCATATCATATCATATCACGTACGGCCTTAACACAGACCAGAGTTTTTCTTCTAGATGAATTTAAATCTATGTGGCAAACTCTTAGCCTAGAGGATTGGTGGAAATGGGCGCAAATTGGTGACCAGACTCGATTGGTAATTGTGGCTATGAAAATGTTGGAATTTGTCCTGTCTGCTGATTGAGTGAGTAAGGTTTGGACCCTTTGCTTATTAAGAGTCCCTGGAGGCTTTCTTTTTTTTTTTAAATCCCCTGGAGGTTTTCTGATTTGGAAAGGATGGTGAATTTCCTTTTCCTTTTTTTGTTTTTATTTTTCCTTTCCTTGCAATTGGGAACACTTCAGGATTTTTGGATAGGATCCAGTCCAGGATATTGTCGCCATTATGTGTCAGAGTTTTGACATGCTGTTGAAAGCCATGGATTTCAAGAGTTTCTACTAGTGACGCTGAGTCATAATCCATAGGATTATTGGCCCATATGTTAAAATCACCCAATACCAAAATAGCTGTATGATGTTTAGAAATACACCCAAGAAGGGCTAATAGTTGTTCCTCAAACAGGGATGTCGCCATATGTGGTGTATTTAATAGCAGGATACTAAATGTGCTACCAGGGTTAATGTTCAGTTTGAGTTGCATAGACTCGCAGTGATCGAGCTTTGGTGTATCTGAAACATAGAAGTTGAGAACTTGTTTCAAAATCAGGGCCACTCGCCTCGCCTGGTCCCGTCACGATCAATGCAATGGATCTTATATCCATCAGGTGTGGCAAGTTGCGCAGCATGAAGAGCAGCCTTGTGGAGCCAAGTCTCTGTAATTGCTAAAAAAATCAAGATTTGATTCAGCAATAAAATCAGCCAGCTCAGCTGCATGACTCACCAATGACCACGTATTAAGTAAAGCACATTTCAGAGCAGGTGGTGCTAACGTTATAGAAGGCTCTTTCTTCAATCGAGCAACAGGCAAAAAAATGTGCGCGCTTAATCTGCACTGTTGCCTGGATTTCTTGATCTGGATAACCATTATTAGGGGAATAAGAGCACTGGAGCCGCAGGAAAGCAGGAGAGCGAGCAGTGCTCTCTGTGGCTGCCACGAGGGAGAAGTGAAGCTTGGGAAAGCCGGAAAGCTCAAGGAGCGTTGAGAGGCCCATCGCGAAGGACAACAAGCAGAAGGGAGATGTCGTGTGCGACCGGCCAGTGGAAAACAGGCAAACACTCATACCGGGGTGCTCCGGTAACTTGTAATAAAGCACTTTTGAATGCCGAAACAAGTAATTTGAATACCGAACAAACTGAAAGTCATTGCAAGTACTTTTGAATGCTGAAACATGTATTTTGAATAACGAATGAACAGAAAGTTTTTGTAAGCATTTTTTGAATGCTGCACAGAGTAAAACGAAAGTTGAGCACTTGTGAATGGAGGGAAAGAAGAGTGACACATGTGGCAGATACAACAGAATGCATTGTATGGAAAACAAGTATGGACAAAGTCAAGAGAATGCCATGAAGGGTATGAGATGAGAAATCAAGTATTGGCTTAAAGCAAAAAGGGCTCCAAGATTTCAGTTTAAGAGGAAACCTGTGTTGCAAGAGCCAGAGGAATACAGAAAAGGGTTAGTGAACAATTGTTGATAGAAGCTGTCAAGAAGGATGCATCGGTTGAGTTACCTGTAATGGGTGGACCGTGTGGTCCGATAACTGCACCTTGACTGAGTGCCTCCATTATGAAAAAGCCAATGAAAGAAGCTTGTGGTTTGCAACTACTTGTATGTGATTTTGAAATCAAGAATCCGAACTGTCTAAGTGAACTGATGAAAAGTACTGATATCAAAGGAACTGGGAAGTGTCCCAAAGCACTGTGTTGTTTTTCTGAAAGCGGGAAGATTAGATATCTTGGGGAAGGGAACCCCGATATCTTTTGAACTGTTTGAACTTGGGGAAGGGGAAGCTGATCAGAAGCCAAGAGCGGGAAGAAGCTCTGTTTTGTTTGGGTAGAAAAATCCCCACCTTAGCATAGGGCAAGTTAGGCCTTATACCATCCTGTTTTTTAAGTTTATAAAAATTTGAGAATTAATTTTGAATGTGTGATCTGTGTCTACTTCATGATGCCTTCACACGTGACAAATGGCCTTCATGGAAAGGGAGAGGGGACTATGTGTAGTTCACTTCTCCCTAATCCATGACGGCCATCTTGTATTGTAGTTTTTTCAAGTTGAGAAACGGCAAACACGCTGTTTCGCAACTGGAAAAAAACACTATTAGCATCCAGGTACAACGTGCTGGAATGCTAATAGCAATATACTCCTCCGGGCGGGGGTCTTACTGAGGCAGCTAATGCCCCGGGGCAATACTTGGCCCAGTAAAGCCCCTGCCTGTCGGGGTTTACTGCTTAAATAAAAGATGCAGGTGTTCTGTTTCTGAAAGGGAGGTCTGCAAATCATTAATTCATTAAAAGGCTTGATGGCAAAATACAAACGCATGTATACAGCAGGTCATACCCACATATTTTTTGTTATCGAGGGGTCTGTGATATAAGGGGTACCTATAATGTGTTCTATAGGAATCACAGACTACCTCCTTCTCCTGTATTTCAAAAACCAATTGTGTTAGGCCTATGCCAGCTACATGAAACTGACACTAATCTAAGCTAGCAGTGACCAGACTCAAAACTTCATGCTTTCAAAAAAGGAAACCATCATTTTATTCATTTCACATCAGGTTTCCTATGTTTTTGGTGTTTCGTTTTTAAAAAAAACATGTAACACGCTGTGGTTGACAAATTCACATATCACAATTACTTTCATTCTTTCTGGGATAGTGTACAAAAAGCATCTCTATTATGCCATAGAGACATTTGATTCTCCAACAAATAAATATTCTAGACGTTCATTTTAGTTCTTGAACTTCTCACACAGAGCAAAAAACAAAGGCTCGAAGAGGACATAATCACAAATCAGTCTCTTGCCAGGTTGTGAACCACACAAATGGCATGTTCTAATATCATCATACTTGTTAAAGTTCCTGCAATTTTCTAAAAGTATACCTATCCCTTCTTGTGTCATGTGACCCTCTCTTTATACAGCCTTTCCTTGTCTCTGTAGGGTACTGAATGTCTGTTACCCCAAGGGTTATCATTTTTAATGGATGTTTCTACAGATGTTGTGTAAACGCACTGCGTTTTGGCCTATTCATCTAGGGTAAACCACTTCCCAGGTAGGTTTCCCCATTGAATCCACAAGTCCTTTGTCAGGACAGAGAATAGATGATTCTTACAGTGATCCTTAATCTTCTAACCCCCACATTATTAGGACAATCTTGTTCAGTAGACGCAAAATGGAAAGATTTATGCATCGTCTGCAAAAGCAGAGGTGGGTTAGATGTCGTGGATCTATTTTGCAGGGCCGAAATAGTTCATTAGCAGGGCCTTTATCAGTTTGTCAATAAAGATGTAAAATAGCATCTGGCTAGAACGCACCCCTCCCACCCAACCTTAACACCTTGGAGACGTGAAACTCTCACTACTGCTTTGCTGTTATTGTAGAGTGATTGTACACAAGTTAACAAGGACCGGGGTTAGTAGTAGTGTCGGGCTGAATCTGTGTTTTAGTCACTGCTCATCCCAGTGCTCCGACAGGGAAGTAGGTATTTCATCACAGTATGTTTATTTATCCATTGAAAATGTGTTTATTACCTGTTGCCACTCGTAAAGCATGTGAGCCCTGTGATAAAAGACCTGGCTACAATGTACAAGTCGAAGAAACAGCAATATTACCGACAGGTGGGATCAGAACAGTCACACCAATGAGAATAAATGGCCTTTCATCTTGTCTGGCGATGCTTGTGGTCTCGTGCAGAAGGGATGTGACCTAGCAGTTCGGGCTGGACTGCCCCTTTTGAGGGTGGGACCAAGCCTGATTTACATATGGTCTTTCCCCGTTCTGTAATGGCTTGGCAGGCGAAGAACGATGGTCTGGAGGGTTGTCCAGAGCAATGCCAGTGGTTAAGATTCATTCTAAACCTTCCAGCCATCACCTCTTTGTTTTTGTTTCATCTTCCTCAGCACAGGTTCAGATGCTTGAAATCCTGCAGTTTGAAAGTCACCCCAATCCCATAGTAGGGGCCATAAGGCCTTAATGGTACCTCACTCTAACCCAGCTGTTTCTAACCTGTGGCTCATAATGCATTTTCTGGTGGACCTTACATCTTTTTGGTCTGGTATTGCAGAAAACATAATGAAGTATTATACTAGCTCATATTGTATTACACCCTTAATACCAGAGGCCAGTCTCTAAGCGTTGGACCGGGATTCGAACATGTGCTTCTATTGCCCCTGAGCTATCCTCCTGGCCCATTCTGATCCAGCATTGAGGATCAGACTTCCAGTCAAGTATGGCCCCTTAAAAAGTATCCAACTAGAAAGTGCTACAACTCACGTGGTGTCTGATTATTATGTTCCTGGCGAAGAACTTTGCAATACAGATGAGTAGCTTCTGTTTAAACGCACTGATCTTTCAGACCTCTTTGGAATGCACCATGATTTGCAGAAAGTTAATCTCTATGATGGTATGACCCTGATTAGGCTCTTCAGCTGCCCTTGCCGTCTCAGCCTCCCGATATCCCGGTATTACCTGGATGTTACAGGCGGCGGAGTGCCGGTACGTTCCCATTCCCATGCAGTCTCATAGGACTCTATGGAGTTGGGTTGCCTCAATCACCGGCACCGGTATTACCAGGGCCGGTGATTCAAGCATTTCTTTGCCGGTAGGGGCAAGATCTCCCGGCAGGTCAGGCCTGCCGAGAGATCCGTGGCCACCACTGACAAACATGAAGTGTGCCGGTCTGGAAAAAATGCCAGAGTCAGAATGACCAGCATTTTTTCCAGACCGGCACGCTTGTAATGAGGCCCTATGGCTTCATTTCAGTAGTCATTACCTGTTCCCTGGCTGTTGCTACGAAAGGAAACTACCAAATCAGTAATAGTGGCAAATTCAACCGTAGAGGAGCTTTTTTAGGGATTGTTTACTTGTGCCAATCTTTCAAAAAAGACCCATTCCCTTCCTCGATCATTGCCTGACCCAGTAAACACAGTCAAGACTCTTCCATTATTGCTAAACAGGGGTATGATATATGGCACAGATTTTTATTCACAGAATCAGAGAAAACAATTATATTTATGTCAACCATAACTACAGAGATACCTAGCATATGCACACTTAGATAGAATTGTGAACAATAGCCTGCATCGCATCTAGATAGGACTTTGATTGAAGGAAAGAATGCCCGCGCCTAGATGAAATTTGAATGTTAACATGTGCCACACTTTGAACTGTGAACACCAATTGGCACCGCATCTAGACAGGATTGTGAAGGCCAACAAGTGCCACACTTAGACAAAACTGTGAAAGTTAGCATGCTAAAGGTCAGGTAACCCACTAACCAATATAACCTCAAACTCTGCATACCCATCTTACCCAAAAACTCACACAACCATCTCTCGCACCACAAGCCGCACGCACTTCACAACACTGCAACAACACATAAGCCGGAGCAACAGCACACGCGGACTGACACCGATCCAATACCTGCACCAAAGCTCAGCACCCGGTGTATACCGAGTTGAAGCTGCCAACAGAACACCACTCCTCTCACTATCCTACTCCCTCTTCACCTTACTAACCCATCCAACCTTATTGTTTGCAGATCCGCCAGAGCACCTGGGGACCAATTCCGTTGGTGACTGTGCGCGGTACAAATACCTTTAACATTTAACATATGTATTTTTTCAACATATACATTGCTTTTGTGGCTTCTGGAGGCCTGGCAAGGATCAGCAAATGTTTGCCAAGCCATTTGTTTATATATATACCCCTGAGAATGCACACTGTCACACTTACCAACCCTACATATTAGGCAGTAGGCTACTGCCTTTTAAGCAGTCCTACCGCCTACAGATTGGGGTGCCAGATCCTACTGCTTTTTACAGGGGCGGGTAATTTCTGTGACTTTAAGGCAGGCTGCAGGACGGAGCATGCAACACATGAATGAGTCTGTCTGTACAGTGGACTGGTAGGTGAATACTTTGATTGGGCTCAGACCAATCCACTGACCTGACAGCTGCCTGACTCTGCCCTGCACTCTGGCCGGGACAGGCCTTAGGGGAACCACCAGTGAAGGCAAGTGGCAGAGCGTAACACCATCACACAGCATCTGCCTATCAGACTGGTGAGGGTATCAGTCTCCATGTCATTCAGTGTTCTTACACTGCGGGAATACATATGTATTGCCCAGGCTGCTGCTACAGAGCAGTGGCAACAGTTGCCTACCAGCTATGTGCCATTACCTTCTGTGTAATTGAATTTGGGGTTAACTTACCATTCAAAATTATACATTTTTAAAATCTGAACATCTTTCCATGTTGTGTTGTTTGATGGGTTGCGTGTTTTAAAATGCTTCAATGGTGCCAACAATGTATGTTTTGTATGTTCCTGTGATGTCATTGTTATGCAAATCATTATTTTTGAAACTTGAAAAATCCTACACCTTTTTGGTCACACAATGTTGGCAAGTATGCACTGTACGGCACACAAAAGATGCTTTACTTGCTGCAACTACCAACTTTCCAAAGTAATAGCCGAGCTTGTATCTTGAAGCAGAAAACCTCCCCCACGTCCCATCTCTGGAGCTTAATTAAAGGTGATGCCGGGAGCGGATCCCGCAGCCTGCGAGGGAGGGGGGTGGGGAGGGGGATCAATGCTGTATCGATCCTGTTCACTGAGAAGGTGCTGTATGGACTCGGGGCGATGGCAAGAATGGGGTGTGAAGTCTCTATCGCCTACTTTGTCACACAGCCCTCCTCGGTCTGAGTGATGACACCGGATGCGGTCAATACCCGCGAGCGCATTTCACACCCTGGGCGCGCCCCCTAAGCGCAGGAAAAACAGGCGGCCGCCAATCCGTGTCACGTGCAGGCTCTTATCTGAACAGACATGCGCAGAAGGGCCAGCAGATAACCGGTGCAAGGAGCAGCACTGCTTACACTGGCAACATCCATCCTTTCAACGGCACTTCCCGCCACTTGCATTCATGCCCTGAAAAAGCAACTGTTTGGGCGGCAAGGAAGGCCGAGGAGAGGCAGGACACAGTGATCATTTTGGAAGGCAATTGGCTGCATTTATTTATTTGCCAAATTCGACAGCAGAGAATGCACGTCATTCAAACAGATTCCAGATCTTCCAAAGCCCATCCCTTAGCCTTAGGAAGACATGAGAGAGCGGTTCTGCTTATCGCCCCCATGCCCAAAGACCGGTCCTGGGGAAATGAAGATACCCCTGGGAGCAGTGGTAGAAGTGTACGAAAAGAAGTAGTGGAACGTGTTCCCTGCTGGCCTGCTCCCGCTCCCCACAGACCCCATCGCAACGCCCCCTCCCACTTGCAATTCAAACTCTCAAACAATCACACCTGCTGTTTAAGGGAACGTTCAGTGCAGTGTACGGAAAGGTGCAAGTTTCAACTTCTTCCTACACTTTTATTTTAAAATGAAACCATTCCTGAACGGTCTCTTTTTAAAATAAAATTACAGGAACAGTAAAACTTAAATTTAAAAAGTAGAGGAGCACCGCTCCCAACCGCTCCTGATCACTTTGACCACTGCCTGTGAGGCAACCAAAACCCCCAGTCCAGTTCTGTCAGCCCCTGCGCGTCTTCCAGTTAAGCACTGTTCGGTAGGTGCCGGCCATGACTGCTTTATCGTAAAGCCCTGAGCCTTGAGACCCATCTAGGAGGAACATCTATCTACCATAATCCCCAAATGATTGGGAGCTATATAAGTTAAATGCAATGTGCTAAACCAAACGCTTGTTATGGGGGTCAGCTATTGGCATCAAGCCAGACCCAGGGGTGCTATGGGATACCAGCCCCCTGGAGGCCCAGTGCCTCAGGAGGTGACCAGGGGACACTCAGTCTCAAATAAGGGCAGGGCGGGCCATACCCTGGCCGTGCAGACCCTTCCCACCTTGTTGGCACGAGGGCCCCACGGCATGATGGCCTGAATGCCCGTGCTCACAGAGTATAGGCCTGCAGGTCTAAATGAGAGAGGGACTCAGTCGTTCCTCTTTGGGAGTCTGCAGCCATTCTGATGCACGTGACTGCAGCGGCTCCTTTCCTTAGCTTCGGCCATGACAGAGGCATGGCCCATCTTAAAAGGGCAATATACAAGGGAGGGCTACACACATCACTGCCCATTTAAAATGGGCAATACACTTGGGTGGGTCACACACCACACTCTTCCTTTTTCATAACAAACAAATATTGCTGAAACATAAATGATCCCCTCCCCCCATTACAGAACAACAATACGTACACCACTTGGGAATTATGGGGTGGGCAGATAATAGGATATGACACTGCTACGCACATGAGGACTCACCTAATTATAGACATCAAACACATATCAACACACTCTAAACCGAATGAGCAGGTGACAGTCATGTTTGGCGAAACGCTGATGGAATGTTGGCAGTTCTACCACCTCACACAAGACCCGTTATTAACCTGGGGTAAGTGGGACTTCCACCACTGAATGATGCCGTTTCTAGCTGCTGGCACCACATAGAGCATGCCTACAAAACTACGGGAGCACAGCTTCCCATCCATTTAACGGGGACCACTTTAAGCACATAATCTACATGCAGGCTCACAGCATCTAAACACATGTTTACTGTGTCTTCTCCGAGCACTTGCAGGACTGCAGGAGGCCAGTTCACTTTGCTTCAGTGTCCGCTCAGGATAGTCATTACCATGGGTACAGGTCTGTTGATGGTACAGTTCAAAGGCCGGAAAATCTGAACCTGGGGCACCAGGGGCCACATCGGCTTAGTCCATTGATGTTGGGGCAGGCAGTGAGATGCTGGTAGCATGGCGTCTAGGCGGCACCACATTCAGGCTCAGTCAGTCCCTTGATGTTGGGGCAGGCAGCGAGATGCGGGTAGCATGGCGTCTAGGCGGCACCACATTCAGGCTCAGTCAGTCCCTTGATGTTGGGGCAGGCAGCGAGATGCGGGTAGCATGGCGTCTAGGCGGCACCACATTCAGGCTCAGTCAGTCCCTTGATGTTGGGGCAGGCAGCGAGATGCGGGTAGCTAGGGTGTCTAGGCTGTGCCACCTGATGTTGACAGGGCATGGGGTGACAGCATGTTATTTACCCTTCTTTTTCTTGCTCATGCTCCCCCAGGCAGGAGTGTCACTTTATTGCAGTGGTACAGGAGGGCGCACAAGCACCCGTGCAGAGCTGCATCCCTCCTTGCTTGTTACGCCTCACTCAGGTGGCGGGTATCAGGGCCACAAAACGTTGGTTAGCCGGACACAGGTGGCTTGGTGTCTGGGCCACGTCCTCTCCTCCCCGGGCAGGAGTCACTGCTGTTGGTGGGGCAGTAGCCCTGGCCATGCCTCCTTCACCATCTTCCAAGCAGGACCATTGGGCAGTTGGAGTCCCAGTTAGGAGCTGGCAGGAAACGCACCTGGTGCCGCATCGGCCTGGGCCATAGATGATGGGCCTGGTTGGGCGACACTAATGGCAAGGTGTTAGGGCCACTTGCAGGGCAGGCAATGCGATCCTAGTACCAGGGCGTTGGGGCTACCTGCTGCTTAGGCCTCCCTCTGAGGCACGAGTGTGGGCAGGAAGCTGCCAGTAGCAGAGAGCGCACACCAGTGGCAGGTTGCTGTGCACACTTACTGTGCAAGTAGGGCAACACAAATGGCATAGCGTTGAGGTCACTTCTTATTCTCCCCACTGGCAGGGCACAGCCAACATCGGAGGGCACACAAGCCCACCTGTGGAGCTGCAACCCTCACAGGCTTCTGCATTTCTTGGGGGAGCTGTGCTGGCAGGTGATTACCATTTCTTTTTTTCTCCTCCAGTCCATTTCTACTGCTGGAGCAGTGCGCAGGGTGCAGGAGGCTCATGTGATCATGGATCGCAATGCTGATGAGCACAAGGGTAGCAGTTCCACGTTCAGAACAGTGCTGCCACTGTAGATGCTGAAAAACTCTGCTTTGATGCCACATGCCTACTTTCAATGCAAGCACAGAGTCCTTTCTTTTGCTTTATTTTCCCTTGTGTCCACGTGCCCACATGATGCGCTTTATCTTTTCACCTCCGGCAGCCCAGGATTTCTTTCTAACAGCGGGGCCATCTTAAAAGGGCAATACACATGGGAGGGCAACACACTTCACTGCCCATCTTAAATGGGCAATACAATAAGGTGGGTCACACACCACAGCGCTCACACCCTGACCCCATCCGCACCACTCCTGGCTCTTAATTCAGGCGTTGGCGGGGAACCATATATCCTAGCTGCTGCCCTCCTTGCTGCCAGGTCTCGGACAGCTTCCTCATCCTCTTATAGCGCGCCCAAGACCCTGGATGCCTGTGGCCTACCGGCGCCCAGCGGCCGCGCCTATTAATGATGTCACCCGTCACATGGTGGCCACTCCTCCCCATCCTCCTCTCTCCCTCAGGCTGCCACTATGCTCCTAAAGTTGCCGCCCACCCTGTTGCCATACCTGGCATGTATTATCTCCATCGCGATACCTTGACAAAGAGAGTTAGTTATTCGTTTTATAGCCCAGGGGAGATTCATGGAGGTAGTCTTCCATAAACTCATTCATGCCACTGCATGGACGTGTTTCACCTGTGGCTCGCCCTTCATCAGGAACCCCGACGAAGATAGATGCACGGGCCGAAACGTCAGCATTCCACATAGATGCGGTCTCGAAATGTACATAGAGTTAGTTTATTATGAAATAATAGCCAAGTATTCACCAAAAAGCACAATTTAGCAAAACTGTGGATGATAAAAGACTTGAGAATTGAAAAGCTGCAAACGCGTTTAAAACACTAATATCTTTCATTTGTATTCGCATCATTCATTCGGGCTTTACTGGTTTTCCATTTCAGACCCCCAAACAGTAGCCAACAGAACAAACGTAATCATTTAAAGTGTGAACCCCCCTATAGCTAAAGCCCGCGAATTCCACGTAGCACCTTTCACCACAGTGGCCTTTATGCATTGAGAAATGACAGAATGTCCCTGGGAAAGGTCCTTTCCTCTCATGCATCCTATTAACACCCTTGAACAGGGGCTGTTTCGAGCTTATTGAAGTTAAGGAACCACCTAACAATGGGCCATTGTTCAACATTAAGTCACAGCAGCCAAATGCCGCGACCTGGCGCTAACGAAATGTATCACAAATATAGGTGCTGTTTTTCTTACATAGTGCTGCTACAAACATATTGCACATGTGTGACAATCGTGACCTTTTCTCTTGGGACTATAGATAGTTGTGTAATCTAAGCTGCTGTACACAAATTGACATACATGGCTGTTCATATCATGTTGAATTAAAAAAACAATGACGGCAGTACCAACTAATTAAAACCACAAGGCCACAATTAAACGAAGGTATTCCCCAGTTGGCCTCACACATACCCTGAGATTGTGCAGTGGTGTGAGGATATCTTCATCGTAGGAATCTTTCTTCTCTTTTTTTTAGTGCGACACTGCTTAGGTATTGCCTTTAGCTGGTATGGCTGCCTTCCCTGTGACGCTCCCCTTAATCCCTTACATATTGCAGTGATCATGATAGTCAGAAAATCCCGCTTCCCATATCCCACCTTGCGTTATCCACATCTAATCGACATGACCTATTCTCACAGCGACGCAGCTCTGATGGGCAAAAAAGATCCTTTGGAAATAGACCCAATTTGCTACTGAAGATTCTGGGATGCCCGAGGCAATCATTGATAGACATTTAAAAGATTGTATTAATGGTTCAGTAGACACAATTTGGTCAATGATTTCTAAAGGGGCATCAGTATCTCTGATTTTAGACACGTTGAGATTTTTAGAATTTATGATATGATATGATAGGTTATCGGGGATCGAACCTGTGTTGCTCCTGTCATCTTGTTTCTAAGGTGAGCACAGTGCCCATGAGCTATCCTCCCGAGGCATTATAAGAATTGAAGAATGAACCATGAACTATCAAATCCATTTTAATTATGAAGGGGTTGTTTTGATCTGTGAAATCATTGTATAATTAATTGTCTGGTTCTGGTTTTTAAATACGTTCTCTTTTTGTGTAAAGGTTTTGATGTAACCCAATACACTAATAATAAAAAAATAATAATAATTGATATAATTAAGTGCAACGCAATATACCTATAGTAGCTGTTTCAAGCACAGGACACAGTATAGCTCTCTCTGCTCTCTTCCCTCTGCACGTTCTGTCTCTCTCTCTCTCTCTATCTCTCTCTCTCACTCTCTCTCTGGCCGAAAGTCGATTTATCATGTCTGCATTTGCCAGCACCACTCTACCAAATGAATACAGCTGCGTGACCAAAGAAAAACCCCATATATCTTGTATCGCAGTTTGTTCACGTCCCGTTTTCACGACAGGAAGTGAATACTATTAGACAAACTATTCCTGACATTAGGAAAAATCCGACAGGGTTCTATAAAGAGATAGAATCTGTTTTGCAGACCTCAGTGTTTACCCTAGACGACATTGATTTGCTATTCCCTGTACTCCTGCCTGTAGATTTGTGGAAACAAGTTAGAACTATAGACGATGTACCAGGGTTGGGAGATACATGGGCTAACATAGTTAGGCTTGATGGAGAAAGGCCAGCTGGTGAGAGACCACCTCAGGTGATACTAACTTTGCCTGACAGAATCATTGCAAAACTGAAAACTATAATCCCCGAAAAGAGAATTATTTAGGACAAGTTTACGGCCTGTGTCCAAGGAAAATCTGAGGGTGCTACCGAGTTCTTTAATCGGTTCGAACAGGCATTCTCGGATTTCAGTGGACAAGACTTAGGCACAGAGTCTGGGAAAAGATTATTTGTGGACAAATTTGTACGTGGATTGCTGCCTGACATCCAGTCACAAATTATGTCTTCTGAGAGCGCTTGGCAGGCGAAATCCCAATCAGAAGTACTGCACATGGCTCAGTACTACGAGAACCGTGTCAATAATGAAAAAGATAGAGTCGAGAAGAGAAAAGGTGATTTGAAGACTAAAGTATTGTTACAGCAAATTGTTAGAGGCCCCAGAGGGGGTAGTTTGCAGATTAGAGGTCAGTATGTTCCACAAGGGAATGTGCCCTTGGGTCCTGTGAATATTAACCAGTGTGCCTATTGTCGCCAGGAGGGTCATTGGCGTGCAGAATGCCCCGTCCTTCGACAGAGGTCGAATAACACATTTGGAAATATGGGTAGACGATCCAGAGGTCGCCCGGGTGTAGGGGGCCCTGGTAGAGGCCAGTTTTCACAGGATCCCCAACAACCTTTTTCACAGGATAATCAGACTTCGAGTGTGGATACTAGAAACATATTTGATCATCCTTGTGCTGCATATCTATCTGAAGAGCTTCTTTTTGATGATATTTTGTTTCGTTAGGATTGCCCAAAGCAGGGTTTGGAACCTACACCTATTCCCGTTAATGAGAAAGTTCCCTACGTTGAAATGGTAGTGGGAAATAGGAAACATCAATTTTTGATAGACACTCATTCTCGGGTTCCAAACATTCCACTGTCAGGGCAAACCAATGTTTCTGTAGGGTTTTCTGGCACACCAGTTGTTTGTCCGGTTTCTTCACCAGTACCTATTTCTTTGGGTCACTTTACGGACCACTGTCCATTTCTCTTGACTTCGAATTGTGGAGAGAATTTGCTTGGGTTGAATCTGTTGAAGGAATTAAATGCGGTAAAGTTTCAATATTGTTGCCAGGAGGTCGCCTATTTAGGCTATCTCCTGTCAAAGGTGGGAAGAAGATTGACACCTGAAAGAATAAAAGACATTTCTGGCATGTCTGTCCCAAATACACAAAAGGAAGTTAGAGCCTTGATAGGTATGGCTTCTTACTGTAGGTTATGGATCCCAAACTTCTCACTAGTGATAAAACCGATGTTGGCCTTGAAGAAGAAGGGTATTTCTTCGCCATTGCCATGGAATACGGAGCATCAACATTCATTCGAGTTGCTCAAGACTGCATTATGTTCGGCGCCAGTTTTGGGCACACCGAACTATGAGAAGGCCTTTGTGTTGTTTGTGCATGAATGTGATGGATGTGCTTTGGCTGTATTAACGCAGGAACATGGAGGGAAGAATAGGCCATGCGGTTACTACTCTTCCGCCCTTGATCCTGTTGCATGCGCTTTGCCAAGATTTTTGCGTGCTGTCGCTGCTGCTGCTGCGTCTGTAAAACAGAGTGAGGGAATGGTCCTAGGCCATGATATAACCCTGATGGTGCCTCACTCTGTAGATATTCTATTGAACAAAACCAAAACGCAACACCTCACTTCCGCACGACTGACAACATATGAATTAATCTTGTTTGCTCCCTACATTCAAATTAGGAGGTGCTGCGTTCTTAATCCGGCTGAACTCCTACCTTTCCCGCAAAATACTGTTTGCGGTGACGAAGAGTCACATGACTGCCTGTATACTACTGAACAAGATACAAAAGGCAGAGTTGATTTGAGGTACACTCCTTTGGATAACCCACAAGGGGAGCTGTTTTGTGATGGCTCCTGCTTCAAACTACTGGATGGTACATCCACAGCTGCTTATGCAGTCACTACATTGAGTACGGTTGTGGAGACCAAGAGAATTACGCATAACTGTGCGCAGGCCGCAGAGATTATAGCATTGACTCGAGCTTGTGAGCTTTCCGAAGGGCTAACAGTAAACATATATACTGATAGCCAGTATGCCTTTGGGGTGGCTCACAACTTTGGGAGACTTTGGTCAGAGAGAGGGTTTTTAACTTCGCATGGCACCAAGATCCAACATGGCTCCCTGATAGAGTACAATTGCTTTCAGCGCTTGTGCTCCCTAGTCAGTTAGCAATCATTAAGTGCGCAGCACATCGCAAGATTATAGATGATGTAGGGAAAGGGAATGCTTTCGCTGATCAAATAGCTAGACAAACTGCCTCTGATCTCTTCACGGAGATGTATGTTTCAAGGGAGACTGTAGATGCCTATGCAATGGATGAGGGTGTTGGGTCTGTACGGGATATCCAAGCCGATGCCACATTAGAAGAATCCAAGAGGTGGGCTGAGGGCTTGGGGAAACTCGATGATGATGGGTGTTGGGGGGACATGGTTGAAGGGAAATGGTTGCTTCCTAATGCCTATATAGTAATGATGGTTACCATGGCACACGCTCCCACACATGTGTGCGCTCAACAGATCACGAGAATGTTAGAGAAAGTCTGGGTAAATGATAAGATTTCAAAAATTGCCCAGCATTACGTCCCAAATTGCATGATTTGCCTACAACACAATGTGGGAAAGGGGACAGCAACTCCAAGAGGTAGCTTTGGGCCTCCTTCTGTCCCATTTGAAGTGATCCACTATGACTTTATTGAAATGGAGCGATGTAACAATCTAAAATATGTCCTTGTGGTCATTTGCGCCTTTAGTAAGTGGGTCGAGGCTTTCCCTGTTAAAGACGCTACAGCCATGACCACTGCAAAGACCATGTTAAAGGAATTCTTCCCACGGTTCGGTTTGCTGAGAGTTATCTGGTCGGATAATGGTCCGCATTTTATCGCTGCTGTAATTCTACAGATATGTACGGCATTGCAAATTGACAAACAATTCCATTCGGCCAGATATGCTCAGAGCGCCGGATTAGTGGAAAGACACAATGGTATCATAAAAATCAAGCTCCCTAAGACGTGTGCCGGCACCAAACTAAAATGGCCGGACGCCTTACCGATCGTGTTACTTTCAATGCGGACAACCCATCAAACTAAGACTGGGCTCTCTCCCTTTGAGGTGGTAATGGGGAGACCTGCTAATATTTGGGGTTTGCCTAAAAGCTGCGCATTGCGCGATGTAGAAAATGTACTTCTCTCCGACTACTGTAACCAGTTAACTAAAAACCTGTATTTCATTTATCACCAGGTGGTTTCAGCTTTACCTGTACGGTTCACGGGCCCAGGACACGATATACAGCCTGGAAGTTGGGTCCTAGTGAAGGCCTATGAAAGGTCTTCCTGTCTCGCTCCTCGTTGGAAGGGACCCTACCAGGTGCTGTTGGTCACTCGGACAGCAGTGCGGGTGGCTGGAAAGAAACACTGGATCCACGCGACACATGTCAAGAAACTTCCTCACCCGACGCCACACGTTACAGAAGAAGCAGAACCCCTCGCTGATGCTACAGTCCCTGATCTTGGAGTAGGAAACAGCGCTGTGAGTGCATCAGAGAATTTCTCTGAGCCCGTGGAGCTTGGGGAACAGTCCATTTCGTCTCCGCACTCTTTTGAAAAATCACTTCCAGAAAATACTGTTTCAAGCTCTGCGACTTCTGTCGCCTCTGATACGTCGCTTCCCTCAGGAAGTGACGACACCTTATTTTCAGACCAAACAATCTTGGGTACCACCAGGTACAACCTTCGACGAAGAAAATAGAACTACGGCACGGGTTTTTCCGTGCATTTGAGAAAGAGAAGTGATCGAAAGTTTTGTATAAGAAAGTTTCTGTTGAACAAAAGGGAAAAAAGGGATTCTGCTGGCTAGGGTTGGGAAGGACTAAGAAATTGCGCGACCGTAGCGTCGCCAGCAACGAACATTGGGGTCGTCGATTGAGGAACTACAATACCTGCCACCTCCACTGCTGCTCCCCGCACTGGACTTGTGAATAAGGGTGTGACCAACTTGGACAATGAACAATGTGCCTGGGCCCCGAAAACGTACTGCTGTGTTTTGATAACGATAATTGTTATTTTCGCAATTACTGCTGTAGGACTTTGGTACTTTGAAGAAATCTATCCTCTAAAACCTTTACTACCGACCGAGATTGTACCGACTGCTTTGACTCCCTCTGTACACCTTCACACTCTGTCCCCTGACCTGGCAAGGGACCCTAGAGCAGTAACTTATTTATGGAATGGTTAACCTGCAGAAAGGCTGGACAACAGGCTGGAGAAATGTATAAAAGCCTGACTGTTTCAATGAATATTTGCACTCACTGAGCACACCGAACCACGCCGGAGTTCGCTGTGTTGTACTGAGGGTCGATAGCTATCTGAATTTTGTTCTGTTCGTTTGTAACTGGATTCAGTATAAAATAAAGTACTTTGTATGTTCCTTTGAAACCTGTGTTTGGTGTGTTTCCTTTTTGGTTACCCTGCCTCATATTATTTCCTTGTTTTCACAGTTGGCGCCCGGAATAGGGACCCTCAAGATTGATGCCGGATTATTGAAGGTTGACGCACGCTATTGGACCGGGATCGGACGGTGTGATATAACGGGCCCGACTGAACGAGACGCGACACCTCAACAGCGCTGCACGATCCGTTCCCTGGACGATAGCCGTGTGGTCTGAGACGGCATCTTGACGAGGGTCAATTTTTTGAGGCGGGCAGATTTGCCGAAATCACCATACACAAGGTAAAATTCGTTAGGTAAGTCCTTTGTAAACCGATCGGTCCTCCTTAGGTTTGGTCAGGTGAGTCGTTACCCGACTCTTAATTCAACCCTGACAATTTGAATTTGGCGCATTGTATCTGCAGACACAATTATTGACCAGGTAACACCGAGTATTTGAGAAATGCCTGGGAAATTGCCTAGCTGCTTTAGGGCATTATTCCGCAGCGATAGACAATCTTTGGAATTTAACCGTCCAGCACCACAAGAGGGGTCACCGGCATGTACTATGTACTGTAAGCATGGCATTGGAAGTGTAGTATTTAATAAAATTTGGCACAGACAAACCAGACATGCCTCCGAACTTCAGTGGCCAGTCAATGGTAGTTTTGAGATCCCTCGTATTGAATATTTAGAGTCAGTCTTGTTAAAAATGAAGGCCAGACCTGCAGCATTTGATGTTTTGCAAAATTGGAAAAGAGAAGCGTTGCAGCAGCTTAAAAGTAGGGAAAAACATGTGCGCTGTCATAAAACAAATGCTGAAAAGGCGTTGTTATATGATCAGGACAAACAGTCTGAGTCGGTTAGGAATATGGACAGGGCTTTCTCACTCGGTATTCAGAAAATCTATCCTTCTAAAGATCTTCATGTTTCTGATGAGTTTATCGACAAATTGTTAAATGAACGAAGGCCTGGTGCCTCTGCACCACCTCCGTATGTTCCTCTTCCTCCTGCTGTACCTCTTCCTGCTGTTATTCCTGCTCTTCCTGCTCAACCTGTTGTTCCTATTCCTCCGGTTGTTGTTCCTCCACCTGCTCCTCTGCCTCTTCCCATTGCACCAGTAATGGTACCTCCATTGAATTTGCCTGCACCCTCACTCCCAAGTAGTTCTGTACCGCTTGTAGTTGATTAGGATGCGGGGTCGAGGATTGTTACTCGTAATATTGTTCCTACAGAAAAGAAACAGGATTTGTTTGCATGGGCTAAGCATTGCATGGAGAGAGATGATCGAGCTAATGTTCTTGCCACACTTTCTAATATGGATAGTTTTCCTGAGAAAAATGTTTTCATTGAAGGTTTAGGGATTCATTTATGTGTAATGTGGGGTAAATTAAATAATGCAGACCTCCCACAGGGGTTGAGGGACCTGAATACTTTAGCGTTTTCAAGAGACACTCTGGAGAAGGTACATGAGCATGTTGAGAGGATATTTGAGTATAGAAAGGAGTTGGAAAGGTTACGGAATGAGGATTATGAAGAAGAAAGTATGTATGTACAGAAACGATTTTCTTCCGTGTCGTAAATCGACATCTGAGGAGGCGCGAATTTGTACAAAAGATGCGATTAGATGGATTTCAGACATATCGATAACTCCAGTTGAGGTATATGACACATACAGTCAATATATGCTAGAAATGCAGAGGAAAGTGATACAGGTAATGGTAGAGTACCTGCAGGATGAATGTTTAAAGAGAAAGGTTAGTTGTCCCACAGAGTTATTGAGCATTTATAAGAGAGCATTTTCACTTGACACTTCTTCAACTGCTTTAGCGCTCGACTTAGCTCTGTTGCTTAGTAAGCGTTCGGAGTTGCCTACATCTCAGTTGCCTATGAGAGAGGTTCCTCCAAAGGTTGAGATTCCTGCTAATGCTGCAGCAGGTACACCTGCTGTGGACATTCCTGCACATTATGTATCGCAGTTTGTTCACGTCCCGTTTTCACGACAGGAAGTGAATACTATTAGACAAACTATTCCTGACATTAGGAAAAATCCAACAGGGTTCTATAAAGAGATAGAGTCAGTTTTGCAGTCCTCAGTGTTTACCCTAGACGACATTGATTTGCTATTCCCTGTACTCCTGCCTGTAGATTTGTGGAAACAAGTTAGAACTATAGACGATGTACCAGGGTTGGGAGATACATGGGCTAAAATAGTTAGGCTTGATGGAGAAAGGCCAGCTGGTGAGAGACCACCTCAGGTGATACTAACTTTGCCTGACAGAATCATTGCAAAACTGAAAACTATAATCCCCGAAAAGAGAATTATTTAGGACAAGCTTTCGGCCTGTGTCCAAGGAAAATCTGAGGGTGCTACCGAGTTCTTTAATCGGTTTGAACAGGCATTCTCGGATTTCAGTGGACAAGACTTAGGCACAGAGTCTGGGAAAAGATTATTTGTGGACAAATTTGTACGTGGATTGCTGCCTGACATCCAGTCACAAATTATGTCTTCTGAGAGCGCTTGGCAGGAGAAATCCCAATCAGAAGTACTGCACATGGCTCAGTACTACGAGAACCGTGTCAATAATGAAAAAGATAGAGTCGAGAAGAGAAAAGGTGATTTGAAGGCTAAAGTATTGTTACAGCAAATTGTTAGAGGCCCCAGAGAGGGTAGTTCGCAGATTAGAGGTCAGTATGTTCCACAAGGGAATGTGCCCTTGGGTCCTGTGAATATTAACCAGTGTGCCTATTGTCGCCAGGAGGGTCATTGGCGTGCAGAATGCCCCGTCCTTCGACAGAGGTCGAATAACACATTTGGAAATATGGGTAGACGATCCAGAGGTCGCCCGGGTGTAGGGGGCCCTGGTAGAGGCCAGTTTTCGCAGGATCCCCAACAACCTTTTTCACAGGATAATCAGACTTCGAGTGTGGATACTAGAAACATATTTGATCATCCTTCTGCTGCATATCTATCTGAAGAGCTTCCTTTTGATGATATTTTGTTTCGTTAGGATTGCCCGAAGCAGGGTTTGGAACCTACACCTATTCCCATTAATCAGAAAGTTCCCTACGTTGAAATGGTAGTGGGAAATAGGAAACATCAATTTTTGATAGACACTCATTCTCGGGTTCCAAACATTCCACTGTCAGGGCAAACCAATGTTTCTGTAGGGTTTTCTGGCACACCAGTTGTTTGTCCGGTTTCTTCACCGGTACCTATTTCTTTGGGTCACTTTACGGACCACTGTCCATTTCTCTTGACTTCGAATTGTGGAGAGAATTTGCTTGGGTTGAATCTGTTGAAGGAATTAAATGCGGTAAAGTTTCAATATTGTTGCCAGGAGGTCGCCTATTTAGGCTATCTCCTGTCAAAGGAGGGAAGAAGATTTATACCTGAAAGAATAAAACACATTTCTGGCATGTCTGTCCCAAATACACAAAAGGAAGTTAGAGCCTTGATAGGTATGGCTTCTTACTGTAGGTTATGGATCCCAAACTTCTCACTAGTGATAAAACCGATGTTGGCCTTGACGAAGAAGGGTATTTCTTCGCCATTGCCATGGAATACGGAGCATCAACATTCATTTGAGTTGCTCGAGACTGCATTATGTTCGGCGCCAGTTTTGGGCACACCGAACTATGAGAAGGCCTTTGTGTTGTTTGTGCATGAATGTGATGGATGTGCTTTGGCTGTATTAACGCAGGAACATGGAGGGAAGAATAGGCCATGCAGTTACTACTCTTCCGCCCTTGATCCTGTTGCATGCGCTTTGCCAAGATTTTTGCGTGCTGTCGCTGCTGCTGCTGCGTCAGTAAAACAGAGTGAGGGAATGGTCCTAGGCCATGATTTAACCCTGATGGTGCCTCACTCTGTAGATATTCTATTGAACAAAACCCAAACGCAACACCTCACTTCCGCACGACTGACAAGATATGAATTAATCTTGGTTGCTCCCCACATTCAAATTAGGAGGTGCTGCGTTCTTAATCCGGCTGAACTCCTACCTTTCCCGCAAAATACTGTTTGCGGTGACGAAGAGTCACATGACTGCCTGTATACTACTGAACAAGATACAAAAGGCAGAGTTGATTTGAGGGACACTCCTTTGGATAACCAACAAGGGGAGCTGTTTTGTGATGGCTCCTGCTTCAAACTACTGGATGGTACATCCACAGCTGCTTATGCAGTCACTACATTGAGTACGGTTGTGGAGACCAAGAGAATTACGCATAACTGTGCGCAGGCCGCAGAGATTATAGCATTGACTCGAGCTTGTGAGCTTTCCGAAGGGCTAACAGTAAACATATATACTGATAGTCAGTATGCCTTTGGGATGGCTCACAACTTTGGGAGACTTTGGTCAGAGAGAGGGGATTTTTAACTTCACATGGCACCAAGATCCAACATGGCTCCCTGATAGAGTACAATTGCTTTCAGCGCTTGCGCTCCCTAGTCAGTTAGCAATCATTAAGTGCATAGCACATCGCAAGATTATAGATGATGTAGGGAAATGGAATGCTTTCGCTGATCAAATAGCTAGACAAACTGCCTCTGATCTCTTCACGGAGATGTATGTTTCAAGGGAGACTGTAGATGCCTATGCAATGGATGAGGGTGTTGGGTCTGTACGGGATATCCAAGCCGATGCCACATTAGAAGAATCCAAGAGGTGGGCTGAGGGCTTGGGGAAACTCGATGATGATGGGTGTTTGGTGGACATGGTTGAAGGGAAATGGTTGCTTCCTAATGCCTATATAGTAATGATGGTTACCATGGCACACGCTCCCACACATGTGTGCGCTCAGCAGATCACGAGAATGTTAGAGAAAGTCTGGGTAAATGATAAGATTTCAAAAATTGCCCAGCATTATGTCCCAAATTGCATGATTTGCCTACAACACAATGTGGGAAAGGGGACAGCAACTCCAAGAGGTAGCTTTGGGCCTCCTTCTGTCCCATTTGAAGTGATCCACTATGACTTTATTGAAATGGAGCGATGTAACAATCTAAAATATGTCCTTGTGGTCATTTGCACCTTTAGTAAGTCGGTCGAGGCTTTCCCTGTTAAAGACGCTACAGCCATGACCACTGCAAAGACCATGTTAAAGGAATTCTTCCCACGGTTCGGTTTGCCGAGAGTTATCTGGTCGGATAATGGTCCGCATTTTATCGCTGCTGTAATTCTACAGATATGTACGGCATTGCAAATTGACAAACAATTCCATTCGGCCAGACATGCTCAGGGCGCCGGATTAGTGGAAAGACACAATGGTATCATAAAAATCAAGCTCGCTAAGACGTGTGCCGGCACCAAACTAAAATGGCCGGACGCCTTACCGATCGTGTTACTTTCAATGCGGACAACCCATCAAACTAAGACTGGGCTCTCTCCCTTTGAGGTGGTAATGGGGAGACCTGCTAATATTTGGGGTTTGCCTAAAAGCTGAGCATTGCGCGATGTAGAAAATGTACTTCTGTCCGACTACTGTAACCAGTTAACTAAAAATCTGTATTTCATTTATCACCAGGTGTTTTCAGCTTTACCTGTACGGTTCACGGGCCCAGGACACGATATACAGCCTGGAAGTTGGGTCCTAGTGAAGGCCTACGAAAGGTCTTCCTGTCTCGCTCCTCGTTGGAAGGGACCCTACCAGGTGCTGTTGGTCACTCGGACAGCAGTGCGGGTGGCTGGAAAGAAACACTGGATCCACGCGACGCATGTCAAGAAACTTCCTCACCCGACGCCACACGTTACAGAAGAAGCAGAACCCCTCGCTGATGCTACAGTCCCTGATCTTGGAGTAGGAAACAGCGCTGTGAGTGCGTCGGAGAATTTCTCTGAGCCCGTGGAGCTTGGGGAACAGTCCATTTTGTCTCCGCACTCTTTTGAAAAATCACTTCCGGAAAATACTGTTTCAAGCTCTGCGACTTCTGTCGCCTCCGATACGTCGCTTCCCTCAGGAAGTGACGACACCTTTTTTTCGGACCAAACAATCTTGGGTACCAGCAGGTACAACCTTCGACGAAGAAAATAGAACTACGGCACGGGTTTTTCCGTGCATTTGAGAAAGAGAAGTGATCGAAAGTTTTCCTTTGTATAAGAAAGTTTCTGTTGAACAAAAGGGAAAAAAAGGGATTCTGCTGGCTAGGGTTGGGAAGGAC
This sequence comes from Ambystoma mexicanum, assembly GCF_040938575.1. Classification (NCBI taxonomy): domain Eukaryota; kingdom Metazoa; phylum Chordata; class Amphibia; order Caudata; family Ambystomatidae; genus Ambystoma; species Ambystoma mexicanum. The sequence goes on from NC_090927.1 coordinate 160,894,162, forward strand.
TAAGAAATCGCGCGACCGTAGCGTCGCCAGCAACGAACATTGGGGTCGTCGATTGAGGAACTACAATGCCTGCCACCTCCACTGCTGCTCCCCGCACTGGACTTGTGAATAAGGGGGTGACCAACTTGGACAATGAACAATGTGCCTGGGCCACGAAAACGTACTGCTGTGTTTTGATAACGATAATTGTTATTTTCGCAATTACTGCTGTAGGACTTTGGTACTTTGAAGAAATCTATCCTCTAAAACCTTTACTACCGACCGAGATTGTACCGACTGCTTTGACACCCTCTGTACACCTTCACACTCTGTCCCCTAGAGACTCCCAACATAGACAAAAGTATCATAATAACACTCTAATTATAGTAATGAATGCAACACATGCCATTTTTAATAAGAGTAATTGTTAGATTTGCACTCATTTACCGCAACATGGGAACAAGGGACTGGGATGGTATATTCACCCTTTACCTTTAACGACTGCTTGCTATGCCTCTCTTAGAGCACTATTCTTTGGCCGTTGGAATGATAGCATCTCAGGGAACTTTGGTGGAACTAATTTGAATGATTTCGAGAAACGTGAATTAACTCCTCTGGGATGCTCGCTTTTTGCAAATAGAAGTAAACCTAATGTCGCTTCTATTAGGCCGTCTGATAAACTGTCTCTTCCTTTTCAAACTTTAATTTCCTTTAAAATGGCTCCGATAGGCAATAAGGACGCCATGCCTCCTTCTTACTCTATAAATCATAGCCCTGACTCGGTCCCCTTTTGTGTACCAAGAAATGGCACTCGGCCAATGAGAGATTTTGAAGGTTGTATGAACATTGTAAATTTGACTGGAGAAAACAGGCCTCTGTATGTAGGGGGGCCTGTTTATTTTGTTTGTGGTAGTTTAGCATTTCCCTGGTTGCCCAAGGATTGGCAGGGAACCTGTTATTTAGGAATCCTGTTACCCGGGGTATTTGTAGCTAGTACATTGGAGGTTTCTAAGGCTCGCCCACGGCGGGACAAGAATGGAGATACCCCTGGGCAAGTATTGGGAGATATAGCAAAATCAGTTGTGCCCTTTCGGGGACAAATAACAAACTCTGAGAACATTAGGGGATTAGCAAGGGTACTGGAGAGAACGATCAACCGGAGCACGGACATACTCTACAATATGACACTAGAACAAAAAGCAATAAGATTGGTAGCACTCCAAAATCGGATGGCATTAGATGTCATTCTGGCAGAACGAGGTGGAGTATGCAAATTAGTGGGGTCCGCTTGCTGTGTTTTCGTACCAGATTCCTCGCCGACAATTTTTAAGGCAATACAGAATCTGCACATTCTTAGTTCAGAAGTGCATGTTCCCGAGGGAAATTGGGATCTTAGCGCTTGGTTCTGGGACTTCTTGCGGTCTTGGGGTTGGAAAGTGCTTTCAGTCTTGCTGATTATTTTGGGAATTCTGCTATTTCTTTGTTGTTGTATCCAATGTCTACCAAGTATATGTTCAATGCTAGGGGGATGTTGCGCTCAGGCGATAGGTACAATAGGACATAAAGTGTATGCCCCGGATAAAACCTCTAAGGAGTATGTACTGAAAGAGATCTTAGTAAAAGATCTAATGGCGATAGATATTTCTGACAGCTATTCAGGGTGTATGGACGATGACACATGGAGTTATTTGCAGGGAGATCAGAAGTAGTTTAGCACTTGGCATAGGTCAAAAGGAGGTTTTGTCAAACTAGAAATGATAATGTGCCTCCTATTGCTATGAATATATGTATATTGGCCTACGCCAAGCTGCTAACAAGCTGCTTATAAACTACATGTGAATAAACTCGCATTGCAAGGTCTTCACCTTAGAAACCATGTAAACTGTCATTTTGGGTCAAGCCGCCATTTTAGGTTTTCTTGCTCTATAAAGTCACCATGTGAGCTAAAATGGTAGCCTATGTTATTCAGAACAGAACTCGATTGTCATGACCTCTGTACAGCTAATGTATAACTTGCCTGCAGACCACTTGTTAGGGTCATGAGCTGAGACCTTGTCCTTCTGCTGACCTGTGTGCAATGGATTACCTGTATCACCGAAACTGATCTATAATTGAATGAGAACACCTGCTTAACTACATTGTATAAACTAAGTCCCGCATTGTAATGTTATGCCTAGAGCATACATTATTACCATTTCTTCTTGTTAATGTATAAACCTAAGATGAACTAGATTTGACCTGGCAAGGGACCCTAGAGCAGTAACTTATTTATGGAATGGTTAACCTGCAGAAAGGCTGGACAACAGGCTGGAGAAATGTATAAAAGCCTGACTGTTTCAATGAATATTTGCACTCACTGAGCACACCGAACCACGCCGTTGTTCGCTGTGTTGTACTGAGGGTCGATAGCTATCTGAATTTTGTTCTGTTCTTTTGTAACTGGATTCAGTATAAAATAAAGTACTTTGTATGTTCCTTTGTAACCTGTGTTTGGTGTGTTTCCTTTTTGGTTACCCTGCCTCATATTATATCCTTGTTTTCACACTCCGTCCCCAAGTACTGCACGAGTAAGAGCGAAAACACTACTCGAGCAATCTTTGAGGCCACAGGTGTAGAGTGTCGTCAGCCTGGAACCAGGAACGCCGGAAGAACCCCCTGACCACTGTAAGGCAATGAAGGGTTATGTTTAAGCAGTGATAATTGACAACAATGGTGAGGACAGTAGTGATAATGTAACAATGTAACAGCAGCTTACCTATAGTGGGCAGATGGGAAGTTGTAGGCGTAGGCAGGTAGTATGCTGACAGCAGCAGCAGGCTGAGGTGTTCTGATGGCACTCTGGGAGACACCTGAGTTAGGTATGGAACAAGAATATAATCCGTGATCAATCCAAAATACAATCCGAGGTCAGGAGCCAAAAGACAGAACTGGAAACAGGGAAATCCAAGTACCAAGTCCAATATCAAAGCCAGTGGTCAAAAGTCCAGATGATCAGAGAGCACGCTGAAATCCAGGTATGGGAAATCCAAAGACAGTCCAAGCAAACGTTCCGTTATCAAGGTAGTACTTAATAACAAAAGTAATCCAAACGCCAAGCAGTGCTCCGTGAAGAAGCTGTGAAGCAATGTTTCCGCGTTTGCTCGCCCCTTTTCAATACGAGTATGGTCATGTGATGCAGTCACGTGACCGCAACTGCGTGTCACGTGCAATGCAATGCAGACAGGGCGTTGGTGTTGCGGGTGTCTTCCGGGCATGTGATGCGTGGGTTACCCTACGCCCTTGTTTTGCCGCAGAGCGTGAAGGAGTCGCCATGGCAATCGCCAGTGTGTAAAGGGGCGTAAAGACACTGGTCCACCAGCCGGGAGATCTCTGCGGCTGTGCTGCTGCTGCTGCTGTCGCTGCCGTTGGGTATGCATGTGGGAACTGGGAACAGTAACAGGAGAGCGATTGGAAACGACAGAGGACATGACAGCTGGCCTTCAGATTTTGAGTGCTCTGGTCTCTGTATTTGGCCATCTTTGATCTGAGGCCAAGTACATAAACCACTATGCCATGGGGAGACGTTCATGGACTGTCCTCCCATCCTTTCCGCACCAGGCTTAGTGGACCCCTAAATGGAGGGCCAAATGGAAGATCAAAAGAACTAAACCCTATCCCACACTGTGGCACCTCCCGGTAGGCAAACGGAAGGCATTGAATATCCCATGTTCTCCTTAGGTGCTCTTCCAAGCCACCTATCATGCCCTTTAGGGTCTTGTTGAACCTCTCAACAGGTCCATTGATGTGTGGGTGAAAGGCTGTGAAGAACTTGTAAGTGTCTCCATATTCATCCCACACAGCCTTCATATACACAGATATGAAGTTTGATTCCTTCTCAGAAATTACTTCTTTCGGGAATCCCACATGAGAGAATATCCCTATCAAAGCTTTCGCCACCAATGCAGCGTTGATACTTCTCAAGGGTACAGCCTCTAGGTACCAGGTGTCTTGCTCTACTAGAACCAAAATGTACCGGTTCCCTGAGACGGTCTGGGGATCCAAAGGACTCACAATGTCCATGCCAACTCTCTCCAAAGTCTGCCCGACCACTGGTAGTGCAATTAAGGGAGCCTTTGCTGCCCTGCCAGACTTACAGGAAGCTTGGCAAGTCAGGCAGGACCCGTCGATCATGGGTTCTCTTCAGTTCAGTGATGCAGCAGTCATGGTGGCCCAGCAGCAGGCTGGCATCGAGTCGGGGTGGAATGGGAGGTAGCTGTGGTGCCGGATCGTCTACTCTCGCTGTGAGGATCGGGCAGTCACCAGGAGCATTGTCTGGAATGAATACACATAACCATTCCACAGCTGAACTGGGCCCACAGGGCTGTCACACGTGATATTAATGCAATGTGGCTGGGATAACTCTGTGAGATGCTGACCATTGCAGTTCTTTTGAACATTGGTGCATATCTTATCTGCAGCCCCTGCTTGGCTGAGACTTGGCGGACACTGCAGCTGTCAAGAGGATGCCTGTGGCCTCTGACCCTGCTCTGTGCCACCGGTAGAGCAGGTGCTGTGAATCAGGATACTGATGCATCAGGGCACAAGTACACACTATGCTTATGGCATGGAGCTTATGAAAGGGGAATCTGATTAGCAGACTTCCGTTTCAGAGATGAAATTACCCACATCATTTTATTTATTCATTACACATTTTATTAAAACAGGGCTTCTACACCCTTCCCTGGAGACAATTCTGCACAACCTATTGCCCAAAGAAATCAGATGTAATGAGAGATGAGTTGTCGCTCAGGGTTTTGATGGTAAGAAGGATGACAGTCATTTCCACGTGCTCAATGCCTCAATCTTGCAACTAACGAGGCGTTGAGCGGGCAATCCCTCAGACAGGCAGGGCAGCCTGCAAATGGAAGACATGCAACATTCTGTCCTCCTTGGCAACAGGCCATAGTAAATCTTCCATGTAGGTACATTTCACAGTGAATAATATGTGAAGTACTGTAGACAGCCAGCAGCTACTCACAGCACTAATTCCTTCCTGTGCCCTGTCTGAGTTAATTGGATTTGAACCTACTTGTAGTGTCCTCTTTCTGTATCCTTTGCGCTAAGGGAGGACACAGTCCTCTGTCTATGGCGAGTGCCCAGGCTCGGCATGGGTAGACGGGGCTACCGCCAAATGTTTTGGCAGTTGCAATAAAAGAGGGACGCCATATTTAAAAGCAACGCCTCACCCACTCCATGAATCCCTCTGTTTCAATTGGGGCAGCCAGCGGGAAAGTAAAAGCACTATACACTTTTCAAGTGCTGGATGTCATTCTGCCTAGTGTATCCACACTGGTGATGTCAGACCCAGCACTCTACGTGGCTCGGCACTGTCTACACCTAACCACCTGACAGCACCCTTTTGCTGGGCATTGAGCAATAGGACAGATTATTTTTAATTGTATTTTCTATGTGTGCCCTCAGAGACATCCTTGCAGAAACCCTGCCCCAATGCACCTGCAAATATTCCTTGGTATTACTAGCAGGGATAAAATGGCCCTGGCACAAAATACACACGGTTTCAATGCGTTTTTTGGCAGCAGGGAAATGTGTGCCCTGCTGCTAATATCCGAGCTTCTGAGCAATAAGGCAAACATTGCCCCTGTGCAAACATGCATCAAAAGACTATGGGCCTCATTACGACCCAGGCGGCCACGGAATAAACAGGGCCGGTAAGGGTCCGGCCCCGTTCATTCTGGGCCACCCTATTACGAGGTCTGCAGCGGGACCGGCTAAGGAACACCTGGTCAGACCAAGCGTCCTTAGCGGGACCCGCTAGCAGACGAGGAAGCTAACAACAGGCCCATTATTAACGGGCCCGTTGTTTGCATCATCCCCATTCCCATTGAGCCCTATGGGGGCTCTAATGGGGATGTACCGGGTCTGGGTCTGGGTCCCGCGAAAGGGATTTACGGGGCCCTCCAAGGTTGGAATGGCCCGGTATGTCCCCTTTCGTGGGACCCGAACCTGGAACCCGGTATGGAGGTAGCTCCAGGTAGCGGCATGGCTACCTCCGTACTCGTAATGAGACCCCATGCATTTGCACTAGGGCAACTGCTGTCCTAGTGGTAATGCTGTGCAAAAATCCACTTGCATCAGAGCAGAGTATATGGAATCAGGCCCCAGGGGTAGCAGAGGATTACCAGTCCCAGTGCTTCCCACCTGCTGGACAGAACTCCAGCATCCTGCTAGACCAGTAGGCGCCTGATGTCTTGACATGCATGAAGCGTTTGCCAGTGTCATTCTCTTCTAACACAGCAGCCACTAATGCATTGATCCAGACGTTTATTAGATTCTGGGACTACTACCTATATCACCACACACGATCTTATATAGCATGTAGTGCATTACAAATATGTTATGTTATGTTAAGCGGCATTTGTGTAGCGCCTTTCACCATTGGTATGGTCTCAACGCGCTGTAGGCTGAACATCTTCGGGGACCGGAGTCCAGGTCAGTGGAGAGAGTCAGAGCAGTGAATAGTGTGTGTGTGTGCACTCTCTATGTGTGCAGCTAGAGCGAATATTTTTCGGGGTGGATAGCTGCATTCTAATTCTGGGAGTATCATTACTGAACAAAATGAATTAATAAACCAAGAAAGTCCTTGGCCTGAAATCCTCTATTCTGCCAATTAACATAGAGGAACCCCTTCACTGAGAGTACTGGCTAAAATACTCATAGCATCCTGCCGTAAAATAGGAACAAGGACAGCATTGACTATTTACATAGCGCACACCCCAAACTGAATCTACTCCAGGCGCTTGATTAATATGTGAGTAAAATGCCTCAATGAGCATCGGCCTAGATACAAACCATCATCCTGCAGGTCTTTGGTAGGATGGGGTAACCCAATGAGCTGTCTTGCTGCCTATCAGAGCATTGTCTGTGTTCCCGCCCTCTACCCAGCTGATTTAACTTCATATAGCGATGCGGTAAGACTTACAGACTATACTGGATGCATTGATGAGCACATCAACTTTTCATTTTTCTAGGTGCGGCTTGGCAATAGCATACATTTCATTTTTTTTCTCCAATCACACAAGTACATAATCTGGTGAAATAAAGAGTAATACAAATCATGTGTTAAGAATCATATATAGCGCTTCAGGCTGAATCCCTCATGCTACTAGGTGCTGTAATAATAGGAGTGATTAGTACCCAATTTAATGGCCCTGAATGTCCTTTAATGGCCCGAAGCTGAATGTGACACAGATGTCTGAGGTGAGCGCTTAACTCTCTGAGCTACCTTGCTGGCACCAACCTTTAAACAGGGTGAACTCAGTTGACTTGCCATGCAATGGCTTTGCAGATAACACAGAGGGGCGCAGAGCTCTCAAGTTTCACATGGCCATGCGTGAGAAAGACATCCAGGCCTGTTTTTGCTTAGACTTCTGGGAGTTGTAGTTTTCCTACATTTCAAGTGGGAAAGAAAAAACTACAAGTTCCAGAATCCAAAGGGCAACAAACAGGACTGATGGCCTTCTTGTGGACGGCCATGGGAAAATTGAGAGCTCTGTGGGCCAGAAATCCTTTTCTTCTTGCATTCAAGCTTTGCTTTGGGGGAGAAAGCGATCCTCCCAATAAATAGGGTGACTAGATGACCCCCTTGTAACCGGGACACCACCTTTTCCAGTTCTGGGGTTTCATGTTGATAGTGAGAGATGCCATTTTAGTTAACCTCAGTAGAAGCAATAATTGGCAAAGAAAGACAACAGCTTTCACTTAGTTAATGGAACTCCTTCATGTGGGCATGGCTCCTTCCAGGTCCCAGGAGGGGTAGGGACGCCGACTATATGGGCAAATAAATGGTACCATATATGTGCCAAGTCCTGGCACTCCCAACAACACCACCTGGAGCATACTAGCATGGTCGGCTGCATGCCACCACACCTACAGCTATAACATATGCTTGCCTCCCTCTGCCACTAAAGAGTCACACAGGAGATAAAGATAAGGTTGCCACTGAAACAGTACATATACGACGAAACTAACCGGGCTGCTAAAGTGCCACTTGTGAGCCAAAACAAAGTGCTGTAGTAAAGTGCCACCTATGAGCCAAAACTAATGGTGGTGCTAAACTGCCACTTCTGAGCCAAAACAAAGTGCTGTAGTAAAGTGGGACCTATGAGCCAAAACTAATGGTGCTGCTAAAGTGCCACTTCTGAGCCAAAACAAAGTGCTGTATTAAAGTGCAACCTATGAGCCAAAACTAATGGTGGTGCTAAAGGGACACTTCTGAGCCAAAACAAAGTGCTGTAGTAAAGTGCCACCTATGAGCCAAAACTAATGGTGCTGCTAAAGCGCTACTTAAGAACCAAACCTAATGGTCCCATTATATTTCCACTAATAATCCAACATTAACCCCTTAACTGCCAGGATATTATGCATACTCGTCCTTGGCATTTAGTGTTGCTAAAGTAACTGAGACTAATGGCGCTTCTAAAACATGACCCACGCCAGAAAACAATGGTGGTGATCAAGCGCCCCACGCGAGCCCAAAGAAATGGCTGTTCTAGCATGCAACCTAAAACCCAAGGTAATGGTGCCACTCCGGCGTCACCTATATACTAAAGCTAGCAGTGGGTCCAAAAGCCACATCAGCTGACATTAACGTGTTACTAAAGCACCACCAATAGGCAAAAGGTAACAGTGGCGCTAGAACCACTTCTACCAAAACTAATGGTGGTGCGAAAGGATAGAGCCCGTGATATGATATGGCATTTATAACGCGCCTATACACAAATGTTTCAAGGCGCGACGAGGCAGGGGAAGAGGAACAGAGGGAGGACAGAGACGACGATCTAACTAGGCTAAGTGACATTGAGAACGCGCAAGTGCACGGGAGGGGGAAGGGGAAAAGTACAGGGGTATGGGAGAGGGGGCAGTGCAGTGCATAGGTTAAACAGTACATAAAAGACACTACATGCATAAAAAGTGCGCCAGCTTGTGGCAAGTGCAAGGGTAAGTGCAGACATCGGGTGCCAAGTGCTGGTAGGGGACTGAAGGGATACAGAAACAGTCCCTGAGTGGAAGTGTTGCCAGGGCGGCAGTGCAGGTGTTCCTGCCCCCACTCTGCTACCCCTCTCTCTTCCAATGATCTGTACCAACAATAGAGACAAAACAAATGCCAACACCACATAGAAGACGGGCACAGGGCCGGGGAAGAGGTGGCCCAGGGAAATGGAGTCATGTGATCATCCAGCGAAAAAAACACACCTGACACTACCTTCCTTGACCGTTCCATAGGTGTGACAGCTACTGTACACAGCTCTTCATAGTGGTAGAGCCTGCCATGAGCCTCTCGCACAACCAATACACACGTGATGTGATAGGTTATTTATAACACACTAAATACCCAGAGGTTTCTAACTTGTGGGATCGAACTTGTGGTGCTCTGTATCGTCTTCGCCCCTGAGCTATCCTCCCGAGACACTGAAAGTAACAATCATACAGAATCACAATAACTTGCAAACTGAATGAAAATGTAGAAAAAAAAGTGACAGCCCATAAATCGCTTTGTTTCCCCAATACCTGATATTGAGAATTATGTTACTGGCATTCATTCTGGCATTTCCTTCTGAACACATATTTCAGCTGGCATCCAGGACCAGAAGTGGAGGGCATCCAGTGATAGCGTCGCCATGAAAATGGCCGCCAGGTGCCGACATTTCCTTAAAAATGCACCCTCGAGCCAATCAAACACTTTCCCCAAATATTCTAGGATTGGAGTTACAAATATATAATTATACCCCTGTATAATATGTGGGGAAAGAATGTTAGTGGTCAGGAAAAAAGAGTCGCCTTCTTGGTAACATTTTCACACTGAGATTGTCACATGGAGCCAAGAAGAGCTTAAAGAGGGGATGGTGAGGGTAGCCGCCACCCTCAGAATCCTTTCATAACCTGATGCACATTCTCTTGTGCCTTCAAAGTTGAGAAATAATATTTGACGTCGCCCCAAGAGGAACCCTATTCCCCCCTCTGGCACCAAAACATGTCTCCGCTACTGTCCAGCACGGTGTCCGGTCATAGTTTTGAAAAGAAAGGATCGAATGCCCTTTTTTCAAAACCAAAAGGACCGAAAAAAAATGTTTTTAATGCTTTTTTTATTTATTTATGTATATATTTTTTTAGTTTAGTATGCATAAAAAAGAAAATGGGAGGTTGTGGGGGGAACCCCCCCAATTAAAAAAAAAAAAAGAAACTAACAAAAAAAAGCATTCAAAACTTTTTTTTCCCGAACTTTTGGTGCTGACAAAAAAGGCATTCGAACCTGTATTTCGAACAGGTCACCTACAACCGTCCAGCACAGCGCGAGCCCAGGATTGGCAATACTGTTTGTGCCAGGAAGACCCCCACTGTTCTCTTCCTTTTCACACCCCATTTCACACTGTGTATACATTGGTTGGGAGCATCCCAAGAGATAGGCAGCGCACCAGCAGCCTTTACTCACTAAAACTACACAAATACCACCGGCAAAACAAGAAAGAGAGTACAAATACTACCAAGAAATAGGAAACAGGCGCATAGCGGCCTGGCCTACTCCTTCCACCCACACAACTTCACTGATATTAGTGGCTCAGCAATTACAGCAGAGCAAGCCACAAGAGACAGCTCCGCCACAATTCTTTGCAGGTGTGATGCATCTTTTCATCCGCACAAATTGCAAGAGGCAAAGGAATGTGGATTACAAAATTAGATATGTTTTAGCGTTCAAATATAAACAATAATCTGATTGGGAACGTGAAGTCATTTTCACTCACTAAAATGTTATTTTACTCCCAACATCAAAAATAGGGGGTACACTTATGTAACCTCTAAATACAATATGGAGCCCTTCCACAGACAACAATGTTACACTGGGAACACCAAGGTAGAAACATCACAGCTGCAATAGGAGTGGGATGGTAAAAAGGCTTCCTGGGGGCAGCAGATAGCATGAACATTTACTAATTCCCGCCCCATCCATGAGGAATAAGACATTTACACAATCCCCCACTATGCTAACAGACACTGGGCAATACTATTACCATGATGTAGGTTAGAATCCTAAGACAGCGTGCTAATACATTTCACGACAACACTCACGTGAGGAGGGATGCAATCATTTAAAGGTCTCCAATCAATGTTTATAACCTGCCTAGGATCAATGAATGGGATAATTAAGTCGTGAGGCGATGACGTTCTGACAAGGCTTGCGACAGAAAACGGTCAATGAACAGGTGGAATTACGGCACGCTCCTCTGAGTGCCATTCAGGCATTGCATTTTATTATTTGCTCAATTTGTTGGGAGGGGGTTTATGCTCTGGATTGTGGTCTACAGGCCTGAAGTGTTCTCAATGCAAAGAGCGAGACCTTTTCTGAGGAAGTCAAAAATAGCAGAATAAGAGTCGTCGTAATATAGAAATCTTATAGCAAAAGTAAGACTAATCGCAATAAAGAAATCTTACAGCAAAAGTAAGACTAATTGCAATATGGAAATCTTATAGTAAATGTAAGACTAATCGCAATATAGAGACCTTACAACAAAAATAAGACTAATCGCAATATAGAAATCCTATAGTAAATGTAAGACTAATCGCAATATGGAAATCTTACAGCAAAAGTAAGACTAATTGCAATATAGAAACCTTACAGCAATAAAAAGCTAATTGCAATATAGAAATCGTACAACAAAAGTCAAACTAATCGCAATATAGAAATTGTATAGCAAAAGTAAGACTAATTGTAATACAGAAAACTTACAGAAAAAATAAGACTAATCGCAATATAGAAATCTAATCGTAAATGTAAGACTCATCGCAATATAGAAACCTTACAGCAAAAATAAGACTAATCGCAATTTAGAAATCTTATAGTAAATGTAGTAAATGTAAGACTAATCACAATATGGAAATCCTCTAGTAAAAGTAAGACTATTGTAAAGACTGGAGGGGGTATCTGTACTCCTGCTCTCCATATGGCAAGGTCGAAGGACAGAGCACCCTTGCCAAGATTCTCTGTATGGTAGTATGGACAAGCAACAAAGGCTTAAGCTCTCAGGAGGTGAGGCAGTCAGGTTCGTAAGTACAGTGTAGTCCCCAAGCCCCCACAAAAGGAATGTCCACCCACAATGTTATGTGCTAACACAGTTCTTTATATACAAATAAGATTCAAGCTTTATGCATCAATTAATAACACACTTTTTACTATGGTAAGTCTAATATGGCAAATATATACAGTGTTTATGTGCTACCACATTTAGCTATTGATTCCTTTAAAATGCATCAACTACTGACAGTTATAATGGCATACACATCATGCGTCAATGTGCAATAGCATAGATTATAGGAAGGAAGGCAAGTTTGGTTAAACAGTGGTAGAATGGCTCTTTATCTACTAAGATAAAGTTCTGAGAGAGGGGCCCCACTTGGGCAACCTGTCATAAAGTGTATTAACAAACCCAGTCCATTAATGTTTAAAAAGTCTTGTTTCCAGGTTAAAATGTTCAACAACCTCAATGTACCTGAGATAGAAGAATGTCTTTGATGGTTTGTTTACAATCCCTCAAGGGTGGACTCCCTATAAGCAGGAGCCACAGGGTGTCAAGATTCCTCGAAGAAAAGTGAACACTTGCGTCAAGACTGCAGCTTCGACCTTCGCGGTGCTCTTCGACGATCGATCGTTGAAGTCCTGTGAAGATGAGGCATGTGGCCCACCTCGATGCAAAGAATTCCGGGCAGCAAAGAAGACTCAGTGAAGGATGGAGGCCCAGCAGTGGCTGTCAGGTGTTAGAAGATGCTTCAGCGATCCTCTGGCCTGTCGGTACTGCAGCCACAGCACATACCTCGGGATAGCTTCGATGATCGGGACTCGATCATGTGGTGGACCTCAGATCTTCACTCCATCAGCGTCTTTGTTGGCTTCGGGTGGTGGGAAACCCACTGGTGGACTTTCCTCGGTAGCCGACGACCTTGACTAACTCTGACAGGACAAAGCGGTCAATGGTGATGGAAAGGGAGACCTTTGTTCAATGTTCTTAGGCAAAGGTGGAGCATTGCGCCTCCGATCGTCGAACAGCAATGTTAAGTTGTCCCCACTTCTGGGCAACATGGCTCGACAGGCTTTCAGCAGTCACGGAAATCCTCTGAAACTCGGTTTACGGGAATGGACTGCTATGGCCTCATGTCCGGGTGCTTCCCTTCAAGATTCTTGGTGGACCTCTTCTCCGGTTGACAGCCTTCTTGGGACTGACTTCAAGTGTACACCGATGAAGATCAGCTTTTGCACGATGTTCCCTCATAGCTCCGGGAGAGGTCTCCTAGCCAGGTCCTCTCTCGCATCAGTCCTCGACAGACTCGACAGCTTTTAGATATCATTGAAGGAAAGTATCAGCAATTCTTCTTCTTCCAGCTTAGCTTCAAGGATAAGCAGCTTCAAGTTTCAATTTCAGCTTCTGAACCAATTGCGAAGTGAGAGGGACGAGAAATACACATCTGTCCCTCATTCACTCTGCCTGAGCTAGGCTCAGTCAGCCAATCACACAGAAGGGCATTCATGCAGGCAAGCAGCCAGTCAGGCTCACAGGCATTCAGACTTTTCACTTCCACAAAGACACCCATAACAAGGAATGTGGATTGGCGCAAGCACTTCGTCTTTCAGCACACTACACTGCATTCATGTCAGTTTCAGGAAAGGCTGTCTCATTCATTTTGTCCCACACACAGAAACCAGACACTCATAAGATAGAATGCATATTGGCCACCCACTCTATTCACTTAGGTCCCACCCCAATGGTGGACCCACAACATACAGTCACTGGGAAGGCTCCAACCAGTCTGGTCTGGACTTCCCCACAATACCAGCTATGGTTCTTCAACCCAACAGTCAGTCAGGGGAAAGGGACAGAGTCAAGGCTTCTCAGGACTTTTCGAACACAAAGTAACAGGCAATTGAAACCAAGAGGCCAGAGAGGCCATCTTGCCATCTATCAGGAATCCACTGATTCCTATGGCAGGACCTCGGTATTCCAAAATGGAGGATACTCAGAGCACCTGTCAAATTCAGCATAGAGTTGCCACAAACCCATACCCTGCTATGTGGGCAATACACAGGTGTCCAAAAACATACACTAGGGGTACAGGCTTGTACCCCTACCCATGGGTGTTGTACGGGTATTCAAAGGGTCTCTGTTCACAATGATCAAAACGAGGAAGAGTTGCAATGCCAGGGGTCCAAACTGTACTCCCTATGAAGAAAACAACACAGCATACATATGATAAGGGAGTTCAGGACATGGAGGCCCTGTTCCTCCACTGCCTTTCCAGCATCACAGTCACCCCCCACCCCAGATTGTGGTAAGGGTGGTCTAATGTCCCACAAGATTGACACCCTCATCCAGACGTTCAACACACCTTCTGGAAAGGCCATTTGCATTATCATGACACTTCCCTGGTCTATGCTCAATAGTGAAGTCTAGTCCTTGAAGGCTAATGGACCACCTGAGCAGTTTTGTGTTTTCACCCTTCATCTGCATGAGTCACTTTAAGGGCTTATGGTCTATTTGGACCTTGAAGGTAGACCCCGCAAGGTAAGGTCCTAAGGCGCCAAACTATAATGAAACATTCCTTTTCAACAGTAGCCACCGACGTTCTCTACCTTTGAGTTGCATACTGATGAATATGATAGGATGTTCCCACCCTTTGTCATCTAACTGGGACCAGGCAGATCCAATTCCAGTGTCACAGACATCAGTTTGAACAATAAAGGGTTTACTGTGATCAGGCACATACAACACAGGTGCCCTACACAGAATTTCCTTCAATCCAACAAAGGCCCTCTGACAGTCTTCTGTCCAATTAACCTCCCTCGGTTGCTTGGGTGATGTCAGAGCTGTCAGTGGGGCAGCTATGGTTCCATAGTCTGCCATGAAATTCTGGTAATAGACAGTGAGGCCCAAAAAAGCTCTCACCTGGGTTTCAGTAGTAGGAGTCTCCCAGTCATGTACATCCTGTACTTTACTCGAGAGAGGTTGTATTCAACTCCATCCTACCTTATGACCAAGTTAAATGACTTTCCCCGGAGCTATCTGGCAGTTGACGGCCTTGATAGAGAGGTTAGCCCTTTCCAATGCCTGCAACACCTTATCCAAATGAGTCAAATGTTCTTCCCAGGTGGACCTGTAGACAGCAATGTCATCTAAATAGGCCACACAAAAGGCCTCCAGCCCACTGAACGCATTATTGACCAACCTTTGAAAGGTGGCAGGGGCATTCTTCAACCCAAAAGGCATGGCTCTAAACTGGTAGAGCCACTCAGGTGTTGAGAATACAGTTTTCTCCTTGGCCTGGTCTGTCAGAGCTATTTGCCAAGAGCCTGGAGTGAGGTCAAAGGTGCTTAAAAACCTGGCAACACCTATGTTGCCCACGAGCTTATCAGTCCTGGGAAATGGATGATCATCATTCTTGGTTACTGCATTGACTCCTCTGTAGTTCACACAGAACCTCCAATCCTTGGTACCTGCCTGGGAACTTGCCTTGGGGACAAGGGCCACAGGACTGGACTAGGGACTGGTTGAGGGTTCAATTATACCCAGATCCAACATCTTGGCGACCTTAGCCTGGAGGTGGTTCTTAACAGTGTCTGATATCCAACAGCATCTGCCTTTGACAGGTCCACTGTCACCAGTGTCAATTTCGTGCCTGCACCACAGGGTGAGGCCTGGTGCCAGTGAGAACAGAGGGGCATACTGTTGGAGCAAAGCCCTGCAGGCCCTCTGTTGCTCTGGTGTCAGATCTGGAGAGAGCTGGACTCCCTCCACTGAACCATCCTGAGTGTTGCTATGCAGCAAATCAGGAAGGGGCTCACTTTCATCCTCCTCTTGCCCTGAAGCTAGCAGAAGACATTAGACTTCATTTCACCTGTGGAAAGGCTTGAGCCTGTTAACGTGGAATACCTAAAGGGCTACCCCAGGGACTCCCATGTCAACCAGATAGTTGACTTTGCCCATCTTGGAGATTATCTGGAAGGGACCAGTCCACTTATCTGCCAGGCTCCAGGCTTGGTGGCTCACCACAAGGATCTCCTGTCCTGGAGCGCAATCCACTTGTGAGGCCTTAAGGTCATGCCAGTACTTATTTGATTCTTGGCTTACCTTAAGATTTGCTGATGCCTGGCCCATCATCTGTGCCATCCTCCTTCTGAGGCCTAACACATAGTCCCCCACATGCTTGGCAGGACCTCGAAGTGTGGCTTCCAAACCTTATCTGATTAAGACAAGGGGCACTCTCACGGGGTATCCAAAGAGAAGGTCTAAGGGGCTGAAACCAACCCTCTTGAGGCACTTCTCTATAGCCAAACAGCAGGCATGGTAGGGGGAGATCCCATTTACTCCTTAGGGTCACTTCCAAATGCCTTTGAGAGTTTTATTAAACCTCTCAACCAGACCATTGGTCTGGGGATGGTAGGCGGTGGAAAACATATATGTTACCTCGCATTCCTTCCACATCGCTTGTATATAACTAGATATGAAGTTGGCTCCTCTGTCAGAGACCACCTCTTTAGGGAAACCTACACTGGTAAAAATGCCCAGGAGAGCCCTGGCAACCACCTTGACAGTAATGGTCCGAAGGGGTATAGCCTCAGGGTACCTGTTGGCATGATCAACCAATACCAGGATGAACCAATGTCCACCTGATGTGGGAGGGTCCAAGGGACCGACAATGCCGATGCCTACCCTCTAGAATGGGGCACCAACCACAGGCAAAGGTTGCAGTGGGGCAATGACACTGCCTCCAGTCCTGCCAGACAATTGACAAGTGGGACTCGACTTCAACTCCCATCCGGCGCCAGTAGAAATGTGCAGAGAGCCTTTGCTTAGTCTTCTTAGTAGCAAGATGACCAGCTAAGGGCACCTCATGCACCAACAGCAATAGGAAATGTCTGTAACCCTTGGGTACCACAAGTCTCTTGAGGCCACCAGGTTCAGGCTTAGTGAGCGCACTACAAAGGAGCTCATCCTCCCAATACATTTTGAATGATGTAGCCACTTCACCTTGTGCCTGGGTCTGGGCTCGTTTTCTTAGACCCTCATGAGAGAGTGGCACTCTCTCTGACCCTTGCAGAAGTCTCCCCTAGAGGGCCCCCCTTCAGCCAGCAGGCTTTGAAGGTCAGGGTGATCCTCTGGGTGGAGTACCTCTCCCGCAGGAGGGTCTTCTGGCTCTTCTCCCTCAGGAGTTGAGTCACAGGTTATCACTGGACCCAGTCCATCCAGAGCCTGAATCACAGTGGGTACTGCTGAAACAGCAGGACGAGAAGGAGCCCCCTTCACAGAGGCAACCCTCTTGCTCTTCCTTCTCGCCTTGGGTTTCCCCCTTGGCTTGGGTAACTGACTAGGAGTCAGACCCTGAGCGACCTGAGACCTAGTGACTTCAGCAGTAGTAAGGAGTAGTCCATCCGAGATCAACCCCAACTCTACTAGATCATTTCCCAACAGGATGTGGGCAGGCACGTTGTCCTGAACCAGGACAGGAGGCTTTGCTGTCCTGTCCGCAATCATGATTGTGACTCGGGCTACAGGAGATAATTTGGGAGGCCCATCAGCTAATCTGGCAGTTCTCAGAGGAGCCCCTAGATAGTCCTCTGACATGAGCAGGGTCCTGTCCACCACTGTCATACTTGCCCCAGTGTCTCTCAAACCAGTAGAAGGCTGGCCATTCAGGAGGACACTTCTAAAGAATCTACGGGTATTCTGTGGGATAGTAGCCAGTACTTTTGCATACTGGACCCAGGACCCAAGGGACAGTAGGGATATCTCTGCAGGAGCACCAAATGTGATTCCTGTAGAGTAGGGGATGACAGTGGCCTCCACCTCAGGCATGAAGCAAGGGTAGGTCAGGCTGACAACCTGGACTCCAAGTGCCTTACCATTACACTTGGGGTCACCCTTCTTGTTGTCCAGAGCCCCACAGTCTCAACAAGTGCCAGGAATGGGAGGCCTGGTACTGGGTCCACTGGGAGCCTGCTTTACAGCAGACGAACTGCTACTCTTGCTTCCACCCACATGGGAATTATGCCCACTAGACTTTTGGTCCTTAGTAGAGGGATGTTTAGGTTTACTCGCCTGTCAGTGCTTAGGGGACTCCTCATCCTTCTGAGAGGTCTATTTCTCTTTGTTCTTGTCCTTCCCACTGGGTTCCTTTGTTGGGAAACCCACTTGTCAGCCAGTCTGGCCAGATTAAGCAATGTATTGATGCAGCTCTTGGGAACAGGCTTCAGAAAAAGGCTCAAAAAACAAAAACAAAAGGTGGGACAAATCAACAAAGGTTTTCACCTTGTATCCATCAATCCACCCCATCATCTTCATATGCGCAACACTCACCCAGTCAACTCAAGGCACATTATCTCTCTTTTTATATTCACTGAACCTTTGAAGGTATTGGGTAGGTGGCTTACCAAACGTGTCAATCAAACAGCTTTCATGCACTCATACTGACCCTTTTCACTCACACTCAACTTCAGAATGCAGTCATAGCCAGTCTGAGGTACTCTGCCTAACAGACACTCACGGTCAACATCATTGAGTTCACAAGCCATCTGAAATGCTTCTAACCATTAGAGAATATCTGAACTCTCCACAGAGACATTCACCAAATCTTTCATAAATTTAGTGTCATGAGACTTGACACCCCCAACTGGTCTAGCTGAAGTCTCCACCTTAGCTTTCTCTAGCTGGAGTGTTTGTTGTTCAGTGTCTCTATCTTTGAGTGCTACTTCTTGTGCCAGCTCCTCTTTCAAGAACTTTGATTCTGTTTCCAAATTTTTGTATTGAAAGGCTAACTGTTCCCTTTGTAGCTCCAATTTTAAAAGTTCAATCTTCAGGGCCTCCCCCGAAGAGCAGTGCTGGGTTGAGAAATAGAGGCAGCAGGAGAGGTGACAATCCTAGAAACAGATCCAGTAATAACCCCAGGGGCAGGGTCCTCAGTGGTTCCACCCCGCCCCATTCATCAAGAGCATCACAATCAGTCTGGTAGTCCACCAGAGCAGCTATCAGCTCAGCCCTAGCCTTATCTTCAAAGTCTAACTCCCTGGCTTCACAAGCACTCTGGAGAGCCTCTAAGCTCATTCTAGTCAATTTGCCATTTGCAATAGACTCCATTGCTTGTAATGGAGTTACCTAGTATATACCACAAAAACCTCAAATTAACAAAGTGAGGCTATTTTGTAAGTTACAAGGTTACACACTGATTCTTAAAACAATTACCATCCCACCTCTGCCACCATTGTTGAGACTGGAGGGGGTGGGGGTTAACTGTACTCCTGCAAGATTACAAGACAATATTCTCTGTATGGTAGTATGGATGAGCAACCAAGGATTAAGCTCACCAGAGTTGATGCGGGCTAGTTCTTAAGTACAGTGTAGTCCTCAAGACCCCACAAAGGAATGTCCACACACTGTGGGCCTCATTACACGGTAGGTGGTGAGCCATGGCGCTATTAGCGCCATGGCTCATGCCGGTAAAATACCGGCACCGCCTTGGCGGAAAGGGGATTTACCGCCCCATTCCAAGGTTGGAGGGGCGGTAAATCCCCCTTCCACCATTGCCCTTCCCCATTCCCATTTCTGCCCCATAGGGCTCTATGGGAATGGGGAAGGCGCTAATTACTGCACCGCAATTTTGCAGTGCCGTAATTAGCTCTGAGGTCCCTTAGCGGGTTGGATTTTAACGCCTGCAAAAAGCAGGCGTTAAATCCCCCAACCCGCAAAGGGACCTCGTAGTAAGGCGGTAAGGATTTACCGGTACCAGTATTTTACCGGTACCGGTAAATCCTTACCGCCATCCGTGTAATGAGGCCCTATGTCATTTGATAACACAGTTCATTATATAAAAGTAAGATTCACGATATATACAACAATTAATAACACACTTTATACTGTGGTAAGTCTAATATGGCAAATATATCCAATGTCTATGTGGTAACACACTTAGTTATTGATTCCTATAAAATGCCTCAACTGCTGACAGTTATAATGGCATACAAATCATGCAGCAATGGGTAGCAGAATAGATCATAGGAAGGAAGGCAAGTTGGGTTGAACAATGGCAGAATGGGTATTTAGCTACTAAGACACAGTTCTGAGTGAGGGTCGCCCCACCTGGGCAACTAAAGTGTATTAACAAGCCCAGTCCATTAATGTTTAAGAAGTCTTGTTTCCTGGTTAAAATGTTCAACCACCCCCAATGTACCTGAGATAGAAGATTTTCTTCTATCTCAGGTACATATATCCTCTATATAAGAGGTTCATTGATGATCCCTTGAGGGTGGACTCCCTTGAAAGAAGGAGCACAGGGCATTAAGATTCCTCGAAGAAAGGTGAACACTTGCATCAAGACTGCAGCTATGACCTTCAGGGTGCACTTCGACAATTGATCATGGAAGTCCCATGAAGATGAGGCGTGTGGTCCCCCCCGATGAAAAGAGTTTGGTGCCACAAAAAAGACTCAGTGATGGGTGGAGGTTCAGCAGTGGGCATCGGGTGTTGAAAGATGCTTCACCGGTTCTCTGGTCTGTTGGTACTGCTGCTACAGCATGTACATCAGGACAGCTTCTGCGATCGGGACTTGACCATGGGCTGGACCTCGGATCTTCTCTCCGTCAGCATCTTTGTTTGCTTCGGGTGGCAGGAAACCCACTGGCGGACTTTCCTCGGTAGCCAACAACCACCACTTTCTCTGGCGGGACAAAGCGGTTGATGGGGATGGCAAGGGAGAAGTTTGTTCAATGTTCTTCGGTAAAGGTAGAACATTTCAGCTCCGGTCGTCGAACAGCACAGCGTCAAGTTGTCCTTGCTTCTGAGCAACACAACTCCACTGGCTTCCAGCGGTCATGGAAATCGTCCGAATCCCGGTCAACAGCAATGGACTTTGATGGCCTCGATGTCCGGGTGATTCCCTTCAAGATTCTCATTGGACCCCTTCTCCGGTCGACACCCTTTAGGGACTGACTTCCAGGGTACCTTGATGAAGATCTGCTTTTGCACGATGTTCCCTCATAGCTCTGGGTTGAGGTCTACTAGCCAGGTCCTCTCTCGGATCAGTCCTCAACAGACTCTACAGCTTTTAGATTTTTTATTTTTTTTATTTTATTTTATTGCATCAATTAGTTACCAAAGGAAACTTTAAATGCATTGTGGAGATAAAAAGAAAAGAAAAGAATTGAAAAAAAGGAAGAAAAGGAAGAAGAAGAAAAAAAAAAAAAACACAGTTACATCAATTATATATATATATAGGGGGGAAACAGTATAACTCGAGAAAAATAACTAAATGTCCAAAATTGTAAAGGTTTCTCTCATAAAGTTCAACAGAGCCAGGGTCGTAGATACTTTTTCCCCCCTTCTCAGAATTAGCCACCTGTCCTGCAAGGTTAAAGTGCTTAAATTTGAAAGGTGCGTCCCCAACCATTTCTCTCTGAACTTAGTTAAGGTAACACAATTCATCACTAGATGCTGTAAGGTTTCAGCCTCTTGCCCACAGCCTCGACACAGCAGACTGTGTTTTTCCTCTTTTTTGGTTCTTCTCCCTAAGATTTCTCTTGTGTGGAAGAGGTTTAGTCTGAATTTTAAGAACTGCTGTCTTTCCGTATTTGAGGGAAATTTATCCAAGTAAGGGTGGACGGTGCCTCTGCAATAGTGCTCGTCCATGCCTTGGGTGATTGATGGCAAAGCACTGAGCCTGTCCAGGGTGGCTATCCAGTCCCAGTCCAAGAGTTTTCTCTTTACCATGAGCGGATTTAACATGAGATTGTCTGGTTTTAGTGCTATGGTATTCAGGATTTCTAAACAAATTAATTGCCACTTGGTTAGGACCGGAATCAATTGTCTTTTGATTGCTTTGTTAATTGCCACAAATCCACTTCTTTCCTGGGGGTGCAGACATTTGCAGAGGAGTGTCAGGGATTTCCAGACCGTAGATATGTAAAGGGACGATAGGCCTAGTTCCTTACGCACACTTTCCATTGGAGTTGATGTCGGTAAGCCCAATACTCTTTTCCAGAATAGGCCCTCCAACAGTTTCCAAACATCTGAATTGATGAAGAAATTCGCCTCTGCTGCGTAAGTGAGAATTGGCACAACTTTCAGTTTGTAGAAATCTATCAGAGGACGAAGGGAAAAAGAACAGTATCGTCACTTGATTAACAAGGCTTGCGAAGCTAAGTTCGTAACTTTACTTCTAAGCCTGCAGATACCTGGACCATCTTGGATGCTGTTGTTTAAAGTTACTCCAAGGTATATCATGGACGAAACCACTGGTACTTCTTCCCCGGAAAGGTACCACCTTAGATTTTTCATGCCGATGATAGGTCCTAGCCTCAAGATCTTTTATTTTTTTGGATTTATACGGAGGCCGTTTCCTTGTGTGTATGACTCGAGTGCCTTTAGTTGCCGCTGAAGTCCGATGGCCGTTTGGTCTAGCAACAGAAGATCGTCCGCAAATAACAGCCTTCCCACGACGGTCTCTGCGATTTTTGGGGGGAAACACCTCACTGCTTCGAAAGCTTCCTGCATGTCGGATATAAAAAGGCAAAAAACAGCGGGAGCCAACCGACAGCCCTGTTTCAGACCGTGCATGGCCACCACATTGTTTGAGAGGTTGCCCTGTCTGTCCAACCTTACTCTGAGGGTTGTCCCCGTGTGTAGTGCTTCGAGAGGTTCTCTCAGGTTGGTCGGACATCCCCATTTCCTTAATTTGTGCCATAGCATTCCACGATCAACAGAATCGAATGCCTGTTCCAAGTCTATTGACGCGATATAGATGTTCTTATATTTCTTGGCCTTAACCATGCATTTGATTATGTTGATGAGTAGCACATTTAAGGATGTTCCAATGCCCTTTCGAAAGCCTGATTGCCAAGGGTCCAGATGGTCTGCCAGCCGACTCCAATCATTTAGATGTTTCAAGATTAGTGCTGCAAATATTTTGCCGATGACATCCAAAAGGGCAATCGGTCTGTAGTTAGTGGGCACGGACCTATCTCCCTTCTTAAAGATCGGCACAATTATGGACGTCGTCCAAGATTTAGGTAACTTTTTTATTCTTGTTATGTTGTTATACAAATCCAGCATGAACGAAGCCCATTTTTCCGGGTCCCTTTTGAGGATGTCGTTGGTGAGACCATCAGGTCCTGCAGCCCTTAAAGAATTGGACTGTTTAATAAGGTCTAGAATAACTTGTTTTCAAAATTTAAAGTCCCAGGGCTCATTCGATGGTAAGAATGGGGCAGGACCACAGATTTTCCCCATAGAGTAAAGGTTCCGAAAGTGAGTTTCCCAAACTTCTGAGGCTATTGGATTTACCATTTTTGAGTCGGAAGGGATGTTTATTTCATTGATCAACTTCCAAATACCAGTGATGATTTTAGTAGATAGTAGGTGAAGCATCTTCTCACTGTCTTGTTGCATTATTTGATGTTTGTGTTGCTTAAGCCAGTTCCTGTAGGTGTTTCTAGCTTTAGTATACAGGACTAAGTCAGCTGGTGCTCTAGTTTTAACATATAATCTCCTGGCTTTTTTAACCAGTTTTTTTTTGTCACTACTTGGTGGTCATAGTGGTGCCGCTTGCATTGGTGAATTTCCTTGGCGACTACTTTTGGGCGAAAGATCTTCAGTGTTTCAGCATATTCTATCAGGTTTGGACCTTGGTCCTTGATTAAGGAATCCAGCACCAGGGCCATCTCTTTTCTTCCCATGCGTAGTCTATTGCCACCAGGAGTTGACTCAAGAAACTGGTTTGGTAGATGTTTGCCTGGTACAGACGAGAGCTTGTTCCAGGCCTCAGATTTGAGTTCCAGGATGTTGTGATCACTCTGGATCGTGGGGATCACTTCCAACGATATTAATTTGCCAAACAGATTTTCTGATGCAAACATATAGTCCAGTGTACTTGTTTGGGCACCCCGTTTCCATGTGCGGGCAGCTGGTTTGTCACCCGCCAAGTTACCGTTTACCAAGTATATATTTCTGGCTAGTAGTTCCTTCTCCATGACCACGCCTCTCGTTATTTTTTTTGAGGCGTTCAAAGGCAGGAACTCTATTTTCCTCTGCTTCTTGTCGTAACATTCCATGTTCAAGTCACCACATAGCAGAATTTCAAGTGGTGGGCATTCAATCCTGGCATCGTCTATGGCTTCCAGTAGGACTTCCATAAGTTTGTCCTCATCTCGGGCTGTCGGGCCCCAGTATACGTTGCATATAAGCAACTGCCAGTCTGAAGTAAGTGAAGCTGGTTCTGATGTGGATGAAATCCTAGTAAGTTGGATCCAAGGGTTTCTGTTTAGAGAAGAGAGCACTTTTATGCCACTGGTGCGCTTTACCCCCAACAGTAAACCCGAGCTCGGTCTGCCTTTTGAGCCCTTTGTTGCAGGGTTTAGATATAGCTCAAACCTGTCCAGAAGAGGTAGATCACACAACCAGGTTTCTTGCAAGCAAAATAGGTCGTAAGAGGACAGGTGTGTTGCCGAATTGCCAAGTAAATGCACATAACCCCTTGTGTTCCAACTCATGATCTTTATCCCTTTTGGTTTGGAGTTGGAGTGGGCACTCGTAGATGGGTGTTGGCGTTATGACTTAGCAGATAGGACCCCAGCCAGCCAACTCCAGTCGTCTTGACTATTCACCAAGTTTAGTCCTGCTTTTTCTGATTGAATATGCACTTGGTCTCCTCCACTATCAACCTCTCGGGTCCCTCGACCACTATTTCCTGCTTTCATCGGATGATCCTTATAGGGTTTGGTAGTGGTACTTCGGTGGTTGTGTAGTAGATGTTTCCGAGTAGCTACACGGTCGGATCTGTTTTCCTCCTCCAACTCCCTAAGCACGAATCCACATAAGTTAAGTTTTGGGCCCAACTCTAAGAGTACATTTTTAGTGTTTTGATCAGTTGTGTGAAGAATCACACTGTCGTGTCGCTGTTCATTATGAAATTCGATCCAGTCTAAATCCCTCGATTTTAATTTCTCCAGAAGATCCAGGGATTGTAAGAGCCTCATAACGTTAGCCCGATTCATAATTAAGTTGTCTTCGTAGCCTAGAGTTCTTTCCAATAGTATTCTGTAGTGTCCCTTGGCATTTTTTGCCCCCGGTCCATTGTGGGCATTGTGATTGTTGGGCCCACATGTCGGTTTTCTCTCAATCGTTTCTGCCCATGACACTGTTCTTTTTGTTTCCTTTGACGCGTCAGGGCTGACTCCTTTATTACTGGTAGTTTCCAGGGATCTCTGGTCAAGAAAGTTCCGTCTGTCTTCCAGTGTTGTGTAAACCAAGGCGTTAGATGGGTGTATGTCTGCCCTCTCTTTTTCTGTGGGGCTGGCCGATATTTCTCTACTGGAGTGCACTCTAGTTTTCCACTTGAGTTTTTTATCGAAGACCGAGTTCGGAATCGATAACGTGGGCATTGAGGGCTTTTTGAAGGACACTAGCCGCACCGCCCTGTCTTTAATCGTCTGAGCCTTCGTCTCCCCTTTAAGGTCAACTTCTTTTATCTTGCTGTATATTTCTGGATCTTCTTCCTCGATACCACTTTCTGTTCCGGAGGTATTCGATCCTGACTCCCCCTCTCATGTGGTGTTTATGTCTGAATAAACAGATAAGTCCATGAGAGAGATGTCCATGTTGTCATTTGTCGACGTGATGTGCAGTGGGCGAGGGGACTCATCAGGAGTTACTTTTAGGCGGGCAGCAGGAGCAATTTCTATTTTTTTTATTACTGGTCTCTCATGAGTTGGCAGTTTGCAGGGAAGTGCCAAGTTCCTTGGAAGGGATAGACCAGTTGCAATTTTAGATCTCAATGTGGGTTTTCTTGTAGGCAAAGGTCTCTGTCCTATAGGTTTGTCCGTTGGTATGACTATTTTCCCATAGTTTTTGTCGCCTTTCTTGCTTACTTTAAGTAGACCTTCCTTCATTGGGGATAAACCCGATTTTGGTTTCTTAAATAAGTCAAATAATTTGATGTTGCTAGTTGGCACTGGAGCCTCGAGCTGATCCCGTGTAACCAGGGGCAAAGTATTAGTTGCAATGGAAGATGCTGAACATCCTTCCTTCGGTGCTAGCCTACCCTCCTTCATTACTGGGCTAATTGCCCGCACAGCAGAGTCCGTGTTGGTAGAACTGTCCTTGTATTTAGTAGTGGAAAGTTCCTCAAAAGTACTCTTTGTAGACAGAACCACCTGCTGGTTATGAGTCTGTTCCAGGGAAATCGGACCACTCTCCGGGCCACCTGCACTCCCTAACCTGAGACTTGACCTTTCCGATCTTCTTATTTCTTTTTCTTTTATGATTGGCTCGATGATACTTTTCAAAATGTTTGTCGTATGTTCGTAATTTTTTTCGAGTTTTGACTGAATTGCCGAAACAAAGCCTTCTATAAAGATCATTTTAGAAAACAGCATTGCGAGTGTTGTCGTATGGTCCCGAAGCTGATCATTTTGCGACTCAATACGTTTCATAAAGGGGGCCATTACAAGAGCAAAAGCTGTGATCATTCCAGGATCGATTTGGGGATCCTTTTTAGAAGGAGCATCTCCTTGGGTTGATTCCAAGACGGACAAGAGATCCTCGTCTGTGGGAGAGGGTTGTCTTCTTTGCCGTTTACTTGGAAACGGTGCTTGCTGGGGGAATACTCCTTTATGGAATCTTTGTGGGGGTCCCTGAGGTAAAGTTTTGTTGACTGAGGCAAGAGACCCCCCCATTTATTTGGTGATGACCCCTTACGCTCAGGGATAAATGTGTACGACCCTGGGGTGGTCATTTGTTGGGATCTAGACCGTGGCGTAGAGGGGTCCAGAAGACACTCTCGAATAGTCACCCTGTTTTGCTGGTTCGTACTTGAATAGTTTGTGTGGAAATCGGTGTTCAGTAAGGAAATCCTGAAGGGTTTCCAACTGTTGTCCCATTTTTTTGCTGGAGGCTGATCTCTTTTGTTCCCATTTAAGGAACCGAAGACAAAGGGGTTCACAACAGGAGGTGCGGTTGGCCTTAGAGAACCCGTCTCATCATCATAAGTTGCGCCCAAGTCCTTTGGGGAGGAGAGAGTAGAATTTAAGGGAATCGAATTGGGCGAAACCTCCCACACTGTGGCCTTGGGGGACAGTCCTATTTTTGGTTTTGCGTTCTGGCCCCTATCGTCAATGACCACCGTGCTATTTAAAAAGTCCCCGATTTTCAATTTCTATGAGGGGCACTGATGTATCCGGGGTCTTGGAAGACTGTTGGGGTTGTAGGTGAAGCTGTGTGTGGGAGCCTTCCCCTTCTCCTATACTTGATCCGTTAACCACCTCCTCAGCCGTTTCCACATTTCTTTGTAAAATATTTTCGAATGAGGCAGTGCTGCATGTAATGGCTACCTCGGGGTAGCAGCCCACCCCGGTCCTATATGGCGAGAGCTTTGAGACCGGTGAGTCCGCCATTGTGAACAGTTAGTCAGTAAGACCAGGCCGAATTACTAAGATTTCAGAAGTACCAGGTTGATATACAGGTCTTTTCAGAATAAATAGATCTTGCAGTTACCTTGCTGCCTTCTTGTCTCCCTGCCACAGTCTGCACATAGGCACACTTCCCGAGTGAATCTGGCACCACCAGCGCCTAACAGCCGCACAACAGCTGATGGGCTTTTCCCCGCCGGGCTTAACGCCGCGAGGGTGACTCACGGCTGAATAAAAGGTCCGGATAAGTCACGTGATCCGTCACGTGATGCAGCGTGGCTCTGCCTCCTCCAGGAAGCAGAAGGGGCCACAGCAAGAGCTATCTACAGCTCGCAATGCTGTGAATAGCAGGGTAGAGTTCAAACTGCAAAACGAAGCTCCAAGGTAATGCAAACACACCGCTCAGCTGACTCATGGCTGAATAAAAGGTCCGGATAAGTCACGTGATCCGTCACGTGATGCAGCGTGGCTCCGCCTCCTCCAGGAAGCAGAAGGGGCCACAGCAAGAGCTATCTGCAGCTCGCAATGCTGTGAATAGCAGGGTAGAGTTCAAGCTGCAAAACTAAGCTCCAAGGTAATGCAAACACCTTTTGTTGAAGGTAAGCAGCAGCAATTTTTCTTCTTCCAGCTGGGCTTCAAAGATAAGCAGCTTCAAGTTTCAACTTCAACTTGTGAACCAATTGGGAAGTGAGAGGTCCCCAGATATGCACATCTGTTCCTCATTCACTCTGCCTGAGCCAGGCTCAGTCAGCATTCATGCAGGAAGCCAGCCAATCAGGCTTGCAGGCATTGAGGCCATTTACTCCACCCAGAGAGCCATAACAAGGCATGTGGATTGGGGCAAGCAGCAAACCTTTCAGCACACTACACTGCATTCACGTCAGTTTCAGGCAGGGCTGTCTCATTCACTATGTTACACACACAGAAAGTAGACACTCATAACATAGAATGCATATTGGGCACACACTCTATTCACCCAGGCCCCACCCCACAAGTGTGCACACAGCATACAGTCACTGGGAAGGCTCCAGTCTGTCTGGCCTGGACTTCCCCACAATACCATACATGGTTCTTCCACCCAACAGCCAGTCAGGGGAAGGAACAGAGTTAGGGCTTCCCAGGACTTTGGGGAAACAAGGTAACAGGCAATAGAATGCAAGAGGCCACAGGGGCCATTGTGTCTCCTATCAGGAATGAACTGATTCCAATGGCAGGGCCTGGGTATCCCAAAATGGAGGATACTCAGAGCACCTGTCAAATTCAGCATGGAGCTGCTACGAGCCCATAGCCTGCTCTGTGGACAACACACAGGTGCCCACAAACATACACTAGGGTACAGGGTTGTAATCCCACCCATGGGTACCATAAGGGTATCCCAAGGGTCTATGTTCATTCACCATGACCAAAACGAAGAAGAGCTGTACTGCCAGGAGTCCTAACTGGACTCCTGTGCAGAATACAACACAGAATACACATGATAAGGAAGTACAGGACAAGGGCATGGAGGCCCTGTCCCTCCAATGCATTTCCAGCATCACAACTATCCACAAAATAGAAACCTTGCAGCAAAAATAATATTAATCGCAAAATAGAAATCTTATAGTAAGTGCAAGACTAATAACAGTATAGAACTCTTAGAGGCCAATGGTATTAGAAAGGAGCCGAATGAAGGGCTCAGCTATGTGGTTAGCGAATGAGGTACAAAGTCCTTTTGGGACATCCGAGAAAAGGTAAAGGGATGGGTTTCGGTGCTGGCCAGCTCCTTAAATAAGATTATAAGCAAAAGCCACAGTGTAGATTGAGCCAGTGGGAGGACCATAAGCAAAGATGCTAGTGGCGCACCGGTCTGAAAAGGAACATTTAATATTGTAATTGTATAATACTTTTGGGATCATTGTGTGACTTTATTAAAGGATATTGTTAAGAATCAGGGTTTCCCCAGCATTAATAAAGCTATTGGTGTTTTGCTTTCGTTATAGCATAGTTTTTTCCTGGAGATTATGACATGCGCAATGCCAGAAAACAACGTGCACACACTATGAGGAAGGCATATACGCGTTGCTGATCTTGGATAGAGGGTCAGCGTGGCAGTCACCAGTCTTAGAGCAAGAAATTGATTTTAAAGACCCAGACCCTTGAGGGTGGGGTGTAAATCAAGTTAATGGGTGCCACTTGCGGCTGTTGTTTATGCTAGTGATACTTATGTATTGCTTGTTTATTGATCGTTCATTTATAAGGGGCCCATTTTATTTTTTTAATTATCACGGCGTAGGTTACAATATGCTTCAAAATCTGGTTACAGAGGAGTGAACGTTGCATGTTATGAGTACATATCAAGTTATGATTACCAGCATTAATTCACTGACTCACTTGTTGTTACAGAGCGGGATCAGAATAACATCCAGTACAGAATTCCACTTTATAAGCGTTACACAGTCATGGTATCATTTCCTGGAGTTAGTATGTATTGAAGAACCAAGTTTTCAATGCCTTTTAGAATTTCTGGTGGGATGGCTTATTTCTTGTAGTATGGGGGAGGGAGTTCCAAATTTTAGGAGCCACTACTGGGAAGCTGGTCTCTCCCGCCTTTGTGAATTTGAACCCTGGGACGAAGATTTGGGTACTATTGTTGGATCTCAGGATACTAATGGTTTGTTATGGTTAATGGCTTTGTTACAGTAGTTGGGAGCTGTTTTACTAACACATTTGTGGGCGATGCAGAGTGTTTTAAAGATGATTCTGGCTTTGATGGGGAGCCAGTGAGCTTCCCTTCTGGTCTTGGAGATATGGTCAGATGGGTTTATAGTGACATTTTCGAACGGCACATTCTCGAAATGCCATTTTGTCGACACAAAATTGCCGAATTTCTTTTTTTTCATTTTTTTTAAAAAAATAGTTTTTTTGAAACCCTCCCGTTTTTTTTTATTGACACTTTTTTTTACTAACGAAACAAAAATAAAACATAAAAAATAAAAAAAAGCATTCTAAAAAAAAAATTGCCATTTTTTTTCTCGACAAAATGGCATTTCGAAAATATGTTTTCAAACATTTAACTGGATACCGGTCAGATGTGTTTATGCCTAGAGCTGCTCACAGCGCCTTGTTTTGCAGGAGTTGGAGTTTAGCTAAACTGGTGTTGGAGGGCCCTAGCAACAGTATGTTACAGTAATCCAACTTGGACAGTATAAGCGTGGGGGCAAGCGTGGTGAAGTTTTGTGGGGTCAGGAAATGGTGGATTAGCGCAATCAGTTTGGATGTATATGACGTGGATACCATGTTTAGTCATTGTCAGATTGGTATCTAGGTAGATGCCCAATGTTTTGACCTGTTTAGGATGGGAATGGGCGTTCCATCAATGGTGATGGAGGCATAGTCCGAAGGTAAAGACTTTATTTTGGTGGGTGTACCCACGATAAAATTATCTGTCTTTTTGTCGTTAAGACATAGGGCCTCATTACGAAGAAGGCGGTAGGGGGTTAACGTGGCCGGTAGAGCTGCCGGCCCTGTTAACCCCCTACTGCCTCATTACGAGGTTTCCTTGCGGGACCCGCTAAGGACGCCTGGTAGAATGGTCGGAATGGCCCGGTATTTCCCCATTCAGGGAACCCGGATCCGGTACCCGGAATGGGGGTAGCCATGCCGCAAAAAGCGGCATGGTTACCTCCAGGGTCGTAATGAGGCCCATAGACTATTGTTGGCCATCCAGTTTTGAATTATGGCATAGATTTTGTTTACTTAATTGTGTTTTGTTTGTGGTTGCCGGTGATGGGGATGAGTATCTGGGTGTCATCCGGGAAATTCGTGTAGATGACACCCATAGCGTCCAAGGTGGCAAATAGCAGCTTGGTACAGGCATTATAGAGGGTGGGCGAAAGACAGGACCTTGTGGTACGCCTATGGGGACCAGGATGGGGTCCACCGCTTCCTTGCCTATGTCAAGTCTTGAGGTCCGTTCAGAGAGGAAGGATTTAACCCAGAGGGTGGCTTCATGGGAGAATTTGAAATTGTTGGATAGCGTATTACATAATTTGTCGTGGACTACCACATCAAAAGTGGCTGATAATTCTAATAAGAGTAGGATGCACATGTTCCCAGATACCTTATTGAATCCATTTGGATTTGAAGGTCTAGTAATGCCGTTTCAGTGCTATGACTGGGCAGGAAGCCGGATTGTCAGGCACCTAGGAGTTGGATTTGTTCAAAATGGTTTTGATTTGGGTGTAAGCAATTTTTTCAATTATTTTCAATAGGAAGGGGACTGTCGTTATGGCCAGTAATTTGTGGGTGCAGTGGAGTCCAGTTATGTTTTCCTGAGAAGCGGGGTAACCCAAGCTTCTTTGATGCTGGTTGGGACAGTATTGGTGGGAAATGAGGCGTTGACAAAGTTGCTAATGATAGGATTTAAAGTCGGAGCGCAAAGTTTGATTAGGTGGCCGGGAAAACAGTCTCCTTTGCAGTCGGACGGTATTAGCCAGGCTATGGTGTCTAGCAGCTGGTCCTGGCAAACCTGTGAAAATTTGAATTGGGTTGCTGAGTTATCATGGTCAGTATCCATGAGTGGGGAGGGTAAGCTTTTGCCCTCTAGTAATGATCTCTTGGCTAAGATCTTATCTTTGAGCATGGTTATTTTAGAGGCTAGAGAATTTTGTATAGTAGTGCATCAATCTTTGCTCAAATTAGTAAGAGTGGTCAAGGGGATGGGGTTCTCCAATTCTTTAAGAATAGTGAAACGCTCTTTGAAGTTCGAGGCTGCATTGATTGTACAAGTGTTAAAAGCGCTGGCTTTGTGTGCTATAGTAGTAGATTCATAGAGTTTGTTTGCTACTAGCAAAGTGTTGGCTGAGTCGGCGGTGGGGGATTATCGAAGAATATGTTCTAGGGATCGTTTGTCTTGCCATAGAGCTACAAGTTCCTCATTAAACCAGAAATTAGACCGTTTGGCTGACCAGAGGTAAAAGGTCAATAGTGGTTTTGAGGCAATTATGGCAGGTATTGGCAAGGCTGATGGGGGTTGGGTTGGCGTAGGATTGGGCTTCGAGGGCCTCCACGAACACTGGGGTGAGGTTTTCTGCCGTGAGGTTGCAGGTGTTTCTTATTTCTATAGGGCTGAGATTCATGGGGTGGGGGTGAGTTTATCTTGAGTGTTAATTTTAAAGCTGATCAGGTGGTGGTCGGACCAGTTGATAGATGTGTTGGAATCAATGGTAAGGCGGACATTAAGCGTCAGTCCATTGCAACTAGGCTCGCTTGCAGGCACCCCCAGGGAAACAGGATGGGGGAGGGGCGTGAGAACAGATGGCTCGCATGGCCGCATTTCAGGGTCATTCTGATCTGGGGGTGCTGGAAGTGCAGCGCAACTAGACACTTGTGTACTGGCGCGTTATACATGCTATATCATATCACATCATATCATAACCTAGTATCATGCTGGCTAGATTTCTTGCTGGTTTGAGGACGTGAATGCGTTCATTATTTTGCATCTGGGGTATTTCTGAATAAAAACAGTTGACTTCTTGCTTAAATGTGATAGTCTTGATGTGACTCAGTTGGGGCGAATCACATGCATGTGATATGGTCCTGCGCGCGTCTTTCACAGTTTCGGGAGGAGGTATGTTCTACTATGTCCGAGATCAGAGACTGCACCATCACTCCATCCCCGCTGGCATGCCTTTTCCATGAACTCCCTGCACTTGGGCGCGACTCCAGGGAACTAGCTGGACTATGCATGATACTAGCAGTCTGTTGTACCTTATTGTTCTGGCTCCGTTCAGGGGCCCCCACACATGCACAATGGCTTCGGGCCGTTGCCTGGGCCTCGGACACTGAGGAGACTTGGGCACGCCAGCAGCCGCAGGCGCCGAGACCCAGGGACGTTTGGATTCCATTTCGTTCTTATGTCGCTTCCATGTCAGCCGACGCTGGGGATGACCCTCATGAAACACCTGCCCACTTCTGATATCCGGTTGTTTTTTTCTTTCCTCCTTTTTTTCTGTACCCCGATGACCGTTGCAAAGTGATTGTTTCTGTCTACTGCGCTGCATCCTGTCCCCCTACCTCTCTGTATGAACCACTATCATACTGTGTACATGGATTGTATAATTGCATAACATTGTGAGTTGCTCGCTCTCTTGTTGTAATGTCAAGCATAACAAATAAAGTTTTTTTAAAAAATGTGATAGTCTTGTTGCTTCATTATTGAGGCTATGTGAACTGCTCCTGCCCCTGAAACTATCCGAATTATTTTCTTTCTTTTTCTAACCATAGATTTACCAGAGTGTGGCTGCCTTTTCTAAAGGTAACGGGTCCCCCTACTTCAGTGACTGTCTAGTGTTAGGCGTGAGGAAGCATGTTTTATGAGGAAAGTTGAACTGCCAATTGGTGTCTTTCAGGGCTTGAACAATACCTTAATCCACATACCTCTATAGAGTTATGGTTTTTGGCTACACCAGTCAGTGGTTGGAATCAGGAAATAAATATTGGCACAAGAGCCGAACAGCCTCTCAAGGCTATCAAGAATTCCAAGCTGGTCTGAGTTTTGGAAGCGAATTGAGAGAAGCAACACAAACCTGGATTTCCATATCCTGATGGGATACTGCTGCAATATGTGTCTTGGTAAATAGGACACATAACATGAGTGCACTGAGGAATAGGGAATTCTAGCAACCTCTGGATATTAGAAAGCAGGCTAAGCAGTGCAGGAATTGGCCCAGATTCCTTGGATCCAGAATGCGGGAGAATCCTCCTGGATCCTAGATGTGGGGAAACCAAAAACCCGTGCCCATTCAGCCATATCACACTGAACCGACAGTGGTAAACTGTTCCCAGCTTCGAAGACAAATGCCTGAACACAGAAGAGCTTGTCTCTGTTTTGTCTTTGCTTTTGCTTTTTACATAAGTTCATCAAAGTGCAATTAACGTTGGATGGTTGCGGAAATCACATGAGTGGACGCTGGGGATTGGCCATAGTCTCTGGCATGTCACTTATAAATTGTGAATGTTTGGTGATTACAAATGGGAGGGTTGCATAAACTTGGATGCTTTATGTCACAATGACTACGAACAGGTGATGCTATCATGCCTTTTCTTTCACTGGGCGTCATTACGACTTTGGCGGTAGCCATGCCGCTATTGGCGGCATGGCTGCCGCCAAAATCGGGTCCGGTTCCCAGAATGGGCAATTACCGGGCCATTCCGAGTTCGGAGGGCCCGATAATTCCTCCCTTCAGGAACCCGGGCCCGGACCTTCCCCATTCCCATTTCAGCCCCCATAGGGCTGAATGGGAATGGGAGAGGGAGCAAACAACGGGCCGATTACGAGCGACCCGTTGTTTGCTCCCTCTTCTCCTCACGGGACCCGCTCTGCACGTCTGGTAAAACCAGACGTGCAGAGCGGGTCCCGCGAGGGGACCTCGTAATCAGGCGGTACGGGGTTCACGGTGCCTTACCACCTGACTTATAGTGAGGCCCAGTGTTTCTTTTTGCTTTGATAGTACAATTGTAAAACCTAGAGGTATTTTCTTTTACACACTCATTAATTTGCACGTTGGTAATTGTAGTCTTCTGTTTGGGATAGGGAACATATATAGCTACAATCATACTCTTTTTTTTTACTCAACATGTCACTGTAATAGTCTATATATTGTCAAGTTCATTTTTCATGGGATTTGCACAGATTTCACATTAGCTCTATAAAATGGAGCGTAAATTTTGCCACGTGTGTTTTATATGTTTTACAAGCGTATCACTTGTCTGTTATGGCTCCAAAAATAAACTCTCAACATTACTCCAGCCGTCCGTCTCCCCCACAGGAGGTGGATTGCAAGAGTAATTTACTTTCTATTTCCAGTACTTA
Source organism: Ambystoma mexicanum (assembly GCF_040938575.1). NCBI lineage: Eukaryota > Metazoa > Chordata > Amphibia > Caudata > Ambystomatidae > Ambystoma > Ambystoma mexicanum. The sequence continues at coordinate 160,929,483 of NC_090927.1, forward strand.
TGCTAAGAACAGTTAGTCACATATGTAGCACTTTTGAAGTCACACATATGTTAATGCAACCCAATATGACAGGACAACACCAGTCCTTGTTGTTTCTCAATAAAGAAGCAGCATTGATTGTGGAGCTGGAGTTATTGGCCTGAACCCAGTTATAGGAATGTGTTTCAGTCCAGGGAACATCAGTAAGATTGGGAACAATAACGAGCATTCTTGACAGCTCTAAGGTCAAGAATGTATTATAAAACTCCATTCAATAAGTAAATATGTTGTAATGAACATTTCTGCAAAGTACACCTACATGTGCACGCGCACGCCCACACACAAGCCACACGCGGCGCCTTCTCTGTGTATCCATGCACTCTGCATCTTTTTCTTCCCTCAGGGAAGCTTGTAATTGCTTTGGTTAATGCATTTTAGGCCTCATGTCTTGGGAGCCATGTTTCATGTTTATGGCCACGTTGTTCAGTTCCAAAATCCCAAACCAATAAGGCAAGCAAAGGAGACAGCACATGCGCTCTCAGAGGCCCCGCGGACACGTCATCAGAGGCGCCTTCTGCACAGAAGAAGAAACCTGCGACACGTGTGGCTTTGGCACGTTGGAAGGCTGTTGATTATGGGGCATTGCTGGTATATGAATGCATTTGTTGCAGTGGATTCTTAGGGCCCGATTTATGGAATATTTGCCCGGTTCAAAGTGACTTGGCACGGCCGGCACAAACCCTGATTCATGGTACTGTGCAAAGTGTATTTTTGCCGTGCAAAGTCCAGGCAAAGTCAGCGCATTATTTTGGCAGTACAAAATGACTTTGCCCGGACATTGCACTGCAAAAATACACTTTGCACGGTTCCATGGATCAGGGTTTGCGTCGGCGGTGCCAAGTCACTTTTCAGCAGTGCAAAGTCACTTTGAACCAGGCAAATATTCCATGAACCGTTGCCGGCGAAGATTCGCCGGTCTGAACCTTGGTTCACTGTAGAACAGGGGTGCACAACTGATTTTGACAGAGGGCCGAAAGTACCCTACATGATGGCTATAGTGGGCTGAAAAGTGAATGTGGGTGGGGCAGGAGGTGTGGCGGGAGGCTTTTTCAACCCCTAATTTTTATTAAACCCTATGCCCCATAGCCCCCACCCCTCAAGCAAACACTATGCCCCATGGCTCCCACACCTCATGCAAACACTATGCCCCAAGGTCCCCACCCCTCAAGCAAACACTATGCCCCATGGCCCCCACTCCCTAACCAAACACTACGCCCCATGGCCCCCACTCCCTAACCAAACACTATGCCCCATGGCCCCCAGCCCTCATGCAAACACTATGCCCCATAGCCCCCACTCCCCGACCAAACACTATGCCCCATGACACCCACCCCTCATGCAAACACTATGCCCCAAGACACCCACCCCTCATGCAAACACTATGCCCCATGACACCCATCCCTCATGCAAACACTATGCCCCAAGACACCCACCCTCATGCAAACACTATGCCCCAAGACACCCACCCCTCAAGCAAACACTATGCCCCATAGCCCCCACTCCCCCATCAAACACTATGCCCCAAGACACCCACCCCTCATGCAAACACTATGCCCCATGACACCCACCCCTCATGCAAACACTATGCCCCAAGACACCCACCCCTCATGCAAACACTATGCCCCAAGACACCCACCCCTCAAGCAAACACTATGCCCCATGCCACCAAGCATGCACCATGCATACATACTCATACAGACCCCAACCCCCCCACCCCTGCATACAAACTAACAAGCATACACCACGCACCCATACAGACCCGAACCCCCCACCCCCAACTCAGCACACAAACCCACAAGCATACACCATGCACCCATACAGACCCGAACCCCCCACCCCCAACTCAGCACACAAACTCACAAGCATACACCATGCACCCATACAGACCCGAACCCCCCACCCCCAACTCAGCACCCAAACCCACAAGCATACACCATGCACCCACACAGACCCGAACCCCCACCCCCAACTCAGCACACAAACCCACAAGCATACACCATGCACGCATGCAGACTCGAACCCCCCCACCCCCAACTCACCAAACAAACTCCCAAGCATGCACGCATACAGACCCGGGCCCCCCACCCCCACATCTCAACATACACTGAACTTGCACACAAACACATTCAAGCAGACCAGACACACACCCCACCCCCGCATCTCAACATACACTGAACTTGCACACAAACACATTCAGGCAGACCCGACACACACCCCCCCTCCGCATCTCAACACACACTGCACTTGCAGACAAACACATTCAAGCAGACGCGACACACACCCCACCCCCGCATCTCAACATACACTGAACTTGCACACAAACACATTCAGGCAGACCCGACCCCCACACTCCCTACGCATCTCAACACACACTGCACTTGCACACAAACACATTCAAGCAGACCCGACACACACCCCACCCCCGCATCTCAACATACACTGAACTTGCGCACAAACACATTCAGGCAGACCCGACACACACACCCCTTCCGCATCTCAACACACACTGCACTTGCACACAAACACATTCAAGCAGACCAGACACACCCCCCACCTCCGCATCTCAACATACACTGCAGACATACAAATACAAACACACCCATACACACCCGACACACACCCCCACCTCCGCATCTCAACATACACTGCAGACATACAAATACAAACACACCCATACACACCCGACACACCCCCCACCCCCGCACCTCAACATACACTGCGGACATACAAATACAAACACACCCATACACACCCGACACACCCCCCCACCTTCGCATCTCAACATACATACAAAAACAAAAAACACAGTCAGGACGGACCCGAGACAGACAGACACACACACACACACAAACATACAGCCCCCCCCCCACCATGTACTTACCCAGACGTGCTGGAGCGCTGGCGAGGTCTCTGTTACTACGGCTGGCGTGGCAGCAAGGCTGAAATGCCTTCCGGCATCAAGCCTTACTGGCCACGACATTCATGCACCAAACCACCCTTTTAAATCCTTCATAGATGATATGCAGTTATAATCCTGGATGGCATCCAGCCGGGCCCAGTTATTTCGAGGAAAGTCTTGGGTCTGGTCCTGGGCCCTGGATGGTTATGATATGATATGATACGGCATTTATAACGCGCCTATACACAAGTGTTTCAAGGCGTTGGTCCTTGGCCTAACTCCAGACCGTCTCCCACCTTCGTGCAATATGCAAGCCACCACTTCGTGTTTCTCTTCAACCTTAATGTCACCTGGACTCAATGCTGGAAATGAAATTCTTAACTGTGGGATCGCACCAGAGAAGGGGTGGGAAGGGGGGTGGTGGGGCAGGCAGTAGTTGGCAAAAATGGGCGATCTTGCTAAGTCCTCCCCCCCATAAATAAACATTTCCGTTTGAGATTAATTATGAACACCTGGAAAACAGTCCAGGAGTGGTGTTTCCTATGATGATGCAAAGTAAGTATACAAGGTGCACACCTTTTAAACCTACAGAGTTTGTTTACATATTTTCTGCACAGTGCAATCCTATTAAGCTTTTCACATGTATCCTAATCAGATGCTCAAGTGGTGAAGCTGCCCTTCGTCCTGAAAATGTATGTTACGAATCCAGGCTGTGCGACAAAAACAAATTGAAAACATTAAAACAGAAAGTCAGTGCATTGCTCTCTCTGATACATGGAGACATATCCGGCAACATCCGGCCCAATAATAGATTCACGGGATTCTTAGACCCACATTTTCCAGCTTCCTCCACTCTGGTGAATCCTCATTAAGTCTCACTTCCGGCAGCCATGGTGGGCACTGCTGCCATTAACTCAAGGCTGGACTAGGGCAACTAATGAACCCACACATCAGCATTAATAAGAGTATGACTATGCAGCTGCAGGTCTAATCTTCAGCCTGGAAATGCCAAGGGGTCCCGACAGCCCCTTACCCTCCCTCTGAGTGCAATGCGAGGGGGGCCTTAAGAGTCTGTGGCCTGGGGCTCTGGAATCCTCTGCCCTCAACAATCACACTTCACTCCTCCTTCTCCATTTACCTTGGATCCGAGTCAACTGGCACTTTGCGCTTTAGGGTCAACCATACAAATGATTTAGCTAGCTTACTCTCTCAATTAACTCAATAAACTCATTAAATCACTCAATTAACTCACTCAATAAACGTACTTATTGACTCACTAACTCACTCAACTAGCTCACCCTATTAACTCATTTACTAACTCACACAATGAACTCATTCATTTAACCCACTCACTAACTTACTCACTAACTCACACATCACTTAAATTGCTCCAAAAACTCGCTAACTCACTGAATTAACTCACTCAAAAACACGCTTATTGACTTACTAACGCACTCAACTAGCTGAACCCTAAACTCACTTAATAGACCGACTCACTAACTCACTCACTTAACTTAATAGACTGACTCACTAACTCACTCAATAAACTGACTCGCTAACTCATTCACTCAATGAACTCCCACAATCACTTAACTCACTCATTTAACTCACTCAATTAAATGACTCACTCACTCGCTCCTTTTTTTCTGTTCTCCCCGCTTTGGCATTGTCTGCATGGTGTTTTCATCTCTCGTATCCTCCCCTATTGGGAATGGGCAAGATACGCGGCAGTGCAGAACGCCGCTTCCGGTGAAATGTTATTTAATATTTATCTATCCAAAAGCTCCGGCAACTTTTGGAATGAGTTCACGCCGCAGGAAGCGCGTCGAATCCTACAGGACTCCCTCCCTCCTTGCCGCCGATGGCTCCGTCCAGCGCTGCCAATTGGACGCTGCGGCGGCGCCAGACGGGAAACGCGTCCAGTCGGGAAAGTAATTGCAGCCGCGCTGCTGGGCGTTCATCCCGGATAATGACCCGAGTGCACGCGGCGGTGCGCGCGCCGATGGCCAGCGAGGGAAGCGGCGGGAGGCGCTTTCTGCTTTTAATCTTACACAATCCATATTTCTATTTAATATCTCATTTGGAAGAGACTGTAAACAGCATAAAGAGAAGGGCCTCTTGCCGCGCGGGTTATCAATAAGTAACAAGATGCATTTTTTTAATGGTGTTATAAAAGGCTCGTGGCAGCGTGATCCTGGGGTGGTGGAGGACTGGCAGCGTGGCGCTGGTGTGGTGGTGTACTGGCAGCGTGGAGCTGGTGTGCTGGTGTACTGGCAGCGTGGCACTGGCATGGTGGTGTACTGGCAGCGTGGCGCTGGTGTGGTGGTATACTGGCAGCATGGCGCTGGCGTGGTGGTGGACTGGCAGCATGGCGCTGTTGTGGTGGTATACTGGCAGCATGGCGCTGGCGTGGTGGTGTACTGGCAGCGTGGCGCTGGAGTGGTGGTGGACTGGCAGCGTGGTGCTGGTGTGGTGGTATACTGGCAGCGTGGCGCTGGCGTGGTGGTGGACTAGCAGCGTGGCGCTGGCGTGGTGGTGTACTGGCAGCGTGGCGCTGGCGTGGTGGTGGGCTGGCAGCGTGATGCTGGCAGCGTGGTGTTGGACTGGCAGCATGGTGCTGATGTGGTGGTGGACTGGCAGCGCGGTGGTGGTGTACTGGCAGCATGGTGCGCGTGTGGTGGTGTACTGACAGCGTGGCGCGGGTGATGTGGTGTACTGGCAGCATGGTGGTGGACTGAGAGCGTGGTGCTGGTGTGGTGGTGTACAGGCAGCGTGGCGCTGGCGTGCTGGTGTACTGGCAGCGTGGCGCTCGTGTGGTGGTGTACTGGCAGCGTGGAGCTGGTGTGCTGGTGTACTGGCAGCGTGGCACTGGCGTGGTGGTGTACTGGCAGCGTGGCGCTGGTGTGGTGGTACACTGGCAGCATGGCGCTGGCGTGGTGGTGGACTGGCAGCGTGGCGCTGGTGTGGTGGTGTACTGGCAGCGTGGAGCTGGTGTGCTGGTGTACTGGCAGCGTGGCACTGGCGCTGGTGTACTGGCAGCGTGGCGCTGGTGTGGTGGTGTACTGGCAGCGTGGAGCTGGCGTGGTGGTGTACTGGCAGCGTGGAGCTGGTGTGCTGGTGTATTGGCAGCGAGGCACTGGCGCTGGTGTACTGGCAGCGTGGCGCTGGTGTGGTGGTACACTGGCAGCATGGCGCTGGCGTGGTGGTGGACTGGCAGCATGGCACTGTTGTTGTGGTGCACTGGCAGCATGGCGCTGGCGTGGTGGTGTACTGGCAGCGTGGCGCTGGCGTGGTGGTGGACTGGCAGCATGGCGCTGGCGTGGTGGTATACTGGCAGCGTGGCGCTGGCGTGGTGGTGTACTGGCAGCGTGGAGCTGGTGTGCTGGTGTACTGGCAGCGTGGCACTGGCGTGGTGGTGTACTGGCAGCGTGGCGCTGGTGTGGTGGTGTACTGGCAGCGTGGAGCTGGTGTGCTGGTGTACTGGCAGCGTGGCGCTGGCGTGGTGGTGTACTGGCAGCGTGGCGCTGGTGTGGTGGTGTACTGGCAGCGTGGAGCTAGTGTGCTGGTGTACTGGCAGCGTGGCACTGGCGTGGTGGTACACTGGCAGCATGGCGCTGGCGTGGTGGTGTACTGGCAGCGTGGCGCTGGCGTGGTGGTGGACTGGCAGCGTGGTGCTGGTGTGGTGGTATACTGGCAGCGTGGCGCTGGCGTGGTGGTGTACTGGCAGCATGGCGCTGGTGTGGTGGTATACTGGCAGCGTGGCGCTAGTGTGGTGGTGCACTGGCAGCGTGGAGCTGGTGTGCTGGTGTACTGGCAGCGTGGCACTGGCGTGGTGGTACACTGGCAGCATGGCGCTGGATGGTGGTGGACTGGCAGCGTGGCGCTGGTGTGGTGGTGTACTGGCAGCGTGGAGCTGGTGTGCTGGTGTACTGGCAGCGTGGCACTGGCGTGGTGGTGTACTGGCAGTGTGGCGCTGGTGTGGTGGTACACTGGCAGCATGGCGCTTGCGTGGTGGTGGACTGGCAGCATGGCGCTGGTGTGCTGGTGTACTGGCAGCGTGGCACTGGCGTGGTGGTGTACTGGCAGCGTGGCGCTGGTGTGGTGGTACACTGGCAGCATGGCGCTGGCGTGGTGGTGGACTGGCAGCATGGCGCTGTTGTGGTGGTATACTGGCAGCGTGGCGCTGGCGTGGTGGTGTACTGGCAGCGTGGCGCTGGCGTGGTGGTGGACTGGCAGCGTGGAGCTGGCGTGCTGGTGTACTGGCAGCGTGGCACTGGCGTGGTGGTGTACTGGCAGCGTGGCGCTGGTGTGGTGGTACACTGGCAGCATGGTGCTGGCGTGGTGGTGGACTGGCAGCATGGCGCTGTTGTGGTGGTATACTGGCAGCATGGCGCTGACCTGGTGGTGTACTGGCAGCGTGGCGCTGGTGTGGTGGTGGACTGGCAGCATGGCGCTGGTGTGGTGGTGTACTGGCAGCGTGGCGCTGGTGTGGTGGAGGACTGGCAGCGTGGCGCTGGTGTGGTGGTGTACTGGCAGCGTGGCGCTGGAGTGGTGGTGGACTGGCAGCGTGGAGCTGGTGTGCTGGTGTACTGGCAGCGTGGCACTGGCGTGGTGGTGTACTGGCAGCGTGGCGCTGGTGTGGTGGTACACTGGCAGCATGGCGCTGGCGTGGTGGTGGACTGGCAGCATGGCGCTGTTGTGGTGGTACACTGGCAGCATGGCGCTGGCGTGGTGGTGTACTGGCAGCGTGGAGCTGGTGTGCTGGTGTACTGGCAGCGTGGCACTGGTGTGGTGGTGTACTGGCAGTGTTGAGCTGGTGTGCTGGTGTACTGGCAGCGTGGCACTGGCGTGGTGGTGTACTGGCAGCGTGGCGCTGGTGTGGTGGTACACTGGCAGCATGGCGCTGGCGTGGTGGTGGACTGGCAGCATGGTGCTGTTGTGGTGGTATACTGGCAGCATGGCGCTGGCGTGGTGGTGTACTGGCAGCGTGGCGCTGGCGTGGTGGTAGACTGGCAGCGTGGCGCTGGTGTGCTGGTGTACTGGCAGTGTGGCACTGGCGTGGTGGTGTACTGGCAGCGTGGAGCTGGTGTGGTGGTACACTGGCAGCATGGCGCTGGCGTGGTGGTGGACTGGCAGCATGGCGCTGTTGTGGTGGTATACTGGCAGCATGGCGCTGGCGTGGTGGTGTACTGGCAGCGTGGCGCTGGCGTGGTGGTGGACTGGCAGCGTGGTGCTGGTGTGGTGGTATACTGGCAGCGTGGCGCTGACGTGGTGGTGTACTGGCAGCGTGGAGCTGGTATGCTGGTGTACTGGCAGCGTGGCACTGGCGTGGTGGTGTACTGGCAGCGTGGCGCTGGTGTGGTGGTACACTGGCAGCATGGCGCTGGCGTGGTGGTGGACTGGCAGCATGGCGCTGTTGTGGTGGTATACTGGCAGCATGGCGCTGGCGTGGTGGTGTACTGGCAGCATGGCGCTGGCATGGTCGTGGACTGGCAGCATGGTGCTGGCGTGGTGGTGTACTGGCAGCGTGGCGCTGGTGTGGTGGAGGACTGGCAGCGTGGCGCTGGTGTGGTGGTGTACTGGCAGCGTGGCGCTGGCGTGGTGGTGGACTGGCAGCGTGGAGCTGGTGTGCTGGTGTACTGGCAGCGTGGCACTGGCGTGGTGGTGTACTGGCAGCGTGGCGCTGGTGTGGTGGTACACTGGCAGCATGGCGCTGGCGTGGTGGTGGACTGGCAGCATGGCGCTGTTGTGGTGGTATACTGGCAGCATGGCGGTGGTGTGGTGGTGTACTGGCAGCGTGGAGCTGGTGTGCTGGTGTACTGGCAGCGTGGCACTGGCGTGGTGGTGTACTGGCAGCGTGGCGCTGGTGTGGTGGTACGCTGGCAGCATGGCGCTGGCGTGGTGGTGGACTGGCAGCATGGCGCTGTTGTGGTGGTATACTGGCAGCATGGCGCTGGCGTGGTGGTGTACTGGCAGCGTGGCGCTGGCGTGGTGGTGGACTGGCAGCGTGGTGCTGGTGTGGTGGTATACTGGCAGCGTGGCGCTGGCGTGGTGGTGTACTGGCAGCGTGGAGCTGGTGTGCTGGTGTACTGGCAGCGTGGCACTGGGGTGGTGGTGTACTGGCAGCTTGGCGCTGGTGTGGTAGTACACTGGCAGCATGGCGCTGTTGTGGTGGTATACTGGCAGCATGGCGCTGGCGTGGTGGTGTACTGGCAGCGTGGCGCTGGCGTGGTGGTGGACTGGCAGCGTGGTGCTGGTGTGGTGGTATACTGGCAGCGTGGCGCTGGCGTGGTGGTGTACTGGCAGCGTGGAGCTGGTGTGCTGGTGTACTGGCAGCGTGGCACTGGCGTGGTGGTGTACTGGCAGCGTGGCGCTGGCGTGGTGGTGTACTGGCAGCGTGGAGCTGGTGTGCTGGTGTACTGGCAGCGTGGCACTGGCGTGGTGGTGGACTGGCAGCATGGCGCTGTTGTGGTGGTATACTGGCAGCATGGCGCTGGCGTGGTGGTGTACTGGCAGCGTGGCGCTGGCGTGGTGGTGGACTGGCAGCGTGGTGCTGGTGTGGTGGTATACTGGCAGCGTGGCGCTGGCGTGGTGGTGTACTGGCAGCGTGGAGCTGGTGTGCTGGTGTACTGGCAGCGTGGCACTGGCGTGGTGGTGTACTGGCAGCGTGGCGCTGGTGTGCTGGAGGACTGGCAGCGTGGCGCTGGTGTGCTGGTGTACTGGCAGCGTGGAGCTGGTGTGCTGGTGTACTGGCAGCGTGGCACTGGCGTGGTGGTGTACTGGCAGTGTGGCGCTGGTCCGGTGGTACACTGGCAGCATGGCGCTGGCGTGGTGGTGGACTGGCAGCATGGCGCTGTTGTGGTGGTATACTGGCAGCATGGCGCTGGCGTGGTGGTGTACTGGCAGCGTGGCGCTGGCGTGGTGGTGGACTGGCAGCGTGGTGCTGGTGTGGTGGTATACTGGCAGCGTGGTGCTGGCGTGGTGGTATACTGGCTGCATGGAACCGGTGTGCTGGTGTTCTGGAAGCGTGGCACTGGCGTGGTGGTGTACTGGCAGCGTGGCGTTGGTGTGGTGGTACACTGGCAGCATGGCGCGGTGGTGGACTGGCAGCATGGCGCTGTTGTGGTGGTATACTGGCAGCATGGCGCTGGCGTGGTGGTGTACTGGCAGCGTGGCGCTGGCGTGGTGGTGGACTGGCAGCATGGCGCTGGTGTGGTGGTGTACTGGCAGCGTGGCGCTGGTGTGGTGGAGGACTGGCAGCGTGGCGCTGGTGTGGTGGTGTACTGGCAGCGTGGCGCTGGCGTGGTGGTGGACTGGCAGCGTGGAGCTGGTGTGCTGGTGTACTGGCAGCGTGGCGCTGGCGTGGTGGTGTACTGGCAGCGTGGCGCTGGTGTGGTGGTACACTGGCAGCATGGCGCTGGCGTGGTGGTGAACTGGCAGCATGGCGCTGTTGTGATGGTATACTGGCAGCATGGCGCTGGCGTGGTGGTGTACTGGCAGCGTGGAGCTGGTGTGCTGGTGTTTTGGCAGCGTGGCACTGGCGTGGTGGTGCACTGGCAGTGTGGCGCTGGTGTGGTGGTACACTGGCAGCATGGCGCTGGCGTGGTGGTGGACTGGCAGCATGGCGCTGTTGTGGTGGTATACTGGCAGCATGGCGCTGGCGTGGTGGTATACTGGCAGCATGGCGGTGGCGTGGTGGGCGTGGTGGTGTACTGGCAGCGTGGCGCTGGCGTGGTGGTGGACTGGCAGCGTGGTGCTGGTGTGGTGGTGTACTGGCAGCGTGGCGCTGGCGTGGTTGAGGACTGGCAGCGTGGCGCTGGTGCGGTGGTGTACTGGCAGCATGGCGCTGTTGTGGTGGTATACTGGCAGCATGGCGCTGGCGTGGTGGTGTACTGGCAGCGTGGAGCTGGTGTGCTGGTGTACTGGCAGCGTGGCACTGGCGTGGTGGTGTACTGGCAGCGTGGCGCTGGTGTGGTGGTATACTGGCAGCATGGCGCTGGCGTGGTGGTGGACTGGCAGCATGACGCTGTTGTGGTGGTATACTGGCAGCATGGCGCTGGCGTGGTGGTGTACTGGCAGCGTGGCGCTGGCGTGGTGGTGGACTGGCAGCGTGGTGCTGGTGTGGTGGTATACTCGCAGCGTGGCATTGGCGTGGTGGTGGACTAGCAGCGTGGCACTGGCGTGGTGGTACACTGGCAGCATGGCGCTGGCGTGGTGGTGGACTGGCAGCATGGCGCTGTTGTGGTGGTATACTGGCAGCATGGCGCTGGCGTGGTGGTGTACTGGCAGCGTGGCGCTGGCGTGGTGGTGGACTGGCAGCGTGGAGCTGGCGTGCTGGTGTACTGGCAGCGTGGCACTGGCGTGGTGGTGTACTGGCAGCGTGGCGCTGGTGTGGTGGTACACTGGCAGCATGGTGCTGGCGTGGTGGTGGACTGGCAGCATGGCGCTGTTGTGGTGGTATACTGGCAGCATGGCGCTGGCGTGGTGGTGTACTGGCAGTGTGGCGCTGGCGTGGTGGTGGACTGGCAGCATGGCGCTGGTGTGGTGGTGTACTGGCAGCGTGGCGCTGGTGTGGTGGAGGACTGGCAGCGTGGCGCTGGTGTGGTGGTGTACTGGCAGCGTCGCGCTGGCGTGGTGGTGGACTGGCAGCGTGGAGCTGGTGTGCTGGTGTACTGGCAGCGTGGCACTGGCGTGGTGGTGTACTGGCAGCGTGGCGCTGGTGTGGTGGTACACTGGCAGCATGGCACTGGCGTGGTGGTGGACTGGCAGCAGGGCGCTGTTGTGGTGGTACACTGGCAGCATGGCGCTGGCGTGGTGGTGTACTGGCAGCGTGGAGCTGGTGTGCTGGTGTACTGGCAGCGTGGCACTGGCGTGGTGGTGTACTGGCAGCGTTGAGCTGGTGTGCTGGTGTACTGGCAGCGTGGCACTGGCGTGGTGGTGTACTGGCAGCGTGGCGCTGGTGTGGTGGTACACTGGCAGCATGGCGCCTGCGTGGTGGTGGACTGGCAGCATGGCGCTGTTGTGGTGGTATACTGGCAGCATGGCGCTGGCGTGGTGGTGTACTGGCAGCGTGGCGCTGGCCTGGTGGTGGACTGGTAGCGTGGCGCTGGTGTGCTGGTGTACTGGCAGTGTGGCACTGGCGTGGTGGTGTACTGGCAGCATGGCACTGGCGTGGTGGTGTACTGGCAGCGTGGTGCTGGCGTGGTGGTGGACTGGCAGCGTGGTGCTGGTGTGGTGGTATACTGGCAGCGTGGCGCTGGCGTGGTGGTGTACTGGCAGCGTGGAGCTGGTGTGCTGGTGTACTGGCAGTGTGGCACTGGCGTGGTGGTGTACTGGCAGCATGGCACTGGCGTGGTGGTGTACTGGCAGCGTGGCGCTGGCGTGGTGGTGGACTGGCAGCGTGGTGCTGGTGTGGTGGTATACTGGCAGCGTGGCGCTGGCGTGGTGGTGTACTGGCAGCGTGGAGCTCGTGTGCTGGTGTACTGGCAGCGTGGCACTGGCGTGGTGGTGTACTGGCAGCGTGGCGCTGGTGTGGTGGTACACTGGCAGCATGGCGCTGGCGTGGTGGTGGACTGGCAGCATGGTGCTGTTGTGGTGGTATACTGGCAGCATGGCGCTGGCGTGGTGGTGTACTGGCAGCGTGGCGCTTGGGTGGTGGTGGACCGGTAGCGTGGCGCTGGTGTGCTGGTGTACTGGCAGTGTGGCACTGGCGTGGTGGTGTACTGGCAGCGTGGAGCTGGTGTGGTGGTACACTGGCAGCATGGCGCTGGCGTGGTGGTGGACTGGCAGCATGGCGCTGTTGTGGTGGTATACTGGCAGCATGGCGCTGGCGTGGTGGTGTACTGGCAGCGTGGCGCTGGCGTGGTGGTGGACTGGCAGCGTGGTGCTGGTGTGGTGGTATACTGGCAGCGTGGCGCTGGCGTGGTGGTGTACTGGCAGCGTGGAGCTTTTGTGCTGGTGTACTGGCAGCGTGGCACTGGCGTGGTGGTGTACTGGCAGCGTGGCGCTGGTGTGGTGGTACACTGGCAGCATGGCGCTGGCGTGGTGGTGGACTGGCAGCATGGCGCTGTTGTGGTGGTATACTGGCAGCATGGCGCTGGCGTGGTGGTGTACTGGCAGCATGGCGCTGGCGTGGTCGTGGACTGGCAGCATGGCGCTGGCGTGGTGGTGTACTGGCAGCGTGGCGCTGGTGTGGTGGAGGACTGGCAGCGTGGCGCTGGTGTGGTGGTGTACTGGCAGCGTGGCGCTGGCGTGGTGGTGGACTGGCAGCGTGGAGCTGGTGTGCTGGTGTACTGGCAGCGTGGCACTGGCGTGGTGGTGTACTGGCAGAGTGGCGCTGGTGTGGTGGTACACTGGCAGCATGGCGCTGGCGTGGTGGTGGACTGGCAGCATGGCGCTGTTGTGGTGGTATACTGGCAGCATGGCGCTGGTGTGGTGGTGTACTGGCAGCGTGGAGCTGGTGTGCTGGTGTACTGGCAGCGTGGCACTGGCGTGGTGGTGTACTGGCAGCGTGGCGCTGGTGTGGTGGTACGCTGGCAGCATGGCGCTGGCGTGGTGGTGGACTGGCAGCATGGCGCTGTTGTGGTGGTATACTGGCAGCATGGCGCTGGTGTGGTGGTGTACTGGCAGCGTGGCGCTGGCGTGGTGGTGGACTGGCAGCGTGGTGCTGGTGTGGTGGTATACTGGCAGCGTGGCGCTGGCGTGGTGGTGTACTGGCAGCGTGGAGCTGGTGTGCTGGTGTACTGGCAGCATGGCACTGGGGTGGTGGTGTACTGGCAGCGTGGCGCTGGTGTGGTGGTACACTGGCAGCATGGCGCTGGCGTGGTGGTGGACTGGCAGCATGGCGCTGTTGTGGTGGTATACTGGCAGCATGGCGCTGGCGTGGTGGTGTACTGGCAGCGTGGCGCTGGCGTGGTGGTGGACTGGCAGCGTGGTGCTGGTGTGGTGGTATACTGGCAGCGTGGCGCTGGCGTGGTGGTGTACTGGCAGCGTGGAGCTGGTGTGCTGGTGTACTGGCAGCGTGGCACTGGCGTGGTGGTGTACTGGCAGCGGGGCGCTGGTGTGCTGGAGGACTGGCAGCGTGGCGCTGGTGTGCTGGTGTACTGGCAGCGTGGAGCTGGTGTGCTGGTGTACTGGCAGCGTGGCACTGGCGTGGTGGTGTACTGGCAGTGTGGCGCTGGTCCGGTGGTACACTGGCAGCATGGCGTTGGCGTGGTGGTGGACTGGCAGCATGGCGCTGTTGTGGTGGTATACTGGCAGCATGGCGCTGGCGTGGTGGTGTACTGGCAGCGTGGCGCTGGCGTGGTGGTGGACTGCCAGCGTGGTGCTGGTGTGGTGGTATACTGGCAGCGTGGTGCTGGCGTGGTGGTATACTGGCTGTATGGAACCGGTGTGCTGGTGTTCTGGCAGCGTGGCACTGGCGTGGTGGTGTACTGGCAGCGTGGCGTTGGTGTGGTGGTACACTGGCAGCATGGCGCGGTGGTGGACTGGCAGCATGACGCTGTTGTGGTGGTATACTGGCAGCATGGCGCTGGCGTGGTGGTGTACTGGCAGCGTGGCGCTGGCGTGGTGGTGGACTGGCAGCATGGCGCTGGTGTGGTGGTGTACTGGCAGCGTGGCGCTGGTGTGGTGGAGGACTGGCAGCGTGGCGCTGGTGTGGTGGTGTACTGGCAGCGTGGCGCTGGCGTGGTGGTGGACTGGCAGCGTGGAGCTGGTGTGCTGGTGTACTGGCAGCGTGGCGCTGGCGTGGTGGTGTACTGGCAGCGTGGCGCTGGTGTGGTGGTACACTGGCAGCATGGCGCTGGCGTGGTGGTGACCTGGCAGCATGGCGCTGTTGTGATGGTATACTGGCAGCATGGCGCTGGCGTGGTGGTGTACTGGCAGCGTGGAGCTGGTGTGCTGGTGTTTTGGCAGCGTGGCACTGGCGTGGTGGTGCACTGGCAGTGTGGCGCTGGTGTGGTGGTACACTGGCAGCATGGCGCTGGCGTGGTGGTGGACTGGCAGCATGGCGCTGTTGTGGTGGTATACTGGCAGCATGGCGCTGGCGTGGTGGTATACTGGCAGCATGGCGGTGGCGTGGTGGGCGTGGTGGTGTACTGGCAGCGTGGCGCTGGCGTGGTGGTGGACTGGCAGCGTGGTGCTGGTGTGGTGGTGTACTGGCAGCGTGGCGCTGGCGTGGTGGAGGACTGGCAGCGTGGCGCTGGTGCGGTGGTGTACTGGCAGCGTCGCGCTGGCGTGGTGGTGGACTGGCAGCGTGGAGCTGGTGTGCTGGTGTACTGGCAGCGTGGCACTGGCGTGGTGGTGTACTGGCAGCGTGGCGCTGGTGTGGTGGTACACTGGCAGCATGGCGCTGGCGTGGTGGTGAACTGGCAGCATGGCGCTGTTGTGGTGGTATACTGGCAGCATGGCGCTGGCGTGGTGGTGTACTGGCAGCGTGGAGCTGGTGTGCTGGTGTACTGGCAGCTTGGCACTGGCGTGGTGGTGTACTGGCAGCGTGGCGCTGGTGTGGTGGTATACTGGCAGCATGGCGCTGGCGTGGTGGTGGACTGGCAGCATGACGCTGTTGTGGTGGTATACTGGCAGCATGGCGCTGGCGTGGTGGTGTACTGGCAGCGTGGCGCTGGCGTGGTGGTGGACTGGCAGCGTGGTGCTGGTGTGGTGGTATACTCGCAGCGTGGCATTGGCGTGGTGGTGGACTAGCAGCGTGGCACTGGCGTGGTGGTACACTGGCAGCATGGCGCTGGCGTGGTGGTGGACTGGCAGCATGGCGCTGTTGTGGTGGTATACTGGCAGCATGGCGCTGGCGTGGTGGTGTACTGGCAGCGTGGCGCTGGCGTGGTGGTGGACTGGCAGCGTGGAGCTGGCGTGCTGGTGTACTGGCAGCGTGGCACTGGCGTGGTGGTGTACTGGCAGCGTGGCGCTGGTGTGGTGGTACACTGGCAGCATGGTGCTGGCGTGGTGGTGGACTGGCAGCATGGCGCTGTTGTGGTGGTATACTGGCAGCATGGCGCTGGCGTGGTGGTGTACTGGCAGCGTGGGGCTGGCGTGGTGGTGGACTGGCAGCATGGCGCTGGTGTGGTGGTGTACTGGCAGCGTGGCGCTGGTGTGGTGGAGGACTGGCAGCGTGGCGCTGGTGTGGTGGTGTACTGGCAGCGTCGCGCTGGCGTGGTGGTGGACTGGCAGCGTGGAGCTGGTGTGCTGGTGTACTGGCAGCGTGGCACTGGCGTGGTGGTGTACTGGCAGCGTGGCGCTGGTGTGGTGGTACACTGGCAGCATGGCGCTGGCGTGGTGGTGGACTGGCAGCAGGGCGCTGTTGTGGTGGTACACTGGCAGCATGGCGCTGGCGTGGTGGTGTACTGGCAGCGTGGAGCTGGTGTGCTGGTGTACTGGCAGCGTGGCACTGGCGTGGTGGTGTACTGGCAGCGTTGAGCTGGTGTGCTGGTGTACTGGCAGCGTGGCACTGGCGTGGTGGTGTACTGGCAGCGTGGCACTGGTGTGGTGGTACACTGGCAGCATGGCGCCTGCGTGGTGGTGGACTGGCAGCATGGCGCTGTTGTGGTGGTATACTGGCAGCATGGCGCTGGCGTGGTGGTGTACTGGCAGCGTGGCGCTGGCGTGGTGGTGGACTGGTAGCGTGGCGCTGGTGTGCTGGTGTACTGGCAGTGTGGCACTGGCGTGGTGGTGTACTGGCAGCATGGCACTGGCGTGGTGGTGTACTGGCAGCGTGGTGCTGGCGTGGTGGTGGACTGGCAGCGTGGTGCTGGTGTGGTGGTATACTGGCAGCGTGGCGCTGGCGTGGTGGTGTACTGGCAGCGTGGAGCTGGTGTGCTGGTGTACTGGCAGTGTGGCACTGGCGTGGTGGTGTACTGGCAGCATGGCACTGGCGTGGTGGTGTACTGGCAGCGTGGCGCTGGCGTGGTGGTGGACTGGCAGCGTGGTGCTGGTGTGGTGGTATACTGGCAGCGTGGCGCTGGCGTGGTGGTGTGCTGGCAGCGTGGAGCTGGTGTGCTGGTGTACTGGCAGCGTGGCACTGGCGTGGTGGTGTACTGGCAGCGTGGCGCTGGTGTGGTGGTACACTGGCAGCATGGCGCTGGCGTGGTGGTGGACTGGCAGCATGGCGCTGTTGTGGTGGTATACTGGCAGCATGCCGCTGGCGTGGTGGTGGACTGGCAGCATGGCGCTGGCGTGGTGGTGGACTGGCAGCATGGCGCTGGCGTGGTGGTGTACTGGCAGCATGGCGCTGGCGTTGTCGTGGACTGGCAGCATGGCGCTGGCGTGGTGGTGTACTGGCAGCGTGGCGCTGGTGTGGTGGAGGACTGGCAGCGTGGCGCTGGTGTGGTGGTGTACTGGCAGCGTGGCGCTGGCGTGGTGGTGGACTGGCACCATGGCGCTGTTGTGGTGGTATACTGGCAGCATGGCGCTGGCGTGGTCGTGGACTGGCAGCATGGCGCTGGCGTGGTGGTGTACTGGCAGCGTGGCGCTGGTGTGGTGGAGGACTGGCAGCGTGGCGCTGGTGTGGTGGTGTACTGGCAGCGTGGCGCTGGCGTGGTGGTGGACTGGCAGCGTGGAGCTGGTGTGCTGGTGTACTGGCAGCGTGGCACTGGCGTGGTGGTGTACTGGCAGCGTGGCGCTGGTGTGGTGGTACACTGGCAGCATGGCGCTGGCGTGGTGGTGGACTGGCAGCATGGCGCTGTTGTGGTGGTATACTGGCAGCATGGCGCTGGTGTGGTGGTGTACTGGCAGCGTGGAGCTGGTGTGCTGGTGTACTGGCAGCGTGGCACTGGCGTGGTGGTGTACTGGCAGCGTGGCGCTGGTGTGGTGGTACGCTGGCAGCATGGCGCTGGCGTGGTGGTGGACTGGCAGCATGGCGCTGTTGTGGTGGTATACTGGCAGCATGGCGCTGGCGTGGTGGTGTACTGGCAGCGTGGCGCTGGCGTGGTGGTGGACTGGCAGCGTGGTGCTGGTGTGGTGGTATACTGGCAGCGTGGCGCTGGCGTGGTGGTGTACTGGCAGCGTGGAGCTGGTGTGCTGGTGTACTGGCAGCATGGCACTGGGGTGGTGGTGTACTGGCAGCGTGGCGCTGGTGTGGTGGTACACTGGCAGCATGGCGCTGGCGTGGTGGTGGACTGGCAGCATGGCGCTGTTGTGGTGGTATACTGGCAGCATGGCGCTGGCGTGGTGGTGTACTGGCAGCGTGGCGCTGGCGTGGTGGTGGACTGGCAGCGTGGTGCTGGTGTGGTGGTATACTGGCAGCGTGGCGCTGGCGTGGTGGTGTACTGGCAGCGTGGAGCTGGTGTGCTGGTGTACTGGCAGCGTGGCACTGGCGTGGTGGTGTACTGGCAGCGGGGCGCTGGTGTGCTGGAGGACTGGCAGCGTGGCGCTGGTGTGCTGGTGTACTGGCAGCGTGGAGCTGGTGTGCTGGTGTACTGGCAGCGTGGCACTGGCGTGGTGGTGTACTGGCAGTGTGGCGCTGGTCCGGTGGTACACTGGCAGCATGGCGTTGGCGTGGTGGTGGACTGGCAGCATGGCGCTGTTGTGGTGGTATACTGGCAGCATGGCGCTGGCGTGGTGGTGTACTGGCAGCGTGGCGCTGGCGTGGTGGTGGACTGCCAGCGTGGTGCTGGTGTGGTGGTATACTGGCAGCGTGGTGCTGGCGTGGTGGTATACTGGCTGTATGGAACCGGTGTGCTGGTGTTCTGGCAGCGTGGCACTGGCGTGGTGGTGTACTGGCAGCGTGGCGTTGGTGTGGTGGTACACTGGCAGCATGGCGCGGTGGTGGACTGGCAGCATGACGCTGTTGTGGTGGTATACTGGCAGCATGGCGCTGGCGTGGTGGTGTACTGGCAGCGTGGCGCTGGCGTGGTGGTGGACTGGCAGCATGGCGCTGGTGTGGTGGTGTACTGGCAGCGTGGCACTGGTGTGGTGGAGGACTGGCAGCGTGGCGCTGGTGTGGTGGTGTACTGGCAGCGTGGCGCTGGCGTGGTGGTGGACTGGCAGCGTGGAGCTGGTGTGCTGGTGTACTGGCAGCGTGGCGCTGGCGTGGTGGTGTACTGGCAGCGTGGCGCTGGTGTGGTGGTACACTGGCAGCATGGCGCTGGCGTGGTGGTGACCTGGCAGCATGGCGCTGTTGTGATGGTATACTGGCAGCATGGCGCTGGCGTGGTGGTGTACTGGCAGCGTGGAGCTGGTGTGCTGGTGTTTTGGCAGCGTGGCACTGGCGTGGTGGTGCACTGGCAGTGTGGCGCTGGTGTGGTGGTACACTGGCAGCATGGCGCTGGCGTGGTGGTGGACTGGCAGCATGGCGCTGTTGTGGTGGTATACTGGCAGCATGGCGCTGGCGTGGTGGTATACTGGCAGCATGGCGGTGGCGTGGTGGGCGTGGTGGTGTACTGGCAGCGTGGCGCTGGCGTGGTGGTGGACTGGCAGCGTGGTGCTGGTGTGGTGGTGTACTGGCAGCGTGGCGCTGGCGTGGTGGAGGACTGGCAGCGTGGCGCTGGTGCGGTGGTGTACTGGCAGCGTCGCGCTGGCGTGGTGGTGGACTGGCAGCGTGGAGCTGGTGTGCTGGTGTACTGGCAGCGTGGCACTGGCGTGGTGGTGTACTGGCAGCGTGGCGCTGGTGTGGTGGTACACTGGCAGCATGGCGCTGGCGTGGTGGTGAACTGGCAGCATGGCGCTGTTGTGGTGGTATACTGGCAGCATGGCGCTGGCGTGGTGGTGTACTGGCAGCGTGGAGCTGGTGTGCTGGTGTACTGGCAGCGTGGCACTGGCGTGGTGGTGTACTGGCAGCGTGGCGCTGGTGTGGTGGTATACTGGCAGCATGGCGCTGGCGTGGTGGTGGACTGGCAGCATGACGCTGTTGTGGTGGTATACTGGCAGCATGGCGCTGGCGTGGTGGTGTACTGGCAGCGTGGCGCTGGCGTGGTGGTGGACTGGCAGCGTGGTGCTGGTGTGGTGGTATACTCGCAGCGTGGCATTGGCGTGGTGGTGGACTAGCAGCGTGGCACTGGCGTGGTGGTACACTGGCAGCATGGCGCTGGCGTGGTGGTGGACTGGCAGCATGGCGCTGTTGTGGTGGTATACTGGCAGCATGGCGCTGGCGTGGTGGTGTACTGGCAGCGTGGCGCTGGCGTGGTGGTGGACTGGCAGCGTGGAGCTGGCGTGCTGGTGTACTGGCAGCGTGGCACTGGCGTGGTGGTGTACTGGCAGCGTGGCGCTGGTGTGGTGGTACACTGGCAGCATGGTGCTGGCGTGGTGGTGGACTGGCAGCATGGCGCTGTTGTGGTGGTATACTGGCAGCATGGCGCTGGCGTGGTGGTGTACTGGCAGCGTGGCGCTGGCGTGGTGGTGGACTGGCAGCATGGCGCTGGTGTGGTGGTGTACTGGCAGCGTGGCGCTGGTGTGGTGGAGGACTGGCAGCGTGGCGCTGGTGTGGTGGTGTACTGGCAGCGTCGCGCTGGCGTGGTGGTGGACTGGCAGCGTGGAGCTGGTGTGCTGGTGTACTGGCAGCGTGGCACTGGCGTGGTGGTGTACTGGCAGCGTGGCGCTGGTGTGGTGGTACACTGGCAGCATGGCGCTGGCGTGGTGGTGGACTGGCAGCAGGGCGCTGTTGTGGTGGTACACTGGCAGCATGGCGCTGGCGTGGTGGTGTACTGGCAGCGTGGAGCTGGTGTGCTGGTGTACTGGCAGCGTGGCACTGGCGTGGTGGTGTACTGGCAGCGTTGAGCTGGTGTGCTGGTGTACTGGCAGCGTGGCACTGGCGTGGTGGTGTACTGGCAGCGTGGCGCTGGTGTGGTGGTACACTGGCAGCATGGCGCCTGCGTGGTGGTGGACTGGCAGCATGGCGCTGTTGTGGTGGTATACTGGCAGCATGGCGCTGGCGTGGTGGTGTACTGGCAGCGTGGCGCTGGCGTGGTGGTGGACTGGTAGCGTGGCGCTGGTGTGCTGGTGTACTGGCAGTGTGGCACTGGCGTGGTGGTGTACTGGCAGCATGGCACTGGCGTGGTGGTGTACTGGCAGCGTG
The DNA here is from genome assembly GCF_040938575.1 of Ambystoma mexicanum. Lineage (NCBI taxonomy): Eukaryota > Metazoa > Chordata > Amphibia > Caudata > Ambystomatidae > Ambystoma > Ambystoma mexicanum. The sequence continues at coordinate 160,950,440 of NC_090927.1, forward strand.
GTGCTGGCGTGGTGGTGGACTGGCAGCGTGGTGCTGGTGTGGTGGTATACTGGCAGCGTGGCGCTGGCGTGGTGGTGTACTGGCAGCATGGAGCTGGTGTGCTGGTGTACTGGCAGTGTGGCACTGGCGTGGTGGTGTACTGGCAGCATGGCACTGGCGTGGTGGTGTACTGGCAGCGTGGCGCTGGCGTGGTGGTGGACTGGCAGCGTGGTGCTGGTGTGGTGGTATACTGGCAGCGTGGCGCTGGCGTGGTGGTGTGCTGGCAGCGTGGAGCTGGTGTGCTGGTGTACTGGCAGCGTGGCACTGGCGTGGTGGTGTACTGGCAGCGTGGCGCTGGTGTGGTGGTACACTGGCAGCATGGCGCTGGCGTGGTGGTGGACTGGCAGCATGGCGCTGTTGTGGTGGTATACTGGCAGCATGCCGCTGGCGTGGTGGTGGACTGGCAGCATGGCGCTGGCGTGGTGGTGGACTGGCAGCATGGCGCTGGCGTGGTGGTGTACTGGCAGCGTGGCGCTGGTGTGGTGGAGGACTGGCAGCGTGGCGCTGGTGTGGTGGTGTACTGGCAGCGTGGCGCTGGCGTGGTGGTGGACTGGCAGCGTGGAGCTGGTGTGCTGGTGTACTGGCAGCGTGGCACTGGCGTGGTGGTGTACTGGCAGCGTGGCGCTGGTGTGGTGGTACACTGGCAGCATGGCGCTGGCGTGGTGGTGGACTGGCAGCATGGCGCTGTTGTGGTGGTATACTGGCAGCATGGCGCTGGTGTGGTGGTGGTACTGGCAGCGTGGAGCTGGTGTGCTGGTGTACTGGCAGCGTGGCACTGGCGTGGTGGTGTACTGGCAGCGTGGCGCTGGTGTGGTGGTACGCTGGCAGCATGGCGCTGGCGTGGTGGTGGACTGGCAGCATGGCGCTGTTGTGGTGGTATACTGGCAGCATGGCGCTGGCGTGGTGGTGTACTGGCAGCGTGGCGCTGGCGTGGTGGTGGACTGGCAGCGTGGTGCTGGTGTGGTGGTATACTGGCAGCGTGGCGCTGGCGTGGTGGTGTACTGGCAGCGTGGAGCTGGTGTGCTGGTGTACTGGCAGCATGGCACTGGGGTGGTGGTGTACTGGCAGCGTGGCACTGGTGTGGTGGTACACTGGCAGCATGGCGCTGGCGTGGTGGTGGACTGGCAGCATGGCGCTGTTGTGGTGGTATACTGGCAGCATGGCGCTGGCGTGGTGGTGTACTGGCAGCGTGACGCTGGCGTGGTGGTGGACTGGCAGCGTGGTGCTGGTGTGGTGGTATACTGGCAGCGTGGCGCTGGCGTGGTGGTGTACTGGCAGCGTGGAGCTGGTGTGCTGGTGTACTGGCAGCGTAGCACTGGCGTGGTGGTGTACTGGCAGCGTGGCGCTGGTGTGGTGGAGGACTGGCAGCGTGGCGCTGGTGTGCTGGTGTACTGGCAGCGTGGAGCTGGTCTGCTGGTGTACTGGCAGCGTGGCACTGGCGTGGTGGTGTACTGGCAGCGTGGCGCTGGTCCGGTGGTACACTGGCAGCATGGCGCTGGCGTGGTGGTGGACTGGCAGCATGGCGCTGTTGTGGTGGTATACTGGCAGCATGGCGCTGGTGTGGTGGTGTACTGGCAGCGTGGCGCTGGCGTGGTGGTGGACTGGCAGCGTGGTGCTGGTGTGGTGGTATACTGGCAGCGTGGTGCTGGTGTGGTGGTATACTGGCAGCGTGGCGCTGGCATGGTGGTATACTGGCTGCATGGAACCGGTGTGCTGGTGTTCTGGCAGCGTGGCACTGGCGTGGTGGTGTACTGGCAGCGTGGCGCTGGTGTGGTGGTACACTGGCAGCATGGCGCGGTGGTGGACTGGCAGCATGGCGCTGTTGTGGTGGTATACTGGCAGCATGGCGCTGGCGTGGTGGTGTACTGGCAGCGTGGCGCTGGCGTGGTGGTGGACTGGCAGCATGGCGCTGGTGTGGTGGTGTACTGGCAGCGTGGCGCTGGTGTGGTGGAGGAATGGCAGCGTGGCGCTGGTGTGGTGGTGTACTGGCAGCGTGGCGCTGGCGTGGTGGTGGACTGGCAGCGTGGAGCTGGTGTGCTGGTGTACTGGCAGCGTGGCGCTGGCGTGGTGGTGTACTGGCAGCGTGGCGCTGGTGTGGTGGTACACTGGCAGCATGGCGCTGGCGTGGTGGTGGACTGGCAGCATGGCGCTGTTGTGGTGGTATACTGGCAGCATGGCGCTGGCGTGGTGGTGTACTGGCAGCGTGGAGCTGGTGTGCTGGTGTTTTGGCAGCGTGGCACTGGCGTGGTGGTGTACTGGCAGTGTGGCGCTGGTGTGGTGGTACACTGGCAGCATGGCGCTGGCGTGGTGGTGGACTGGCAGCATGGCGCTGTTGTGGTGGTATACTGGCAGCATGGCGCTGGCGTGGTGGTATACTGGCAGCATGGCGCTGGCGTGGTGGGCGTGGTGGTGTACTGGCAGCGTGGCGCTGGCGTGGTGGTGGACTGGCAGCGTGGCGCTGGTGTGGTGGTGTACTGGCAGCGTGGCGCTGGCGTGGTGGAGGACTGGCAGCGTGGCGCTGGTGTGGTGGTGTACTGGCAGCGTGGCGCTGGCGTGGTGGTGGACTGGCAGCGTGGAGCTGGTGTGCTGGTGTACTGGCAGCGTGGCACTGGCGTGGTGGTGTACTGGCAGCGTGGCGCTGGTGTGGTGGTACACTGGCAGCATGGCGCTGGCGTGGTGGTGAACTGGCAGCATGGCGCTGTTGTGGTGGTATACTGGCAGCATGGCGCTGGTGTGGTGGTGTACTGGCAGCGTGGAGCTGGTGTGCTAGTGTACTGGCAGCGTGGCACTGGCGTGGTGGTGTACTGGCAGCGTGGTGCTGGTGTGGTGGTATACTGGCAGCATGGCGCTGGCGTGGTGGTGGACTGGCAGCATGGCGCTGTTGTGGTGGTATACTGGCAGCATGGCGCTGGCGTGGTGGTGTACTGGCAGCGTGGCGCTGGCATGGTGGTGGACTGGCAGCGTGGTGCTGGTGTGGTGGTATACTCGCAGCGTGGCACTGGCGTGGTGGTGGACTAGCAGCGTGGCACTGGCGTGGTGGTGTACTGGCAGCGTGGCACTGGCGTGGTGGTGGACTGGCAGCGTGATGCTGGCAGCGTGGTGTTGGACTGGCAGCATGGTGCTGGTGTGGTGGTGGACTGGCAGCACGGTGGTGGTGTACTGGCAGCATGGTGCGCGTGTGGTGGTGTACTGACAGCGTGGCGCGGGTGAGGTGGTGTACTGGCAGCATGGTGGTGGACTGAGAGCGTGGTGCTGGTATGGTGGTGTACAGGCAGCGTGGCGCTGGCGTGCTGGTGGACTGGCAGCATGACGCTGGTGTGGTGTACTGGCAGCGTGGTGCTGGACTGGCAGCATGGCGCTGGTGTGGTGGTGGACTGGCAGAGTGGCATGCGTGTGGTGGTGCTGTACTGGCAGCGTGGCGCGGGTGAGGTGGTGTACTGGCAGCGTGGTAGTGGACTGAGAGCGTGGCACTGGTGTGGTGGTGTACTGGCAGTGTGGAGCTGGTGTGCTGGTGTACTGGCAGCGTGGCACTGGCATGGTGGTGTACTGGCAGCATGGCGCTGGTGTGGTGGTATACTGGCAGCGTGGCACTGGCGTGGTGGTGGACTGGCAGCATGTTGCTGGTGTGGTGGTGGACTGGCAGCGTGGTGGTGGTGTACTGGCAGTGTGGCACGCGTGTGGTGGTGTACTGGCAGCGTGGCGTGGGTGAGGTGGTGTACTGGCAGCATGGTGGTGGACTGAGAGCGTGGTGCTGGTGTCGTTGTGTACAGGCAGCGTGGCGCTGGCGTGCTGGTGGAATGGCAGCGTGACGCTGTGTGGTGTACTGGAGGCATGGTGCTGGACTGGCAGCATGGCGCTGGTGTGGTGGTGGACTGGCAGTGTGGCACGCGTGTGGTGGTGTACTGGCAGCATGGCGCGGCTGAGGTGGTGTACTGGCAGCATGGTAGTGGACTGAGAGCGTGGCGCTGGTGTGGTGGTGTACTGGCAGTGTGGCGCTGGCGTGGTGGTATACTGGCAGCGTGATGCTGGTGTGGTGTACTGGCAGCCTGGTGCTGGACTGGCAGCATGGTGCTGGCGTGGTGGTGGACTGGCAGTGCGGTGGTCGTGTACTGGCAGCGTGGCGCGTGTGTGGTGGTGTACTGGCAGCATGGCGCGGGTGAGGTGGTGTACTGGCAGCACGGTGGTGGACTGAGAGCGTGGTGCTGGTGTGGTGGTTTACAGGCAGCGTGGCACTGGCGTGCTGGTGGACTGGCAGCATGACGCTGGTGTGGTGTACTGGCAATGTGGTGCTGGACTGGCAGCATGGCGCTGGTGTGGTGGTGGACTGGCAGTGTGGCGGTGTACTGGCAGTGTGGCGCGGGTGAGGTGGTGTACTGGCATCGTGGTAGTGGACTGAGAGCATGGCGCTGGTGTGGTGGTGTACTGGCAGCGTGGAGCTGGTGTGCTGGTGTACTGGCAGCGTGGCGCTGGCGTGGTGGTGTACTGGCAGCGTGGCGCTGGTGTGGTGGTATACTGGCAGCGTGGCGCTGGCGTGGTGGTGGACTGGCAGCGTGGTGCTGGTGTGGTGGTATACTGGCAGCATGGCGCTGGCGTGGCACTGGTGTGGTGGTGTACTGGCAGCGGGCACTGGTGTGGTGGTGTACAGGCAGCGTGGCACTGGCGTGGTGGTGGACTGGCAGCGTGACGCTGGTGTGGTGTACTGGCAGCGTGGTGCTGGACTGGCAGCATGGTGCTGGTGTGGTGGTGGACTGGCAGCGTGGTGGTGGTGTACTGGCAGCGTGGCGCGCGTGTGGTGGTGTACTGGTAGCGTGGTGCGGGTGAGGTGGTGTACTGGCAGCATGGTGGTGGACTGAGAGCGTGGTGCTGGTGGGGTGGTGTACAGGCAGCGTGGCACTGGCATGCTGGTTGACTGGCAGCGTGATGCTGGACTGGCAGCATGGCGCTGGTGTGGTGCTGGACTGGCAGTGTGGCACGCGTGTGGTGGTGTACTGGCAGCATGGCGCGGGTGAGATGGTGTACTGGCAGCATCGTAGTGGACTGAGAGCGTGGCACTGGTGTGGTGGTGTACTGGCAGCGTGGCGCTGGCGTGGTGGTATACTGGCAGCGTGGCGCCGGCGTGTGGCAGCGTGGCGCTGGCGTGGTGGTGTACTGGCAGCGTGGTGCTAGTGTGGTGGTGCACTGGCATCGTGGCGCTGGCGTGGTGGTGTACTGGCAGCGTGGCGCTGGCGTGGTGGTGTAATGGCAGCATGGCGCTGGTGTGGTGGTGTACCGGTAGTATGGTGCTGGCGTGGTGGTGTGGTGGTGTGATGGTGGACTGCTGAAAGGGTAGCCATGCCCCGGGGGAAGCAGACTGCAAGCGTTTGATTTAAATGAGCATGATTGCAAATGCGTTCTCCCGAACGGGAACACTGCTTTTGTGAGGAGCTTTCTGGAACTCTGCACTGCTAATTGCTGGGACGCCATCCCTGTACTGCAGGCACGAGCCCCATCAATGCCTTCGTGTAATGACATCTGTGCACGAAAACCTGGCATGTGTTTGCCCAGGCTCGCTGTTCTGCCGCTTTGTTATTCATGTGGCTGTATTTTTCTTTTAAAGACAAAGATGGTTTTGGAACCAAAAGAGGCCCTGGAAATAATTTTCAAAATGGCCCCATATCAGACATTTTCAGCAAGGCCAGCCCTTTTCCTATTTGAAAATGTGAAAATAACATTGGTGACCACACAAAAAGAACAAAGGGTGCAGAGGCCTCCCAGGAAATCTCCAGAGTTCCCTATAGGCCATTCCACTCCCGGGTCAAACTACAGATTTGGGATTATGTCATCAAAACAAAACCACCCCTAGTGGACTGTAAGACCACCTGAAGACCCTCAATGGCCTCCAACATCACACCCCAACCACCGCTGACTTCCCATACAACAACTTCTTATTGACTTCTTTATAAGCATCTTATCAGAATCTTATACAATCTTAAATCCAACCTCAAATTCATACGATTTAATAAGAATTCAGTAAGTATTTTGCTGTCATAATTATTCTTATAAAGTTCTTATTTTTGTTCCCAAAATCTTAATACTTTCTCTAAATGTCTTTTAAGCTATCTAAACGAATCTTATGAGTCCTTCTTGCAAGGGTCCTTTTTCCATGCTGGCCTGACTGTCCTCTAGTTAACCTGCCAGCCCAGCGTCTACCTAATGCACCCCACAATTAAGCCTCAACATTTCTCCCTCCAAGCAATTTCTTCTGCAGATCAACCTGCCACAGCCCCACTTAAAAAAAAGAAATCTTTGCAGACACAAAGTTATTACGAACATCCCCAAAGCTGGTCATAAACTGTTGCAACCAACCATCTACACCTCCAAAATGCAGCTGATTTTTGGGGGTTCTCAAAAAAGCATATTTCAAGGCGTGGGAAATATTGGCACTGTCTGCCGGGTCATGAGAGGGTGATCTTTCAGATTCTCTGCCTGGTATTCATGTCTTTACATTACTTTGGCTCTCCATGGGAAATAGGTTCATCCCTTCCACATCCTTCGGAAGCCCCTGTTCAGAAAAATAGCTTTCTCAAGTGATTCCTACATCTCGCTGCATAACTGGAGGAGATGATAGATGTATCATAGTAGGCCCCCGCTTGTGGAATGTTCTCTCAACCGCGCTACATTAGCAGGCCCTCACTTGTGGAATGCTCTCTCAACCGCGCTTCATTAGCAGGCCCTCACTTGTGGAATGCTCTCTCAACCGCGCTTCATTAGCAGGCCCCCGCTTGTGGAATGCTCTCTCAACCACGCTTCATTAGCAGGCCCTCACTTGTGGAATGCTCTCTCAACCGCGCTTCATTAGCAGGCCCCCGCTTGTGGAATGCTCTCTCAACCGCGCTTCATTAGCAGGCCCTCACTTGTGGAATGCTCTCTCAACCGCGCTTCATTAGCAGGCCCTCACTTGTGGAATGCTCTCTCAACCACGCTTCATTAGCAGGCCCTCACTTGTGGAATGCTCTCTCAACCGCGCTTCATTAGCAGGCCCTCACTTGTGGAATGCTCTCTCAACCACGCTTCATTAGCAGGCCCTCACTTGTGGAATGCTCTCTCAACCGCGCTTCATTAGCAGGCCCCCGCTTGTGGAATGCTCTCTCAACCACGCTTCATTAGCAGGCCCTCACTTGTGGAATGCTCTCTCAACCGCGCTTCATTAGCAGGCCCCCGCTTGTGGAATGCTCTCTCAACCGCGCTTCATTAGCAGGCCCTCACTTGTGGAATGCTCTCTCAACCGCGCTTCATTAGCAGGCCCTCACTTGTGGAATGCTCTCTCAACCACGCTTCATTAGCAGGCCCTCACTTGTGGAATGCTCTCTCAACCGCGCTTCATTAGCAGGCCCTCACTTGTGGAATGCTCTCTCAACCACGCTTCATTAGCAGGCCCTCACTTGTGGAATGCTCTCTCAACCGCGCTTCATTAGCAGGCCCTCACTTGTGGAATGCTCTCTCAACCGAGCTTCATTAGCAGGCCCCCGCTTGTGGAATGCTCTCTCAACCGCGCTTCATTAGCAGGCCCTCACTTGTGGAATGCTCTCTCAACCACGCTTCATTAGCAGGCCCTCACTTGTGGAATGCTCTCTCAACCGCGCTTCATTAGCAGGCCCTCACTTGTGGAATGCTCTCTCAACCGCGCTTCATTAGCAGGCCCTCACTTGTGGAATGCTCTCTCAACCGCGCTTCATTAGCAGGCCCTCACTTGTGGGATGCGCTCTAAACCACGATTCAATAGCAGGCCCACGCCTGAGGAATGCCCACACCGACTGCACTCCAATAGTAGACCCTCGCTTGTGGAGGAATGCTCTCTCAACCGCGCATCATTAGCAGGCCCTCACTTGTGGGATGCGCTCTAAACCACGATTCAATAGCAGGCCCACGCTTGAGGAATGCCCACACCGACTGCACTCCAATAGTAGACCCTCGCTTGTGGAGGAATGCTCTCTCAACCACGCTTCATTAGCAGGCCCTCACTTGTGGGATGCGCTCTAAACCACGATTCAATAGCAGGCCCACGCTGGAGGAATGCCCACACCAACTACACTCCAATAGTAGACCCTCGCTTGTGGAGGAATGCTCTCTTGACCGGGATTCATTAGCAGGTCCTCACTTGTGAAATGCGCTCTAGACCACGATTCAATAGCAGGCCCACGTTTGAGGAATGCCCACACCGACTGCACTCCAAGAGTAGACCCTCGCTTATGGAGGAATGATCTCTCAACTGGGCTTCATTAGCAGGCCCTCACTTGTGAAATGCGCTCTAGACCATGATTCAATAGCAGGCCCATGCTTGTGGAATGCTCTCTCGACCTCGCTTCAATCGCAGGCCCTCACTTGTTGAATGCTCTCTCGACCGGGCTTCAATAGCAGGTCCTCACTTGTGAAATGCTCTCTCAACCACGCTACATTAGCAAGCCCTCACTTGTGAAATGGACTCTAGACCACGATTCAATAGCAGGCCCATGCTTGTGGAATGCTCTCTCGACCGCGCTTCAATAGCAGGCCCACGCTTGTGGAATGCTCTCTCAACCGCGCTTCAATAGCAGGCCCTCACTTGTGGAATGCACTCTAGACCATGATTCAATAGCAGGCCCACACTTGTGGAATGCCCACATCGACTGCACTTCAATAGTAGAGCCTCACTTGTGGAGGAATGCTCTCTTGACCGGGCTTCAATAGCAGGCCCACAATTGTGGAAAGCTCTCTCGACTGCGCTTCAATAGCAGGCCCCCGCTTGTGGAATGCTCTCTCGATTGCGCTTCAATAGCTGGCCCTCACTTGTGGAATGCATTCTTGACCATGATTCATTGGCAGGACCTCACTTGTGGAATGTTCTCTCGACTTCGCTTCAATAGAATGCCCTCTCTAGGGAAATGCTCTCTCAATTGCATTTCAATAGCAGACTCTTCCTTGTGTAATGCTCTTTCAACTGTACTTCAATAGCATGCCCTCACTTGTGGAATGTTCTCTCGACTGCTCTTCGATAGAATGCCCTCTCTAGGGAAATGCTCTCGTAATCACACTTCAATTGCAGGCTCTTGTTTGTGGAATGCTCTCTCGATCAAACTTCAATACCAGGTCCTCAATTATGGAATGCTCTCTAGACCGTGCTTCAATGGTAGATCCTCACCGGCGGAGGAATGCTCTCTTGAATGCGCTTCAATAGCAGGCCCTCACTTGTGGAATGCTCTCTGGACTTCGCTTCAATAGATTGCCCCCTCTAGGGAAATGCTCTCTCAATCGCATTTAAAAATGCTCTTGCTTGTGAAATGCTCTTTCGACTTTAATTCGGTAGCAGGCCCTCAATTGTGGAATGTTCTCTTGACTGTGCTTCAATAGAATACCCTCTATAGGGAAATGCTTTCTCAATCACACTTCACTAGCAGGCTCTTGCTTGTGGAATGCTCTCTCGATTGAACTTCAAAAGCAATCCCTTGATTGTGGAATGCTCTCTAGACCGTGTTTCAATAGCAAGCCCTTGTTAGTGGAATGCTCTCTCGCCCGGGCTTCAACAGCAAGCCCTCGCTTGTGGAATGCTTTCTCGACTGTGCTTCAATAGCAGGCCCTCACTAGTGGAATGCTCTCTCGACTGTGCTTGAATAGCAGGCCCTCACTTGTGGAATGCTTTCTCGACTGTGCTTAAATAGCAGGCACTCACTATTGGAATGCTCTCTTGACAGCGCTTTGGAGGATCCACTGGCTTGGCCCTTTCTGGAAAGCACTGAATATATATATCTTCTCTTCTCATCTTATAGTATCTGGACCATTTGGTGCATGATGGGATTGGCCTTTGAACCTTTTGGAGTTCTTATTATGGCGCCCAGTTAATCATATTTGCTTTGCGCATTATCATTCAAATCCCATGAACCTCATCACACGCCACCACTACTTGACGGGAAGGCTGGTGGACACATTGGGCAGGTTTAACCAGAGACATGACTAGCGCTTTCTGCACAAGGTTGTCTCCACCCGCCCCGTCCGCTAACTACCAAACTCCTTGGTCCCACGCAGCCACAGACTGGAGTAGAGTATGCCTCCCTCCCAAACTTATCTAAAGAGTGCACTTTGTGAGTCTGAGTCTTTGGCTGGGCCAACTCAACCCTTCATTCTTCTGAGCTCCATAAATCGAGTACCGTTTCATTGGTTATAATAAGAGCTATTATCATCATTCTTCTGATGTCCATACATCGAGTACCATTACATTGGGTATTTATAACAGCTATTATCATCATTCTTCTGATGTCCATAAATCGAGTACCATTACATTGGGTAATTATAACAGCTATTATCATCATTCTTCTGATGTCCATAAATCGAGTACCATTGCATTGGGAAATTATAACAGCTATTATCATCATTCTTCTGAGGTCCATAAATCGAGTACCATTGCATTGGGTAATTATAACAGCTATTATCATAATTCTTCTGAGGTCCATAAATCGTGTACCATTGCATTGGGTAATTATAACAGCTATTATCATCATTCTTCTGAGGTCCATAAATCGAGTACCATTGCATTGGGTAATAATAAGAGCTATTATCATCATTCTTCTGAGGTCCATAAATCGAGTACCATTGCATTGGGTAATAATAACAGCTATTATCATCATTCTTCTGAGGTCCATAAATCAAGTACCATTAAATTGGGTAATTATAACAGCTATTATCATCATTCTTCTGGGGTCCATAAATCCAGTACCATTACATTGGGTAATTATAACAGCTATTATCATCATTCTTCTGAGGTCCATAAATCGAGTACCATTACATTGGGTAATAATAACAGCTATTATCATCATTATTCTGAGGTCCATAAATCGAGTACCATTACATTGGCTAATAATAACAGCTATTATCATCATTCTTCTGCGGTCCATAAATCAAGTACCATTACATTGGGTAATAATAACAGCTATTATCATCATTCTTCTGAGGTCCATAAATCGAGTACCATTGAAATGGGTAATAATAAGAGCTATTATCATCATTCTTCTGAGGTCCATAAATCGAGTACCATTACATTGGGTAATAATAACAGCTATTGTCATCATTCTTCTATTGTCATCATTCTTCTGAGGTCCATACATCGAGTACCATACCATTTAATTGGGTAATAATAAGAGCTATTATCATCATTCAAGCTATTATCATCATTCTTCTGAGGTCCATAAATCCAGTACCATTACATTGGGTAATTATAACAGCTATTATCATCATTCTTCTGAGGTCCATAAATCGAGTACCATTACATTGGGTAATAATAACAGCTATTATCATCATTCTTCTGAGGTCCATAAATCGAGTACCATTACATTGGGTAATTATAACAGCTATTATCATCATTCTTCTGAGGTCCATAAATCGAGTACCATTACATTGGGTAATAATAACAGCTATTATCAGCATTCTTCTGAGGTCCATAAATCGAGTACCATTGAAATGGGTAATAATAAGAGCAATTATCATCATTCTTCTGAGGTCCATAAATCGAGTACCATTACATTGGGTAATAATAACAGCTATTGTCATCATTCTTCTATTGTCATCATTCTTCTGAGGTCCATACATCGAGTACCATACCATTTCATTGGGTAATAATAAGAGCTATTATCATCATTCGAGCTATTATCATCATTCTTCTGAGGTCCATACATCGAGTACCATTACATTGGGTAATTATAACAGCTATTATCATCATTCTCCTGAGGTCCATAAATTGAGTACCATTACATTGGGTAATAATAACAGCTATTATCATCATTCTTCTGAGGTCCATAAATCGAGTACCATTACATTGGGTAATAATAACAGCTATTATCATCATTCTTCTGAGGTCCATAAATCGAGTACCATTACATTGGGTAATAATAACAGCTATTATCATCATTCTTCTGAGGTCCATAAATCGAGTACCATTGAAATGGGTAATAATAAGAGCAATTATCATCATTCTTCTGAGGTCCATAAATCGAGTACCATTACATTGGGTAATAATAACAGCTATTGTCATCATTCTTCTATTGTCATCATTCTTCTGAGGTCCATACATCGAGTACCATACCATTTCATTGGGTAATAATAAGAGCTATTATCATCATTCGAGCTATTATCATCATTCTTCTGAGGTCCATAAATCCAGTACCATTACATTGGGTAATTATAACAGCTATTATCATCATTCTTCTGAGGTCCATACATCGAGTACCATTACATTGGGTAATTATAACAGCTATTATCATCATTCTTCTGAGGTCCATAAATCGAGTACCATTACATTGGGTAATAATAACAGCTATTATCATCATTCTTCTGAGGTCCATAAATCGAGTACCATTACATTGGGTAATAATAACAGCTATTATCATCATTCTTCTGAGGTCCATAAATCGAGTACCATTACATTGGGTAATAATAACAGCTATTATCATCATTCTTCTGAGGTCCATAAATCGAGTACCATTACATTGGGTAATAATGCAGCTATTGTCATCATTCTTCTATTATCATCATTCTTCTGAGGTCCATAAATCGAGTACCATTACATTTGGTAATAATAAGAGCTATTAAGCTATTATCAGAGCACTTAGAAGTGGGAGGAATATGTCATGAATAGCCGCATACAAACCGGATATTATTATTGTCCCTCCCATGGATGAAATTAGAGCCTGCATATTACCCGCAGGTGTCTGGCATTGAAATTCACGGAAAACAGCCCGCCAATGAGGAGCTGCCCTAATAGGAAAGACTTCAAGCTCCCGGTAACATAATCCTCCTCTAAAACGCCACGCTTGCAGTAAACGATGCTGCTGCCAGCTCATGTGGAATGCGTCATAGGTCTTTTCTGACATGAGGGATTTTCCGGGTCTATGTTACTTCGACTTAAGGATTTTCTAATTTTTCAATTTCAAATTGTTCTCATTTTTCCAGGATCCCTTCCTTTGCATTTATGGGGGGGGCGGCCCACTCCCAACCTTCCCCATACCACCCACTGGACTCCTATCTGACTAACCTGCCTCTCCGACCCCAATGAATTTCATTTTCTGTACTTTGGAATTTGGATATCTTAATCCATTTTCATAGTGATGGAGCTTTAGCTCTTTTCCTTGAGAACGTTTTCAATCGAGCAGCACACTTCTGATTCTCAGCAAGTAATAGTGAAGCTCTTCATGATTAAACTCCTATCCGTAAAGGTCTTACTGTCCGCAGCCCTGAAGAGGGTTTCATGACGAAGTGTAAGATTGAAACTAACCACACTGGGCCGTTTTGCTTCCACTAGTACCGGAAACCACAAGCTGGGATTTGGAAAGACACGAGCAGGGTCAAAGCATAGGCAATAGTGAGAAAGGTGCACAGCAAATTCAAGGTGCCATTCACCAAGGCTCGAGTTTGTGAAATACGTTAGAATAGGCTTATCGATTCTTCCCATTACAATTGCATCATGGGAGAGGGTGCATCAACCGCAATTGCCTAGCAGTGTACGTATGTCGGCGGCTTACCTTGCAAACCCATCGGGATAGCAACAGAGTTCTCTGCGCTGTGTGGCTGGCGGGATGGAGATACAGGCACTGACATCCACAATCTCAGAGTTCTGTTAGCTGAGAAGATCTCAACATACTTTTGGATCCCGCTGCTACATCAAACTTCTGCAGTATGTAATATTAGACATCTCGTCCCCTCCCGAAACCTCCCTCCTCCGAGCCTTCATCCTTCCTTGAATTGAGTACACCAAGGTCCTCTTCATTGGCCATGCTAAGACGTCCCATGTCAAGCATCAGTCCATCCAAAACAGCACAACCAGACTTATGTTTAACCTGCAACCTCACATCCACTTCACAGGCTTTGCCCTACTGCACTGGCACTCTGCCCCTCTGTACCGGCACTCCGCCCCTCTGTACTGGCTCTCTGACCCCCTGCACTGGCTCTCTTCCCCCCTGAACTGGCTCTCTGGCCCCCTGCAATGGCTCTCTGCCCCCCTGCAATGGCTTTCTTCCCCCCTGTACTGGCTCCATGACTCCCTGTACTGGCTCTCTGACCCCCTGCACTGGCTCTCTTCCCCCCTGAACTGGCTCTCTGACCCCCTGCACTGGCTCCCTGCCCCCCTGTACTGGCTCACTGACCCCCTGCACTGGCTCTCTTCCCCCTGCACTGGCTCTCTGACCCCCTGCAATGGCTCTCTTCACCCCTGTACTGGCTCTCTGACCCCCTGTACTGGCTCTCTTCCCCCCTGTACTGGCTCTCTGACCTCCTGCACTGGCTCTCTTCCCCCCTGTACTGGTTCTCTGACCCACTACAATGGCTCTCCCCCCCCTGTACTGGTTCTCTGACCCCCTGCAGTGGCTCTCTGCCCCCCTGTACTGGCTCTCTGGCCCCCTGCACTGGCTCTCTTCCCCCCTGTACTGGCTCACTGCCCACCTGCACTGGCTCTCTTCCCCCTGTACTGGCTCTCTGCCCATCTGCACAGGCCCTCTTCCCCCTTGCACTGGTTCTCTGACCCCTGCAATGGCTCTCTTCCCCCCTGTACTGGTTCTCTGACCCCCTGCAATGGCTCTCTTCCCCCCTGTACTGGCTCCATGACTCCCTGTACTGGCTCTCTGACCCCCTGCACTGTCTCTCTTCCCCCCTGAACTGGCTCTCTGACCCCCTGCACTGGCTCCCTGCCCCCTGCACTGGCTCCCTGCCCCCTGTACTGGCTCACTGACCCCCTGCACTGGCTCTCTTCCCCCCTGCACTGGCTCTCTGACCCCCTGCAATGGCTCTCTTCACCCCTGTACTGGCTCTCTGACTCCCTGCACTGGCTCTCTTCCCCCCTGTACTGGCTCTCTGACCTCCTGCACTGGCTCTCTTCCCCCCTGTACTGGTTCTCTGACCCACTACAATGGCTCTCTCCCCCCTGTACTGGTTCTCTGACCCCCTGCAATGGCTCTCTGCCTCCCTGTACTGGCTCTCTGGCCCCCTGCACTGGCTCTCTTCCCCCCTGTACTGGCTCACTGCCCATCTGCACCGGCTCTCTTCCCCCCTGTACTGGCTCTCTGCCCATCTGCACTGGCCCTCTTCCCCCTTGCACTGGTTCTCTGACCCCTGCAATGGCTCTCTTCCCCCCTGTACTCGTTCTCTGACCCCCTGCAATGGCTCTCTTCCCCCCTGTACTGGCTCTCTGACCCCCTGCACTGGTTCTCTTCCCCCCTGTACTGGCTCTCTGACCCACTGCAATGGCTCTCTTCCCCCCTGTACTGGCTCTCAGACCCTCTGCACTGGCTCTCTTCCCCCCCTGTACTGGTTCTCTGACCCACTGCAATGGCTCTCTCTTCCCCCCTGTACTGGTTCTCTGACCCCCTGCACTGGCTCTCTGCCCCCCTGTACTGGCTCTCTGACCCCCTGCACTGGCTCTCTTCCCCCCTGTACTGGCTCTCTGCCCATCTGCACTGGCTCTCTACCCCCCTGTACTGGCTCTCTGTCCATCTGCACTGGCTATCTTCCCCCCTGTACTGGTTCTCTGACCCCCTGCACTGGCTCTCTTCCCCCCCTGTACTGGTTCTCTGACCCCCTGCACTGGCTCTCTTCCCCCCTGTACTGGTTCTCTGACCCCCTTGCAATGGCTCTTTTCCCCCCTGTACTGGCTCTCTGCACCCCCATACCGCACTGGCTGTCTGCCCCCTCCAGGATTACATTTCATCTCTATGGTCTACTCACAGCGCGCGACTATACCAATTAAGGTCCATCCTTTCTTTGGCACCACATGGAAGCCTGTCTCCCACAGAGACCTCTGAAGTCTTCAAACTATGCACTCGCTACGATCTCAACATTTTCCGAGAGGTGTTTGTTGAGAGAGGATATGTAGCCAAGGACCAACCACCTGGAGCACCCTTGCCCTACAGCTGCACCAGGAACATACCTATCTGATCTGAAGCCATGCTCTCAATATGCACCTGATCTTACCATATCCTAAGCCTATCCCTCCCCATCCAACCCCACCAGTCCCACCCTACCACTTCTCGTATCTTCTTATGCTCTCAGGCTCCTGGGCATGCTACAAGCACCCTCTAAATGGGTGAGGTCAAGGTTCAGTGCTCAGAGGCTCAGATGTCAGTGGGTAGTTCTATGAAGAGCTAGTTCTTTGCTTCCTTCCTGAAATGCAGGTGAGAATGGGCCAACAGGATGCACGCGTGAAGGTTCTTTTAGAGGCAGGTGCATAGCACAGGAAGGTCTGTTTTTTTGTGTTCCCTCTCTTGCACTTCCTGGAGTCCAGTTTAGGAATTCCACGTATTCCGGTGCACCACTGGCTTCTGGAAATTCGCCCTGGGTAGATTGATGTCTTGGTTGTCACTGTCCTGTTGGGGATTTAAGCTACTTTGAAGATGACACAGACTTGAACAGGCTGCCAGTGCAGCTCCATAGCGGGGTGCCATCCATTGCTCTCTGTCCTGGCACTAGGTGTGTTCAGCACGCTGAGCAGCTTTAAAAGGGGTAAGGGCACATTGCTAGGTGGCAGAGGAGCAGGGCTTGGATGGCTGTTCTGAAGTCAGAGGTGGGGATGAAAGTCCAGCGTGTTGGTGCCTTGTTTGTGATGTCTGTCTTGATGGAGCATTTCTAGTCAGAGCCAAGAGACTTAGAGCTGGGAGAACATTCATTGAGCTTATGAACCCAGTATTCCTGAGCGTGTAGCCGGCTGTTCTGCAAAACCCCGTACGATGATGCAATGTATGAACACTCCTACCTTGTCTTCAAGAGACGTGTAAATACGTGGCTGTTGTTACATCCGCCTTGCGTCCCGCTACGCGGTGATGCAAGGAGTCCAATAAAAACCCTGCCCCCGCTCCGCGGAGGCAGTTCCGGGGCATGGCACCGATCCAAACGTGTCTGTGTGTTATTAGCTCCCGCCGGAGCTGCGTCAGCGAGGCCTACCCCCGCGAGCCTGCTGATCCCTGTCTCCGGCTCCTGCACAGCTGTGACAGGACATAACACCTGTTTGACCAATGCGACTCAATGTTATGGTGTTTCAGGAGCACTCATTGTGGATCTCTGGCCCCAGAACCCCTGGCATTCCATCCTTTAGGGTGGCCTTAGCTACCTTGCTTCTGAATCCTCATTGCTTGCTATTTTTCGTAGGAACCTTTGATACCCCTGGGTTTGAGTGTCACATAAATGCTATACATGGGTGAGTGTGTCGCTCCTTGGGTTCACCTAACCCTTTTTGGGAAAAGAGGACTTCTGAGCAGGGAGCATGAGTGCAACCTAGAAACACAATAAGTGTTTCTTTAATCTTTTTATCCTATCCTGAAAACGTTTTGTAACTTCTACTCCACCTCCCACCTTTTCACCCTTTGAAACTTGTAAGGCGCTCCGAGACCCTCTGGATAGGACCAGCACTGAACACAAATTCTAATAAATAAAAGAAATACAGGGCGAGTGGTACGCCCCTGGACTGCATGCCATGTGTTGCATGCTGTAATGCATTAGTCTAAAACACCGACGCATTAGCATGCACTCACGGTTGAGTGCATTTTCGACAAGTCCTTGAATCTTCTGTGGTGCGTTTTAACGAGATGGCTTTTAAATAATGTAGGGACATTTGTTTTTAAAAAGGATGAACCTTGTTCGGCTTCATGCTCTCCCACAGAATGGCTGGTTATCCAGGATTCCATACACGTGCCTTCGTGTAACGCCTGGGAGACCTGGATCACCCGCCTGCAGGATTCCATGCACGTGCCTTCATGTAACACCTGGAAGGGCTGGGTCGTCACATGCAAGATTCCATGCACGTGCCTTCATGTACGTGCCTTTAAGTAACACCTGGGAGGGCTGGGTCTTCCACCTGCAGGATTCCATGCACGTGCTTTCATGTAACACCTGGTAGGGCTGGCTCTCCCACCTGCAGGATTCCATGCACGTGCCTTCATGTAACACCTGGGAGGGCTGGGTCATCCACTTGCATGATTCCATGCACGTGCCTTCATGTACGTGCCTTCATGTAACACCTGGGAGGGCTGGGTATTCCGCCTGCAGGATTCCATGCACGTGCCTTCATGTAACACCTGGGAGGGCTGGCTCTCCCGCCTGCAGGATTCCATGCACGTGTCTTCATGTAACACCTGGGAGGGCTGGGTCATCCGCCTGTAGGATTCCATGCACGTGCCTTCACGTAACACCTGGGAGGGTTCATAAACATAATTTCGAATACAAAATATTCGAAAGTCAAAAAGTCGAAAAAAAAACGTCGAAAAAAAAATGTCGAATTTTTTTTTAATGACGTTTTTTTTTCGAAATGGGGTGGTTCCCCCCCAACCCCCCTTTTTTTTTATTTTTACCTATTTTTTTCACAGAAACTAGAGCCCAAAAAAAAATATCGGAAAAAAAAACAATTCGACATTTTTTTTTTCGACATTTTTGATTCGACTTTTTTGACTTTCGAAATTATGTTTTCGAAATTATGACTGGACACCACCTGGGAGGGCTGGCTCTCCCGCCTGCAGGATTGCATGCACATGCCTTCATGTGACACCTGGGAGGGCTGTGTCATCGGCCTGCAGGATTCCATGCACGTGCCTTCATGTAACACCTGGGAGGGATGGGTCATCCGCCTGCAGGATTCCATGCACGTGCGTTCATGTGACACCTGTGAGGGCTGGGTCATCCGCCTGCAGGATTCCATGCACGTGCCTTCATGTAACACCTGCCTTCATGTGACACATGGGAGGGCTGGGTCATCCGCCTGCAGGATTCCATGCACGTGCCTTCATGTAACACCTGGGAGGGCTGGTTCTCCCGCTTGCAGTGTTCCATGCACGTGTCTTTATGTAACACCTGGAAGGGCTGTGTCATCCGCCTGCAGGATACCATGCACGTGCCTTCATGTAACACCCGGAAGGACTGGGTCATCCGCCTGCAGGATTCCATGCACGTGCCTTCATGTGACACCTGCAACGGCTGGGTCAGCCGCCTGCAGGATTCCATGTACGTGCCTTCAAGTAACACCTGTGAGAGCTGGGTCTTCCGCCTGCAGGATTCCATGCACGTGCCTTCATGTAACACCTGGAAGGGTTGGGTCATCCGCCTGCAGGATTCCATGCACGTGCCTTCATGTAACACCTGGAAGAACAGGGTCATCCGCCTGCAGGATTCCATGCACGTGCCTTCATGTAACACCCGGAAGGGCTGGGTCAGTGCCGCGAGCTTACGAGCTTACCGTGCTTTCCAGTTGGGGTCTTTAGATGGTTTGTTAAAGGCGATAGAACCAGCATTGGCGAATGCAATAGGATTGGCTTTGGCAGAGCATTGCAAAGGGGGTGGCTAGAAGCAACGAGGAAACGAGGCGCCAGAGGGAGAGTGGGGCGTGGACATTACCGGGACGAAGGTGGGGCGCGAATACTGCAGTGTGAGAAAGAGGGGTGCAGAGGTAAAAAGGGGAATGCTTACTACAGTGTCCGAAATGGGGGCACAGGGGAAAGAGGGACATGACTACTGTAGTGAAGGAAAGAGGGGTGCATAGGGAAAGAGGGGCCTGAACACTGCAGTAAGGCAAAGAGGGGTGCAGAGGGAAAGAGGGGCATGCACACTGCAGTGAGAAAGGGGGTGCATAGAGAGAGAGGGGCATGAATACTGCAGTGAAAGAGAGGTGCAAAGGGAAATAGGGGTATGAATATTGTAACGAGGGAACGATGGGAACAGAGGTAAAGGGGGGCCTGAAAACTGCAGTGAGAGGAATAGGGGTGCAGAGGCAGAAGGGGCATGAATGCTGTAGTAAGGGATAGAGGGGTGCAGAGGGAGAGAGGGGCATGAATGCTGCAGTGAGGGATAGAGGGGTGCAGAGGGAGAGAGGGCATGAATGCTGCAGTGAGGGATAGAGGGGTGCAGAGGGAGAGAGGGCATGAATGCTGCAGTGAGGGATAGAGGGGTGCAGAGGGAGAGAGGGCATGCATGCTGCAGTGAGGGATAGAGTGGTGCAGAGGGAGAGATGGGCATGAATGCTGCAGTGAGGGATAGAGGGGTGCAGAGGGAGAGAGGGCATGAATTCTGCAGTGAGGGATAGAGGGGTGCAGAGGGAGAGAGGGCATGCATGCTGCAGTGAGGGATAGAGGGGTGCAGAGGGAGAGAGGGCATGAATGCTGCAGTGAGGGATAGAGGGGTGCAGAGGGAGAGAGGGCATGCATGCTGCAGTGAGGGATAGATGGGTGCAGAGGGAGAAGGGGTATGAATGCTGCAGTGAGGGATAGAGGGGTGCAGAGGGAGAGAGGGCATGAATGCTGCAGTGACGGATAGAGGGGTGCAGAGGGAGAAGGGGTATGAATGCTGCAGTGAGGAATAGAGGGGTGCAGAGGGAGAGAGGGCATGAATGCTGCAGTGAGGGATAGAGGGGTGCAGAAGGAGAGAGGGCATGAAAGCTGCAGTGAGGGATAGAGGGGTGCAGAGGGAGAGAGGGGCATGAATGTTGCAGTAATGGATAGAGGGGTGCAGAGGGAGAGAGGGCATGCATGCTGCAGTGAGGGATAGAGGGGTGCAGAGGGAGAGAGGGCATGAATGCTGCAGTGAGGGATAGAGGGGTGCAGAGGGAGAGAGGGCATGGATGCTGCCGTGAGGGATAGAGGGGTGCAGAGCGAGAGAGGGCATGAATGCTGCAGTGAGGGATAGAGGGGTGCAGAGGGAGAGAGGGCATGAATGCTGCAGTGAGGGATAGAGGGGTGCAGAGGGAGAGAGGGGCATGAATGCAGCAGTAATGGATAGAGGGGTGCAGAGGGAGAGAGGGGCATGAATGCTGCAGTGAGGGATAGAGGGGTGCAGAGGGAGAGAGGGCATGAATGCTGCAGTGAGGGATAGAGGGGTGCAGAGGGAGAGAGGGCATGAATGCTGCAGTGAGGGATAGAGGGGTGCAGAGGGAGAAGGGGCATGAATGCTGCAGTGAGGGATAGAGGGGTGCAGAGGGAGAGAGGGCATGAATGCTGCAGTGAGGGATAGAGGGGTGCAGAGGGAGAAGGGGTATGAATGCTGCAGTGAGGGATAGAGGGGTGCAGAGGGAGAGAGGGCATGCATGCTGCAGTGAGGGATAGAGGGGTGCAGAGGGAGAGAGGGCATGAATGCTGCAGTGAGGGATAGAGGGGTGCAGAGGGAGAGACGGCATGAATGCTGCAGTGACGGATAGAGGGGTGCAGAGGGAGAAGGGGTATGAATGCTGCAGTGAGGAATAGAGGGGTGCAGAGGGAGAGAGGGCATGAATGCTGCAGTGAGGGATAGAGGGGTGCAGAGGGAGAGAGGGCATGAATGCTGCAGTAATGGATAGAGGGGTGCAGAGGGAGAGAGGGCATGAATGCTGCAGTAATGGATAGAGGGGTGCAGAGGGAGAGAGGGCATGAATGCTGCAGTGAGGGATAGAGGGGTGCAGAGGGAGAGAGGGGCATGAATGCTGTAGTGAGGGATAGAGGGGTGCAGAGGGAGAAGGGGTATGAATGCTGCCGTGAGGGATAGTGGGGTGCAGTGGGAGAGAGGGCATGAATGCTGCAGTGAGGGATAGAGGGGTGCAGAGGGAGAGAGGGCATGAATGCTGTAGTGAGGGATAGAGGGGTGCAGAGGGAGAGAGGGCATGAATGCTGCAGTGAGGGATACAGGGGTGCAGAGGGAGAGAGGGGCATGAATGCTACAGTGAGGGATAGAGGGGTGCAGAGGGAGAGAGGGCATGCATGCTGCAGTAATGGATAGAGGGGTGCAGAGGGAGAGAGGGCATGAATGCTGTAGTGAGGGATAGAGGGGTGCAGAGGGAGAAGGGGTATGAATGCTGCCGTGAGGGATAGAGGGGCGCAGAGGAAGAGAGGGCATGCATTCTGCAGTGAGGGATAGAGGGGTGCAGAGGAAGAGAGGGCATGAATGCTGCAGTGAGGGATAGAGGGGTGCAGAGGGAGAGAGGGCATGCATGCTGTAGTGAGGGATAGAGGGGTGCAGAGGGAGAGAGGGCATGAATGCTGCAGTGAGGGATAGAGGGGTGCAGAGGGAGAGAGGGCATGAATGCTGCAGTGAGGGATAGAGGGGTGTAGAGGGAGAGAGGGCATGAATGCTGCAGTGAGGGATGGAGGGGTGCAGAGGGAGAGAGGGCATGAATGCTGCAGTAATGGATAGAGGGGTGCAGAGGGAGAGAGGGCATGCATGCTGCAGTGAGGGATAGAGGGGTGCAGAGGGAGAGAGGGCATGAATGCTGCAGTGAGGGATAGACGGGTGCAGAGGGAGAGAGGGGCATGAATGCTGCAGTGAGGGATAGAGGGGTGCAGAGGGAGAGAGGGCATGAATGCTGCAGTGAGGGATAGAGGGGTGCAGAGGGAGAGAGGGCATGAATGCTGCAGTGAGGGATAGAGGGGTGCAGAGGGAGAGAGGGCATGCATGCTGCAGTGAGGGATAGAGGGGTGCAGAGGGAGAAGGGGTATGAATGCTGCAGTGAGGGATAGAGGGGTGCAGAGGGAGAGAGGGGCATGAATGCTGCAGTGAGGGATAGTGGGGTGCAGTGGGAGAGAGGGGCATGAATGCTGCAGTGAGGGATAGTGGGGTGCAGTGGGAGAGAGGGCATGAATGCTGCAGTGAGGGATAGAGGGGTGCAGAGGGAGAGAGGGCATGAATGCTGCAGTGAGGGATAGAGGGGTGCAGAGGGAGAGAGGGGCATGAATGCTGCAGTATTGGACAGAGGGGTGCAGAGGGAGAGAGGGCATGAATGCCGCAGTGAGGGATAGAGGGGTGCAGAGGGAGAGATGGGCATGAATGCTGCAGTGAGGGATAGAGGGGTGCAGAGGGAGAGATGGGCATGCATGCTGCAGTGAGGGATAGAGGGGTGCAGAGGGAGAGCGTGCATGCATGCTGCAGAGAGAGTTAGAGGGGTGCAGAGGGAGAGAGGGCATGAATGCTGCAGTAATGGATAGAGGGGTGCAGAGGGAGAGAGGGGCATGAATGCTGCAGTAATGGATAGAGGGGTGCAGAGGGAGAGAGGGCATGGATGCTGCAGTGAGGGATAGAGGGGTGCAGAGGGAGAGAGGGCATGAATGCTGCAGTAATGGATAGAGGGGTGCAGAGGGAGAGAGGAGCATGAATGCTGCAGTAATGGATAGAGGGGTGCAGAGGGAGGGAGGGCATGGATGCTGCAGTGAGGGATAGAGGGGTGCAGAGGGAGAGAGGGCATGAATGCTGCAGTGAGGGATAGAGGGGTGCAGAGGAAGAGAGGGGCATGAATGCTGCAGTGAGGGATAGAGGGGTGCAGAGGGAGAGAGGACATGAATGCTGCAGTGACGGATAGAGGGGTGCAGAGGGAGAGAGGGGCATGAATGCTGCAGTGAGGGATAGAGGGGTGCAGAGGGAGAGAGGGGCATGAATGCTGCCGTGAGGGATAGAGGGGTGCAGAGGGAGAGAGGGCATGAATGCTGCAGTGAGGGATAGAAGGGTGCAGAGGGAGAGAGGGCATGCATGCTGCAGTGAGGGATAGAGGGGTGCAGAGGGAGAGAGGGCATGAATGCTGCAGTGAGGGATAGAGGGGTGCAGAGGGAGAGAGGGCATGAATGCTGCAGTAATGGATAGAGGGGTGCAGACGGAGAGAGGGCATGAATGCTGCAGTGAGGGATAGAGGGGTGCAGAGGGAGAGAGGGCATGAATGCTGCAGTAATGGATAGAGGGGTGCAGAGGGAGAGAGGGCATGAATGCTGCAGTGAGGGATAGAGGGGTGCAGAGGGAGAGAGGGGCATGAATGCTGCAGTGAGGGATAGAGGGGTGCAGAGGGAGAGAGGGGCATGAATTCTGCAGTGAGGGATAGAGGGGTGCAGAGGGAGAGAGGGCATGCATGCTGCAGTGAGGGTAGAAGGGTGCAGAGGGAGAGGGCATGCATGCTGCAGTGAGGGTAGAAGGGTGCAGAGGGAGAGGGCATGAATGCTGCAGTGAGGGATAGAGGGGTGCAGAGGGAGAGAGGGCATGAATGCTGCAGTGAGGGACAGAAGGGTGCAGAGGGAGAGAGGGCATGCATGCTGTAGTGAGGGATAGAGGGGTGCAGAGGGAGAGAGGGCATGGATGCTGCAGTGAGGGATAGAGGGGTGCAGAGGGAGAGAGGGCATGAATGCTGCAGTGACGGATAGAGGGGTGCAGAGGGAGAGAGGGCATGCATGCTGCAGTGACGGATAGAGGGGTGCAGAGGGAGAGAGGGCATGAATGCTGCAGTGAGGGATAGAGGGGTGCAGAGGGAGAGAGGGCATGCATGCTGCAGTAAGGGATAGAGGGGTGCAGAGGGAGAGAGGGCATGAATGCTGCAGTGAGGGACAGAGGGGTGCAGAGGGAGAGAGGGCATGAATGCTGCAGTGACGGATAGAGGGGTGCAGAGGGAGAGAGGGAATGAATGCTGCAGTGAGGGATAGAGGGGTGCAGAGGCAGTGAGGGATAGAGCGGTGCAGAGGGAGAGAGGGGCATGAATGCTACAGTAATGGATAGATGGGTGCAGAGGGAGAGAGGGCATAATGCTCCAGTGAGGGATAGAGAGGTGCAGAGGAAGAGAGAGCATGCATGCTGCATTGAGGGATAGAGGGGTGCAGAGGGAGAGAGGGCATGAATGCTGCAGTGAGGGATAGAGGGGTGCAGAGGGAGAGAGGGCATGAATGCTGCAGTAATGGATAGAGGGGCGCTGAGGGAGAAGGGGTATGAATGCTGCAGTGAGGAATAGAGGGGTGCAGAGGGAGAGAGGGCATGAATGCTGCAGTGAGGGATAGAGGGGCGCAGAGGGAGAGAGGGCATGAATGCTGCAGTGAGGGATAGAGGGGTGCAGAGGGAGAGAGGGCATGCATGCTGCAGTGATGGATAGAGGGGCGCAGAGTGAGAGAGGCCATGAATGCTGCAGTGAGGGATAGAGGGGTGCAGAGCGAGAGTGGGCATGAATGCTGCAGTGAGGGATAGAGGGGTGCAGAGGGAGAGAGGGCATGCATGCTGCAGTGAGGGATAGAGGGGTGCAGAGGGAGAGAGGGCATGAATGCTGCAGTGAGGGATAGAGGGGTGCAGAGGGAGAGAGGGCATGCATGCTGCAGTGAGGGATAGAGGGGTGCAGAGGGAGAGAGGGCATGAATGCTGCAGTGAGGGATAGAGGTGTGCAGAGGGAGAGAGGGCATGAATGCTGCAGTGAGGGATAGAGGGGTGCAGAGGGATAGAGGGCATGCATGCTGCAGTGAGGGATAGAGGGGTGCAGAGGGAGAGAGGGCATGAATGCTGCATTGAGGGATAGAGGGGTGCAGAGGGAGAGAGGGCATGAAGGCTGCAGTGACGGATAGAGGGGTGCAGAAGGAGAGAGGGCATGAATGCTGCAGTGAGGGATAGAGGGGTGCAAAGGGAGAGAGGGGCATGAATTCTGCAGTGAGGGATAGAGGGGCGCAGAGCGAGAGAGGGGCATGAATTTTGCAGTGAGGGATAGAGGGGTGCAGAGGGAGAGAGGGGCATGAATGCTGCAGTGAGGGATAGAGGGGTGCAGAGGGAGAGAGGGGCATGAATGCTGCAGTGAGGGATAGAGGGGTGCAGAGGGAGAGAGGGCATGAATGCTGCAGTGAGGGATAGAGGGGTGCAGAGGGAGAGAGGCATGGATGCTGCAGTGAGGGATAGAGGGGTGCAGAGGGAGAGAGGGGCATGAATGCTGCAGTAATGGATAGAGGGGTGCAGAGGGAGAGAGGGGCGTAAATGCTGCAGTGAGGGATAGAGGGGTGCAGAGGGAGAGAGGGCATGAATGCTGCAGTGAGGGATAGAGGGGTGCAGAGGGAGAGAGGGCATTAATGCTGCAGTGAGGGATGGAGGGGTGAAGAGGGAGAGAGGGCATGAATGCTGCAGTGAGGGATAGAGGGGTGCAGAGGGAGAGAGGGCATGCATGCTGTAGTGAGGGATAGAGGGGTGCAGAGGGAGAAGGGGTATGAATGCTGCAGTGAGGGATAGAGGGGTGCAGAGGGCGAGAGGGGCATGAATGCTGCAGTGAGGGATAGAGGGGTGTAGAGGGAGAGAGGGAATGCATGCTGCAGTGAGGGATAGAGGGGTGCAGAGGGAGAGAGGGCATGAATGCTGCAGTTAGGGATAGAGGGGTGCAGAGGGAGAGAGGGCATGAATGCTGCAGTGAGGGATAGAGGGGTGCAGAGGGAGAGAGGGCGAGAATGCTGCAGTGAGGGATAGAGGGGTGCAGAGGGAGAGAGGGCATGCATGCTGCAGTGAGGGATAGAGGGGTGCAGATGGAGAGAGGGCATGAATGCTGCAGTGAGGGATAGAGGGGTGCAGAGGGAGAGAGGGCATGAATGCTGCAGTGAGGGATAGAGGGGTGCAGAGGGAGAGAGGGGCATGAATGCTGCAGTAATGGATAGAGGGGTGCAGAGGGAGAGAGGGCATGAATGCTGCAGTGAGGGATAGAGGGGTGCAGAGGGAGAGAGGGAATGCATGCTGCAGTGAGGGATAGAGGGGTGCAGAGGGAGAGAGGGAATGCATGCTGCAGTGAGGGATAGAGGGGTGCAGAGGGAGAGAGGGCATGAATGCTGCAGTGAGGGATAGAGGGGTGCAGAGTGAGAGAGGGCGGGAATGCTGCAGTGAGGGATAGAGGGGTGCAGAGGGAGAGAGGGCATGCATGCTGCAGTGAGGGATAGAGGGGTGCAGAGGGAGAGAGGGCATGAATGCTGCAGTGAGGGATAGAGGGGTGCAGAGGGAGAGAGGGCATGAATGCTGCAGTGAGGGATAGAGGGGTGCAGAGGGAGAGAGGGGCATGAATGCTGCAGTAATGGATAGAGGGGTGCAGAGGGAGAGAGGGCATGAATGCTGCAGTGAGGGATAGAGGGGTGCAGAGGGAGAGAGGGCATGCATGCTGCAGTGTGGGATAGAGGGGTGCAGAGGGAGAGAGGGCATGAATGCTGCAGTGAGGGATAGAGGGGTGCAGAGGGAGAGAGGGCATGAATGCTGCAGTGAGGGATAGGGGGGTGCAGAGGGAGAGAGGGCATGAATGCCGCAGTAAGGGATATAGGGGTGCAGAGAGAGAGAGAGGGCATGCATGCTGCAGTGAGGGATAGAGGGTTGCAGAGGGAGAGAGGGCATGAATGCCGCAGTGAGGGATAGAGGGGTGCAGAGGGAGAGAGGGCATGAATGCTGCAGTAATGGATAGAGGGGTGCAGAGGGAGAGAGGGCATGAATGCTGCAGTAATGGATAGAGGGGTGCAGAGGGAGAGAGGGCATGAATGCTGCAGTGACGGATAGAGGGGCGCAGAGGGAGAGAGGGCATGAATGCTGCAGTGAGGGATAGAGGGGTGCAGAGGGAGAGAGGGGCATGAATGCTGCAGTGCGGGATAGAGGGGTGCAGAGGGAGAGAGGGCATGAATTCTGCAGTGACGGATAGAGGGGTGCAAAGGGAGAGAGGGCATGAATGCTGCAGTGACGGATAGAGGGGTGCAGAGGGAGAGAGGGCATGAATGCTGCAGTGAGGGATAGAGGGGTGCAGAGGGAGAGAGGGCATGAATGCTGCAGTGACGGATAGAGGGGTGCAGAGGGAGAGAGGGCATGCATGCTGCAGTGAGGGATAGAGGGGTGCAGAGGGAGAGAGGGCATGAATGCTGTAGTGAGGGATAGAGGGGTGCAGAGGGAGAAGGGGTATGAATGCTGCAGTGAGGGATAGAGGGGTGCAGAGGGAGAGAGGGCATGAATGCTGCAGTGAGGGATAGAGGGGTGCAGAGGGAGAGAGGGCGAGAATGCTGCAGTAATGGATAGAGGGGTGCAGAGGGAGAGAGGGCATGAATGCTGCAGTGAGGGATAGAGTGGTGCAGAGGGAGAGAGGGCATGAATGCTGCAGTGATGGATAGAGGGGTGCAGAGGGAGAGAGGGCATGCATTCTGCAGTGAGGGATAGAGGGGTGCAGAGGGAGAGAGGGCATGAATGCTGCAGTGACGGATAGAGGGGTGCAGAGGGAGAGAGGGCATGAATGCTGCAGTAATGGATAGAGGGGTGCAGAGGGAGAGAGGGCATGACTGCTGCAGTAATGGATAGAGGGATGCAGAGGGAGAGAGGGCATGAATGCTGCAGTAATGGATAGAGGGGTGCATAGGGAGAGAGGGCATCAATGCTGCAGTAATGGATAGAGTGGTGCAAAGGGAGAGAGGGCAAGAATGCTGCAGTAATGGATAGAGGGGTGCAGAGGGAGAGAGGGCATGAATGCTGCAGTGAGGGATAGAGGGGTGCAGAGGGAGAGAGGGCATGAATGCTGCAGTAATAGATAGAGGGGTGCAGAGGGAGAGAGGGCATGAATGCTGCAGTTAGGGATAGAGGGGTGCAGAGGGAGAGAGGAGCATGAATGCTGCAGTGAGGGATAGAGGGGTGCAGAGGGAGAGATGGGCATGAATGCTGCAGTAATGGATAGAGGGGTGCAGCGGGAGAGAGGGGCGTGAATGCTGTAGTGAGGGATAGAGGGGTGCAGAGGGAGAAGGGGTATGAATGCTGCAGTGAGGAATAGAGGTGTGCAGAGGGAGAGAGGGCATGAATAGTGCAGTGAGGGATAGAGGGATGCAGAGGGAGAGAGGGGCATGAATGCTACAGTGAGGGATAGAGGGGTGCAGAGGGAGAGAGGGCATGCATGCTGCAGTAATGGATAGAGGGGTGCAGAGGGAGAGAGGGCATGAATGCTGCAGTGAGGGATACAGGGGTGCAGAGGGAGAGAGGGCATGAATGCTGCAGTGAGGGATAGAGGGGAGCAGAGGGAGAGAGGGCATTAATGCTGCAGTGAGGGATAGAGGGGTGCAGAGGGAGTAAGGGCATGGATGCTGCAGTGAGGGATAGAGGGGTTCAGAGGGAGAGAGGGCATGAATGCTGCAGTGAGGGATAGAGGGGTGCAGAGGGAGAGAGGGCATGCATGCTGCAGTGAGGGATAGAGGGGTGCAGAGGGAGAGAGGGCATGAATGCTGCAGTGAGGGATAGAGGGGTGCAGAGGGAGAGAGGGCATGAATGCTGCAGTGAGGGATAGAGGGGTGCAGAGGGAGAGAGGGCATGAATGCTGCAGTGAGGGATAGAGGGGTGCAGAGGGAGAGAGGGGCATGAATGCTGCAGTAATGGATAGAGGGGTGCAGAGGGAGAGAGGGCATGAATGCTGCAGTGAGGGATAGAGGGGTGCAGAGGGAGAGAGGGCATGAATGCTGCAGTGAGGGATAGAGGGGTGCAGAGGGAGAGAGGGCATGAATGCTGCAGTGAGGGACAGAGGGGTGCAGAGGGAGAGAGGGGCATGAATGCTGCAGTAATGGATAGAGGGGTGCAGAGGGAGAGAGGGCATGAATGCTGCAGTGAGGGATAGAGGGGTGCAGAGGGAGAGATGGGCATGAATAGTGCAGTGAGGGATAGAGGGATGCAGAGGGAGAGAGGGGCATGAATGCTGCAGTAATGGATAGAGGGGTGCAGAGGGAGAGAGGGCATGAATGCTGCAGTGAGGGATAGAGGGGTGCAGAGGGAGAGAGGGCATGAATGCTGCAGTGAGGGACAGAGGGGTGCAGAGGGAGAGACGGGCATGAATGCTGCAGTAATGGATAGAGGGGTGCAGAGGGAGAGAGGGCATGAATGCTGCAGTGAGGGATAGAGTGGTGCAGAGGGAGAGATGGGCATGAATAGTGCAGTAAGGGATAGAGGGGTGCAGAGGGAGAGAGGGCATGAATGCTGCAGTGAGGCATCGAGTTGGAAAGTGAAGGTTTGCTTTATTTGTGATTTGTGGAAACTCTGAGGTTGCTCCAATCGGCACTGCGAGCCGTTGCTCTTGCCGACACCCTCCCTTCATCTCCGCTTTCTGGAGGAGGCGGATCTGCGTGTGTCACGTGACGGCACACGTGACTACATTCTGCTATTAAAGCAGCTTCGAGCCGCCCGAGCGGCGCATCGAGTTGGAATGCGAAGGTTCGCTTTATTTGTGATTTGTGGAAACTCTGAGGCTGCTCCAATCGGCACTGCGAGCCGTTGCTCTTGCCGACACCCTCCCTTCATCACAGCTTCCTGGAGGAGGCGGATCTGCGTGTGTCACTTGACCGCACACGTGACTACATTCTGCTATTAAAGCAGCTTCGAGCCGCCCGAGCGGCGCATCGAATCGGAAAGTGAAGGCTCGCTTTATTTGTGATTTGTGGAAACTCTGAGGCTGCTCCAATCGGCACTGCGAGCCGTTGCTCTTGCCGACACCCTCCCTTCATCTCCGCTTCCTGGAGGAGGCGGATCTGCGTGTGTCACGTGAAGGCACATGTGACTACATTCTGCTATTAAAGCAGCTTCGAGCCACCCTTGCGGCGATAAGCCCTGTGGCGTCAAGCCCATCGGCTGTTGTGCGGCTGTTTGGCGGATGGTTATAAGAGAGAATCCCCCACCTAAGGTACTGTTTAAAACCAACGTTATCATTCATTCCAGGTTTCTGAACCAAGCACTGTGGTGAACTCAGGAATCTTCTAGATATCAAAGCTATTAACATATTAGGTTGTCATTTTATATTTTTAAAACTACATAGTGTTTTTACTCAAGAAAGAAAGTGTTTTTATATATTACTCTATGTTCACCCTAAGAACAGGCATGCCATCAGAGATAACTAGAGACTCAATGATTACTCCATCATCTATCATGCCTAATATACTGGACTCAGCGTTGCTCCCTCAAACCCCCATTAACCAAAACCTTCCTACTTCATAGGAAAAGACTAAAAGTCGAATTCGCACATCAAAAAAAAACATCACTTTAACCCCAATCAATAAAAATTCAAATGACATACGCAATTTATATGTAAAAAAATCACAGGTTTTAATGATCTCTAATTTGACTGATTCTGCTTCCTCTGTACCGATCAGTGCAGGTCCTTTACTACCTAATGGTGATGTAAATGATTTGATCCCTATACAAAATCCCAATCCAAATAATGAGGCTCCTGCTCCTCTTTTGAGCTCTTCTGTATCAGATCAAACTCTACTAACTGTACCCCATTCGCCGATTAAAATTATTAAACCTATGCAAATTTTCACCACTGTTTTAGAAGAGTCATCTCTAAACTCTGATGTGATGACAAATGAATGCCAAAAAACATCACAAAATTCACTATTGGAGAATGTTACATTGGCTTCAGTAATTATTGAAGACGTGGGACATGCCTCTAATAGCAAGTCTCTTTCAGCCCCCTCACAAAGTCCTCCTGAATGTAGAGACCTTGAAAGCTCAAGAGTTTCGATCATGACTGATTATGCACAGGTTTGTTTGAAGGATTCAAGATGAGGAGATCTCTTTTTTGCAACCTACCCCTTGTCGCTGTCAAACTTCTAATAAGAAACGACAACCAACTGTATCTTTACCGAATCCTGTCTTATTAGAAGTTACCTTGGGGGCTATTAATACTACTATGGCTACTCTATTCAAGCTTTTTAATTCCTTAGATCAGAAGCTAGCTATCCAAACCGACAAGATAAATCACATAAGTGATTGGATGAGAGACACCTCACTTAAATGTTCTAAAGAGCTTTCTTTAGTAAATCTGGAGCAAAGAATTGTACAGCTTGAATCCAACTGGTCAGCTTATCAAGATTCAAATGTACACTCAGGACCATCTATTTTTCAGCGCATATCACACTTAGAGAGTATGATCCAAGATCCTCTAACAATTACGCCGGCCTTACCAATGTTTACTAAAATTATTCGTCCTATTGAATGTGTTGACGAAGAAGACACAGCAAAACCTAACGAATCTTGGATTAGTATTGATTCTCCTGTGAGAACAGAGGGTCAATCTATACCATGTCAATCACGTGGAGATACCACCCGAAATGCACAAAAGGTAGGAGGATCTCTGTTAAATGATAGAAAAATAAAACTGTTGTCATCCAAAGTTATACAAAGAAATAAAAAAGCTCTATCAGAGTTAAAAAAAAATACCTCAGATATTTCTTTCGTCAGATGTCACGACATCTCTTACTCACAGTACTGTTGGTTTGCCAGTTATAGGCAATGAGATAACTAATACCGACTTTGTCGATATAACCAGCAATACGCGTGTAGATGAAGCTTTGCAAGACATCTCTCCTCCCTCTCAGGTTGTTCCCCCTCACAGTATCCCAACAGAAGTTCTCAAGCCATCCCCCAATTATGATCCTTTGAATGAGCTGGTCCTTCTTTTAACATCCAAACCTGTTAACATACAGACAAAACAATCTTGGCCGATTGTACAAACGACACTAGCTGTCCAAAATGATGTCGTTTCGACAGGTGTGGCCAAGGTATCCTTTCCTCTCGCTTCGATAGCGAAAGTAGAAGACCGTTTAACTGCTTTAAGAACTATTTACTTAATAGAATATCTGAAGTGCTACCTGAAGCTCCACATGCCTTTGAACATCCCCCTCATATACATAATGTTAATAAAAACTCGCCAAATGAGGCTCGAGTTTTCAAAAACAGATCCGATAATTGTACGAAAATCATGCCTCTTTCTTCTAATGTGCAACACCTTCGAGATCAATCTAAAGATAGAAACAGGAGTAACATGAATATACGCAATGGCAGTAATAAACGCTACATAAATGATGATAGTGCTGCATTTTCAAAGAAACTTAACCAGTATCATACTCTGATCCTGAAATGTCGTGATGGGTCCTTCCCAAAATATGATTTATGTTGTGCCAGTGTCTTCAACATATTTGGAGATATAGAGGGACTGGAAGCCATTTCCTCATCAGATGTGGACCAAGTTGAGTTTCTTTGTGACAAGAACCTTTCCATCGTTAGGCTTTGGATAAAGTCTGGTATTGTTCGCAATACACTATGGCATGCCAGAATGGAATTGTTTAATCTGGGTTTCTTGTTAGCCCAAGACCCAGCACG
This sequence comes from Ambystoma mexicanum, assembly GCF_040938575.1. NCBI lineage: Eukaryota > Metazoa > Chordata > Amphibia > Caudata > Ambystomatidae > Ambystoma > Ambystoma mexicanum. The sequence goes on from NC_090927.1 coordinate 160,983,323, forward strand.
CCAGCAATCTGAGGAGACCGATGGTAATAAGTCTATTGGTGGCACAAATTTCGAACCCTCATGTGCCTGCAATTATTGCATCAATCACTCGTCATCAGATCCCAATGTGGGACCCAATATCTGTTCGTAACCACGAGCAACCATCTCCACCAATACTCTTTCACTTGCTAGTTGGAATACCAGAGGTTACTCTCATTTGCAGTGGAATTTAGATAATGGTTTGAATAGTTATGATATTGTGGCCCTACAAGAAACATGGTTATTAAATCCTCCCATATGGGACGATCATGAGATAAGTTTACTGCCAGCAGCGCATGGTGGTAAAGGTAGACCCACAGCCGGGTTGTTAGTAGCGGTGAAAGTGAGCAGGGGATTGAAAATCTTCCCCTGGCAAACACCAAATAAATTCATCCAATTGGTTAAGATCCTTTTCAACTCATAGACATATGTACTTATTAATCTTTATAGAAAACCGGTAGGCATCACTGATGATAGCTTTTATGATGCCCTTTCCTGTATTTTTGAACTTATCTCAAATCAAATTAATATCGCTGGAATATTGTTAATGGGTGATTTGAATTTTTCCTGTTTTTATTTGAATAAGAGGAATTGGATTCGAGAAGGTGCAAGATGGAATTCCTTTATGGAAGATCATGGTTTAAAGTTGATAAATGGTGCAATCACAGGTGATATTCCACCTATGAATACTTGGGAAAGAGGCTCCTCCAAATCTACCATCGACTATATCTTTGTATCGAATTCCATATTTACGAATACTAGCAAATTTGTTATAATCAAACAGACAGCCAGTGATCACCACCTCTTATCCTTATACTGGGCGGTGGAAAGTGGTGATCACACGAAAACTGCAGTGTACTATAAACATACTCTATCTGTTAATAATGGCAGAAATCGATTAAATGGTCTCCCAACAAACTACTAGCCTTGAATGATGCTATTTTAAAAAATCAAAGCTCTCCCAAGCCTGGTTCTTATATAGATATCTTAAGCACCTTCGCGAATCTTTTTCCTGCTCGTAGTAAACCAGTTAAAAGACATGCTCATGGCTTTGATCTAGCTCTCTGTGAACGAAAGAAAGCCTACAGAAGAGAGATCAGAATTTATCAGAAATTACCATTAATTGATCGAATTAAGGCAGTTAAAATTGCTTCTTCGAGATATCGAAACTGGGTTCGAGCAAGGAGAGCTACTTTGTATCAAATAGATAGTGAATGTTTTCTATCAGCTTTCCGTGGTAAAAATTCAGCCTTAATCTGGGAGCTGCTGAATAAATGTAACATCTCACCCCAAGCCCATGTGCAGCTTAAGGGCGTATCTGAATCGATGTGGGTTACACATTTTTCATCCTTATACGATGATCCTATGATGAACCACTATACCCACAATAGTAACGTTGTAAACAGTTGGTCTTTACATTGTACAAAATTTACTATTCAAGCCTTCATCAAAGCCTCTTCATCATCTAGAGCGGCAGGCTTGGATGGGCTGACCAATGTAATGCTCAAACAAAACATAACAGAGTGGGCACTAATCTTGAATAATACTTTTCATCATATATTACAAACTAAAAATATTCCGCAATCATGGCGTTCTTCTGTAATCATTCCAGTCTATAAAAAAGGTGATCGAACGAACCCGAAAAATTATCGTCCAATAACGTTACTATTCGTGCCGGGAACATTTTTTTGTAGACTGTTGCTAAGAGATTTTAATGCTTGGTCAAATAAAGTAAATCAACGTGACCCAGCACAGACTGGATTCGTGGCAGGGCTGGGCACGGGCGTTAATCTTGTTACTTTAATTGCTATAAAACAACAAGCAATTCATAAGAAGCAAGCCAGATATTTTGCGTTCGTAGATCTTCATTCCGCATTTGATTCGGTCTCAAGACCAAAACTTATAGATAAGTTAGTCAAAGCGGACTGCCCATCTACTCTTATTGACATTATTTTTGCCCTCCAATCACAAACCAAGGTTTATGTAAGGCTAAACTCTGAGGGGCTTCTATCAACCCCAATTCCAACGTATAGAGGGCTGAAACAGGGGTGCATTTTAGCGGCTGCCTTATTCAATTTTTTCATTAATGATTTACGTGACATTTTTCACAGAGTAATTGCTGATGCTCCTAAATTGAACAATGTAAAAATCTGTGCATTATGGTATGCAGACGATCTTGTGTTGGTATCAAAAACCTCAAGTGGTTTACACAATCTCCTGTCAGCTCTATGCTCTTATTTCAAAGAAAATGAACTAGTAGTAAACACAAGTAAAACACAAATCGTTGCGTATGTTCCTAAAGGCTCACGCAAACACTTAATGAACTGGCAGATCGAGGGGATCCCCTTAAAGACGGTACCAAATTATGTTTATTTGGGCCTTATCTTTGAGGGCATCCCAACGTCAGACTCACATCTAAATAAAATTAAGCAGAAGTGAACCACGGCAATTTGTCAGACACAAGTAATCACTTCTAAATATGGTACATTTTCCATCAAAGCGGACATTACTTATTGGGACCAGAATGTTGTAGCAACCGTCCTTTATGGTCTGGAAACACTAATTGTCCCCTTAGGGTTTCTGAATCTATTAGAAGCCAATTTTTGGCGTGCAATTTTAAATCTACCTCAATGTATTCCAGGTGTGTTAATAAGATATGAATTGGGATTAATTTCTCTAAGTGCATTATATAACTGGCGCTTATGTGCCTTATTTCGCAAATGTTTATTATCTACATATGGTAACTCTACATTATCCATCATTTCAAGTTACCTGCTCAATTCTACAGAAACGTTTCGGAAATACTGGTCTACGAAAATATTAACAATCATGGTACATGCCGAAATTTCACTTAAACTTCTTATTGCTCACCCAGAGCTTGCGAAGAAGAAGGTGTATATGATGGACTGGATTGACACCAGAACTCAGTGTCTAACTTATAAAGACTTTGATCCTACAATCTTTGGTCCAAAACGTTTTAAAAACATTGCGTCCTATTTATGCTTAGCATCATCTGCTGCTTTAAGAACTGCCATTCTTCGGTTGAGGTTTAACATCTGGCCCACCCGCGAGGTCAAAACAAGAAGGAAACAAATCTCCTCTGACCTTAACTGGTGTCGGTTCTGTAAAAATGTTATGATTGTAGAATCTCTTCAACACTTAATATTGGAATGTCCAGCACTTAGTACCTTAATAAAATTGCACTTTGTTAACCATTTTGCATACTTTGCAGAACTTGATCCAAAAAATAGATGGGTCGCCTTGGCTGCCACTGAATGTATGAGTATAAGAATGGCAACGATTAATTTTTTACAGGCCTTGAACCTAGAATGATGATGATTGTACAATATGTTATGAATTTATATAGTCTTTTTATCTAGATTTTATGCTTATGAATTTTTCTAATCTGTATAAATTGAAAAAGTTGGTGTAATCTCAACTATATTCAATAAATAAAAAAAATTAAAAAAAGATAGAGGGATACAGAGGGAAAGAGTGGTGTTAATATTGCAGTGAGGGGAATAGGGGTGCGGATGGAGAGAAGGCATGAATTTTGCAGTGAGGGATAGAGGGGTGCAGAGGGAGAGATGGGCATGAATGCTGCAGTGAGGGATAGAGGGATACAGAGGGAAAGAGTGGTGTTAATATTGCAGTGAGGGGAATAGGGGTGCAGATGAAGAGAAGGCATGAATTTTGCAGTGAGGGACAGATGGGTGCAGGGTGAGAGAGGGGCATGCCGGCGAGTAGGCTAGGAAAGAAGGGTGGAGAAGGGAGGGAGGGAAATGGGATGGCATGCAGGGTGCTACCGGCAGATGTACAGGCAGGGAGAGGGCGCAATGCATAGGAAGGGTCACACATTGCCACTGACCATTATTCAAATCATCTCAGAAGATGTACACAATCATCAAACACAGAATTCTGCCAGTTATACCTCCTGAATAAACCTCTGCAATACTACACACGTTACGCTAATTGCATGGATTAAAAAGCCTCCTAAAATGAATATTCATGGTGCATCCGAGCTTTGCCTCAAATCCAAAGTCAAAATAAATAAAGACAGTCCGGGATACTACTGTTTTCCTAAGCCATTAATGTTCTACCTAAAGGTCTTTATACAGATATCAATGTCCGCAATTAATAATAATAATAATAATAATAATAATAATAATAATAATAATAATAATAATAATAATAATAATAATAATAATCTGTATAATGGGCTTCTTGCTTTATTCCTTCCACTTCTTAGTGCTGTTACAAAAGGTGCTAGTATTTCCCAGTTTAATGGTAATGGCTTTTTTCGTGAGGTTGAAATATCTCTGAATCGATTTTGACCATTTTGGCAATATTTTTCAGATTTTCCCTACAAATGATGGATGGATTTTCACCTTTTCACCAGTACAAGTCGAGCTCTTGAGTGGGGCCCGACCCTGCCTTTCTTTGCAGGTGAGGTGTGGTTGCATCCAGCAGTCTTTGCTGGAAGAGCAAACTTTACCTGTGCATGTTTTGTTATGTAACTAGGACTTATGCCCTGCACCGTTGCCATTGTTATGGTCTCCAGGCACTCTGGCAAATCTATACAGGATTGAGGGCAGGGTGGAACAGAGAGGTCACTGGGTTCTGGGTTTGTTTTTAGTTGGTAAGTGTTAGGTAGTGGTTGTTGTATGGGTCTGCGTGGGATGATTGGTGTATAATTGGTTTAGATTTCTATGTGTTTGGTTGGGTGTTGCTGAGGGAGTGCATTTTGTGGTGTGTGTATGGTTCTGCGGCACTAGAGGTATGTGTGTGTTTTGTTTGGTGTTTGACAGTGAGTAGGCAGGATACTGGAACATTTTTAATAGGGTTAGTTAGTGATGTTAGCAGTCTGTGCCCTTTGTGCAGTGGTTATGTTGGTCTGGGAGGGTTCATATTCTTCTCTGGTGGTTTGTGTTAAAATGTTTTATTTCATTGACATATCCAGGTTTTGGTTCATTTGGTTTCTATTGTTTTTGGTGTTTCTCTTGTGCTGTGTTGGTGTTTCCCTTTGAAAATGTTTCCTGTTTAGCGTGGTGAGTTAAAGGGCTATGTAGCAATTTTCTGAATTTTTGGGTGGTCTTCGGCTGTTCTCACTTCCTTCGGGAGTACATTCCAAAGTTTTGCAGGGATGCAGGAGAATGCTAATCCATCAAAATTCTGCTTTGAGTATTGTTTTAGTTCAAGGCAAATGTTGTTGCTGGACCTTAATGTTCGGTTTGGTTTGTAGATGAAGTTTTGCTCCTGTATGAATTGGATTGCTCTGTGGGTTATGCAGTGTTTTGAAGAAACCCCTTTTTCACTGGTAGCGAACACAACGATTTCACTGCTGGTGTGATGTGTTCTCTCTTAGAAGAGTAGCCTTGACCCTGCGTTCTGTATACGCTGTAGACTTTTGGTAAGGTACTCGGGTTAGGGTTTTGTTCTCCATTAGTGTTGATTTTGTAGATGATACTTTGAGTCCTTTGATGAGTGTTTCGTGATGGAGTGTGTAGAAGGCTGATGATAGATCTAATAGTATTATTGCTGATGTGAAGTTAGAGTCTGTGTTGGTTTTTTAGATCATCCCATACAGATAATAATGCTGTTGACGTTCCTCTCATGTGTCTGAAGCCGACTTGTGCCTTGTGTGCTATCTGATTATTTTCTACATGTCCCATGATTTGTTCGTAAAGTAGCATTCTAGGAGCATTCTAGGAGTTTTGCTAGGTACTGGATGTTTGAAATTGGTCATTAGTTGGTGAGGTCTTCTGTGTTTCCTGATGGGTCTTTAAGGAATGGCTTGATGTATGTCGATTTGAAGGCCTCTGGCACATTTCCTGCTGCTAGTGAATGGTTGAAGAGGTAGCAGAAGTATTCTGCGGGTGTTTTTTGTGAGAGGATGGTCTTGTACATCTCTGATGGGCAAGGGTCTGTTAGCGAGCTGGCTCTGTTGCTTTTGTTCACTATGCTGATGAATATTTCTGTCGAAAATGAGTGAGTAGTTGTTTCTGGCATTGTTGGCAATTTGGGCATGCTCTTGATGACTTGTTGGATTTTGGTAATTTTGTTTTTTGAATGATCTTCATCACAAAGCTTATGTGAGGGTTTGAGTAAGTTGTTGCAGGCAGGTGGGTTTCTTAGTTCGTTGATGATGTTGAATATCTCTTACTGGGTATTGATACATTCATTGTAATTTCTTTTTTGATTTGAGTATTTCAGCTTCATATAGTCGTAGTCATCTTTCGTATGTGATTTATTTTGTATACAGTCTTTTCACTGAAACATTTTTCCACAAGAGATGTTTCACCGAAAAATGTTCAATAAAAAATGTTTCCATCAAAAAAAATCTTTCAATTATTTTTTTATCTAAAATATGTGTATCTATGTTTGGGTGCGGTAAAGGGTTACATTTGGAAAATGGGGTTTTCGGGGGGTATTCCCCCAATAATTTTTTTTTTTAAATGTGGGAATGTTTGGTGTGTTTTAAAGGGCTTAAAAGAAATCAGTACATTCAGTATACAGGTTTTCGGTGAAAAGTGTCATTAATATACATTAGGTGAAAAATGTTTCAATGAAAACATTTTTGGTGAAACACCTTTCGAGGAAAAAGATTTCAATGAAAAGACATGTAACCGATTTATTTGTGTTGATCGTAGTTTTTCCTCCATTCTTATTATAGTTTCCTGTTACTTTTGCTTCAGGGCTCTGAGGTGGGGTGTGTACCATATCGCCACTGTTTTCTTTAGTGAAGGGGTGAATGGTTTTTTCAGTTCAACGCCATCTAGTGTTTTTGTTTTCTATTTTTGGATTATCTCTGTTCTCTCTTTTATGTTGGATGACTCCAAAATGGTGATTGATGGTTTTCGTGGATCCCAGTCTGGTGTTTACCTCTGCAATGCTTATGAATTTCCAGTTCATTTTCTGAATTGGAGGAGTTTCTGGGAGTTTAGTTAGTATTCGCATTGGCAGGTCGATCAAATGGCATTATAATGTGATTGCTTAATAATAATAATAATTTGGCACTTATATAGTGCTACGAACCCTCAGGTATCTGAGCGCTGTTTATTATTACCCACGGTGTGTGGTGCTCATTTATTGACCTTGGAAGGATGAAAGGCTGAGTTTGGCCCCGCCAGCAGGCTCTGCACGGATGTCAAAGCGAGCGCTCTACTCGCTGTGCCACTTGACCGGCTAGGATCAGAGGATCTGCATCGGGGATGCAGTTGTGACCAGGATTCTTTTGCAAAAGATTGCATTTAGAGTGGGCCCTGCTGTGTGTGTTGCTCCCTTGACTAATTGCTGTAGATGTATCATTGCTAGTTGATTTGTTATGGTTTTAGGTGAGTTGGTGTTTTCTTCTTCAAGCCAGATGCTGAAATGTCCTAGTATGATCAGGTGGTCATATTTCATGGTGATGTTGGTGATGGCTCCTACAAATATGTCAGTGAATGTCAGGTTGTATGTCGGCAGTCTGTAGATGAGTAGGAATGCAAGGTTGGTTTGCTGGTCTAAGGGTAAGCACAGAAGGAGTGATTCACAGTTTGGTATGTTTCGTGGTGGTGCTGTTGTCATCTTTAGGTGATCTTTGTATGCAAAGGTGAAACCTTCTCCTCTTTCTCCTTCTCTGTTGGATTATGTGACAAATCTGGACAATCTGTTCCTTCTCCCCAGTCGGGAGCTACCCCCTTTGATACAAGGGAGGTAACCTTGCTACGAAAGACCCTTCCTAGAGGTGTGGGCAAGTAGTAAGTTACTGGGAGCGACTCCCCTCTTGGGGACAAGGACTCCCATTCCAGAGTGGAATTCCCAGTCCAAGCCACTTTGTCTACATATATGGACATGGAAAATACTTTAATATCTCCTATAAGGATTATATTCCATAAAGATCCTTCTTTACCTCTCTTGGCTAGAGGTAATGCTGAACACATCCTGAATTCCATGGGCAATGAAACAAACCCATCTCGTCTGGTGGCACAAGGACAAATTAGCTGTGGTCAGCCAGTAGGCCGGTAACGGATGCCGAGACCATACCGTATGCGTGATCCCGCATCCCGAGTCCTGCACAAGTAAGACGATAGCTACCAAGACAAGGAGCCATGGGGAAAGCCAACAAGGTTAAGGGCACCTGGGAAACCCAACTGAGAGTGTACCACTGAGAGGTAACACATTGAAGAAAGGCTTTGAAGGCCGACAAGGTTATGGGAGCCTGAGAAACCCAGCAGAGTGTGTACCACTGAGAGGTACAAACACATTGAGCGAAGGCTATGAAGGACGACGAGGTTATGGGAGCCAGAGAAACCCAATGAAAAGCATACAACTACAAGGTACGGACATTGTGAATAACGGCTGTGAAAGCTATCATGATTATGGGAGCCTGAGAAACCTGAATCTGTTAACACCCTATTGAATGGGATTGAGAGGGATACAAACATTGTGAATGAGGGCTATTAAAGCTTTCAAGGTTACGGGAGCCTGAGAAACCTAAATGTGCAAACACCCTATAAAAGGGGGATTTAGAGAGATAAGAACATTGTGCATAATAGCTGGGAAAGCTATCCAGGTTACAGGAGTCTGACAAACACAACTGTATGAATACCCTATGTAAGGGGAAAAGAAAGAGATATGACTACTTTGAATTAGGGCTGAGAAAGCCACTAAAGTTACAAAAGTGTAACAAACCATGGTGGGCAACGCCCTGTGAAAAATAACTTGGATGAAAGAGAAACAGCATGTCTGAGGATTACAGGTCTTTGGGGAGAGTCCCAACGCATCCAAGGTGGAAGTGTTTTTATTTCCAAGCCATCTTGGAGCAATTGAAATGGACCAAGGACAATTTTCTTTATTAAAAGGAGAGAGTGAAACCCATAACTTGATACAAAGTCTGGTAAGAATATTCTGCTGTGAAAATTAAATTTGAAGACTAAGAACAAGTCAGGAATAAATTGGGCCAGGAAGAAGCCCTGCTGAGGCTATTGTGCAAAGCCTCCCCCTTTTCCTATGTTCGTTACTTGTTTTTCTAAAGTTATAGGGAGAGTTAATTGGATAGGATTCAGACCGAAGACCATTATTTTGGACTTTAACGTACAACCAGGGCTCTTCCCTCATAGTGATAGGGCTAGTTAGGTTCTATAATTGTAATAAAACTCATTGAACATGACCCTTAAGCATCCGTGTCCTTCTTCTGGTTCACCACACTTGTTTCCATTTGGAGTTGTTGGGTAGGGATTTGTATGTGATTACCTTGAATTTCTGAGTTAGACAGGTTCGGTGAAGAAACAAATTTCTGTTCCTCCCTCACCCAGGAGTTTGTATATCTCTGTGTTGTGTTTTTACATTGACCTAGGGTTGATTAGATTGCAGTGTATCTTTTCGTTTCTGGATTTTGTTTGTCCTTTGAAGGAGGCTTTGGTAATTTGAGTTGGTATTAATTTATTTGTTTTTCCTTTAGATTCTGCATTCATTTTTGTTGCTTCAGTTTCTTTGTTGAGTAGTAGAACTAGAAGGTTGTGTTTGGGGTTGATCTTTTCTCCAGGGTCGTCTGCCTACTCGTCTTAATGATTCTTTGTGTCTCGTCAATTTTATGTGATAGATGGTGTGTTGAGTTCATTTCATTTTGGTTGTGCTTCTGTGGATTTCATGTCTGCCCGTTGTGTTTCCAGTATTCCTCCTTATGTGTTAGGGTGTTTGTGGCCTTTGGTTGTGTGAGTGGGTAGTAAGTTGATAGGTAGCACGATAACTACAGCAATTCTTTTCTTATTCCAGCAAAGGGCTGTCTTTCAGTGGGCAGTTTGGTGTGCTGTTTATTACATCATCATCAATAACTTTATTCGACCAGAGGCCATCAAAGTACATCCTAAAAACATTTCTAAAATTACAATGCCTCATTTTAACCAAAGTAAAAAATAGGAATATAGAAAGCAATGAGTCCCTTGGTCACTTTAGTTCCCAGATGTCCTTTTTCCCAGGGGTATGCAGTTCGCTCCAGACACAACATTACTAAATGTGACAGTTCCAGGGGGGGCAGCAACTCCTGGAAGGGGACGTGAGCTAATTACAATCCCACTGTTCGAGGCCCACACGTGACCCCTAGACCTTCCCAGGACTTCCCTGGCCAATTGGTCATTCCCAAAGATCAGTTTAACAGAGTCAGAGGAGTTTACGCCCTCACCAGGCAGTCTAACGCACCCCACCATGGATTGCTTGGCCAAAAAGGGACCGTTCCCAACTGTGCAAAAACAATAAACGCATTTGTTTGAGAGGGCATCCCTTGGTTCTCGACTGCCCGGAGGCAGCTTGGGAACTCCATGCAAAAAGACAGTGGAGGTTCTTTGCACCCCAGATACAAGGCACTTGGGGCTATGCACCCTTGAGCAGTGGCCACATGTACTAGGCCTTCTCTCCCTAGTGGGATTTGGTATCAGGGATCTCGAAGGACACTCTACCGACATAGAGCACTGAATGGGAGGTCCCCTATCCGCATTGGGATACATCAGCTGATCAGCCCGAGCATGGATCATCGATGCAGGTACAGTCTTTTCGCAGGGTGCAGTGTTCGCGGGTTGGTGTGGGAGGTCGGGCCCCTCAGGAACATGAGGCATGCTAATCATCTGCATCCTTCTTCTGCTTCTCTACGCTTGTTTCAATCTGGAGTAGTTGGGTAGGGATTTGTATGTGATTACCTTGAATTTCTGAGTTAGACAGGTTCGGTGAAGAAACAGATGTCTGTTCCTCCCTCACCTAGGAGTTTGTATATCTGTGGGTTGTGTTTTTACATTGACCTAGGGTTGACTAGGTTGCAGTGTATCTTTTTGTATTCTGGGTTTTGTTTGTCCTTTGAAGGAGGCGTTGGTAATTTGAGTTGGTATTAATTTATTTGTTTTTCATTTAGATTCTGCATTCATTTTTGTTGCTTCAGTTTCTTTGTTGAGTAGTAGAACTAGAAGGTTGTGTTTGGGGTTGATCTTTACTTCAGGGTCGTCGGCCTACTCGTCTTAATGATTCTTTGTGTCTCGTCAATTTTATGTGATAGATGGTGTGTTGAATTCATTTCATTTTGGTTGTTTCTCTGTGGATTTCATGTCTGCCCAATGTGTTTCCAGTAGTCCTCCTTACGTGTTTAGGCTGTTTGTGGCTGTTGGTTGTGTGAGTGGGTAGTAAGTTGGTAGGTAGTACGATAAGTAGAGTGATTCTTTTCTTGTTCCAGCAAAGGGCTGTCTTTCAGTGGGCAGTTTGGTGTGCTGTTTATTAGTCTTGGTTCGCTTTCAGATGTGGTTGTTTGAGATGGCTTCTCTTCTTCCATTTGTTCTATTTTAGCCTTTCCTGGTATGTTGCATTTATGCGGTGTGAGCTTGTGGGCTAGAGGCTAGGATTCTTATATAATTCTCGGTCTGTTTTTCCAAATCGGTTGGTTGTTCTGGCCTTTTCCTGGTGGGTTTTTTGGTTGTCGACAGAGCTTTTTCTCTTTTTCCTCCTTGGTGTCCAGTTGCACAAATTTTACGAGTGGTGGCTAGTTTTCCCCGGTCAATGTTCTTTGTTGGCATTTCAATGGGCAATATTTGCTTGACCTGTGTTTGTTCATGCTATTCCAGCATAGAACGTGTGCATAGTGTGTAGGATGATATTAATGGGTGGAATATCCCAGGGGTAAACTATCCCAAGGGCCAGACAATGTTAGGGGAGAACTATTCCAGGGGTCAAACTTTCCCAGGGGTTTCCCAGGGGTCAAACTATCCTAGGAGCCGAGGCATCCCAGGGGTAGACATATCCCAGGGGCAGACTTATCCTAGGGGCAAGGCTATCCCAAGTACATCAGTATTCCATAACATGTCCCCTTATTGCAGGGGGTTGTTTGCTAGTGTGGTTTTACTGTGGTGAGGTCTTGCAATGGCAGACTCTCTGAGTGGTAAGTCCTCACTGTGTTCGGGCCTCATAGCAGTAAGACCCTGTAATGGTGGTGTCTTGCAGTGGTGAGTGGCTCAATGTGGCATTAGATTCCTCACAGTTGGGACCCACTTTGTTCGGACATTTTTGTGGAGGCGGGTTCACAGTGGTGAATGCCTCTCTGTGGTGTTTGTCTCACAGTGGCAAAGTCTTGTGGTGTGGGAACCTCGGCTTCACAGTGGTAGAGTTTTAAGCGAGACGTTCAAAGTTGCTAGAATTAATAGTGGGAAGTCCAGAGTGTGCCAGTTCAAAGTAGGTGGTTGGCAAAGTGACCAAGTTCAGAGGTGGCCTGTTCAAAAAAGTAGCAAAATCACAGAATGGGCATTTTCCGACAGACAGGTCCCCACCGTGGTATGATTAAATGTGCATCAAACCTCACAGCGGCAGAATTCGGAGAGACAGAGCTCACAGTGGCAACATCCAATGTGAGAAAGAAGGGGATCACAGAGGGAGACAAGATGCAAAGCTGGCAACATTCTATGAGAAATCTCACAGTGGCAACATCCAATGTGAGAAAGAAGGGGATCACAGAGGGAGACAAGATGCAAAGCTGGCAACATTCTATGAGAAATCTCACAGTGGCAACATCCAATTTGAGAAAGAAGGGGATCACAGAGGGAGACAGGATGCAAAGCTGGCAACATTCTATGAGAAATCTCACAGTGGCAACATCCAATGTGAGAAAGAAGGGGATCACAGAGGGAGACAGGATGCAAAGCTGGCAACATTCTATGAGAAATCTCACAGTGGCAACATCCTAAGTTAGGAAAGTACCCCCGTGGTAATATTCAATGTTAACAACTCACTGCCACAAAGTTCAAAGTGACAGAATTTCACAATGCCAAAATTCAAAGTGAAGAAAGTACCACAGTGGTAATTCGAAAGTTAAGGACTCATGGTAGAAAAGTTCAGAGTGACCAAATCTCGCAGAGGCAAAATTATAAGTTAAAATTCACAGCAGCTAAATTCAAAATGGCAGAATCTCACAGTTGTAACATTCAAAGTGACAGAGTCCCACAGTGGGAGAAATCAATGTTAAGAGAGTCCCACATTGGCAAGATTCAAAGTTAAAAACTCACAGCAGCTAAGTTCAAAATGACAGAGTCTCATAGTGGCACAATTCAAAATGACAGTCTTACAGTGGAAAAAAAAAGTTAAAACCTCACAGAAACTATGTTCAGAATTACACACAGTGGAAACATTCACAGTGACAAAAGTCCAACAGGGAGGAAATCTCAGTGGTGAAGAGCGACAGTAGCAAGAAACAAACTGAGCATACAACTACGAAATTAACCCTGTGTGAACTCACTTATAATATTTTTCTCTCAGACCAGAGCTTCACAGAACTGTAGGGTTTCTATTTGTTTTTGAAGATTTTGTGAAGTTTCATCAAACTGTGTCAAGCATCTGATTAAGTTCTCTTCCTCTGGGGTGTCCAATTGTAACTGTAGCCACAGGGTTCCTACATGCCACTGACTCTATACACCTAGCATTGCAGTAAACATTGACCACGCTCACGTCGGGTCACTATATTTGGTAGAAAACTTGCCATATCCAAACAGACATGTCACATTTGATGAACTTCTTAGGACATTATCATGTGCATAAATAACGGGGAAAAATAGATTTATTTTGGACCTGCATCTGGCCCATACCTCAAACACTTTGAAAATCAGATCAGTCAAACTCGAAATATTTCCATTTTGAAATCCAAAAATAGGTATTTTTAATGTTGTCCTGTTCAGTAGGTAAACAGTGCGAAGAAACACATATGTTCGAGGATTAAGCATACACAGGTAAAACCCACACTCCACACGTTGACTACCAAACGTACCCTTGGAATGAGTGCATGCAGATACAACACACTGGGAGTGCAAATAGGCATATCCCTTCCAGTCTTCCAGTCAATATGCATGGGCAATATGCTGAAATGCAATGACTGCACACAGACACTATTGCATCAGATCAAGCACATTGTTATAACATTTTACATACTGAATGCAAAATTATCAAAAATCGTTTTGTTATGTGGCCCGGTAGTCTTAGTTTCTCAGTGCTAAGTAAACCTCGCTGGGCGGGGGCATTATCATGTCAGGTAATGCCTAGAGGCCGAGGTACAGGGAAGGCCATAATGTGAGCATCAGGGCATTAACAGACCCACCAATGCTTCCTTCCACAGAGGTCTATTGCTACTAGCATCTTGGTAAGTTTACCAGGGTTCTAATTGTTTTTTTAAAAAGTTGATAAACGGCATGAGTTTTCCAGGCACTGGCGAGCGACTGGCGAGGGACCAGGCAGCTTCAGGTAAACCAAGAATTATGAGGTGTGGCGGAGGAAAGAGAAGAAAGTGGTATGGCATAAGTCATTGTGAAAAGCATAAAGAGGTGGGGTAGAAGGCAGAGAGGGATCAGGTATTTATAAAAAAAACAGCTCATTCCCACACATGCAAACACAGGACTGACAAGTACACTACTTTTATATCGCACAAGTACTCAAATCACCTACACCAGGACACAGGGATGCTGAACACTCTTGAATTCTGAGCAGCCCATCTCCCCAATGTACCCCTAGGCCTGCCAGAATATGGCCACATGCAAGAGATATAACCACATTTTGGTGGACGCTGCACTACACAAGACACATATCCGAAGTTCAAAGAGTACCCACTGCACCTAACTAGGATCGCCACACAACAGCACCAACACCAATCCCTCTGGAACAGCGGTGCCCATCCACTCGCACGCACGCGCTTTGGAAACAATGGATAAGAAAGATTGCAAAGAAAAACCAAACTAAAAAGGTGCTGGGAAATTCAGTCAAGGCTGAGGAACTATGAAGAGGGAGCACAAAACAGGGATAGGCTTAAGAAAATGATAAAGTAACTATTGCTATAGTGCAAACTTATAATCAGTGAAATCCATATAGGGTTTACCTGACCTAGACACCAATTTGAGTAAGGTGTAGGATCCCATGTCTATTTAACCCTAAATGATAAGAAAAACAACTATTGGAAATGCTTATGGAAAATCCTTCCATTTATCGGTATCAGCCAAACTGAAGCGTAGAATTGGACGTGATAAAGCTAGACATGCCTCCTTATAAGAGAAAGTGAGGTCAGCGTAACGAAGACAAAAAAAAATAACACAATTACGCACAACTAAAAAAAACAACAATTCCTGTAACAGCGCCTTGATGCCCGCGGGCTGTGTGAGCGCTTTAAAAATGCAAAATAAATAAAAATAAAATAAATAAAGCGTCTGCCATCCACAATAAGTGCTCAAAAAGCTTAAACAGCCCTCCAAGTGCCTGCATATTAAACACAACATAGAGGCAGTGGTGTCAAAGGGATAACACCAAACATGAAAAAAAGAAGACATTGGGAAATCCTATTTGACTTCAATCATTATAATTTTGTAGTGTACTATTCTTCTAAAAGATTTCAAACTCAAGTAAAAGTTACGTTATCATGTTTTTGTGATATGCATTGCTAAAATATTTGCACAGCACAATTAGCAGAGCAACAAAAAAATAGGCACACACCTTTTATACCTGCAGAAAATAACTTATATGTCATGTCATTTAACATGATTAGGTCATGTGTAGAACAACTTCTGCCCCATTTTCTCAGTGTGGTATGAAGGTTTGCAGTGAGTTGGATTAGGGGATGTGGTGTGTGGTCCGAGTGGGGATCGCAGGTGTTGTTATCCTTCCTGGTGCTTGCTAACAAACTCTACCCTGAGAGTGTGGCTGTTTGAGTGGGGTGTGCACTGCCGGTTCGGGAGGCTAGCTCAGGGGCAACGCTTGTGTCTTCAAAGCAAGACAAGGCAGAGCAACACAGGTGGAAATCATAGTCCCACGCTTAGAGACTGGTCTCTGATATTAAGCGCGGGATCAAAGATGAAATAATACTGCGGTGGGCTAGTTGGCAGGTTATCTATCACACGTTTAGCTGTATTTCAAGCAGCCAGGTCGCTGCTGTGTTCGGATTTCCATCATGGCGAGTGTATAGAGTGAGGCGGAGAGATACATGATGAGCGGGTGAGCGAGGTTAAAATCATTAAAAAATGCACAAAACAGAATGCCAAAATAAGAGAGAAGACCCACATTGGCACTAAATAAACCAGAACAGGAACTGTCAATTACAGCCTGCTGGCAATGCCTGACTCACACCCTGCCACAGGACCAGCATCCACAACAGAAGCGGTGGAGGCCACGTGCTTGTGAACATTGTACAGAGCTTCAGTGGTGGAGGGATAGCACCATGACCATTTCACCACCAGCTCGTACATGCACATATCACACACATTAAGTTGGGTTTCATGTAGCTCATGGCTTGCACGCCCAACATCCTGGGATCCATGGACTGCACCCACATACCCCGAAATGCTGCAAGAACCTAATGGCAAGGAACCCTCTGTGATGTCTAAAACATCATCACAGCTGCTAGCATCCATCACAATGCCAGCCCTAATGAATAACCCAGCAGCTGATTCGTGGATACAATGTCTGCCACGGACGAATGAAAGTGAAGATTGGTCTTAGTGCCTATCATTCACCAGTTACTATAACAGTAACAAAAGTCAAACCTGGCTCCTGCCAACCAGCTGGCGCGCGAAGGAAATCAATACTGCAGCGCTCATGGAAATGTGACCTGGGAACTCAGCACTGCTGAGGCCAGGTGGGGTGTGTCTGTTTCCATCGGTGACAGCTGTCAGGGGGGGTGCGCGTGTTCCTGGATACACACCTCATGCATCCGCGCGCGAAGGGCCCTCGATTGCACACCTGGACACCAATAAGCATACATTTGGGACCATTAAATTCATGGGCCTGTGCGATATAGAGCACTGTTACCATAGAACAGTTTAAACTCAAACTACCGCCATATGTGCAGGGTTTATGAAGGACGTGCCAATAAACGGCAGCTTGCAATAATCATGTAAAACGCATGTAAATCATTTGCTCTTCAAAATGTAGTAGTGACTCACGAGTCGCCTGTAAATAAAAAAATCAAATCATGAACCAACTGTAGTCGCTTATTACAGTTGTACTAGGCCCTCACAATGCCTGCCGCTAGGGCCAAAACAGAGCAGAATGCCATCCTCTGCTGGTTCATTTATTAAAGCCAAGATGCACTTTTCAGGTCCCTTTCTTATAAAATACCTTTCAGTGAAACATTACAGCCATTCAGTGATGAGGGACTGTTTACGATAGTTTGTCAGTCAGTATTAACTTGTGACCCGCATGTACCATGCCCAGTAAGATCGTTTCTTTTGTCTTCCTCATGTCTTCCCCTCCCATGTTTGGTTGCACTTTGAAACTCTTGTGTATAGGCGCATGATAAATAATCAATCAATCAATCACGTTTATTCGTCTGTAGGGCCATCAAAGTACAACATAACACAAAACTCATATACAATTACAATAACTCGGATCACCCTCCAAACTTCCAGGCGGTGGCAGAGGCATATCTACAAAAGTAACAGCCCCCGGGCCTGTCCTGATATCGGCGGCCCATGCCAACGTTAGTGGCTGATCAGTTTGCCATACAGGCAGCTACCCCACTTCCGTGTGTAGACCACCTAAATCTTTTCCCCCAATGGGACTGCATTAGCTCCAGAGAACAAAGGTTGCTGACTTCCAGTGGGGTGGGGGGGACATTGCTTGAGTGGGGGAAGGCACTCATTTCAATCACACTGCATGGTGATGAACCTCGTCTCGTGACAATTCCCAATACACCCTTGGCCACCCTTTGTTCTATACAAATGGAGTCAAAAGAAGACCCCACATTGTAGTGAATTCCTGTACAACTTATAATATCATCCCGGATATGGGAACGGCATCCACATACCGTTCGGAGCCAATAAGTGCACTTATTGATCAGCGCGTCCGTAGATTCCCTAGATTCAGGGTGATCGCAAGCGCATTTGGGGGCTCTGTACAGATATACCCCCTGTGACCAGACCCTCCAATGTTTCCACGCTCTTTTACTCGCCCTGGTTGAAGTCTTAAACCTCTGTGGCTGATGTCATTGGGCGCTGATATAGGTTCTACATAACCTGCCCCTCGACCCTCCTTCTCACCCTGGGGTGTGCTCCTGGGCCCCCAGGCAGCCTGCCCTGCCCCACTCTGTGGTGATGTTTGAACAGATTTATAATGCAGGTTTGAAATTACAGCACGGGTATTAAGATAAAATTGTTTCCAGGGCCCCTTTTTCGGGATGAGCAGATCTGTTACGAATAATATCAGTCAAATTTGTGTCACTTGCTCAAGTTCTGTGTGACTTCTCAACTACTGGCTGGGGAACCCTTGAAGTGTCTTCCATGCTCGGTGTTTGCTCCACCCTTGTCATCACTTCCACTGTGGTCTTCTAGGATGAGGGTAATCAATTTCTTTATGGTTGCCAGTTCACTTAGGACGAGGGTGCATTAGCATCCCACTGGAGGTCCCTCATTAACTTGAACCGGGGTGGGGGTGGCAACCATTTTGGTAAGGGCTGATGTGCATATAGAATTGGCACCCAGTTGATTATCCTTTTTGATACTCACAACTTGCGTCTTGGCTTTACGATCTTGGGTATCTCCTAATAACATTGTGGTGGGGTTGACCCTTGGTGGTTGGATGGAAACTGTGTTCCGGGTTGAGATGCATTTGCCACCATCAGAGCCAGATGTAGCAAGGTTTATGGTATCACCTCCATCAAAACAAAAAAAAAAAGGGTATAGGGCTGTAGCAGTGGCAGAATTAGAGTCAAGATCAGGGTCATGGTCAGGGTCATGGTCAGGGTGGGTATTATCGATACAGTGTACTGAGATCCCACCCTCAACGAGGTTCTTCGGAGTTGTGTCTGTGGAGGTGCATTGCTCGTGGCCTCCTAGATTGCCTTTGCGCATATCAGGCATTTCAGGCCCTCCTCTGCTAGATATTTCCTTGAGTGTACCATTGTAGGTGGCAGGACAGGCTATGAGGCAATCCAGCCCACAGCTCCCTGTACTATATGTGATCATTTCACTGTCATTTCTGGCACTGTCACTGTCATTGATGTATAAATTGCCCACTACATAACAATCAGTGGCTTTGCTCCCCATGCCATCCAGGGTACTCTCAAGAAAGTGGTTCATCTCCTTTATGAGCCGGTAGGCATTGCCCGTGAGCTTGATAGGGCTATAGGACTGCGTCTTGGTTCTACGAGAGTCAGCGCCTACTTAAAAGGGTAGCCCCAGCATTTTCCGTTTTACTAATTTTCCTCTTAGATTTGTTGAACACAGGGTAACTTTGTGAAGGTGGGGGGGGGGCAGGCATAAGCCCCATTGCAGTTATGGCTGGCGTACTACTTTTAAATCACAAAATGTCTTTTAAGTGCATTGCATTAAACTACTTAGAATATTTTTTGCAACATAGTACACACTGCATATAAGTGCTTCTTTTTCTCCAAAGAGATTCGACGTGGATTGTATGGATCAACAACTGGAAGATCTCTTGCATTACATTAAGCAAGAGGCCACGATTTAAATGGGCTGGCTGATTGCTGCGGTCATGCAGTATTAAAACTAACATATCCTCTAATGCATACAAATAGGATAATGCCAGTCGCCTTGGACTTCTTTGACCATGGTCTTCACCACTCACCGAGGATGAGGCTCACATCGCCATGCACAAACTAAATTATTGTGAATGAGTCTCACGCCTAGGCACCTGCTCTCAATCAGTGGTTTAGGGTCAGACCTATGAGAACAGCCTTAATCACTGAGTCAGTCTCACACCTGGAAGCCCAGTCTCAATTATTGGGAGTGACCCTCATAACTTGAAGCTTGTTCTCACTTCTTGGGTATAAACCCCTCTGCAGGGAGCACTGTCTGGTAGAGCACAGCCTTGACAGGTGCATGTCATGTGTCTGACATCTTGGAGAACGGACAGACCTGCTTTTTTGTGACACTCAATACTCAGAGAACAGCCTGAATACAAATGTTCCACACCGTCTAATTCATGCGCCGTGAATCCTAATCGAGAGAGCTGTCTCACGCATTGGGCGTGAGCGTCACACCTTCAGTACCTGCCACTCATTGGTTGAAGGTATTATTCATTGGGGCACAGTGTCACCCAATTAGTTGTAAACTCACACCCCACAGTACAGGCTCATTCTTGGCTGGTCTCAATGATCCCATTTACTTCCAGTCGGACTCAAGCCTGGTAAGCAATATGACGACTAGTTCAAACACACTGATCTGTCATTCCGACAGACACTCTGATCTTGCAATACCATCTACCTCTGGCCTGTCAATCAGTGCTGCTGCAGTCTTATTAGAGGACAGCAGCCCTGCTATCTCATTAAAGGATAGAGGAGTCTCGTACTGCCCCATTTTAAGAAGAGCCGCCATCTTAAAAATGCAAGTACTGCCCCTTCAAAGGTAAATGCGCTCTACAGAGGAGTGGCGCCATCAACCCATTGATAATATGGGCGCTACACTGGGGAGTCTTGGCACTCTCCTATTAAGAACACAAGCACTTGTTACTGTGCTATCAAAGGTGTATTCTTATAGTAATGCAGCTGGGAAGTGATCACACTCACCCATTAAAAGTGTATAGCATGTATCGTGCCTGCCACTTCCCCATGAATAAAACAGCAGACCCCGGAAGAAGTGATGATCAGTTTCCTGTTCACCTTATAGTAGCACTGTTGGTTGGTGCAGGTAATGTCTTATTAATTGTATCCTATGTCAGCTGTGAAGTGCTGCTAGTTTCCTTTGCTTCACGCCAGTGCGTGTCTTTTTTCCTGATAAGGAAGGGATTGGCGAGGCCTAATTGCATGCCCAATCGATCCTTGGCCTCACTGCCGAGAGCTAAAACAAGTGCCAGCACTCGCTTAAAACACAGTGGAAAAACATCTGTGCAAAATCACATTCTTGTACACACCCACAAAGGACCTTACCAGTACAAATAACCCTATCTGTCGGCTTTAACAATGGCTGATTAGCTGTGCCACAGAGTGCTCTCTTCATCTCATACTCCTTGCCTTCCTCTTTGTTTCCGGGTCAATGCAGGTCTCTGAGCCCCCTCTGTCTCCCAGGCCACCTCTTCCCTGTTTCCCCTTTTCAGTGTCTTCCACCCCTTTTTCTCTCCAGTCTTTCTTCTCTTTTGTTTCCAGCCCCTACCTTGTCTCTCTTAGCATCTGCCCGTGCCTCACTTCCTGCCCTGCGGTGTTGGCGTCCCTTTTTGTGAGCCCCTCTCTTTCTCTGTACACATCCATGGCTGTGTCCTTTTCACTCAGCGTGCAGCCTCTGGGTCTCTGACTCTGTCTCTTCTCATCCCCTCAGTCTCTCTTCCCAATCTCTCTCTCTTTATGCTCTATGTGACTGCCTGCGTCCCATCTCCCTGTGGCCCTTTAATCGCTCTCTTGCGTGTGTACATATCTGTCTTGTTGCATTGCTTATGTGGATGTGTTTTGTTTAAGTTAAGGCCAACAATTGAAAAAAAAAAGAATTTAAAAAAATGCAACCACTCCGGGGCATCCTATTGGCAGGGGCCAAACAGAAACATTTAGTGGCCTTGACTCCCCTGTAACTGCGACCCTGGAGGCTATCACCATTGCAGGAACCTCTTGACGCTAAAGGTGACAAACATCCCTAAACCAATTCAGCAGGGAACTAAATAACTCTTATGAAGCCCCCTTAAGTTGATATGGTGCTCGGTGGACTTAATGCTAAAGGTTAGGGCCCTCCCCGGCCGGCAGCTATGAAGAGAACAAGCGCACTGCCAAGCGCAGCCTTTGGGACTTATCCAAAGAAGGGCTGATGAAGAGTTCAGGGAACATGGCAGCTGCCATTGAATCAACTTGATCAGAAGAATTCTCCAGTAGCATACCACGCTCGGTGGGCCACGCAGTGGGTCTTCAGGTTAATCCTGCTCCCCATCAGCAGCCAGTGTAGCTGGTGATCAGATTGCCTAGTGTTCGCCAACCTTTGGGACTATTTCTATCTTCATATTTGAAACAGACACTATTCTTCAAAATGTTAGAAGGAGAAGGACTTTCACGTGTAAAGGTTGGTATTTATGTATCAATGACATTTTGGGAATTTGGTCTAGAATACAGAGTGATCTGGGTGACTTATTTGCTTAACTGAATACATGATCAAATGCAATTTATGTTGTGGGGTGGAACTTCCAAAGTACATTTTGTAGATGTAGTTTGTTAAATTATTTTAATGACCATTTTACGGCACTGCTTTACACTTCACACACAGATCGTAATCATTTGCTGCATTACTCCAGTTTTCACCCACCTCAAGCTAATTTTATAGCCATGTAATCATTACATGTAAACATGATCACTAACAATAATGAGGATTATACTTTAATAGTCACCTGATCCTTGTAAAAGTTTGAGGATGTGGATATCCACCAGTGGATCTCGTTAAAGTTTAGCCACACGTAGATTGTTTATAATAAGATTTACTTCAATCTACAGTGTCTAAAGAGTCACCTTGATTAAAATATCAAAATCCTCAAAGCAAAATCTCATGTGATGCAAAAAATCCTCAAGGACACATGGAATTTTCAATTATGACTCAAAGTTCAAAGATTTCGTCGCCAAAACACCTTTGCCTGCATATAGGCAGAACAGTCATTTTAAGGATTTGATGGGGGAAATTCAAGGTCAAGATTTGAGTCAAGAGATATTTCCAACTAGTCAAAAAACAGAGACAAACTCAGGGTTAAGCTGAAAGAATTGTGGGGGTGTTACAGAGGGGGGGGGGCTATAGCAGCAGTTGTATTTAGTTCAGATTTATCCATACAAATACAACAGCTAATAACATACAACATACAATGAAATACATACAATAAAGCAAGATCAAATGATTTTGTCAGGTAATACAGAGCTAAACCTTACCAACATATAAAACATCCAAATAACCTCTTAATTGAAGCTCTTGTCTTACAAAAGAGATACGCGCATTGATATTCTCCCTGTAGTCGCCTTTCAGAAATAGCTCCACAGCTGATGACGTTGATTTTACAATACATTTCAGGAACATGGGTCTTAACGACAGCCACCTTAAATGTATATATTTAGAGCAAACGAGCTTAAAATTTGGGATATCTTCTATACCCCTGATTAAACAGACACAGTGCCCTTCGTCATTAACACCCCCCAACTTCTAGGTTTCACACTGTTGTATAGCATTCACACAAAACAATGTGTTTAGCTTTCTTAGCGGTGGACACATCATATTATTAAAATGATCCAAACTCACAGAATGATTATGAATTTGAAATTACGTTCTAAAGGAGCGCATATTAGAAGCTCTTTCCCAATCCTGGGAGCACCACACTTGGGCCCGCCCAAGCACAACTTCCAGGTTTAGAGAGAAAACAGGAGACATTACATTGACTAATAGTATCTTTTAACAATTTAAACCAATGACAAACCTGGTTTGAAATGTTCACGAAAATACTGTCAAGATGTTAGCATTGTTATGGTAAACGAAATCAACCAAACACTTCTTATAAGCATAATCTAAGTTTTTGGCTCCGAGGCGGGTGGGTGTACACCAGTCTATACAGCACAAATGGGTGTGCCCTTAGTAATCCCAAAATAAATTGTAGGAATTATTTTTCAAGACCATAAAGGAAAGCAGAGGCCACTTCACTATTATAAACCTCAATCCACTTAATAGGGATCTGACCACCATATTTCACACAAAATAGCAATCAACCATGTTTAGGCTGTTGCACAGATTTTAGATTTTTAGCTTTAGGTCCATTCCAAATTCCATTCTTAGAAAAGTTATTACTCAGATATTCATAGTTTGAAGTATAAGACCAGGTACTTTCCCCAAAAAGGGCAACCTGGATGTTTATTAAATTTATTTCTAAACAACGCACACAGAAGAATTCCCGGATATTAACCACGTGCCATCAGGTCTAGCATAGCTGTGTCATCAGCCTACACCAAGAACCCACGTCTAACATCGCTCAACTTAGGAGGGACAACAAAGCCTTTGCCAAATGCAACATTTAAATCTGACAAATATAAAATGAATAATAAAGGAACCAATAACCATCCCTGACGTACTCATTTGTCTGCTCCAAAGGTCCCTGTAGTCCCTCAACCATATCTTAAGTGTGTTGGATCATTACACGTTAATTTTATTAGCCTCAGCAACCCAACAAGCATTCTCATTTTTATTTAAAAGATCCTTTATTTATGGTGCTTTTGGTGGCTTCTGATCACATGACCAGGCCCTGCTACTCAGTTGATCTGCCCACCACCTGTTTTCACACCTTCCAGACAGCTACTTAAGGACTCCAGGCCAGCTCCAAGCAGACAGCTTGAGGAGGCTGTTGGCCACGTGACCTAGGTCGCACCCATCCACTTGCCTGCCCCTTCTTTTCCTTCTTAACTCTTAGATGAAGGGTGCACGAAGCTAAGGGCAGATGAAGAAAAGGGCAATTCCTGTTTGGCCCTGTTAGGTCCACAAGGACCATTGACAACACCCCTGCTCCTCTAACATCAGGTAAGCTCCCTCAAATATGTGTTTCACCCCTATACCCCAACATCCCATCCCTACCATCAACACTCATCGCCAACCACACCGCTCACCAGAATCATCATTGACACTGCATCGCAGCAATCTCACTCGCGTCCCATAGACCCCATCAGCACTCCATCATATACAAGGACAGGAAAACTGATGAATGCCAATTTCTGCTCAGCAACCAACCAGGCAGCAGGCATCACCAACCTCTTTACTATACATGACTTGGATGCCATCTTCATTACTGAGACCCGGATGACATCCACCTCCACCTCCATTTTACATGTCCTCACCCCGAATGGCTACAGAATTCTACAAGACCATCCAAACAAGATCGGGGAAGGTCTCCTCATCATTTGCAAGGCATCATGGCCATGCACCCAACTGGACGTCACTACCATTGGCTCTTTTGAAAACCTTTCATGAGGTGTGACTGTTTCTGTTGTGGATAGCAGGATGCTATCCCCAACAGACACAGTCACATTTCACCTCATCTACAGACCACCCAAGTCTAACACCTCGTTCATCGAAGACTTCACATAGTTGTCGACCACTATGTCTCTCGCACATGTCAACAAGATCTTCCCCAGCGACTTCAATATCCATGGGAACCCAGCAACCAAGTCAATGAAAGAAGAGCTCCACTGCCTACTCAACACTCAGAACATCACGCAGCACATGAAAGAATCAACTTACAGGAAAGGCAATATCCTCTGCCTCATCATCACCGTCCTGCCCCCCCTCCATCACAGCTCTTCAATCCCGCTCGACTGGTCAGACCATCTGGCAATCCCCTTTGCCATTTGTCACACCACACCAGTCAATCAAACCCATTGGAAACCCTGCAAGCAAGTCTTCAGATCATTCACAAACTTCCCAGTGTAGGTTTGCACGGAAGACCTCTCCAAACTCCACTTGACTGGCTATAATCAACAGCTCCTAACTCAAGGCACCTTCCCTCGACCCTCAAGACCAGATGAATCCTCCTACTTCTCAAGAACCAACACTGAAGCCTGACAACCTCAGCAGCTCCTTCTCTATCACCTATCTTCCCTTCCTAAGTAAAACCCTTGAGAAAGCAGTAGCTATGAAACTTCTCCAAATTGTTGAAGACATTAACTTCCTTCACTCTTACCATGCACTAGCCTGGCAGGGCCAGCACCGTTGTAGCCTTTCCATACCCCTATCCCACGCTTAGCTCATGGACCTTCCTTCCCATGCACTCTGCTTTCCCCTGACTCTGTCCACCTGGCCTCCCCTGGCACTCGCTTCCTCTCACGGCCCTTCTCCCTAAACGGCACCCCCTCCCATCTAACCTGCACTTCTCTTACTGCACTTGCACGTTCCAAATGTCACAAGGCCTAGTAGGATTGTTTCTTGTTTTGTTCTCCCTTCCCCCACCCTCTTGTCTTGTTGCGCCTTTGAACACATATATAGGCACATCATAAATAACGAATAAAGAAATAAGTGTGGATTCAGACCCAGATGCAGCACAGAAACAGCTGGCATGAAGGTAATCAACGATATCCGTAAAATCCCTAATAAATTCCTGGAACGAGAATATTTGTTGAAACCTCATTAACTTTATTACATGGCTATGACTATTCCAGCTCTGTTGCGAAGCCAGGTTTTGATGCTTGGGGGGTGCAAGTTTGTATTGTACCCCTCGGTCTCATCACAGTGCTGGTCTTATGCCGGCAAGGTCTGTCAAGACTGACGGTGAAGTATAGCAGAAGCGTGTGAACTTCGTTTAGCGGCGGCATTCCCCCAACAACAACCCAGCCAGCATATGAATGCTGGCAGGGTAGGGCAGGGGCGAGGATATGTTCACGAGAATACACAAACACCTTAAGAAAAATACTATATCGAGGATCTGCACTTCACGTATTGCCTCTGAGAGAACGAAAAGGAGAAAGAGCTGTACCACATGAAAATAACGAAGATATTATGAAGTGATGAATATTGAGGGAAATTAGATCTGACGCTGTCATGTTGACATGGGTGTTCAGTATGCATGTAGCAGAAAGAAACATGCTTCACTACACTAGTTTAGGCAGCATTTCCACAGTGCCAGTGGGAACACTATTTTTTATTCCTAGCATACAAAGAAAAGCAAAGAAAGAAAACCAAATAAAAGCCACACCCTTTCACTTTAGCAAGGGGGAATGGCAGAAGAGCAACTCTGATTACGGAGCAGGGCAGATCTTCAGGGAGGAGCAATGGCAGAAGAGCAACTCTGATTACGGAGCAGGGCAGATCTTCAGGGAGGAAGACTGGCAGAAGAGCAACACTGATTACGGAGCAGGGCAGATCTTCAGGGAGGGGGAATGGCAGAAGAGCAACTCTGATTACGGAGCAGGGCAGATCTTCAGGGAGGGGGACTGGGAGAAGAGCAACTCTGATTACGGAGCAGGGCAGATCTTCAGGGAGGGGGAATGGCAGAAGAGCAACTCTGATTACGGAGCAGGGCAGATCTTCAGGGAGGAGGACTGGGAGAAGAGCAACTCTGATTACGGAGCAGGGCAGCAGGGCAGATCTTCAGGGAGGAGGATTGGGAGAAGAGCAACTCTGATTACGGAGCAGGGCAGATCTTCAGGGAGGAGCAATGGCAGAAGAGCAACTCTGATTACGGAGCAGGGCAGATCTTCAGGGAGGAGGATTGGGAGAAGAGCAACTCTGATTACGGAGCAGGGCAGATCTTCAGGGAGGGGGACTGGGAGAAGAGCAACTCTGATTACGGAGCAGGGCAGATCTTCAGGGAGGGGGACTGGGAGAAGAGCAACTCTGATTACGGAGCAGGGCAGATCTTCAGGGAGGAGGATTGGCAGAAGAGCAGATCTTCATTGAGACACAGGCACAGAAGGAATGGATTATAGTCGCACTGTCTTTCCTGCTTGTCTCTTGCAAGTTGGCAACTAGTTTGTGTAAACATGTAAACTGCAGGCCAGCTCTGCCCTCACTGAAAGATGGGTAGATGACGCGGAACCAAGCATTTGCGCATCTCCTTCCCATCCCTCTGGCACTAATAATGAGTATTTCTGAGGAGGTAAAAGTCTCTGTTTGCAGCGCCTCAACATTGTGGTTGCAAGCTCCGTGCAAAATGCAAATATCATTCCAAAATACAGAGAATAGTTACCTCATATGTATCCCTTTCCCTCCTGTTGAGCCAAGAGTGACAATTTGCGATTTGTTAAAATATCAACAGCCAATTGTAAGGCATTTGACAATTAAGCTCTCAATCTTGCTTAATAATACAGCGTCTCCCCCCCAATGGTCCCAACATATCGGCTGGATTTTGAAACCCATGTACATACTGCCTAGCGAACAACTTTTGCTACAGGCAGAGTCCCTCAGACAAACCGGAAAGTGCCGGAAGGCAATGTGTCAAGTCAGTGGTCCGTTCATTTCCAATTTCACCTCCTGCCACCGTGCCAGTATAGAAGACGGGAAGTCGGGAAGCTCATGTAAAACAGTCTTGATGCCGCCCACAAATTATTGAAGCGCACTTCCAGCAGTGCAAGGGGGCATATATGTATATACAGATACATACACGCGGGCAACCGCACAAACAAACTTAACAAACACTTACCTTTCCACGTGACGATCGTGAGCACGGCAGTTTTCACATGGCTTGTCTCAGCCACGGGACAGTGGGCCAGGCAGGTCAGGCAGCACGAGAAGCGGTGAGTCTGGCTGATTTGGACAGGACTGCCAACTGCGCACGCACCGTCAGTAACCAGGTCCAGGCCGCTTGTTTCTGGGCAGATAATAGATTTGCTACATAATAGCAAATGTGTAGAAAATGTGCCCTGGCCTGCCTTGGGATCCGTGTCGTGTGGAGGAGGAGATGACCGTGCGTGCAACATGCGGCTTCCCCTGATTGTTGCCTTGTTGTCAGGGCATTAAGGCGGGCAGGCTCCAAATATTCTGGGGCCCCGGAAAGTCTGACAACACAAAGTGAAAGTAACACCAAACCATCAATCCGAGCGGGCCCTGGTAAAAGCCTGAGCAGCGTCACGACACAGCACACGTTAGCAGGGGTGTTGCTAGGTCTGGAAAAGATCCGGGGCTACACTAATGTCGGGAATGTCGGGACTCAGGGCTAGCTAGCCTTTTGGTTGTAGCCCCTCAGATTCTATCCGGGGCTACAACCAAAAGACCTTGGGCTATAGCCCCCTAAGCTCCCCCCCTAGCAACGCCTCCGCACGTTAATGTGCCCAGGTTTATTTTGTTCAATGCAATTGAAAATTCACGTTGGACACTGGCAGAGGAGCGTCCGCCAGCCCTATGGAAGCCGGTCCCAACGGAGGGGCGGGCACACCAAGCACCAGGGTGGAGCCAGAGGGGGCAACCGCTCCTCTTTTCCTCCCGGCTCTGAGGATATCATATTTAGTTCTGTCACAATAAGTTCACAAAACAATATTTCTTTCTGAGCAACTATTGTGATGAATAATATTATGCCAAAGAGTTAAACATCCCTTTGTTCGAAAGTGTGATTTGTAGATACATTATAGACACTGAGATGGTCTGCATGTTACAATGAAACCAGTGCAGTCTGCATTTGGTTAAATGGAAAATGGCCGAAATGCTGTCGGTATAGATGTATTTTGGTCTTTTTTAGGGTGCTTGTTGATAGTGCCTGCAAACAAGCAATGCATCCGAGATTGCGGGGGCGGGGGGCATTACCAGGTCACTCCTGACATGCCACACATCTTCTAAAGTGAAGGATGTTGATAAGTGTGATAGGAGTGACACTGTCACCCGATGTGCATTGCCATGCACCTGTTCTAAACAGGCAAAGAGAAAACTCTCCAATTACTGCACATATGAAAGGGCATTCCAGGTGTACATTTAGGGCCGGTTCATTTTGCACTGCAAACATGACTATGCACTGACTTTGCTCAGACTTTGCACGGCAAAAATACACGTTGCATGGGTCCATGAATCAGGGATTGTGCCGGCAGTGCAAAGTCACTTTTCACTAATGCAAATTCATTTTGAACCGGGCAAATATTCCATGAGTCGGGCTCTTAGAATGCACATTACAATGCAAAGGCATGCGCCCTGATTTGCGAAAGGATTGAAAACATGCATTTCAATGTGCTCATCTGTGATACATATTCAAAAGCTGTTTTTTTTTATTTGGTGCAAATGATGATAGTGAAGTGTATCGTTTTCTGCCCATAGGGTCCAGGAACTCATCATTTTTTTACACCTTACCCATGTGTGATTGTACAGTCTGACTGGGCGTGGTTTTCACACATGGCAATGTGTGTAACCTGTGCCTGTAGGGATGTGCGTAATTGACAACAGTTCAAAATTAATGTGCATTTACACCCGAATTTCTGACCCTAAAAGTATATCATTCAATGCAGATGTGCTTATTTGTACTTATTTTTCCCATCGTTATTGCTTCCTGCGCATGTGGTGATCGTATCGGATGGACCGGTGCTGTCGCGCCACTTCCAGATACAGCATGCAGCTGTGCAGGGAAGTGCGGGAAATGCTTTGGGAAAAGTTCCTAATAGGCATGTGGGCTATGAATGCATGGGTGCTCAGCAAAGGGATAGGGAGAGCACATTGCGTCAGAATTCCTCAAATTCGAATTATTCTTATTTAGATGAATTTGGCTGCACATATATGTGGGGGCGGGTAATCATGATGATAAAGAAAGAGGGTTGTGGGATGGGGGGCTGTGGGCAGGTGCAGGGTTACTGTATGCGTGGTGACCTGGATGCAAATGCCTCATGCATACTGTACTCATCCGTACACACGTCACGCACATGTAAGTAACATTAAGTACATAGAAATCACCTTTTGCTAACCTTGCTTTATTTGTGCATACATAACATACAACTGTGGCTGGAAAACCTTTGTTTCTGCAGTGAACCCTAACACTAAACTCTATGCAAATAACATTCATAGTAGTCGCCCTATATCCTTCCAGTATGGAAACATGCAGAACACGACAGATGTTTCACTGTCGGTAGGTCTTGCTGACATTTTATTTCCCAAAACCTGAGCTCTTTAAGTGCTGCACTTTATGGAAATACTATCGTTTGATTGCTGACAAGTTGCAGGTTTTCTTCCTCTCGCTTGCGGTAGTAATGCCCTTCTCATGGCTAAGCAAGTGCTTTACACTTCACTGAGAGGAGGCTAATAAGGGGATACAAGGCATCCTTCAGAGGAGCGCAATTTCTCCACCTATGTGCAGCTTCTATTGGGGCGGGTGTTCCTCTTTTGGTTGAAGGGAAAGCTGGAGACGAAATGTACGTAGAAGAGACCGACGTACGCACAAGGGTCATCGCGGCCCATCACGGCAAAGACCCTGTGAAACCAGCCCTACTGTGACAAGTCCACACAGAACATGAAGAAACCTAACCCACGTCTACACACTGAACCCGAGAAGATGGAGTAATGAGGCTCAAGCCTCGGTATCCAAAAATCACAGCTCATGGATCAAATCTATCAACAAGCAGAAGAAAGATGGAAGGGTGGACTGGTCTATAGGGAACTCTGGAGATTTCCCAGTAGGCCCCTGCACACTGGATTCTTTTGTGTGATAACATATTTTATTTCAAAATGTTCTCATAGGAAAAAGGTTGCCTTGGCAGAAAATGTAATATGGGGCCACTTTGAAAATTATTTCCAGGGCCTCTTCTGGTTCCCAGTCCTCCCCTGTGTTCGTGCCCTCTCATTATTGATCTTGGGAGGGACTCGATACCCCAGAGGCATATGTTTAAATCTGCAGGATGAAGAGTGATCGAAAAACACTGTAGATATGTTATTTCTTTCTCCCCAAATATTCTAGTAGTGTATAATTTACTTTTCTAAATCCAGTCTTAGAAACTCTGAGGAATGTTTGGAATTTTGCCACCCTGCAGGTGGAGTTACATGAAGTCCCTGGGTGATCTTTCGAAAGAATTGATATGTCAACTGCAGAGGGCAACAGCTGAATCTTGACAGTTGTCCATCACAACCCTTCTGGAAGGTTCCTCTAGTATTGTATCATTGATTGTTACCACCATGTCATGTGGTGTTAACAGGAGGCCCATTTCAACGTGATGGTTGCCCCCCCCCCCGCCCTCTGCACTGCCTTGGAGCCAAAACATTCTGAGGCCCTCGCGAGGGAATACATTATAACAGAAACAAAAAAATACACCTTGGGGTTAATAGCTGCCGATTACCACAAGACTGCCAGCCGGAAGAGAGATGAAACACTAAATTCACACAGATTATTACCTTGTTTCATTTTAACAGAAGTTCCTGCACATCAGTTCCTTGCTGTCAAAGAAGGATGTATAGCTATTCAGTGGTCATTTAGTGTTTCAGCTCCCTGCTGGCTGGCTGTCTAGTGATAATCGGTGAATATTAACCCACGGTGTATTTTTTTGTTTTAAATGTGTGCTTTGCAGGGCTCGGGTTAACAACTTCATTTTCCTCAGCCTTTCAGGTTGCCACTTCCAAATGACGGCCTGAAGCTTGTAACGTGATGGCAACAAAGCATAATCTATTGTCGTATTATAAGAATGCTGATTAGCAACATGGGAGAAGTTGCTGGGGGTCCACTGAGGCTCCAGGCCCCTTTAATTTGAAAAGATGGAAAGGCCCTGACACCATCCCTGTGTGTTATCCAAATGTATGTGATTCTGAAAATATGCCATACTTCATAGTTGGGTCAAATGAAGTATGCCATCAGTGGCATCCTCTTTAAGGGGGAGGTGATGGCCAGTTGCCTTCAAACAAGTGCAAGATTAAGAATGACTGGCAGTGAGAGCATGGGCTCCACTGCCCTTAGTCGCATCAACGTCATAGTTGGAATCGCTTTAGCTCTGCACCAACTGAAAAAAACAAAATCACTTTAGGTGGGTTTCTTGAAGCACCACTGGGAAGTGGTTCTGGCTTTGTAGGCAAAGTGTTGGGCATGTTTGCTTACCAGTCTTTATTTCCATGTGATATTTTGGCATGCAGTATTTGGAGGTAAGGGTGAACATCCCTCCTGCTGTCTGGGGTCTGGGGATGTGCAGCAGTTCTTTTACCAGAAGGAAGCGAACCAGCAAGGCAGAAGAGTAGGGAGGCCGGATGCATCACTTCCCCCACAAATGATGGCTCCAATTATTTTTCTCTAAGTGTGGAAATGATTACCTTTCGTTCACATATTATCTTGCACACAGATTATATTGAAAATCCTTCAACAGCTGACCATAGAAGGAAACAGTAGGTTCCGTTTCCTAGACTGTTACTAGAGTTTCCAATCCTTAGCAAAAAGACACATTTTCGTGACTGTACTGCCAAAACGTTTGATGTGGTTTTTGAAAGTTGCTGATTTGTTCTTCACCCTGAAGAAGTGTTCTCCTGTGCGCTTCCAGCTGTACCCCTCTGCGGCTTCTTTGCTAGCCTCCAATACTAGTTGCAAGGGCTCTGTGAAAAGTGAGGGATTGTTGCAGTAATCCTGAATCTGGGATATTGCATACCTACAATATTTTGCAAGCAAGACAGGTTTAAAGCTTCACTATGACATTATGTGCAGTGGAAGAACATGTCATGAATCTGCATGTACACAATCATTATGAAGTGCATACTATGAAGTGCATGCTATGAAGTGCATACTATGAAGTGCATACTATGAAGTGCATACAGGACTTTTGGGTGGGATTAAATGAGTGCTCAGTGAACAGCATCAAGTTACCATACAATTTGTTTTGGGTCTTTGCCCAAAGGAACTCTGAAAATTTGGAAAGGTTGCAGATTATTGTTTGAAAGGAATCCTAGTCATATCCGTTGGCCTAACACTATATACGAGTAGTGCCAGGTATGGTTTATACCCATGATCCCTTGCAGGATAAGTAAAGTGGTTATATTACAGATCAGTCTAGGTGCTTCTCATAAAGGATCAGCCGGCCATTAGTATTTTTGCTAAGGATTGGAAACTCTAGTAACAGTCTAGGAAACTGAACCTACTGTTTCCTTCTATGGTCAGCTGTTGAAGGATTCTCAATATAATCTGTGTGGAAGATAATATGTGAACGAAAGGTAATCATGGTGCTGGCCCCTGCGAGGCATCCCTTTAATCATGAGATGCCTGTGAGCCGGTGCCACCATTATAGAAGAAAAGTTGAGGCCACTGGCAGCCAAGGTCTTTTTTCTTCTATAGCCTGACACTCTGGCTGGTTCGCAGGAGCGTCTGGCTTTAGGAAAAAAGGCCTCGGCTTCCAGCAGCCTCTCCTTTTCAGCCTTAATGATGCTGCTGCTCCTCCTCAAATGCCTGCTATGGGCAGCGCCACCATGAAGGCTGAAAACATATGTCTGATATCCACCGCCAGGCATCCTTTTAGGTAATAGATGCAGAGATCAGCACCATCTATCACAGGGACAGGCGGTGATGATCTCTACAAAGGGTTGCCTAGCGAGGGTGCCTGTATCCCTTTAAGTCATGGCTCGTCAAGGGGGCTGGGCCTGAAGAGCCAGCAGGGCTCCCCCCACTGTTAGGCCGCACCCCCTTGGGGTGCCCTGGCTCATTTTGCCATGACAGTTAAGGCACTGACCGCCCCCATGGCTTTGCTATCTTCCAGTTCATTTGATACTTTGCAGTGCTTCACTGGTGAATAATTAAGTGCTGGGTCCTTTTAATAATAAAGTGCCAGGGCCGAATATTTTCAACCATGTCTGTGCCAATGCTTGCCGCCCACTGTTGCCCCCACTCTCTGCTGCTACCCACAGGTTTAACATATTTGGGGTTGCAGCTGAAACGCGCACCGGCTCTTTGCGGCTGATGCGTGGACTACCTGTCAAAGACGTGCGAAATACCAAGAAAAAATAGCATACACGTCGTTTGCTGAAATGGCACGTGCAGCAGATTCTTTAAAATCAACGCAACATGAAAGCTTTGCAGAGGATGCGCTTTTTTCATTTGCGTTAAAGGGAGAAATCCGCAGATCCCCTTATCCATAAAGGTGGCCTGCACATTTCTCGGGGGGAGGTGGGGGTGAGCCAACCCCCATGCATACACTAGGGTCAGGAGCGAGTTCCCGACACTAATCTATAAATTCATGACAGGCTCCCAGCACATTTCACAGCGACTGTCCCTTTAAGAGCCCGGCACTGGAATGCAAACAATAGAAGCACAGCATTTCTATCCCTGCTGGAAGGATGGACAGGCAAGTGGGACTTCAAGCAAATGTATAACAAGGAAGACTCCCACCCCCACCCCTGCCCCCCTCAGTTCCCCTTCTCTCCCCCCACACCCTACCACCGTATCTTTGTATCTTTGTATTGTGTGCTTTTTTTTCAATTTCTTTTTTTTATTTACAAAACCGTAAAATCACATACATCTGAATAAACTCCATAAGACATTAAAATTCCCAAAATTATTAAAACGTTTTACAAAACAACTATATACATTGCAAGATATTGTGTACTTTTTAAAGCTCATTCTGTTTCTGAATACGGTATGCACTGTAAAATGCGCTGACCCCCCGACCCCCCCTGATTTCACCAAATCCACCACGGGAAGTAGAAGCGGGCACATGTGATGAGATACGGCGGCGTTTCTCATCATTTGAGACAAAAATAGCTTTGAGAATCTACCTTTAGATGTTTAAGTGCACCTTTAAACACATCATATTCATTATTAATTTCCTCTGATTCTAGAGGTGGCAAGTGGCAATTTGGTCATTTACACAGAGAAAATAGAGTCAACTTGCTTTCTTCCAATAGTAAAAGGATTGCAAATGCACACAGCATCATTACTGAACTAATGAACCTGCCTGTCAATCACCGTAGTCAGATCTTCTTTTATTGGTCAGTACTCAGCGCAGGCACTTGTCCTTAGTTGGGGCCTTGTTACTACCCTTGCGCCCTCTGGTGGTATAATTGTCTGGTGACAAGCGTGTTGCTTTCCTCTCTGTCCTGGGTGTCCCTCTACCCCACTAATGACACTCGCAACTGTGAGGCACGGATCACAGTTCTGCCCTAGTGTGTGCTTAGGAGTTGGCGGCCTGGCATATACCTGTGCCCACTGAGTGCACCTACCCGCAGAGGTGCAAAAAAGCAAGCATCATGCTAACACTGGCACATATACATGTGCCTGCCCACCTGCCTCCTGAAGTAGTGAGCTGCACCCTCTTAAACTGGCTGCCTAGCCATCCACGCTACTGCAGCAGTGGGTATTTCTGACCTCAGCATTAGACTGCTGTTCTTATTAGACCTCGGCTGGCATGGGGAAACCGGGAGCTACCAAGGAAAAACTACCTCAAACTCAAACACTCCCACCCACCTCCTCCATCAGACCTCCTCTGGCATGGGGAAACCCGGAGCTACCAAGGAAACACCACCTCAAACTCAAACGCTCCCACCCACCTCCTCCATCAGACCTCCTCTGGCATGGGGAAACCCGGAGCTACCAAGGAAACACCACCTCAAACTCAAACGCTCCCACCCACCTCCTCCATCAGCCCTCCTCTGGCATGGGGAAACCCGGAGCTACCAAGGAAACAACTCAAACGCTCCCACCCACCTCCTCCATCAGCCCTCCTCTGGCATGGGGAAACCCGGAGCTACCAAGGAAACACCACCTCAAACTCAAACGCTCCCACCCACCTCCTCCATCAGCCCTCCTCTGGCATGGGGAAACCCGGAGCTACCAAGGAAACACCACCTCAAACTCAAACGCTCCCACCCACCTCCTCCATCAGCCCTCCTCTGGCATGGGGAAACCCGGAGCTACCAAGGAAACACCACCTCAAACTCAAACGCTCCCACCCACCTCCTCCATCAGCCCTCCTCTGGCATGGTGAAACCCGGAGCTACCAAGGAAACACCACCTCAAACTCAAACGCTCCCACCCACCTCCTCCATCAGCCCTCCTCTGGCATGGTGAAACCCGGAGCTACCAAGGAAACACCACCTCAAACTCAAACGCTCCCACCCACCTCCTCCTTCAGACCTCCGCTGGCATGGGGAAACCCGGAGCTACCAAGGAAACACCACCTCAAACTCAAACGCTCCCACCCACCTCCTCCATCAGCCCTCCTCTGGCATGGGGAAACCCGGAGCTACCAAGGAAACACCACCTCAAACTCAAACGCTCCCACCCACCTCCTCCTTCAGACCTCCGCTGGCATGGGGAAACCCGGAGCTACCAAGGAAACACCACCTCAAACTCAAACGCTCACACACACCTCCTCCATCAGACCTCCGCTGGCATGGGGAAACCGGGAGCTACCAAAGAAACACCACCTCAAACTCAAACGTTCCCACCCACCTCCTCCATCACACCTGAGGAGGACTTAACAAAAGAAACCTTTTATGAACTATTCCCCTCCCTGGCAAGAACTGGCAGAAAAGCATGATCAGCATTTTATGGGGAAGATGTCCTCCATCAAAGGAAATATCCAAGCACGATTAACCAATGTCGGAATAACAATTCTCGCTATCTAGCATGCTATGGTGAACCTCTCTTTCCAGTTAATGGTCATTGAATGAGTTGTAACTAAGCAAGCACAGTAGTTCAGTGAAGCAACCATTCGCGAACCATGGAAACTGTCAAGTTCCAGACCTGGCAGAAGCATTGAATCCACACTGACAGATGGCGGAGAGCAATCGTCAAACGGCTTAATGCCAGGAAACCAGCAGAATGTATCCTTCAAGACCTTCCATTGTCATATTGCACCGGCGAGAGCGCCCTTCTCATCTCAGCTTTTCAACAGATTTTGGATAACCAAGTAATAGCAAATACATTAATTTTCCCTTATTTCAATGATCACACAGCTCCCATGAAGGTCAGAAACCAACTTTCAAACCCATCACCCCAACCATCAGGAATTGGTATTACTCAGCAATAAAACCTTGGCTTTTCAACGTGTTTGTCCAAACTCTAGCATTCTTGAAGAATAGGCTTGAGCTCACTTCCAGCCTCTATCCAGCTGACTGTCGAGGAGAACACCAAGGCTAATGGCCTGCCTCCAAGCACTGTCTGATAAAAAGACGCCTCTACCTCAACACATTCAGGGCAGAGATTCTGCACATCACCAGGCCCTACTCTACTGGCCACCAACACTTGATTCAAGCCCAAACCATGTCAACAAGGCTTCAAAACAAGCCGTCATCTCTGATTCCGGAAAATTCCTCAATTCCCAGATTACATACGATCATGGGGACCCATGCAGTTCTGTCATCGACACTGTATGACTGCTACTGTATGCCTCTGGGCAGCCAAAACAGAGACCCATGAACTTAACTGGTCCTGAGCTGTCTCTCTTAATTTATTTATTTAAAATGGTTCTCTAGCACGAACAAGGCACGAGGGCACATGAGTGCTGTACAAATAGACTATATAGCCATACCAATAGCAACCAATGAAGACAAATTAAAACATTTCATATTATCCACAAAGATCAAAGTTATATACAAATTAAATAAACAGACTTCTATATCCAAGCTTTCCTAAATTTCACGTAATCAGGAATCAAATGAAGATTACTTAGCTCCTGAGAAATCAGGAACACATCACTAAGGCAATACAGGCCCTCCACTGGCTCCCCATCAAACAATGCATTGAATTCAGGAAACTGTGTGTCACCCACAGACCAATCTAGAAACCTTCCCCAAAGTCCCTGCTAAAAAGACGTTTTCATTCTGACTCTTCAAGGCTACTAAGCTATACCATAGTGAACAAGCTGGCGCAACACCCAGAAGAATCTCAAGAGTTTTTCAGGAAATACCATCTCAATCATGGGGCCTGAACTCAGGAACAACCAACTCCAGGATTTAAGATGTAAACCAAACCACCTGAAGATTGGACACCCCACCATTCCCCCAAAAAAACCTGGCTGTTCATCAAAGCTTTTCCACTTATGAAGACCAGATGACCCACATATCCCACCAACCCAAGTTGTTCTGGGCTCACAGCCCACAACCCTATGCACTTTAATGCTCTAAACACAACATATTATATTGGCACCTTTGTTAGAAGCAGTATTTGTGTATGGAATTTTCAAAGTCCTGTTGTTTGGTTGTTTACCCTTGTTCTTACCCCCTTGTTCTCTTTCCATTGTTCCTAATGCACAAACCTCCTTGATTTTGCTCTCTGCACTCCAAAGCATCCGATATGTATGTAGTGCTTTAATATATGTACATATATATACATATATATTTACAGAAAAAAAGTTGTTAAAGGGTCGTTATGGTTAAGTTGCACAAATAAAAATATATGACATTCAGGGAAACATTTTTGGTAAAGGTCTGTTATGGTTACAAATAAAACCAAAACCCCTCAGAAATTCGCCAGTTATGGTAATCTAAGCAACCATAACTCACGCCACCACCATGCACTGCTAAGACTAACACCCAGGACATCAAAGATTACATCACAAATGTAATTAATGACATCACTGATGACATCATATATCTAGGCCACTTGTGTTTGGTCACTGACATATCTAGGCTAGGTGTTTTTGTTCACTGACAGTCAGAATTTTAAAATTCAAATGGTACTATATTTCTATACGTTAACCTTGTCGTATGCTCTTAGAGTACTTTCCTTAGGGTTTGGCCTCAGCTCAAGGTGCACATACATGGGGCAATAGGCAGACCTCAAACACACAATTCAATTGTGTACATGAAGCTGAACTTTAATGTTATTAACATTTTCTGGTGATGCTCTTTCTTTATTCCTTTCTTCCTTTAG
The DNA here is from genome assembly GCF_040938575.1 of Ambystoma mexicanum. Taxonomy (NCBI): domain Eukaryota; kingdom Metazoa; phylum Chordata; class Amphibia; order Caudata; family Ambystomatidae; genus Ambystoma; species Ambystoma mexicanum. The sequence continues at coordinate 161,022,494 of NC_090927.1, forward strand.
TTTCCCTGTATGTGCCTCTAATTTGTAGGCATTGTGGGTCTACATATGGACTGTTTGTACTAACACAAGTGTTTAGTAATTCTTCATTTGTTAGCCATTTGTTCCATTTTAACATTACTGAAAACTCTGATGAAGTAGTATTCATTATTTAACTATCAAAAACGACCAGATTAAAAGTAGTGTACTTCTATGGTGCCTGCTGCAGCCATTGCCTATGTGTATGCATGAGTAGATTCCTGCCTTAACAACAGTGGGGAGCAGATCTCCGGTTCTCAGGTAGGGTGAGGTGTGTTGGGTGGGGGGACATAGGTGTTATGGAGGAGCCATTGCTTGAAGAGGAAGGTCTTGAGCTCTTTCCTGAACCTTCCTGAAGCATATCGACATTATAGGCAACTTATAATTGTATTAGTGCAATAAGTATTCATGTGTTTATTATTATTATTTGGGGTGATATTCTTCTGTTCATAATTATAGCTCCATGTGAGAAGCTTTGATTTCCACCCCTTTTCCCACCAATAGTTTCTGTATTTCCCTGATATTCCAACCAGCTCAACTTCTCATTGAAATGCACTTTTCCACAGAATGGATCGTATGCCTGCCTTGCCTCCCACAAATGATTCCGCGAGCGTTTCTAGATGTTGCCAGTTCCTTAGTCAACTGATGACAGAAGCTATTTATTAGCTGCAAAGCTGATTTATCCGGCTTGCGTGCCTTGTATTTTCTTGCTAATTATATTTTAATTGTCCATAGTTCAATGGTGACAAATGCGTCAATTTACATTTACATAATTTGTATTTAGTTGCTTGTGTTTGCATGAAAAGTTAGATCTGAGGTATTTTTACAGAAAAGATATGAGTTCATTTTGATCAAGATACTCTGTAGTATAAATTGCTGGTTCTATGTTCTTTAATCGCCAGGTTTACTTCGATTAGTTTTTTGCCAAAATATGTACATGAAAAAACTAATTGACAAGTCTTTTTTTTATATTTTGGGGTTTCCCCCAAACCCACTCTCCTTTTATTGAATCCCTATACCCAAACCCTGCAACCCCTTATATCGCCTTACCCCCCACCATATATTTTTCGGTGAGTTTTTTTCATTAAAAATCTTTTGCCAAAAAACGAATTAAAAAAACCTAGCGATGAAACAACGTTGTACCAATTTGTTATGAGGTTCATGCCACTAAGGCTTTGTTCAAGTCATCATTGCGAACATACTTAGGTGTCCATGTATGACCCAACGGACATGTCACCCTGTCTAAGCACAGCGAGGGCATTTAACGTGAGCAGGCGGCACCATAATAGTCCAGAAAGGCACGTGACATCAGAGATTATCGAAAAAGTGAACCGCTATGACATTTTTATTTTGGTAACCAGGTTTGTGACGCGAGAACATATATTTATACCGAAAATGTAGAAATAATCTATTTTCAATGTTCTTGGTGGCCACCGCCAAAGTAGATGGAGCTGGTTGCGCTGCCCTGGAAAGAAGGCGGCCGTCAAAGAAGCTAACCCTGTTTTTTTTCAACAGGTGTGAGTGCGAAGATGCACCCGAAAGATTGCTTTGAGCATGGGCTTGTTCCAGAAGATATAGTCCAGGTTCTGAGCAATGTGGTTGCTTGAGCGGTACCAGTAGTTCACCAATGGGGGATGATTCGCAAGACATATGCACGCCAGGAAAAAACATTGGCAGTGCTAATTGTTTTAGTGTTTACTGCTGTTTTTTGCATTTTGCATGCATAGGCACCAGGGTACAAGGAGGAGAGTGCACAGTTTCAAAGGAGGATGTGAGAATGAGTGCAGGTGTGCAGCATGTAGCACCTGATACATTTTGTGCGTGGCCTGGGAAGCCTAGTATTATGAATACTCCGGGGCAGGAACAGACCTATGGATGTCATCTGGTTAACCACCCCACACTGGGAAAAGGCGCACTCGTCCCTTCCCCGGAACAGAGACAGCTCCCAGGGATGCCACCCCATCATCCCAGACCAGCGGCTCGCGCGGGTCGCGCCAAGCAACCTCCAAATAAAAAGGCTTCATACAGGAGATGGGCCACACCCTGAGTTCTTTGATAATTACCAGACACAGACACCAGAGTGAATTTTGATATAGACCCCAACGAGGCCCCTCTTTATAATCATTCCCTTATTGTACCCTAAGATTCAAGTGGTGTGAGCTCCATCTAAGCGTGGACCAGCTACGTCAGCTCATCCTTCCTTGGAGGGGCCCCAGGGACCCTAAGGATGAGCTTGCCGCAATCAATCCCCTTCCTAAACTCATGTACCACCCACATGGAGAATGAGGTCAGAGGATGGCCTCTGTGGTTGTTCTCATCTTGCAAGGTGGCCTTGGCCTGGCCGCCACCTATGCCACCAGCTCTTGCCAGGGTGCCTCCCCTCTACCCCCTATTTGAACCAGTGGCCATCTGATCTATTCCTACTTAACAATGACCTTACTTAACATCCTCTAATACCCCAACTCCCTAAACTTCTCTACTTAACATTTCCCAACCGCACATCCTGCATCCTTTTGACTGTCCTGGGTGGCCCCCTATGCACCTCGGGACCGCCCAAACTCACCACCGTGACCCGCAGCATTTATATATTATTTTAGGGTGGGAGTCACCGCGTGCCCTGGGCACCATTATCAGAGCTGGCAGCATCCCTGTTGCTATGGGGACACCACCGCACTAATTGCAGAGCGTCAAGGCCCCCTTAGCAATGTGTTGTTGAAACGCAGGGGGTGGGCTGCGTCATCACCCGGGCCACTCTGCTGGGCAGCTAGGGGCTTTCTTCACCCGGGCCGCTCAACGGAGCGACCCAGGACTTACCCACTACCTCCTCTTCACCCGGGTTGGCAGAAGCCAAGCCAGGGCATCCGCTGCGCGTCTCTGCAAGCTCCCGCCATGCTCCTGATATACGCAGCCCAAGAAGATTTTTTTGTTAACAGGCCTGCCTCAGTGGCCACGAGGTGCGTCTATGGGGGCACGGCCAAGCAGCCCGGTTGGGGCTGCCCCCCACACATGGTCTTGGCCTGGCTGTTCTTGATGGGCCTGGACAGTCACTGCCACACTGCCTGGGCCATATATGTATCTGGGGCCCATCTGGTCTGGCCCCCGGGTGGGCCAACATACGCCAGGGTCCAGAGCAGCTCGCCCCCCCTGCAGAGTCTCTGCTGGGGCTCCCTGTTGTGCCACCTAGTGCTTTTCACTTGATTAAGGCCCCAGGGGGCTGCTTGAGGCAGCGGCCCCCCAAGGTAAATCTCTTTCTTTTCTCTCCCTCTCTTCAACTGTTTTTTCAACTGTCTTTTAAAAAATAAATCCATCAGGATTCTTTTTTCCTCTCCCCTGCTCAGCCCATTCTTGGGGAGGGGAGTTATTTTCTATTGTTCTGTCCTTTACTTCTAGCATTCCATCCAGCCCCATGGTGGGCTGGATGGTTTCTCCCATACACATACATAAATAAAAGACACACACACACTACACTTAAATAAAACCTTTTATTATTACACTGGTGTCTGCGTCTTTTCTTTCTGTATGTTCCCTCAGAGGAACAGCATGTAGCCCACTAGCCGCGTCCCATGGGGTAGCGGGATACAAACAGAATGAGAAGGGGAATAGAGCAAGGGAGGAAGCCATTGATAGAGAGTGCTGTCCGTGATGAGCAAGAAAGGGTGAGAGTGAGAGGATACGAAATAAAACAAGAATGTGAGTGGAAGGATGACAGGGGGTAGGGTGTGGGGGTAAGGTGGGTTGGGGCATAGACGGAGTCGGGTGGGTGGATGGGGGAATAAAGGGTGTAGAGGTGGATGGGGCTAGAGAGAGAGTGGGCTAGGGGTAAAGAGAGAAGGGGTTAGGGTGGGTTGGTTGGGGTAGAGAGGGTGAGGGTAGGTTGGGTTGGTGGGCATAGAGAGAGTTGGTTAAGTAGGTCAGGGTAGAGAGAGTTGGCAGGGTGGGTGGGCGTGGGTATAGAGTGTTGATAGGGTGGGTGGGTGTTGGTAGAGAAAGTTGGAAGGCTGGGTGGATGGGGTACAGAGAGTTGGTAGGCTGTGTGGGTGGGGTAGGGAGAGTTGGTAGGCTGTGTGGATGGAGATAGACAGAGTTGTTAGGGTGGGTGGAAGGGGATAGTGACAGTTGGGAAAGGTGGGTAGGTGGAGTTAGAGAGAGTTATTTTTTAGGGAGAGTTTGTTGGGGTAGGGTGGGTGGGGGTAAATATAGTGCGGATAGGGTGGGTGAATGGGGTTCGGGTTGGTGGGGTAGAGTGAGTGGTGGTTGGGTGTGTGAGGGTAGAGAATGTGGGGGTTGGGTTGGGTGGGTCGTCTTAGTGCTGGTGGGAAAGAAAGATTTGGGGTCGAGTGGGTGGTGGTAGAGAGAGTTCGGATAGGGTGAGTGAGTGGGTTTAGGGTGGGTGGAGTAGAGAGAGTGGTGGTTGGGTGTGTGTTGGTGAAGAGAGGGGGGTTGGGTGTGTCAGTGTAGGGTCATTGGGTAGAAAGAGTTGGGGTAGGGTAGGTGATGGTAGAGAGAGTGGGGTTGGTTGGATGGGTGAAGAGAGAGTGGAGGTTGTAGGAAGTAGAGAGAGTGGGGATATGTAGAGTGAGTGGGGTTAGGGTGGGTGGGGGTAGAGAGAGGGAGTATGTAGAGAGAGTGGGGTACAGAGAGTGGGGTTGGTGGGAGTAGATAGAGCGGGGTAGAGAGAGATGGGGTTTGGTGGGTGGATTGGGGTTGGAGAGAGTGGGGAACGGTTTGTGGGGGTAGGGTGTGTGAGTGGAGTAGGTTGTTGAGTGGGGCTAGGGCGGTTGAGAAGGGGTAGGTTGAATGGGTGCGGTAGAGTGAGTGGGGGTAGGTTGTGTGGGTGAGGTTAGAGAATGTATGGATAGAGAGTGGGTGTAGGGTGGGTAAGTTGGTGGAGTTAGTGGGAGTAGGATGGGTGGGTTGGGGGAGAGTTGGGGTTGGGCTAGAGAATGGGGTAGGTTGGGTGGGGGTAGCGAGAGTAGTTGGTGGGTGTGTGAGTTGGTGGAGGTACTGGGGGTAGGGCGGGTGGGGTGAGAGTAGGGGTAGGGTGGGTGGAGAAGAGACTAAGGGAAGGGTGGGTGTTTGGGATAGAGAGAGTGGGATTTGTTAGAGAGAGAGCAGGGGTAAGATGCGTGGGGTTGCAAGGATTGTGGGGTAGTTTAGGTTAAAGGGGTTAAAGAGAATAGGCGTACGTTTGTTGAGTGGGGGTAATGCAGATGGGGTAGAGAGAGTGGGGTAGAGTGGGTGGGGTAGAGAGAGTAGTGATAGGGTGGGTGAGTGGGGTAGGGTGGGTGTGGGTAGAGAGAGTGGGGTAGAATGAGCGAGTGGAGGTACAGAGAGTGGGGGTTGGGTGGGTGGTTAGGGGTAATTTTTTCATTTTCAAGAACAAGCTTTTTCTCTTGCTTTATGTTTACTTGTCATACACATCTATTGATATGGTTTCAAAATTTATCAGGATTTTGTGAATGCAATTAAATTCATGATTTATTAGATTATACATCTCCAAAAAGATTACTATGTATTGGGTGTAACCCATATGTTTCACCCAATGAGTCGGCTCCTTACTTGGAAGTCACTCTCTGGTGTCAAAGAGGTACTAGTCTGCTATTTTTTGCTTTTTTCAGTGAGGTTCATTTAATGAATACAGGGAAATGGGGTTCTGAACTGAGAAAATCTGGTTAGCACAGCATGAAATAGCTAACTCACTAAAATGTATTTTTCCAAACTCCTTACTACCCAATGAGCTACCTAACACGATGTGCTCTGATCAGCAACTTTGTAAGAAGCAAGATGGCCAAGCTTTCCATTTCCCAGCTGCATAATGATTTTTCTCATGGGGCTATTTTGGGATATTCTGTGCACAAATTGTATATTCCTCGCAAGGCTGCCTCTATACTACCACCCAGCCACACCATGCCTACTCTTACTACCTTCATGCACCACCCTCTCTCTACCCCACCAACTCCACCCCCAATACATTTGCTAGTTGGGTTATGTTTGGACTATTTTGGGTTACATGTTTTCTGCCCCAAACCAACTACCACCACTCAGTCACCCCACACCCTACCCTCTCCACCCTCACCCACCCTATTGCCACTCTTTCTAGCCCCACCCACCCTACCCTCTCTCTCTCAACACCCATCATCCCTACCCCACTCTCTCTAACTTCATCAACCCACCCTAGTCCCATTCTCTCAAGCCCCAGACTCATACCCATCCTACCCTACTCTCTCAACCCTAGCCCTCTACCCACTCTACCCCAACTCCTACCCCGTACCAACCGTACTCACACCCTCTCTACCCCCACCCACCAACCCTATGCCCACCCAGCCATCCATCTACCCCCACTCTCTCTACCCCAACCCACCCACCCATTGTATCCCCACTCTCTACCCCAAGCCACCCACCTTATCCCCACTCTCTTTATTCCCACCCACCCTACGGCCACTCTCTCTAGCCCTACTTACCCACTCTAACCCCACTCTCTCTACACAGGAACAGCAGTAGTAAAAATAAAGGCAAACCAGACAGCTGAAGTAGTAGCAAGCGCACAGTTGACATCACATTTTTCAGTGCAAGCTGCCGAATTAGTGGCTCTTATATTGGCATTTGAGCAGAGCAAGGAACAGGAAGTCACAGTGTATTCAGACTCTGCCTATGTTACGTCTACCGTACACTTAGGGTTGTCACAATGGCAGAGGAGTGGCTTCCGATGTGCTAGTGGCACGCCAGTGCAGCACGTGCCCCCCTAGTGGGCAGACTCAGAGAAGCACTTCAACTCCCAGCAGACATAGCTGTCGTGAATTGCCAGGCTCACACAAGGGGGGGAGGACCCTGTCTCCAATGGCAACGAAGCAGCAGATGCAGAAGTGCGCTGCATATTTTGTTGATATTTCAAACTATGATACTCCATCCCACAAACGTATTCGTGTGCGTATGATGGTGTTACAGGAAGGGTACAGTGCGCTGCCAGTGACAGAAATTATGGGTAATAAGGGGATGCTCATTATCTCCGTCAGATGGCCTGTGGTGACAGGAGAGTACAGGCAAGCTGGTGATTCCACTATCATTATTACAGACCTCACTCACACAACTACAACATTCAACCCACATGGGGAAGGATTTACTTGCTGATCACATTGGGGAAGAGTGGCATTATCCCAATACAGTGGAACATGTGACTGTCTTTGTAGAGAATTGTATCAATTGTAGACATTTCTCAGAGTAGAGAGGGGAATTGGGTTGCAGAGCGAGACAGATTTTAGACTTTTTATAGCGGCCAAAACATCTTGGTCTTTAAAGACCAGAAAGGAGGACCAGTGAGCTCTAGCTGTGTCATGATTGATGAGTGGACCAGGCGATAGCCCGGGCTGGGCAGCCTGAGGGCAAATCCTAGGGGAGATCCTGGGGAATCGCAGAATTCCTGTGAGGAAGGAGTGGTGGAATAGAATTTGGATTGTGCTGTTAGAGATTGAACTGCCTCAAATAGGGCTTTGGATTGATTAATAGCCCGCTCAATCTTGTCGCTGAAAAATAATTGTTTAGCCGCTGTAATTGCTTTTTGATATTTTACAGTGGTGAGACAATAGAGGACTCTGTCGGATGGCAAATAGGCAATTCTCCATTTTCTTTCAGCCTGTCTACAGTGAACTTTAAGCTCATATGTGTACCTGGGTTCAGAATGGTGATTCTTCACAAGACATCACTTAGAAGGTGCAATAGTGTCAGCCACTGATTTGAATGTCTGAGAGATGGTCGTCAGTGTGCAGTTGGTGGTATTAGTGCAACCATTCAAAATGAGATGGCTGAGATTCCTAGAAGAGCGAGAGTGACAGCATCACTTCATGATGAACTGTCGGGTCCGAGGAGAATGGGAAATCTTGACCTTCATGGAAAAGGGTACCACCATATGGTCTGACCAAATAATAGGAAGCACAGGAAAGATAGATAAAGATGCTGAGGGGGGGCAAAAATAAAATAGAGAGTATTACCCAATTGGTGCGTAGGGTAAGTAACCAATTGAGGGAGTCCCAGGTCCAATATTGTTGCCAAGAATTGACTGGCCAGATGGCAGTTGGATTTGTTCATTGGAAGATTAAAATCCCCCACAACGATCAAATGTGAGTATATCTGCCGCAGCGCAGCCCAGAGGGCTGGAAATTCAACACAGAAGTCGCGGTCATAGCCCGGGGGTGATACATCAGAAGAGCAAATAGAGTGCTAGTAGCAGAAAGTGTAATACGAATTAGAATACCAGCCATTTTCAAACAGTGATTGAATTGAATAGAAGCAACATTAAAATCGCTATTTAAGATTCCAGAAACCCCGCCACCCGGGTGTGGTGAGCTGTAATCGCAGCGCACCAACTCCTAGTTGGAAGGTAGAATTTGAATAACTGACGGGCCCGAGTGAGCCTGAAACTAGGTCTCTGATATGAATACAAATCCGGATGATGGTCTTGATGAAGGTTTTTACAGTTCTGGGCAAGCGCAACCAGAGAACATGTGTTAACCATGAAGCAGTTCACAGTGCGGCTTCTGCTATTAGTCAGAATTGTTTTATGTGAATGCGAAGTATTGAAATTTGGAGGAAAGATAGTAGCAACTGGGGCCAGGCCAACAAGCTTGGCTTGTGACATACTGAGGACAGAGGGTGTGGAATCAATCACACCAGATGTAGACTTCCATGGCCCGGCCTGCGCACAGACGAGCACTGATGGGCTATACTTTGGCGTGACTTTGGCGTGCAAGGTCCTCGCCCGCTGCACCCATCCGCTACGCCTCCTGTGAATGTCGCCCTTATATATGCACATATTATCGCGATAGCCAAAGCCCTCCACCTCTGGTGAAGGAAAGAGAGAACAGAACGTGTAGCATGTCTGCACCCAGAAGCCAGGCAACTTCCAGCTGACCATCGGCAGTACAAGGAAATCAATCAGATGCTCTTAGAGCTGCAAGGTTCATGGTTAGAGAGGTTTTCCCATGCTCTGGGATGTGTGAGGTCCTGCGGTCTGGCAATGGTCCTTACTTTGCCAACAAGTATTCCAGCATATTACAACTTAGCATAGTACAACTTAAATGGGGATACAGCACAGGTTTTCCTGTGCTTTGAACTCACAAGGGAATGGGGTGTTTGAATGCCTAAATGGCATGTTGAAAGAAAAAATTGCTAAAATAAAAGCAACTCTAAATAAGAGTTGGCTCCATTGGCTGCCCTTAGCCCTATATACATTGCGCAACCAGCCTGGGTCCGACCACCATTTAATGCCACACGAGGTTGTAACCGGACGGCACATGCAACTTCCTCTGGCTCCTCACACTACGACTTTAACCAAGTTTTCGGTAGTGAGATTATGAATATGTGGAGAGGAGGACAACATCCCAGATGCAAATGAAATCGCTTATCACAACCACTACTTTACCCAGGGAACTCAGCACTGCTTAGGTACTTTCCAAGGACCTGGTACAAGCCCAGGTTTAGTGGCCCAGTGGAGGAAGCAGCCGATTAAGCAGTGAAAATACAGGAGAAAAGAGCTTGGAATTACATTGGAGATGTGAAACCCTATCAGATAGAGACCTCTCCCAGCTGCGAAGAAGACAAGGGCGCTTTGAGGCAAAGGGAAGAACCAACTACCAGGCCAAGACAAAGACAAGAAGAAGAGTTGCAGCCAAGACTCATACACTTAAGAGCAAGAGAATTTTGGCAAGGACTTTCCATACACATAGACAAGGCACACAGTCTTTTTCTTACAAATGGCTGTTCGTCGTCTGTGTTCCATGATTTCCCAGAGGCCCCTGACATTCCAGGATTACTTTGCACAATTTGTGATACAGTCTGAATCAGAGAGAAGGGTGCCTTTTTGCTTTATTTGGCCCCAACTTACCCACAACTTAATCGCGGAAACCATCTGTCATTGAACTTCTCAGTGACACCAGAATATGAATTGTAAGGGAAAGACTGTTCTTCATTGCACTTGCACAATATTACACCCAGAGAGCTTAATCTAATATATATTAACAACATTATCGTGCATTTTTGATGAACTTCAGGTGGGTTTTTCATCACATTCGGAGCAACACAAGATACAGAAGAGGAGTAAGTAATGGGTAACATTATTTGAAATGCAATTGTGGTATTCTGTGCCTTATGTTGTCCCTACTTCTTTACCCACTCATCGTATGAAGATTCTTTTTTGTAGATGACACGCTGTGACCCCTACTACCGTAGCCCCAATCCAAGGCAGGCATAGCCGCAATATCAGGTCAGGCGATGAGCCACGCCAAACCAGTAAAGAGAAGTAGGGGCAGTGCAGACTTAGATTTAAGTCAGGTTTATTAATTTCTAATTGATTCGGCCCCATGTATCTAATAACACGTGGTATAAGCACATGACCAAAGTAGGTAAACAAACTACTGGAGAGAGCTGTTATGTTTGCTTTTTTATCCCCTATGCCATGAGTGCCTCCAGAATGTTTGTGGCAACTGAAATCCCAGCAGCAAGAACACAATTTCTTATGGGGAAGATTTCAAGGGAAAAGAGCTACCTTAAGATGGATGTTCAAAAAGACATTTCCATATGAAGATAGCTATATAAAGAGTGAAGTAATGATGGAGGATTACTGGAAGAAAGATCAGGCCATAGAATACATAAACGCAGGTCCACAAAAGGGAAAAACAAGGGTAGTGACACAAAAGGAGTTGCCATTTCCCAAAAGAGGACCAGTAGAGATAGGGGGAGTACCAGGATGCTGAGAAAGAACACAGATGCTGGTGTATGGACAAGTATACACAGCTGGAGGGCAGGAAAAGGAGTGGTGGAAGCAAGGAACATGCACTCCTAACAACTCCAGTTCGAGTAGTACAAGAGGAAAATGACAAATGCCTGAAAGAATGAGAAGCAAGTGTGAAGTTACTAACATGGGTAGAGAACAAAGCTGGCCCAATGCTCATAATACCAAAGGAGCACTATTATGCTTTGAGAACAATGCTCCAGTAAAGGTTGGAGAAAATAAGGAATTTAAGCAGACAGTAAAAGTTCCATGTATGAAGGTCGGAACAGCAGTATTAATGGACCACTATTAGGTCTGCAGATCAAAAGCATATAGGAAAATGCAACCCAACTGGGGAGGGACGTGCTCACTGGTGCATCTGAACTGACCAGCACTGGTAGTATCCCATAAGGACATCAAAGCAGATGGATTCACCAACATGGACTCTAGCAGGAGAACGAAGAGGTATGTAGAGCTGACCAGAGTAAAGAGGGGAAACTATGCATCATCAAAAATGGACGAGTCCCTGTATGCAATACCACCAGAGCACAGACTGTTTAGCAGAAGAGAAATATTCTATGCATCCATCATTCCAAGGGGTTCAACACAATCAAAGAAGTTAATCACGCTCCATAATGCATATGTTTAGGTCTACTAACAGCAATAGAAGGGGGCGTTTGCACCAAGATCAGGTCTTCTTGCTGTACATTTGTTCCAACAAACGATGAATAAAACAGCACACTCACAGAGGTGGTTACCAGAGATGCATGCCAAAATGGAGGCACAGACGAACGCTGCCGGAAAATATGAAGGTTGGCTGTCATATATTTTCTCATGGCCAACATGGATGGCCAACGGACTGAAGGTATTAGCAGCAGCACTAGTATTAGTATTACTGACTCTCTGTGTTATCAGAATATGCATCACACTATGCTGAAAGACGACTGAAAAAAGTACATGGATGAATGTACTATTAGACTTGGAAGCAGCCAAGGACAAGATAACAAAGGGCTGAAGACACGCTGAGGGCCTAGATAACAGACTGTCCTCTGTTTCCAGCTGGAGTATTGTTCGAGTATCCCTAGCACACCAAAGACTATTGGGGGAAATGGAATTGGTGCAAACCTGGAGGAGACCGCAGTTACGTGATTTGGAGCTTGGATGATCATGGGAGATACTATGAACACCCAGGGGGAGTAACAAAGATCTGGCTCCCAAAGCTGAAGCTGAATAAGGCTTGAGGTGTGGTCGACAAGTCGACCAGAGGGGGGGATTGAAGAGAGGTTCCCAGGAATGGCCCTTATGACCCGTATGTGACTATCGTCTCACAGAATAAAGAATGAAAGGTGTAACTCACTCTTTGGCCAGTCACCAACTGCACCAATGTATCACAGATATGACAAGATATATTCTCTCAGAAAGTCATTTGAACTGTATCTAGTTGATGGTTTCGAGGAGACAGAGGTCTCATGCATGTACCAGGTCAACTGACAATAAAGCCAGGTATTGATGACATCATTAGGGACATCCCGACATAGCTGTGTTAGCCATGAAGCTGATATGAATCCATTCATGAAGTTCCTCAAACATGCACTGTTTTATTGCTTGTAGATATGAAAAACATGCTTATAACTCTAGTAGGTAGAGGACGCATACATTTACATAATGCTAAGAACCTTTCCTTTCTTTCGCCAAAGTAAAACCAGCAGGTGCAGAATATACGTGGACCAAGCATGCATATGCTTTATTGCAATTAACCATAAGAAGCCATGAAGACACATAGGGAACCTATATGGGGACTGAAGTGAATCAGGTTGGAATAACAGGGCTCAGATACATGGAAGGGGGACATGATCCATGCAGCACGAGGTGCAGAGCTTGTGTTCACAGGCAAGGACAGGGGCGGGTGGAAAATTCCTGGTTCCTGAGGCGACAAGCCACCTGCAAGAATTCAGAATAAAATCTTCAAAATTACAGACAGAAGAGCTTTGCTTTGCATTCTCCCACATGTGACCCAGCAGAACAGGACAATGCTCATTTACTCATGGTGGGAAGAGAAGCCGTTCCTAGCAAGACGTAGTGGAATGATACAAGTGTTGCCCACTGAAACTGCAACCTGCAGGCACACTCTCAGGTTTAGGTGATTAGACAGTGGTAACAATATGGAACAGACAGCGCTCCATGTTCTTACCCTTCACCTTGAAAAGGTACGCTCGGTTCTTTGACCAGACAGGGCCCCGGTGACCCTGTAACAGGAATGGTCTTCCTGCGACCCTGTAACAGTGTAGTGTGTAACATTTAGGGGTAGTCTAAAGTGGAACCGCCAGATATGGGGAACCAATGAATATATGAATGTGTAGTTCACCCAAACTGACAAGTGGGGAAACCCTGTAGGTTTTTGGGCTGGTCCCGGTTTTGGGATGTCATACTTGTATAAAACCGTGTGACAGAGGCTCAGAAGCGGAAAATGCTGGAGAATTCTTTTTTCCTGTGGTAGCCCTGTCTGTTTTGGATAATAAAGACAATGTATTTTGCCCCACACCTGAGTCTTCTGTTCTTGTGGTAGGGAGTCTTTGATGGGGCCAAGTTTCTCAGCTAAGTATCTGGACGAATGCTCTGAGGTCCCATCCACAAGTCCTTAACAAGAGGGTAATCAATTTAATTTCAAGTATCATTTTACTTCAGAAAAGCACTGTTTGTCAGCTAGTCTTCCATAATGTCATGCATTATTTTAACCTATCTTATTTCTTGGTTTATGTTTGAGTGCAGAACACTGAACTATACATTTTCAAGATGGCCGCCCTGGGACCTTGTTGAGTGGTGAAATTAACACTTTAAGGCTACATTCCATTCTCAACACACGATTGTAAACAAACCCAAGCATCAGAGATGCAAACAACTCGTAATGGAACTGGGCAACAGCACTTAATTTCACCTAATTCATTAACAGGGTTCTTCGAAGATCGAGGAAGTGTACTCTAATTTAATTGTAGGTTAAAAGCTGAGCAAAGATCCGAAACACATTCATTACACTTACAATCCCACGTTCACTGTTGCTTGTGTTAATCAACCTCCTAATTGCCATCGTTTGCAAATTCTTAGCAATTTGTTCCGCTTTAAGAGTTTCAGACTTTCTAGAGCTTCCCCGTTCGATTTCAAAGATTGATGAAGCTTATCAGATATTTTGTAATTACTTTAGTTTGTATTTAGAAAACATTTGATATCATCTGTAGTGGGTGGCATATGCAGACGATATGAATACCTTGCCGTACTGTTTTTTATTCTAGCATTCATGTCGTTTTATGGAACCTATAATGGTATCCCAATGCCAGTTTTATTTTTCAAATTTCTATCTGACGCGCAAGAGTGAAAATGACTAACTTGTGGGTTATCACACATTTGTGTCCATTAAACTGCTCTCGTCAACTTTTTGTACTGTGCTCTTTGAAACATAATTTGACATTAACTCAGTTTTTGCTTGTAGGATTTCACACAACTGCATCTGCTCGATGAAATTACCTGGTGTGATACAGAGTGCAGATGAGCAAAGAAGGTTCTACTCGATGAAATGACCTGGTATGATGTGGAGTGCAGATGAACAAAGAAGGTTCTTTTCGATGAAATGACCTGGTATGATGCGGAGTGCAGATGAGCAAAGAAGGTTCTAATCGTTTAAATTAAAGGATGAGTTGAGCATAGTCAGGCTAAGGGCATTGTGTAAAGAGCTGATAACTCATAAAAGAAGGAGTGTACGAACAGGCCTGGTCAACCAGTAAGGGTGGTCGTTCAAATAGAGATTATCGGAATATCAAAGGCTTTGTAGGCTTGACAGTTTTGAAACAACACCATGGGGCATTTACGGCTAGATGGGAGGAAAATAATACGGCAAATTATCAGTACTGCATAGCAGAAGATAAAAAGCTGGTTGAAACCCCTGATTGAGGCTAACAGAATTAGAAACGGGCAGGACGCATTAAGTCTCGGTAAAGCAACTGACTGTTGGGTTATTGTAAATTCTTCATCCCCAGTTGAAGAGCTCTCGATTCCTATTGGTGATAGCCTAGTGCGGGACATTTTTACCACTGAGCTGCTAGTATGCTGTTCTCTTAACTAAATATACTAGCAACGACTTAACTCTGGAGCTATGATGGTTTTCCATCTGGTAAGGCCTGATACAATGATGCAAGAGCTCGCAGGCAACGTTTAGATATCAACAATGCATTTTAATTGGGACAAAGGTGGTTTATGTATATATATTGCACATTGGACTGTAGTGGTAGGAGTCAAGAACACTGGGTAGTGTGGAACATTGTGTAGCAAGCATTAGTGTAGACAAATAACATGCTTGGGAATATGTAATTATTTATAGATGTCTTAGTGCTGATTTCAAATGGTGATGATTTAATCTGTTATTATCACATATGTGTTTTGAGAGCATATCCTCCACCTCAAGGCAAATATTCCATGGATTGACCATGGTGGTATTACAGCTCGTGCTCAATCTGCCAAAATCTCTGAGGAATAGTATGGACACCATAAAAGTGGACCAGGGCGGCCCTGCCACCACTTGGAATCTTGCAGTAAATCTGTGGGACTGAGCAGAGTTAACAGTAAATGAGTCTTGCGGTAAATCTGTGGGACTGAGCAGAGTTAACAGTAAAAAAGTTTGGCAGCAATTCCACCAACATTATTCCCAAACCTGTAATGAGGCCCCTTGACTTTAAATGATCTCTGGGAAATCTTTGATTCTAATTGTCTGGCCTTAAATTAAGAATGACCCATTGTGTGGATTTGCTTTTTCTTTGGAATAGCATTTATTTTTTAGCTTGGCTTGGAGTATTTACCAATACATTCTTATTATTTTCCAAATTTCATTTGATTTAAGGTGGTTTTTGTAGTTGTGTGAATCCCCATCACCTCCTTAAACCTTGAGTTTGCCATTACTACTAAACAATGTGCCTGGGTACCTTAAGGGTGCTTGCCTCTTCGGACTCTGAAAAGTTTATATGCATATGTTTTGGGAGCTCGGCCATAGCACACATATGTCTCACGTATAAAGTTAGAGATCAGCTCAGTTTTATTTATTCATTTACTGGGGTTTTATAAGGCGCCATCTGTCAAAAACAGCTTCAAAGTGCAAGGTGAAAAACAGGGGAGACTGGGGTAGAGGGGCAAATAGGCAGGACATCCCTCAAAGCTCAACTGCAGGTCACTTTCCTAGAACCTAATCAGTTATTACAGGATGCATTATATGTGTACACATGGTCTGCTATCTTGGTTTCAAAACCATGCATTGAAGTTGAAACAGTCCCCTGCAAGCTTCTGAGAAGCAACCTCAGACCTGAGTGCAGTGTGCAAGACAGCGGGACACATCAAGCGTGTGCCTGAATGCCAAGGGGAACACACATGTTTTGGGTAGCTTCCTGACCATCAGGTTGTCCTCGGGGACCTTGCAGCGGAGCAGGTTCCATGGAGGAGTCAAAATGTTCACTTTTTCATTTAACATTGTTTGTCCCTTTGCCGCTCAGCGAAGATTCACATTGTTTGTCCCTTTGCCGCTCAGCGAAGATTCGTAGAAGTGGTGCAAGCAATGCCAGAGGTGTCAAGGAATTTATGTCAATAGTTCTTTCTTAGACCTAGCAATAAAAAATGATAGCGACAGTCCCTGCCACCTCTCACAAGTACCACCAGCCAAGAGATTACCTTACACATGGGGAAAGTAAAACCATTGTAGAACCTCTTATGGTATGATCACCCTTACACAGCCACAGCGGCAGCAAGACCGACAGGACTGCCCTCAGGTGCATTGCCGGCTTCACTGTCCTCATGTACCTAGCCGCAATACTGTCCACATGTGCAAGGCCGCGTGGCTGCCTTCATGTACCTAGCCGCAATACTGTCCATGTGTGCAAGGTTGCGTTGCTGCCTTCATGTACCTAGCCGCAATACTGTCCATGTGTGCAAGGTTGCGTGGCTGCGTTCATGTACCTAGCCGCAATACTGTCCACATGTGCAAGGCCGCGTGGCTGCCTTCATGTACCTAGCCGCAATACTGTCCATGTGTGCAAGGTTGCGTTGCTGCCTTCATGTACCTAGCCGAAATACTGTCCATGTGTGCAAGGTTGCGTTGCTGCCTTCATGTACCTAGCCGCAATAATGTCCATGTGTGCAAGGTTGCGTTGCTACCTTCATGTACCTAGCTGCAATAGCGTCCACGTGTGCAAGGCCGTGTGGCTGCCTTCATGTACCTAGCCTCAACAGTGTCTATGTGTGAAAGGCCGCATGGCTGCCTCCATGTACCTAGTCGCAATACTGTTCACTTGTGCAAGGAAGCGTGGCTGCCTTCATGTTTTACCGGCAAAGCTACTGCCAAACTTGTATTTTTTGCACAATAGCAATTTTTGGCCTAGTGCTAATATTACAATAACAATGATGCAACGTTTCTGTAATAGGTGCAAGGCCAGACTGATATAATCATAATTATTTTATAACACGCTTAACACCTTAGACCAGTTTCTAAGTGCAAGCTCAAGATTCAAACCTGTCTTGCTATGCATTGTCTTGCTTCCAAGACAAATGCGTTGCCCCTGAGCTATCCTCCCGGCCTGATAGGTATGGGCAATTAAAGGCTTTGTGAAGACAAGGTGGGTGTAACGCTCACCTGATTCTCGCAGAGGCGCCGGTCTTGACTGGGCGACTACCGTATCTTCAAAGGTGATGTGTAGCACCCGGTTGGCTCTTTGGGCTGGACCTCTGTGCACTGTATGCCTGACGTGTAGAGTAAGATGTCTGCAGATAGAAAATATGGGGTTAATGAACTGGGGTTATTGGGGTGTCCCTATCTCTTTCCTCTTCTCCTCTCCTGTAGACCCCCAAAGGTTAACGCTCTCACCTTAGGTAAGTGAATGCCGAGCTCTCCATCTGCCTCGGGGCAGGGTGCTGTAACCAGTTTCTTCACTGGATAGGTAGCGCAGGCCTCTTGACTTCAGAGGACTGCTGTCCGTCGTTTACTGCACGAACGGTAAGTTTCGAGTCATTCAAATGTCTTTAAAGTCTTTAGTAATGATGTCTATTGTTTTGCAGGGTTCCGGCGATGGCGGATGACGGGCTGAAGTGAGTTGAAGATGGAGCCCGTGTGATGAATAGAAGCGCCTGGAAGCACGTAAGTAAGCGCTTGTTGCCTGCTTCACTATGCGCTCTAACTGTCTTTTTATTTTGCAGGTACGAGTTCGGAGCGGCTGCAGGGTGCCGGAATACCCACTGGATTAGATGTGGAAAGGAGTAATGGCACGTGAGTATTAAAGTTCCCCAATGTCTTTAAACGCACCTTGTTTTGTCTTTCAGATGCGGGATGCAGC
This sequence comes from Ambystoma mexicanum, assembly GCF_040938575.1. Lineage (NCBI taxonomy): Eukaryota > Metazoa > Chordata > Amphibia > Caudata > Ambystomatidae > Ambystoma > Ambystoma mexicanum. The sequence goes on from NC_090927.1 coordinate 161,040,629, forward strand.
GCCGAAGGCCTCCGGAGCGTACGAAGAGTAGGTAAGCCTTTGCCTTTCAGATGCCGGAATGCTAACCTGTTCTTTCTTGTCTTTATAGGTGTTGCTGAAGACTGGATTCAGGATGGTAAGCCTTTGCCTTTCAGATGCCGGAATGCTAACCTGTTCTTTCTTGTCTTTATAGGTGTTGCTGAAGACTGGATTCAGGAATGCTAACCTGTTCTTTCTTGTCTTTATAGGTGTTGCTGAAGACTGGATTCAGGATGGTAAGCCTTTGCCTTTCAGATGCCGGAATGCTAACCTGTTCTTTCTTGTCTTTATAGGTGTTGCTGAAGACTGGATTCAGGATGGTAAGCCTTTTTCCTTAGGCCCAGGACCGGATGCAGAAGACACGATGAGTGTTCTGCTGCAGAGGTTGCAGAGTAACGCAAAGCAAGATTCATCCACCGGGTGTGGTTTAAATAGCCTCCTGTAGTGCTTAGGTGTCTCCTTCCACAGCCACGCCTAAGTAAGAAAAGAGTTCCTGGTAAGAAAAGAGTTCCTGCCTTCCAGAAGAGTTCCAGTGTTCTGAATCTAGGGAGTGGCTCCAGCCCCACCCAACAGGAAAAGTAGTTCCAAACAGAAGAGGATCAGAGGCTCAACTGGCAGGCAAGTAAGCAGCATGGTCTGCTGAAGGTAAGTCCACCCAAGCATTATGAGCCCGGCGCTTCCAGCGCTGGGACTGGGCATATTTGTGAGCCTGGTGCCACTGGCGCCAGGACTGGGTCCAAAAGGTCCCAATTGGGACTGGTTGGCACTCGGAACCTGGGTTATGGATCTGCTTCCAAGGGAGTTGGGAATACCCTGACCTTTTGGAAGCAGAGATCATGACAGTACCCCCCCTCAAGGCCCCTCCCAAACCGGGCTTCTCCGGGGGTTTTGGCTTGTCAGGAAATGTTCGGTGAAATCTTTTGATTAGGCGAGGAGTGTGGACATATTCAGCAGGTTCCCAGGATCTCTCTTGGGGGCCGTAGCCTTTCCAGTCAATTAGGTAGAATAGTATAGATTTGGAGATCTTGGAGTCCAGAATGCTTTTGACTTCAAACTCGAGTTCTCCATCCACTAGGATAGGTTTTGGAGATTTGGTTAGTCGGGTTTGAGGTTGCACGGGTTTTAATAGAGAGACGTGGAAGACCGGATGTATCTTCATGTGCGGGGGCAAGTCCAACTTGACCGCTACTGGGTTTACTATGGTAGTGACGGAATAGGGACCAAGGTATCTTGGGTTGAATGTGCGTGGCCCTTTTAGAGATAGATATTTGGTGGATAACCAGACTTGATCCCCTACTTGATAGTGAGGGGCTTCCTTCCGATGTTGATCTGCTCCTTTCTTGTATTGTTCTTTAGCCCTTTGAAGGTGAGAAACAGCTTCCTTAAAGGCTTGGGTGATTGCAGAATGCAGGTAGTCTACTGCTGGTGTTTCAAGATCTTGGAGGGGATCCAACTCCGAGGTTCGAGGGTGACTGCCGTACAAAAGAAAAAACGGGGTTTTCCCAGTTCCCGAATGGACAGAGTTATTGTAGGCATACTCGGCTATCCAAAGGATATCTTTCCAAGTTTTTTCAGTTTGTTGCAGCATGCAGCGTAAATACTGTTCCAGAGTTTGATTGGTCCTCTCGGTTTGTCCGTCGGTCTGAGGGTGGTGACTGGTCGATAGTCTCACATCAATTTGAGCCGACCGACAGCAACTTCGCCAAAAATGAGAAATAAATTGACTACCTCGATCCGAAATTAGAACCGAAAGAAAACCGTGCAGTCGGACGATGTTTTTGAGAAATTCTCGGGCCAGAGTTGCTGCTGTTGGCAAGCCTTTGAGCGGAACGAAATGCGCCATCTTGGAGAATAAGTCCACGATTACTAGAATCGTATTGTATCCGGAGCATGGAGGTAGATCGGTGATGAAGTCCATAGAAAGCGTATGCCAAGGGCGAGGTGGGATGTCAATAGGGCGTAAGAGGCCTGCTGGTCTTTCCTTTTGACTCTTGTTTTGGGCGCATACTCCACAGGACATTATAAAGTCTCTGATATCTTTTTTCCAAGACGGCCACCAGAAGTAGCGCTTGATCTTTTCTGAGGTCTTGGCTATACCGGGATGACCTTCCATTAAAGAGTCGTGATAACAAGAGATTACTTTTTTCTGTAAATCTGTGCTGGGTAGGTATAATCGTTCTTGGAAATACAATAAGTTGTCCTTTACTGCAAAGTCCTTTCCCTGCAGATGCCAATTCTGTATGTCTGCTGGAGTTACAAGTTGCCTGGCTTTATCCTTAACTTCCTCTATGGATTCTGTGGCGATTACACCCAGAATTCTTTGTTCGGGAATGATTGGTACAGGTTTAGGGTTGACCAAGTGTTCTTCCACTCCCATCCGAGAAAGGGCATCGGCTTTACCGTTCTTTGTACCAGGTCGATAGGTAATTATGAAGTCAAACTCGGCAAAGAATAATGCCCAACGGAGTTGTCTAGAGGATTGGGCTTTTGCGGTCTTCAAATATTGCAGGTTTCGGTGATCCGTAATCACAGTAACGGTGTGTCGGGCCCCCAGCAGATAATGCCGCCAAGCCTTAAAGGCAGACTTGATAGCCAGAAGTTCCTTGTCAGTAATCGTGTAATTGATTTCAGGAGGCGAGAATTTGCGGGACCAAAATGCCACGGGATGCAACTGATTGGTTACCGGGTCCTTTTGTGATAGAACTGCCCCCATGGCAAGGCTTGAAGCATCAGTTTCCACGATGTAGGGGAGTTCGGGGCGAGGGTGTTTTAAGATTGGTGCAGAGATAAATTTAGTCTTCAAATCCTGGAAAGCTTGTTCCGCCTCGGTAGACCATTCAAAACGTTTGTTTTTCTTTAACAAGGCAGTGATGGGCTGGACTATTCGAGAGAATTCGGGGATAAACCTGCGGTAAAAGTTAGCGAAGCCTAACATGCTTTGCACACCTTTTACGGAGGATGGTGATGGCCATTTGAGAACTGCATCGACCTTCTTTGAATCCATACGCACTCCGCCAGGTGATAATATGAATCCCAAGAATTCAACTTCAGTCACGTTGAAAACACATTTTTCCAACTTAGCGAAAAGTTTGTGTTGACGCAATCTTTCGAGGACCATTTTCACGTGTTTCCGATGTTCAGATTCCGATGAAGAATAAACGAGGATGTCGTCAATGTAAACAACAACACATACATCTATGAGCTCTCTGAGGACATCGTTCATAAAATATTGAAAGGCGGCCGGGGCATTGCAAAGTCCGAAGGGCATGACCTGATATTCAAATAGCCCATACTTGGTGCGGAAGGCCGTCTTCCATTCATCGCCCTCTTTTACTCGTACCAAGTGGTAAGCTCCTCTAAGATCCAGCTTTGTATATATGCATGCTTTTCTGACTTGGTCCAGGAGTTCAGGGATCAAAGGTAACGGATATCTATTCTTAGCGGTGATCTGGTTCAGGGAGCGATAATCGATACAAGTTCTAAGGTCTCCTTCCTTTTTTGGAACGAAGAACAAAGCTGAAGAAGCAGGGGACTTGGAAGGACGAATAAACCCATTTGCCAGGTATTGACCCAGGTATTGTCGAAGGTGAAGGTTCTCAGGCTCGGTGAGGGCATAAATTCTACTACAAGGAGGAGTAGATCCAGGTATCAGGTCTATCTGGCAGTCATAAGACCTATGAGGAGGTAGAGAGTTAGCCTGATCCTTCCGGAAAACATCTTGGTATTCTAGGTATTCGGGAGGTAACTGGGGAGTCTCTGAAGAAATTGCGGCCAGTGCAACACCAGGTGGAGGGTGGCAAGTAGAGACACATTCTGGAAACTGGACCGTTCTTGCTCGCCAATCGATCAGAGGATTGTGTTTCTCTAACCAAGGTATTCCTAGAATAATCTGAAACTGAGGGGCCTTGATCACATCGAACACGATCTTCTCATGGTGTCCATCTTGACTTACTAGCGTCACCTCTTGAGTGGTATGCGTTACTGGCCCGGAGGCTATCTCCGTACCATCCACCGTAGTAATGACGTCCTTTACAGCCTTGGGACAAAGAGTTAGATTCATCCTCAAAACCATTTCATGATCCACATAATTGCCGATGGCACCGCTGTCGACGTAAGCTTCAATTGCATGTAATCGATCCGGATTATCAGGGCTAATGAGGACCATAGGTATCACGAAATGCGAGGTCACGGAACTGGTTTTCACGCTCGGCAAGAGGACCTCTATTCTTGTCGGGCGAGGTCGTTTCCCTGCTCAGAGTTTGTAAATTTGGTAACTGCAGCTCCTACTGCCTTCTTGGCAGGTTTCACCGGACAGTCTCGAAGCAAGTGCCCTGAGTTTCCGCAATATAGGCATAATTGCAACTGTTTCCTCCTTTCCCGCTCCCTTTGTGTTAGAGGACCTTTCAGACCCCCTATTTGCATGGGTTCCCCGGAGTCTACTCCTTTGGAAGGAGTTGGCGGTTTGGAAAATACTCGAGCATCAAACTTGGAACCATCGGCCTTCCTGTTCTGCAGCCTGTGATCTATTTGAACGACCAAGTCTATATAATCCGAACAGTCTTGTGGGGGATTCACTACTTGGGCTAAAACGTCTTTGAGCTCTCCACGTAGACCTCTATAAAACAGCGTAATCCTTTTGTCCTCAGGCCATTGAGTTTCCACTATTAGTCTATTGAAAGATGCAATATAAGCCAAAAGGTCTTGATTACCCTGTCGCAACGAAAGAAGCTCATTGTCCAAGGCCTGCCCCTGTGAATGTCTTGCGAACAGTTTTTCCATACTAAGCTGAAAGGCTTGAAAATCATGGAGAACCGGATCATCTTGATTAACTAGAGGGATCGACCAGTCTGCCGCATTGCCACTAAGGTACGAAAGTACAAAAGCTACTTTTGCTTGATCAGTTGGAAAGGCTGCTGGCCGGCATAAGAAGTGCAACCGGCACTGATTGATAAATACTGCAAACCTCTTTGGGTCACCAGAAAATCGTTCGGGCGGAGCCAGAGGTACATTCCCAGGTAGGTTGATCTGCACTGGATTCATAGAGGATGTTGAAAGAAGATTTGCCCCTGATGCGGGTAACGGGGTCTGTCCGGCTTGTGACTGTAGCACTTGTCTAACAAGATTGTCTGTTCTCTCCTTGGAAATAATTAGTTCCCTTCTTAGAGCATTCGTTTCCTGACGAGCTGCATGCACTTCTGCCCTTAGTTCCCCAAGTAACCGGGCTAGGGGGTCAGTATACGAAGTTTCCATAGAGCCTGGGCGAGAGTTTTGCGGTAGGCTTTGCGTTCTGTAACGCTCACCTGATTCTCGCAGAGGCGCCGGTCTTGACTGGGCGACTACCGTATCTTCAAAGGTGATGTGTAGCACCCGGTTGGCTCTTTGGGCTGGACCTCTGTGCACTGTATGCCTGACGTGTAGAGTAAGATGTCTGCAGATAGAAAATATGGGGTTAATGAACTGGGGTTATTGGGGTGTCCCTATCTCTTTCCTCTTCTCCTCTCCTGTAGACCCCCAAAGGTTAACGCTCTCACCTTAGGTAAGTGAATGCCGAGCTCTCCATCTGCCTCGGGGCAGGGTGCTGTAACCAGTTTCTTCACTGGATAGGTAGCGCAGGCCTCTTGACTTCAGAGGACTGCTGTCCGTCGTTTACTGCACGAACGGTAAGTTTCGAGTCATTCAAATGTCTTTAAAGTCTTTAGTAATGATGTCTCTTGTTTTGCAGGGTTCCGGCGATGGCGGATGACGGGCTGAAGTGAGTTGAAGATGGAGCCCGTGTGATGAATAGAAGCGCCTGGAAGCACGTAAGTAAGCGCTTGTTGCCTGCTTCACTATGCGCTCTAACTGTCTTTTTATTTTGCAGGTACGAGTTCGGAGCGGCTGCAGGGTGCCGGAATACCCGCTGGATTAGATGTGGAAAGGAGTAATGGCACGTGAGTATTAAAGTTCCCCAATGTCTTTAAACGCACCTTGTTTTGTCTTTCAGATGCGGGATGCAGCGCCGAAGGCCTCCGGAGCGTACGAAGAGTAGGTAAGCCTTTGCCTTTCAGATGCCGGAATGCTAACCTGTTCTTTCTTGTCTTTATAGGTGTTGCTGAAGACTGGATTCAGGATGGTAAGCCTTTGCCTTTCAGATGCCGGAATGCTAACCTGTTCTTTCTTGTCTTTATAGGTGTTGCTGAAGACTGGATTCAGGATGGTAAGCCTTTTTCCTTAGGCCCAGGACCGGATGCAGAAGACACGATGAGCGTTCTGCTGCAGAGGTTGCAGAATAACGCAAAGCAAGATTCATCCACCGGGTGTGGTTTAAATAGCCTCCTGTAGTGCTTAGGTGTCTCCTTCCACAGCCACGCCTAAGTAAGAAAAGAGTTCCTGGTAAGAAAAGAGTTCCTGCCTTCCAGAAGAGTTCCAGTGTTCTGAATCTAGGGAGTGGCTCCAGCCCCACCCAACAGGAAAAGTAGTTCCAAACAGAAGAGGATCAGAGGCTCAACTGGCAGGCAAGTAAGCAGCATGGTCTGCTGAAGGTAAGTCCACCCAAGCATTATGAGCCCGGCGCTTCCAGCGCTGGGACTGGGCATATTTATGAGCCTGGTGCCACTGGCGCCAGGACTGGGTCCAAAAGGTCCCAATTGGGACTGGTTGGCACTCGGAACCTGGGTTATGGATCTGCTTCCAAGGGAGTTGGGAAAACCCTGACCTTTTGGAAGCAGAGATCATGACAGTGGGGATGCCTTCCATGTATGAGGAGAGGAATGGTAAGAGACTAAAGATGAAGAACCAAATGTTCCCCATGTGGAAAAGTCTGTCTTAGGTCTATAAGGGAAGCAGGATTAGGAATGGAGACTATTCCGCATACGAGCCATGAATAACGACTTCAGTGCCACAGGCATTATTGAAGAGGTGAGTTTTGAAGTCTCATTTTTCTTTTTGTTATTGCATTCATAGTATGATGTATCCTTAAAAGAGAAGAAGTAAAAGTAGACAGAGAAGAAGAAGAAAAAGAAGAAGAAGAAGAAGAAGAAGAAAAAGAACAAGAAGAAGAAGAAGAAAAAGAAGAAGAAGAAGAAGAAGAAGAAGAAGAAGGAGAAGAAGAAGAAGAAGGAGAAGAAGAAGAAGAAGAAGAAGAAGAAGAAGAAGAAGGAGAAGAAGAAGAAGAAGAAGAAGAAGAAGAAGGTCTATCCTAAGCACCCGTCAGCGATTCCAACATACTGCAAGATTATACAGACCATACCATGTTCTTAGTCTACCAGACCGTTTATAAAGTTAGCAGCTGCCAGAGCCAAGGATGTGTTCGCTCCCCTCAGCAAAAAAACGTCCACCATTCTTCGGCCGACAGGGTGCTTAGCTTTTCCAGGTAATGGTGAAAACGATTTGTCTTAAGAACCGTAAAAGCCTTCCAGAACAGAAAGATGTGCTGCAGACTCTCAATTATTCCTTCTGCCTGGCAGAATCTGCATGTTATGTCTGCCGGGAGGGCTATACTTCTGGCCATGAGGACTTCCTTCGTTTTGAATATGTTCAGTCTAATCCGCATGAATGTTGTTCTCAGAGAAGGGTCTGGAAATGTCTACTCTGGGTAGTTACCTATTCCACCAGTTTCCTTAGATATGTTTTCAAACAGTCTTAGTTCATTGATCTCATCCTGACTCTCTATCCAGTCTGCTTCCATCAATTTCCGTTTCACTTAAGAGGATTATTTGCAAGATCTTCCAAGGAGACGTGGAGTTGGACCAGCATAGTCCCACTAGCGTATCTCTGACCGTTCACAACTCTCTTGATAGCAGTATCTGAATTGGCACCGTGGGTTCATAGGCACACTTTCGACGGAGGGCCAAAGATTTCCAATGGACCATTGCCTTCATTGATGGTAGCCCAAGTTCTCGTGTGATGGCCTGATGGTTTTGAAATCTAATCAAAATCACAGGAAGTTTTCTTCAAGGAGAACTTCCACAACTTGTATCCGTGTTTCTGGAGCGATCACCTGCACTATCCAGAGCATTTGGTCTTGTGGAGGGTGAGCTGCAAGCTCAGGTGAAAGGCGGCTGATCCAGTGTAGCACCATGTCAACCTATATAGACAGGCATGAGTCATTGATCGGTAGCCAGGGTAGAGCCTTCAGAGCTGGTTTGATGGGATGAAAGTGGCCGAGGCCAGAGGTGAATCTTGCTGCGTGATTTGAACCCTTGGGATCTTGCACAGAATGTGTGCTAGGTGGCCAGTATTTATGGGAGTGCACTAGTCTAGCCATGATATTGCAACGGCCGGTTCTATGGCTATTGTGATATAGTTAATGTGGGGGTTGAAAGAGGGAGCACTATTAAGGAACATCACACATTTTGAACATTATCTACTGCAGTTAATATACTGGAACTGGAAGCAGACCTAATAAGACAGGACAGTCAAATTGCAAAGGCGAGGGGATCAGCTGACCCCACTATCAGGATCTGGGTCCTGGAACAATTTAAGAACAGCTACTTCTTGCATTTAAACTGTTTTTACACAGGCCAAATAATCCAGAACTTGGAGGTATGATGAGAATCATCATGGAGTTTAAGATGAATCTGAGTAATTCCCAACTGTGGAAGCCAATGTTATATGATTGAATTATGTGAGAATGTGCACATACTAAAAAGGATAGGTCAGAGAGACGAACCCTGCGGCACACCACAGCTAAAATCGCTGGTGCTAGAGAGCAATGTTCCCTGTATGGATTGAGATGACTGTGGTTTCCTGAGGGAAGACTTGAAGCCTGCAAGAGCTGGATCATGCAAGCCTTGACACCCCTCTAGGAGGTCTATGTCGAGTCAATCAGGATGAGAGTGAGGCAGCTGGTCGCAAAACCTGGTGGCCACTGAGTAAGGAGCTGGATCCCAGGTGGCCACTGAGTAAGGAGTTGGATCCCAGGTCGCCACTGAGTAAGGAGCTGGATCCCAGGTGACCACTGAGTAAGGAGTTGGATCTCAGGTGGCCACTGAGCAAGGAATTGGATTCCTGGTGGCCACTGAGTAAGGAGTTGGATCCCAGGTCACCACTGAGTAAGGAGCTGGATCCCAGATGACCACTGAGTAAGGAGATTTATCCCAGGTGGCCACTGAGCAAGGAGTTGGACCCCAGGTGGCCACTGAGTAAGGAGTTGGATCCCAGGTGGCCACTGAGGAATTGAATCCCAGGTGGCCACTGAGTAAGGAGCTGGATCCCAGGTGGCCACTTAGTAAGGAGTTGGATCCGAGGTTGCCACTGAGTAAGGAGCTGGATCCCAGATGGCCACTGAGCAAGGAGTTGGATTCAGGGTGGCCACTAAGCAAGGAATTGGATCCCAGGTGGCCACTGAGTAAGGAGTTGGACCCCAGGTTGCCACTAAGTAAGGAGGTGGAACCCAGGTGGCCACTGAGCAAGGTGTTGGAACCCAGCTGGCCACTGAGGAGTGGAATCCCAGGTGGCCACTTATTAAGGAGTTGGATCCGAGGTGACCACTGAGTAAGGAGTTGGATCCCTGGTGGCCCGTGAGTACATTGTTGGATCCCCCCAGGTGGCTACTGAGTAAGGAGTTGGATCCCAGGTGGCCACTGAGTAAGGAGTTGCATTCCTGGTGGCCACTGAGTAAAGATTTGGATCCCAGGTGGCCACTGAGTAAGGAGTTGCCTTCTTGGTGGCCACTGAGTAAGGAGTTGGATCCCAGGTGGCCACTGAGTAAGGAGTTGCATTCTTGGTGGCCACTGAGTAAGGAGTTGAATCACAGGTGGCCACTGAGTAAGGAGTTGGATCCCAGGTGGCCACTGAGTAAGGAGTTGCATTCTTGGTGGCCACTGAGTAAGGAGTTGCATTCTTGGTGGCCACTGAGTAAGGATTTGGATCCCAGGTGGCCACTGAGTAAGGAGTTGGATCACAGGTGGCCACTGAGTAAGGAGTTGCATTCTTGGTGGCCACTGAGTAAGGATTTGGATCCCAGGTGGCCACTGAGTAAGGAGTTGCATTCTTGGTGGCCACTGAGTAAGGAGTTGCATTCTTGTTGGCCACTGAGTAAGGAGTTGGATCCCAGGTGGCCACTGAGTAAGGATTTGGATCACAGGTGGCCACTGAGTAAGGAGTTGCATTCTTGGTGGCCACTGAGTAAGGAGTAGCATTCTTGGTGGCCACTGAGTAAGGAGCTGCATTCTTGTTGGCCACTGAGTAAGGAGTTGGATCCCAGGTGGCCACTGAGTAAGGATTTGGATCACAGGTGGCCACTGAGTAAGGAGTTGCATTCCTGGTGGCCACTGAGTAAAGATTTGGATCCCAGGTGGCCACTGAGTAAGGAGTTGCCTTCTTGGTGGCCACTGAGTAAGGAGTTGGATCCCAGGTGGCCACTGAGTAAGGAGTTGCATTCTTGGTGGCCACTGAGTAAGGATTTGGATCCCAGGTGGCCACTGAGTAAGGAGTTGGATCACAGGTGGCCACTGAGTAAGGAGTTGCATTCTTGGTGGCCACTGAGTAAGGATTTGGATCCCAGGTGGCCACTGAGTAAGGAGTTGCATTCTTGGTGGCCACTGAGTAAGGAGTTGCATTCTTGTTGGCCACTGAGTAAGGAGTTGGATCCCAGGTGGCCACTGAGTAAGGAGCTGGATCACAGGTGGCCACTGAGTAAGGAGTTGCATTCTTGGTGGCCACTGAGTAAGGATTTGGATCACAGGTGGCCACTGAGTAAGGAGTTGCATTCTTGGTGGCCACTGAGTAAGGAGTAGCATTCTCGGTGGCCACTGAGTAAGGAGTTGCATTCTTGGTGGCCACTGAGTAAGGAGTTGCATTCTTGGTGGCCATTGAGTAAGCAGTTGGATCCCAGGTGGCCACTGAGTAAGGAGTTGCATTCTTGGTGGCCACTGAGTAAGCAGTTGGATCCCAGGTGGCCACTGAGTAAGGAGTTGCATTCTTGGTGGCCACTGAGTAAGCAGTTGGATCCCAGGTAGCCACTGAGTAAGGAGTTGCATTCTTGGTGGCCACTGAGTAAGGAGCTGGATCCCAGGTGGCCACTGAGTAAGGAGTTGCATTCTTGGTGGCCACTGAGTAAGGAGTTGCATTCTTGGTGGCCACTGAGTAAGGAGTTGCATTCTTGGTGGCCACTGAGTAAGGAGTTGGATCACAGGTGGCCACTGAGTAAGGAGTTGCATTCTTGGTGGCCACTGAGTAAGGATTTGGATCACAGGTGGCCACTGAGTAAGGAGTTGCATTCTTGGTGGCCACTGAGTAAGGAGTAGCATTCTTGGTGGCCACTGAGTAAGGAGTTGCATTCTTGGTGGCCACTGAGTAAGGAGTTGCATTCTTGGTGGCCATTGAGTAAGCAGTTGGATCCCAGGTAGCCACTGAGTAAGGAGTTGCATTCTTAGTGGCCACTGAGTAAGGAGCTGGATCCCAGGTGGCCACTGAGTAAGGAGTTGCATTCTTGGTGGCCACTGAGTAAGGAGTTGGATCCCAGGTGACCACTGCGTAAGGAGTTGCATTCTTGGTGGCCACTGAGTAAGGAGTTGGATCCCAGGTGACCACTGCGTAAGGAGCTGGATCACAGGTGGCCACTGAGTAAGGAGTTGGATCACAGGTGGCCACTGAGTAAGGAGTTGCATTCTTGGTGGCCACTGAGTAAGGAGTTGGATCCCAGGTGACCACTGCGTAAGGAGTTGCATTCTTGGTGGCCACTGAGTAAGGAGTTGGATCCCAGGTGACCACTGCGTAAGGAGCTGGATCACAGGTGGCCACTGAGTAAGGAGTTGGATCCCTGAGTAAGGAAATGGAGCACTTTGCAAGCTCACCACTGAGTCTAACGCTGTGGCAGGGAACGGAAGGAAGCATTTAGGGCAGGCCCTGGTTTGCTGTGGGTTGTGCATTAGTGCTTGGTTTCTTCAACAAAGATGAAAATATTTCATGTGATTACTGCTTGCAGTACAGAACAAGGACACAAGACTTTAATCCTCAACGAACGAGAGAACCATGCGAAAATCAAATGACTTCGTCCCATTAGTGCTTTACATAACATGATGCGAAACGTTGAAATGGTTTGTACTCCCTAATGTGGGCAAAAGTCACTCTACTTCAGCGAGTTCTCTCACCCCCGACACACAGAAGCTTTTAAAATTACCATCACAATAAATCATTTGTGTGCACTCCAGGATTATTCCTGCATCACTAATGGGAACACGGAGTGTGAAGGTTTTGCGTTACGCAACACGGAGAGATAAAAATAACTGCAGGCTTCGTTTATGTCACTGATGCGCGAGTAACGATGTTCGGATTGGTGAATATGGCGGGCAAAGGTCTCGAGCTAAGGTGTGTCCTGCTGACAGGGACTCGCCGCAATCTTAGAATGGCCACCCAGAGCTGAAGGGCCATTCAACTTCAGGATTTAACATGAAGAGTCCCAGAGGATCAATGCTCCTGTTCACACCCTGGTCTGGAGCGCAGGAGCACACGTGTCACGCGCCACACTTAACTCCTTCCAGAACCCCCTCAAAGCTGCTTGCAGTAGTTCTGTTGGACCAGCCCACCCAAGCATTTCGTTTGGCAGTGACTTCCTACCCCTGAGGGCGGCCTCAGAATGTTCGTCAGTCCGACTTTACCCCCACTCAAAGTAGCCATCAAGCGAAGTGCACCCCAGATGGGGAGCAGGTGCAAGTGGATCTAGGTCACCTAGCCTAAGCCCCGCCCACCTGGTGCCTTCCTGTTTGCCGCTCCTTTTCCCTACTTAAGGAGCCCTCCAGCCTCTTTTCCTTTGCAGATGGGGAGCAGGTGCAAGTGGATCTAGGTCACCTGGCCTAAGCCCCACCCACCTGGTGCCTTCCCGCCTGCCACTCTTTTTCACCACTTAGCAAGCCCCGCCCACCAGGTGCGTTCCTGTTTGCCGCTCCTTTTCCCTACTTAAGGAGCCCTCCAGCCTCTTTTCCTTTGCAGATGGGGAGCAGGTGCAAGTGGATCTAGGTCACCTGGCCTAAGCCCCGCCCACCGGGTGCCTTCCTGTTTGCCGCTCTTTTTCATCACTTAGCAAGCACCACCCACCTTCTTAGCCTTGCCTCTTCCTTCCTGCTCTTAACTATTAGATCAAGGGCGTCTCTCGCCCGGGCGTCCTAAGCGAAGGGCAGACGAAGAAAAGGGGAACTTCTGTTTGGACCAGGAGGACCCAGGGCCCGACCCCCTGCTCAGACAGCAGGTAGGCATGCACCAACATGTGTTACTCCATCTGGTCCCCCCGTGATGTGCCCTTGTGCCCCCCCATTCTCGCACACAGGTGTTGCCTGTTTTGCTAGATTCTTCTACCCTGCTCCCCCCTCACCCCACTCAAGCCTACTTCTGCAGGAGTCTGTCCTGATACATTCTGGTTTCACCATCACTGTCTTGTGGACAATGCTGGATTTGACTTTTATGGACTTCATTCATTCATGGTGCGTCACCCTATCTCAACTCTCATGCTGAACTTCTTTTGCATCTTGTACTCATGGTGGCCCTGAATCATGATGTTCCCATCTTCATCTTGTATCCTGGCTTGCAACATTATGCGTTACTACTGACTTCTGCAATTGTATTCACTCTCCCCTCTTGCTTCTCCACTCTTTTGACTGCTTACTCTCTGTTCTCTCCTCCTTTCCCTTCTCCCTTTTCCTATCTCCTCCCCTTACTTTCTTCTATGCACTTACTCTATCAGAATTGTCCCTGGACATAGTATGATAGCAACCTCGTCTGTCTCCTCCTCCCTCCCCTTACTGGTTTTTCCTCCCCACCCCCTCTCCAGCACTATCTGAAATGTCGTCAGGCCTAATATGATAGTCGCTTGTTTTGTTCCTCCCCTACCTTTCTGCACCCCTCTCCCTCGCCTCTTGTTTTTTTTCCAGCTCTACCAGTAATGTCGTCAGGCCTAGTACGGTAGTCGCCTGTCTGTTTCCATTTCCTTCCCACTCTCCCCCTCCCTTCCTTATCTATGTTTCAGCTCTTGCACTATCTGAAATGTTGTTAGGCCGAGTACGATAGTTAATTTCACATCCTTACTGTTCATGGCCTGTAAGAATGTCATTGTTTTTTCCCTTGTTCCCTCCCTTGCCTTGAAGCGCTTTGAAACACATTGTGTATAGGCGCTATATAAATAAAGTATCTTATCATATCATATCATATCATATCATATCACTGCAGGTGGTTTGGGGTACATGCAGTTCCCAGGAGGGGAAGTCTGTCCCTTCAGTGCATATACCCTAATGGGACCCATTATCTCCCCCCCTCCTTTGCATGACCGTTTCAATGCAGACGTGGAAACTCCCCACTGGTGCATTGCTTTGTACACTTAATAGGTGCCTAGAAAATGACACCATGTGCCCCCAGACAGCCCCCACCGGGTTAATCGAAAACGGCCCCATAAGCTTTCCATATAGTAGCAACTAAGTTAAGCGATAGATGCTACACCTGGCAATATCCTACCGTGAGCTGGCGTCAAGCCAACTGCCCACTTCACTCAACCTCAGATTGGCAGCTCCCAGAAGCAGACCCAGGGAATAAGGGACAGCGTCTGTCATGTCCAGGCAGCCAGTGACTGGAGCGGCTGGGCCCTGGACACAATGCCAGCTTCCGCAAGACTCTAGAACTCTCCCTCAGCCAACCTTTCACTCTCCCTTCCCAACCTGAGGCGTGAAGGAGATGGAGGAATGGCAACTTCTGGCCTAAAGCCAAAGTGTCATGGAGTGACACACTTGTCGTATAGGGAAGCTTGTATTGGAACCCGGGTCCTCTGGTTCCACGTTCCACATGATAATCTGACACAAAAGTACATTGAAAGAGCAGGTAACCTCAATAGCACCCCCAGATCCCACACTCCCCTATGCACATTGGGTAGAAATGCTTGGCTTGATGCAACTCCCCATGAGGCAAGATGCAAGTTATCATTCAGTCATCGCTTCTGTCCCCCGGTGTCCCATGCCCCAGGGTGGCTCTCCCACCCATCAAACAGTGCATTGAACCATCATTATTGGGATGCTTCTGTGAGAGAACTATGGGTCCCAAGTGAGGCCGGCATGAGGGTTTCAGAGATAATTCACCCTCTTTTGTGCACCCTGTAAATATATGTTCCTATATGGCAGAGTACAGTTTGACGCAGGGATGACCATAGACCTGCAATCGCTTGGCCCAGTAAAGGTTTGGGATCGGCCAACTCAACACTGAAGATACTGTTAAGCCGGGAGAACTAAAGCATCGAACCTCCAAAATAGGGAGAAATAGTTACCTCGGCAGGCAATGGAAGTTAATCAGGAACAGGGGTCCTCCCCCAATTACACAGACACTCACACATAGCAATATGCTGACTCTCTCCTCTGCACCCATAAACAATAGCATGCAGCTATACCCCTCGATTAATTTGACCTAGCTGTACACATGCACCTGCATGAACACCTCAACAAACCTTTGAACGGAGCCACCCCCCACGAAAAATCATCCCATGTACAAGCACCATCTCTGCCAGAATGCAGCTACCCTCAAATCAAATCGGCCTTTCTGCACACCTACTACTGATCTCACACATACGCCACACCACTCGTAGCATTAGAATTCAGCAACCCGCCACAAATATGCGGCCTGGCTGCACACATACAGCGTGCACCCAAGCACTACTTACTACCCTACTCTCTCCACTGACCTGGACTACGGTCCCCGAGGGCGCACCACCCACATCACTTTGAGATCATACCAATGGTAAAGAGGTGCTATACAAATGCCCAATAACTTAACATAACATAACTAGTTTAAAGCATGAACGTGGGAGGCTGTTCACAACAACATCAGATCTAGGAGCTCACAATTTTCAGGGAAGCGGGCGTGTAGAGTGATTGGACAATGCTTACACAGTTTGATGGAGTGTGGATGCTGGGATTTCATTGTAACTTTCCTGGCTACAAACTTTGCAATTTGGCAACAGACCACATCTCCCCTAACCCACATCCAGTCTTCACGCAAGGCAACATGTTTTCTATATAATTGTTTTCCAGGGCTGGTCTAGTAAGTGATCGAAGTGTATGAAAAGAAGTAGTGGAACTATGTGCCTGCTGGCCTGCCCCGGCTCTCCACTAGCCCCATCGCCACACCCCTCCCACAGGCAATCCAAACCCCCAAAAACACCCTCTGTTTAAGGGATTCTTCTCTGCACTGCACTGAAGTGAACGTTTCAACTTCTTCTTACACTTTTATTTTCAAACAAAACCATTCCGGAATGCTTTCTTTTTAAAAATAAAAGTATAGGAACAGTAAAACGTAATAAAAAGTTAGAGGAGCAACGCTCCCAACCGCTCCCGCCCACTTCAACCACTGTTAATTAGTCACCACAGATTCCCCTCCACTCTGCCACCATTCTCTGCTACCCCTGCTGAGTTTTGGTCCAAGCATAGACCCGAAGAGATCATTAGACTGTGCTATCCCCAGTCAATGCTCCTACTAGAATCACCATCCTCCTTCACGCCTCTCAGATAATTACCTGCTTAATCATAACCTTGATCTTTTATAAAGAACCCTGCATTGTGATTGCTGGTTCCACTGTAATCTTCCTTGCGTACTGCAGTTCGGAACAAAGTGATGTCCTAGTGCAATAAAATGCAATAAATATATAAGTGAATGAGTTAATGTTATGTTATGTTATGTTATTTTGCATTTAAATAGCGCCTTATATACCATTGGTATGGTCTGAAGGCGCTGGTAGGTTGAACGCCCTTGGGAACCGAAGTTCGGGTCGGTAGAGAGAGTCGAGAGAGTCCAAAGGTGCATGTGCGCACCAAGTTTGTGTGCAGCTGGTGCGGAATTCGTGTAGAAGCTGCTTCATAGCGGTAGGTGTGGTGGTTGAGATATCAGGAGTATGTGTTCGCTCTGGCAGGATTTATCCAGACCGAGTGTGGCTGCGTTAGGCCTGAGGAGAACGCCTGGCTGGGGGATGTGTAACCAGCAGTGTTTACATAGAGTGATGGGGAGTGAGCGGGAGATGTTGATATGAGAACAGTTATACCGAATGGTGTCATAGTATCTCTGTGTTCTAGTTGAGTGGTGGTGTAAAGAAGAGAGTAAGCGTGGGGTGTGGTATGATGGGATATATGCTCTTTCAAATGTTCCCTGCATTCCAAGGCATGTTATGTACGTTACGCAATTCTATGCGATCAAGTCCGTTCTATGCACTTTTATTCGTTTCAGGCGTTCGAGATCAGGGGTTTCACTCATCCACTCTGTACGCTCATCCGCTCTGTACGCTCATCCGCTCTGTACTCACATCCGCTCTGTGCACTCATCCAATCTACACACTCATCCAATCTACACACTCATCTAGTCTACACACTCATCTAGTCTACACACTCATCCGCTCCACACACTCATCCGCTCCACACACTCATCCAATCTACACACTCATCTAGTCTACACACTCATCTAGTCTACACACTCATCCAGTCCACACACTCATCCGCTCCGCACACTCATCCGCTCCACACACTCATCCGCTCTATGTACTCGTCTGCTCTACGTACTCATCCGGTCTACATACTCATCCGCTCTACTTACTCATTCGCTCTACTTACTCATCCGCTCTTCGTGCTCATCTGCTCCATGTGCTCATCGGTTCTTCGTACTGATCTGCTCTATACACTCATCTGCTCTATACACTCATCTGCTCCACACACTCATCTGCTCCACACACTCATCCCCTCTCACACACTCATCCCCTCTCACACACTCATCCGCCCCACACACTCATCCCCTCTCACACACTCATCCCCTCTCACACACTCATCCACTCTCACACACTCATCTCCTCCTCATACTCATCCCCTCCTCACACTCATTCCCTCCTCACACTCATCCCCTCCCCACACTCATCCGCTCTATACACTCATCCATCCAATACACTCATCCGCTCCGCACACTCATCCGCTCCACACACTCATCCGCTCCATGTACTCGTCTGCTCTACGTACTCATCCGCTCTATGTACTCATCTGCTCTACTTACTCATCTGCTCTACTTACTCATCCGCACTTCATGCTCATCTGCTCATCGGTTCTTCTTACTGATCTGCTCTAGACACTCATCGGCTCTACACACTCATCCGCTCCACACACTCATCCGCTCCACACTCTCATCCCCTCTCACACACTCATCCCCTCTCACACACTCATCCCCTCTCACACACTCATCCACTCTCACACACTCATCTCCTCCTCACACTTATTCCCTCCTCACACTCATCCCCTCCTCACACTCATCCGCTCTACACACTCATCCGCTCTGCACACTCATCCGCTCTATACACTCATCCGGTCTACACACTCATCCAATCTACACAATCATCCGGTCCTCATACTCATCCTAATCTACACACTCATCCGGTCCTCCCACTCATCGGGTCAACATACTACTCGTCCACTCAATATACTACTCATGCACGTACTCATCCGCTCCACATGCTCATCCACTCCACACAGTCATCCGCTCCACACACTCATCTGCTCCAGACATTCATCTGCTCCACACACTCATCGGTTCCACGCACTCATCCGCACCACACACTCATCTGCTCCACACACACATCCGCTCCACACACACATCCGCTCCACACACACATCCGGTCCACACACTCATCCGGTCCACACGCTCATCCGCTCCATGTGCTCATCCGCTCCACACGCTCAGCCGCTCCACACACTCATCCGCTCCACACACTCATCCGGTCTACACACTCATCCGGTCTACACACTCAGCCGCTCCCCACACTCAGCCGCTCCCCACACTCAGCCGCTCCCCACTCTCGGCCGCTCCATACACTCAGTCGCTCCATACACTCGTCCGCACTCCACACTCGTCCGCACTCCACACTCGTCCGTTCTCCACACTCATCCGCTCTCCACACTCATCCGCTCTCCACACTCGTCCGCTCTCCACACTCATCAGCTTTACAAACTCATCCGCTCTGCACACTCATCCGCTCTGCACATTCATCCGCTCTACCTACTCATACGTTCTACCTATTCATACGTTCTACACACTCATACGCTTTACACGTTCATCCGGTCTAAACGTTCATTCGTTCTGTATAGTCATCAGTTCTACGCACGTTCATTGTCATTATCAATCATTATCTCCATTTCCGCAGTATAGATCTCCTTACTTTCCCAGTGATTTATTCATATTATCTACTTCACTGTTTTGATCTACTCTACTCGTTTAGTTCTGTTTGTCTTTCTATTTTACATTCAAGTTTATTAGCTGTCAATTTCTCGCATCCGGTAGTTTGTTGGGTCGGTGTCATTGTGATGCTGTTAGCTTGGAAACCGGTTGGTTTTAGGGGAAGAGCCAGGTTTTCAGTAGTTTGCGGAAGGACGCTAGATTCTCAGTTAGGCGGATGTGAGGTGGGAGCGAGTTCCACAGGGTTGAGGCCAGGGCTGAGAATGATGATCCGCCTAACCTGACTGAGTTTGTCTTAGGAATTACTAGGAGGCCGGCTGAGCTTGATCTTAGGGTGCGAGTGGGATGATAAGGTTTTAGTTTGTCTTGAAGATATTGAGGTCCAGTTTTATGCAGTGCTCGATGGGAGATGCATAAGGTTTTGAAAGCCACCCTACGGGCTACAGGAAGCCAGTGCAGTGTCTTAAGGGCTGGGGAGACATGGTCTCTTGGACCGAGCGCAAGTAGCATTTTGGCCGCAACGTTTTGTGCCCTTTGGAGTTTATTCAGTTGGTAGGCGTGGATTCTAAGGTATAGGGGGTTTGTGTAGTCCAGTCTTGATATAACGATTGATTGGACTGCGGAGAGTCTGTTGGGAAATGAGAGATATGGAAAGATGTGCCTAAGGGTTTTATGGTGGTAGTGGCAGGACTTTGAGACATTGTTGACTTGGCGCGAGAGTGTTAGGTCAGAGTCAAGGGTGCATCCAAGAATTTTCACTGAGTTGGAGGGGGTCGGTGAGTTGCCCATGGCGGGTGGCAAGGGTAGTGGGTGCGGAAGAAGTTCGGAGTTGCTGCAAACCATGATTTCCGTTTTGGAGGGGTTTAACAAGAGATGGTTTTGGGTCATCCAGAGTTCTATGTCAAGGAGGCAGGATGCCAGGTCCGGTTTGGAGTTGGGTTTCGAGTTCAGGAGTTTAAGAATTAGTTGAGTGTCATCGGCGTAGTTGTAACACAGGATGTTGTGTGAGCAAATTATTGGTGGGAGGGTGATCAGGTAGAGATTGGACAGGAGGGCAGATAGGCATGCTCCCTGTGGGACTCCCGTGTCGACCGGTTGGGCTTGGGAGGTATAGGTGGAGAGTATCGTTATTTGGTGCCTATCTATGAGGAATGAAGCTATCCATTTAAGAGCGGTTCCACAAATTCCTAGGGAGTGGAGGCGGTCTAGAAGGATTGAGTGATTGATTGTGTCAAAGGCGGCGGATAGGCCGAGAAGGATTAGTGCGGCGCATCCTGCGGAGTCTGCTGTCATATTAAGGTCATCCCAGATTGAGGTTAGGGTGGTTTCGGTTCCGTGACGAGCTCTGAAGCCTGATTGTGCGGGGTCTAGGAGGTTGTTGGCTTCGACAAAGGCATTTAGTTGGGAGTAGGCTGTTTGGTCAATGAGTTTGGCAAGGATGGAAAACAAATAAACTAAAGTAGGGCCACTTCTACTTCTACTTCTGCACCCATGGACCCTTTACCTTCATCACTTGTTCCATTAGTCTATCCCCTTCCTCACTGCTTTATTAAACTCTTCCCTTTCTCATGCCATGTTTCCCTCTCTCTTCAAACACCCTTCGATCCTTCCAATTAAAAAAGAAACATTCCCTTGACCCGTCCTCCCCTGCTAACGTTCACCCTATTTCTCTCTGCCTTTCCTGTCTAAACTTCTCAAAGGCATAGTTTATTCACAGATCTCGCCTCAAGTCCTCTCGCACTCTCTTCTTCCTCCTCACCAATCTGGCTTCAAACTCCACCAAAATGGCTATCCTCGCAGTCTCTAATTTCCTCTTACTGCCGATATTCTAAACACTCTTCTCCTCTTGTTCTTCTTTATCCTGATAGACCACTCTATTCTGTTTTCTTCTCTTTATAATCTTGGTTTTCGTGGCACGGTCCTGGACTGGTTCTCCTCATATCTATCATCACATACTTTGTCTCCTGATTCAACCAATCGTTCACCTATTCATCCGCTCACCTATGGCATTCCCAGGGATCTATTCTTGGCCCCTTGCCCCCTTGTCGCTACTATCTCTTCCTTTGGGGTCTCCTATCACCTTTTATGCCAATATCTCCCAGATCTTTCTTTCCTTTTCCTCCTTTTCTTCTGAAATCCATTCTAACCATTCTGCTTGTCTACTTGCCATCCAGTCTTCGATGGCTTTTCACTTTCTTCACCCCAATCCCTCAAGGACTGAGGGGATTTCCTTTCCTACTTCCACCGTTCCTCCACTCATTTCTCCTCCTTAATTCATCTTTCCTCCTTTTCTTCTCTTGCACCCTCTCCTATGGCCTGTACCTGTCTGTTATCTTTGATTCCTCTCTCTCCTTTACTTCCCAAATATCTTCTATTTCTTTTTCATGTCAGAATCACCTGTGTAATATACGCGCGACCCGTCCATTTCTCACCACTCATACCACTAAACAACTTCTCCCTTCATTGGTCTTTTCTGCTCTTCTATCCTCTTTGGCTCCCTGCTTATAAACTTGCCCCCCTTTGCTCAATATATAACTCTTCTACTTGTCTCATTTTTTTCTCTATTCCCTCGTGAATCTATTCGCTTGTCTCTGTCCTCTCTACATCGGCTTTCCTTTTAATCCTGTTTATTGTTTCATTTTCTCTGTATAATTTTTAAATGTCTGAACCACCATGCCCCTCCTTATCTTGCTTCTCTTGTTTCTTTCTACTCCCCTTTCCCACATTTCCTTCTGTTTGCTCCATAATTCTAGAACACTTTGTCCAAAAAATGTGTAAGGCCTTGCACCTGTTGGAGCAAGATGGATCCTGTAGAGCCTCAGAGGAGAAAAGGGTGATTGCGTGCGACTAGGTAGTGTTGCAAAGTTTGCTTTCTTGTTAATCAGATATCAAGTTCCAATAAGAAGGGAAGGGCAGAGGGTGGTGAAGGCCTGGCACGACAGATACATGATAGTCATGAACGGCACAAGTGAATTCCCCGAAGAGGGCCCGTAACATGAAGAGAAGGCATAACGACTGTGCAGTTGCAGGCTTATCTGCTCACCACAGGAATGTGTTTATGAGGAACTCTTCCACACATAGGAAGGATGGGGGAGAAGATTACGTGACTAACTGCAAATGCTTATGTAAACTCCTTTTCTGTGTACGTGCTAGAGATTGGAACCAATGATATTTGAAAATGTATATAAACCATGCAGACCTAATGCTTACCAGCTCACTTCCGCATTCTTTCAAGGACGCTGAAGGCCGGACCTTTCATGAAAGATTGACAAATAAACCCTTGTGACTTGACCAACCGTCTGAGTCTTTTTTGGAGTGGGGTCCCCTTTGACGGAAAGTGGGGTGAGCGAAAGTGTATCCCCATTTACTGGCGACCATGAAGGGACCCAAAGGTGTGGCAGCCCTTCACTGGGTGAGGCCTTCCAGGGCAAGGCTGGAGGGGTAATGGTATTGGGGCCTCAACGAATGAAGAAGCACCATTGACTGCACAAACGCGTTACCCTTCCTCCGCCAGCCCTGCCGGATGACAGGACAGCAGGCTGCTGCCCTTTGGGTCCAGCAGACTTCAAGTCGAAGACCTCACAGAAGGTCAGTGATTTAGGAGGAACCGTTGGTAAGGCCGTTGGGACAAGAGTATCAATTTTATGGTACGTACTATTGATGAGGTCTGTTTTGTAGACTGAAAGGAAGGATGGATGTTTGATGTAAAGGACCGGTCTGGATGTAGAAGTTACAAGTGAAACAAAAGTCATGGGGAATTTGTTGTCAAGTTTGTTAAGGATTTCAATCAGGTGACACACACCTTGTGTTTTGTATTTGTGTTTTGTTTATCTATATAGCGCGCCTGGCCCAAAGGCATCTGGGTGCATGTCATAAGATACATGTTACAGAAAGGTAGTTTACATACATGACATAAATGAAAGTACATTGCAGTGAGGTAGGTTTACAGGCATATGAAGTTGAAAGTACAGAAAGATATGTACAGGCATTATAGCTGTTGTACAGATACAGTGATATGTGAGTAGGCTAATGATACAATTATGTTTATCAGTTACATACAAGTGGCTGCAAGGTAAAGTCCTGATGTGGGTCAGTCATAAGAAGCCACAGGGTACAGTGACAGGTGTCTCAAATGTGTACCTTGTCTCAAATGTGTGAAACCTTAGTTTTAGCCTAGTATGTAGCGCACAACTGAGATGCCTTTCTCTTTATTTTATGCAGATTCAATTTGAGATGGTACACAACACGTATCACACACCCCTTTTGCAAATAGCCTGGGTCACAATATTTATTTATTTTTAAAAATTCAAAGAAATCATGCAGTTTTTATATTGGGCAGCAATCACCAATGCGGTGATAATTACAATGAGAATGGAAGCAATGCACTTAATTGGCCTTCTCCTAGAACATATACAAAGCACAAGGGAATAGGAGCACTTTTTGAATTAGGATAGATAGCACCCAAGTTAAGGTTCCCCCCTGGAATGTTCCCTCACAAGTAATCAAATTCTGAGTGGATAGAAAGAAGCAGCAGGTAGTCAGAGGTCTAAAATAACATTCGAATTTTACAAATAATTACTGAATGTGTGGTCAAATTATGATATATATATGTTTTATCACAATAGCATGTATGTTGTATCATTGACAACCACAAGGCAATGGATCAGAAAAAGGTATACAATTCAAAAATGAGTGGAAAGTTTAGAGCATGCTGCAGCCAAATGACATGTTGGAAAACTTGCAATTTACCTAATTCCCGTTTAAAAATGACACAAACGATTTTGACAAAAAACGGGTGAAATACTTGGATTCTCAATGAGGATTCTGGGCTGGGGGACGGATGTATATCACAGGGAAGATATAGAGGTGGAAATAGGTCTCTAGCTGGTGGATTGAGGGAGAGTTGGATGGTAGAGTGAGGTTCATTTTTAGGAAAATATATCAGTGAAAAAGAGAATCGGTTTTAAAATGAAAGACAAATTTACTTAAACTAGATTTATTGGCTAAGAAAAGAGGAACGTCACCCGTGAATATCAAAGTTACGCATCTAGGTGTAACCCTTCATGCAGTGTACCCCCTTTTCTTAAGGGAAAATTAATTTATTTAATCAAAATATCGTTAATGACTTATGAAAGGAAAATGGGAAAGTGGGGCTAGCACTGGGAAATTCAACGGCGGGGTGCGTGGAGAGTTCTGACGGGTTTAATGGGTTGCCGTGGTAGGGATGGGGTTGCTTGGAGAGTGGAGCAGGGATGGCTGGGTCAAAGATAGGGTGGACTATTTGTTGTGGGTTGTGGGATGCTCACGGTCCACGCTTGGGTTTGAGAATTTTGGAGCAGGGTTTTGGTCACTGCAGCGCTCTGATTGCCGAGTGGCGGACTCTCTTGGTGGAGAGGCGGCCGGGCAATTCGGGACACTGGAGGGCACAGGTGGTGGACAGGCTGGTCTGGTCCCAGGATGCTAAGGTGCCAAGGCCTGCCCCCCTCTCGTCTTTTTTTAAATTGGATTTTTGTTTAGTGGGATTTTCTTAATCTAGGCCTTTGCTGGAGAGTAGAGTCAGCTATGCTTTGGCCTGGCAGTGAAATCTGGTCAGCTTTGTTGTAGCTGTAGTCAGTTTATTTTACACAAAAGTCTTCATGAAATTGACATATGCACAGAAAGCTATGATTTTCACAGGTTTGGCTGGCACAGTCTCTCTTTCAGGAATAAGGCTCTTTTCTGATGGAGCACAATGTGAATATGGCTGGGCATGACAGGGTCTTTTTGATAAAGGTAGTGTGATGAAGAAGAGGGACAAATAGCATCAGAGCGGCATCCTTTTAAAGGTGAAATATTCCCTTTTTCAATGGGAATTTTGGGCTTGCAGACAACCAGCGCTGCATTTTCACTCCCCTTCTTTTGTACATGTAAGAACACCATGGCAAGTTTTTTCAGTGTGCCCACTTGTTCCATCCTGCCCAATATGTGCTTGGCCAGGTGGTGCAGCCATCTTTTTGTCACTGCAAAATGCAGTTTTGGGGTGAGGCAATGGTGCTCACAGGAGCCAGTGCAGCCATTTTGCTGGTTCTGCTGAAGTGCAGCTTGGTGATGTGGGGAAGTACTGCTGGGTGGGTAAAAGCTACCAACTGGGACATCCTTGGTTCAGTACGTAGATGATATATTAATGAGTACCAATACAGAGGAAGGTTGCAGGGAAGCAACTGTTATGGTACTGTTTCACCTGGCAAAACATAATCACAAAGTGTCTTTAGCAAAAATGCAATATGTACAGCGCCGAGTTGACTATTTGGGCTAAGTTTTGTCAAAGGAAGGACAGTCATTGTCAACAGACCGAGTAGCGTTGGTTCAGGCTATGCCAATTCCCAGAACATATAAAGAATTGAGAAAGGTGTTGGGAATTTTGTCATATTGTAGGCACTGGATACCAGAATTCTCAGTAATAGCTAAGCCCCTGTTAAAAACATTGAAGGATGAGAAACACCATGTACCCTTCGAATGGAACAAAGTGATGGAAGAGGGGTACGTGGCTTTGAAGAGCGCCTTGTGTAACGCGCCAGCTCTGGGGACACTCGATTATGGGACATTTTTTTATTTATTTGTGGATGAGGTGGATGGGTATTTTGTGTCTGTATTAACCCAAAGTCCTTGTGCCTTCTTCTCGACTGGATTGGTTGCAATTGCCCGAGGATTACCAAAATGTATGAGGACGGTGGCAGCGGCAGCCCTGGCTCTCAAGCAAAGCACAGGAATAATTATAGGGAATTATGTCATTGTTAAAGTACCACATCCTGTAGATGTATCATTAAATAGGACTCAGACCGAACACCTCACGGCTGCCAGATTGACATGGCTCTGGGTGAGCCTCGAAACAATCGCTCTTCGCCTGCCAAGCCATTACAAAAGGTGAAAGACAATATGCAAATCAGACTTGCTCCCACCCCAAAAGGGACAGTCCAGCCTGAACTGCTTGGTCACATCCCTTCTGTGGGACCACAAGCATCCCCAAACATGTTTCAGCCGTGTTGGGCTTCATTAGTGAGGAGTAGCACAGGTCTATAGGCTCAGAAGGCACGGGACCCATGTTTTGGCATACCCGTCCCACTAAGAGAGACTTACGCAAAACAAAAGAGGTGATGGCTGGAACGTTTGTAATTAATCCTACCTCTGGTATTGCTCTGGGAAACCCTGCCAGAGGTTAGGATTTATTCCAAACCTTACAGCCATCACCTTTTTGTTTTGCGTCATTAAAGACCAGCCATTTATCAAAACTACTAGTTTACCTGGCCTTCAAAATGCTCTGACTCTGAAGTTACTTTGTGAACTGACTACATGTGTGAGGCTAAGCAATTCAAGGTACACCACCTCCCCACATGTCTGGCCTAGATGCCCATCATAATGGCACCCTGAATGTTCCTGGACATGGCATGCCCTGGCAGTAGTTTATAACCCAGGACACCTGGATATGACCTTCATTGTTTCCCCATGAGCCTCTGGGATTGGATAGAGTAGGCAGAGGTTTGAGGAAAGTAAGGAGTATGCTGGTGCCAGAATGTAGTCCCATATTACAAACCCCAAGTATGTATCGTCTCAACAATGCTTTATGATTACTTGACATAAGGATAGTTATTTTGTTGATTATGAAAAGATAAAACTTTGTATCAGACCTACCAAGATTAGGACCTGTGATTTGGAGCTCACACACCTCGCAGCAGCAGTGCCGGAGCCCACTAAACTATGTAGCCATAAATATATTGCAAGTCAAGGTATTTGTTTCTGTGTATATCTGAACACACCACAATAATAAATTGTTAAATGATGTACAGAAATATGTTGTTTCATTAGGTTTATCAACTTCTCAAATATTTACTCGGGATAAATCCGTGCAATTATCGAATTTTAATGTACACACAGTTTTTTGTTTCCTTTTTTATTGACACTTTTAGGTGGGGGCAATAGATGCTTTTTTAATCCACATTTTTGCTCGATTGCCTTGCCTTCATTTTAAAGATGCACATTACCTGTTCTGCCATTTCAGAGTGAATTGTATTTATTTGGCCTATTCCAATGAAGGGTCAGCACAGCAGTCATAGTTAGGTTTATTGTAAAAGTATGGGACAAAGTGCCAGCTCTCCCTGAAACCCTTTCCCCTCAATATTCCTTATTAAACGTAGCCCCTACCTGGTTTTGTACATAAAATGTAGTTTTCCAGGAGTCCATCATACAATAGTGTACCTTCTGGAGAGGTACTGACAATAAAGTTATAGGCCATCAAAATAGCTTTAAAAAAAAAACAAGGCTCTACGAATATGCTGATTTCCACTTGGCAAATATCCAAACACAAAATGAAAAAGATCCAGTTCGATTCTTGCACCAGTATAACGGCCAATCTTTTCTCAAAACAGCTGAAAAATGCCTGCAGCTTAACTCATTGGAAAAAGCATGTGCAGGCGAGCTGTGCAGACATCCTCCAGAAAGGATGGTCATTAGGATTCATGGCAATAATATCCCAATAAAAAATGATAGTGTGCTACAACGCAGCCTGCGGGCGAGCAAACTGTTGGGAAAAATGTCCAGCCCCTTCTCAGCTCAGCCTAGTCATCAAGAGCTAGAAATGCAGTCTCCCGGTGCTTTGATCTAGAGGGGATTTAAAAAAGGGAACTTCGATCAAGCCAGAATAATATACTGAGAGTGCACCTTGCCAGGTAGGTCTTGCCTAGAATGGGCTTCAGTCTGTGTTTATGTTTTTATTAGCGGAACAATCAAGGCGGCTCATTTTCTAAACCAAGTAGACTAAGATTTTGTGATCCTGGGCAAGTTCTTTGTATTCCTGGTCTAGTGCAGTGTTGGAGGCAGCCAGGCGGGGCGGATAATAGGGTGGCAGCAGGTGGCTGGGGGAGGGGGCGCACTGGGCACCAGGGGGATGCAGGGCGGCTGCCACCTCGACTCTCTACACCTCCTGGCTCTGCCAGTGGTCCAATGGATGACACAACTGGGATAACCTCAAATGGGGCATAATGAATGGCCACCAACTTTTCAATTCAATACAATGTTCAAGCTGTCTTAAATTAAATGGGTGTTGAGACAAAACGGAACGAATGACCACTGCATCGTCTTCCTTCACCCCACAAAGAGAACACGCTTCTTTCCTCGCAGGTGGCGTCTCTTTGGGGGCTGCTAGTCTCTGCACATCGCAAGGCACTGACATATTTAACAATGGACATATTGCGTCCTCTTCCTGAAAAATATGGTACGAATTGCACGTGTCTCTGCACAGTCGCGCAGGCTCGAGATAAACCCGAGATTTGCTGACAGGCGCGCCGCAATTTGTTTCAAGAGAAATGGAGAATTGTCTGCTGAGTTTAAAAGGGACTGCTTTCTAGAATATTCTTTAAACTGTCACCTGTTCCAAACTGTTAAGTGCCTGCCTCGGATATGCAGAAACAATGACTTCAAGGCAATCTCGGCAGTCTTTTTGTTTATAAATCAGTGTCTTTCTTCAAGCAATACACTCTGAGATGAGGTAATAACTAGATCAGGTGATGCCACAGGGCCTAGTTACGCGAGGGCCTTAACAGGAGCCGTGGGGCATTACCAGACCCCCTAATGCCCCCCTCCCGCCTATTATTTCCATCCATAAGCTTATTGATATAAACCCTGGCATGCTTTTCGGATTCTAATAGCTTTTCTGTCAAGTTGAGAAATTAAGTGTTTGCAGTTTAAAAAAAGAAACACACACTGCAATTTCCACACATGCACCCACCCAGAGCATTCCAACACACTTAATCACATTCATTGACATTCACCCACCAGCCACTCACCCATACAACTTCTCTCATTTTCACTCACTGACATGCAGTGTGAGTGAATGTCAGAAGGCGTATGGGTCAGTGAGTGGTGGGTGAATGGCTATGAGCGTGATTACATGTGTGTGTGTGTGTGTGTGTGTGTGTGTATGTTCTGGGTGGGTGCCCGTGCAGAGAATGCAGTGAGTGAATTTGAGGGAAGGTGTATGGATAAGTGACTGGCGGGTCAATGGTTATAAATGTGGTTGTGTGTGGACGTTCTGGGTGGGTGCCTGTGTGGGGAATGTAGTGTGAATGTTCTGGGTGCTCATGTGAGTGAATGTGAAAGAAAGTGTATGAGTGAGGGACTCATGGATGAATATGACTCCCTCACTCATGGGTAGGAATGTAATTATGTGTGCGTGAGAGGTGCTGGGGGATCAGGGGAGCATCAGAGCATTGATGACTTTTACTTAAAGGACATGGCACGTTTTACCTGCATTTATGGGCAAAGTCAACTTTATGCGTGCTATTAAATGACTAGACTGGAATTTTGATGCATCCAGTCAAAGCATTTCTTTTTATTGCATGACATGTGTTTACTAGGCATCTATGATAAAGCAAGCATGAAACATGCTATTACGTAGCTAGACTGGCATTATGCTCCAGCCAGTCTAGCCATTTCACACTGTGGCATGACATTTTTGTAATGGGCATCTATGATAATGCAAGCATGATAAGTGGTAGTATGTGGCTAGACTGGCCCATATTGGAACTAATTTGGACGTGTTTTCTAATTATGGAATGATATTTTTAATGGCTAAACCAACAGGAGTATGTTCTTAAGTGGTTGCACTGGCTTATATTGGCAGGGCCAGCTTGGCATCATTACTGTCATTATGTGCAGAGGAAACATGAGTAGCTTCTCATGTAGGAATACTGGCATTGGTAGAGGCAGCATAGACATTTATGGGCACAGCTAGCTTGACATTTTTTTATACTAGCATACATTGTGGAGAAAGGCATGAAAATGTGTTGGGAAATGCTCCTGGGCGCTGCTGGTGACTTGCATCAATTGGCTTTTTTGTGAGTTAACCAACAAAACCTATTGCAAACTGTCTGGATTTCTACCCAATTTTTCACAGGTGTGCGGCATAATGTACCATTTTAACTCATTACTCAAAACATGTTCTTGAGGGGAGAACCCTCCTTAACACCCTTTCATTGGTTTGGGCTCCCTCGCTACACACAGTCACTCTTGCATACTTGTGGCAAATATTTAAGCCCCTCCAATGAAAGAAAATTCAATAAAAGAAATTCACCAGCCACTGCATTGCACTGCCAGGGTCCAGCCACCGCCCACTTGTTTCTATGCTCGATAAATGATTTAGGCTTTGGTTAAAGAACATCCTTTCATCTTTAACCTAGCGCAGCACGCCCATGCTCCTACAGCGGCATGATCATCATGGACTTTGCGCACATGCAGTGGTCCAGGCTGGCCCGGCATATGGTGTGCTGTTGAGGCACTTGGGGTGGCTCTTAGCAATGCTCACAGGCGGTCCCCCAAAGTTGTGTTACATCAGTCCACCCTCTTTTATCTCTGTTTTAGAAGATGCATTCACACGTTGATGTTGACTCCTCAAATCTTTTGGCTGACTGTTAGAAGCACCTCTGTCAAGTTATTGTTGACTCCTCCCATTTTGGTCTAATAGATGATACTCTTTTAAGTTGATATCTAATCATCCCATTTCTTTTGTGTTCTCGTTAGCAGAATCTCTGTTTATTTCTCTGTTAGTGGCTGCTCTATCAAGTTGATGTTGACACCCACCCTCCATTATTTTGTCTGTCCCCGTGTTTGATGTTGACTCCTCTCATTTCTTCTGTGCCCTTTCTAGAGGATGACCTGCCAACTTGATGTTGACTCCTTCCAGTTTTTCTGTTTCCCTATTACAGGATGCTCTGTTATATTGATGTTGACCTCACCATCTTTTATGTCTTCCTGTTACAGGATGCTCGGTCAATTTGATGTTTGCCTACCCCATTATTCAGTATTCTTGTCCTGTTAGATGATGATTTTTTTAGTTGATGATGACATTTTTTGTCTCCCTTCCGGAGGATTCTTTTCAAGTCGATGTGATGCTCCCATTATTTCTCTCTCCCTTGTAGAGAATGCTCTATTAAGTCAATGTTGAGGCTCCCATTATTTTTCTCTCCCTTATAGAGAATGCTCTATCAATTCGCTCTTGATGCCCCCATTATTCCTCTCTTCCTTTTAGAGAATGCTCTACAAAGTCGATGTTGACACCACTATTATTTCTGTCTCCCTTGTAGAGAATGGTATCAAGTCGATGTTGATGCTCCCATTATTTCTCTCTCCCTTGTAAAGAACCCTTTAATCAAGTTGGTGTTGATGCTAACATTATTCCTCTCTCCCTTGTAGAGAATGCTCTATAAAGTTGATGTTGACACACCCATTATTTCTCCCTATTTTGCAGGGAATGCTCTATCAAGTTGATGTTGACACCTTCAATATTTCTCTCTCCCTTGTTGTGGATGCTCTTTCAAGTTGATGTTGAGGCCCCCATTATTTTGCTCTCCGTTGTAGAGAATGCTCTATCAAGTCGATGTTGATGCCCCCATTAGTTCTCTCTCCCTTGTGGAGAATGCTCTATCAAGTCGATGTTGATGCCCCCATTATTTTACTCTCCCTTATCGAGAATGCTCTATCAAGTCGATGTTGATGCCCCCATTATTTTGCTCTCCGTTGTAGAGAATGCTCTATTAAGTCGATGTTGATGCCCCCATTATTTATCTCTCCCTTGTAGAGAATGTTCTATCGATGTTGACGCCCCCATTATTTTGCTCTCCCTTGTGGAGAATGCTCCATCAAGTTGACGTTGATGCTCCCATTATTTCTCTCTCCCTTGTAGAGAATTCTCTATCAAGTCGATATTGACGCCCACATTATTTTGCTCTCCCTTGCCGAGAATGCTCTATCAAGTCCATGTTGACGCCCCTATTATTTTTCTCTCCCTTGTAGAGAATGGTCTATCAAGTTGACGTTGATGCTCCCATTATTTCTCTCTCCCTTGTACAGAATGCTCCATCAAGTCGATGTTGACACCCACATTATTTTGCTCTACGTTGTAGAGAATGCTCTATCAAGTCCATGTTGACGCTCCCATTATTTCTCTCTCCCTTGTAGAGAATGCTCTATTAAGTCAATGTTGACGCTCCCATTATTTTTCTCTCCCTTGTAGAGAATGCTCTATCAATTCACTGTCGATGCCCCCATTATTTCTCTCTTCCTTGTACAGAATGCTCTACAAAGTCGATGTTGACACCACTTTTATTTCTGTATCCCTTGTAGAGAATGGTATCAAGTCGATGTTGATGCTCCCATTATTTCTCTCTCCCTTGCAAAGAACCCTTTAATCAAGTCTGTGTTGATGCTAACATTATTCCTCTCTCCCTTGTAGAGAATGATCTATCAAGTCGAGCTTGACACTCCCATTATTTCTTTCTCCCTTGTAGAGAATGCCCTATCAAGTCGATGTTAATGCTCCCATTATTTCTCTCTATCTTGCAGGGAATGCTCTATCAAGTTGATGTTGACACCTTCAATATTTCTCTCTCCCTTGTGGAGAATGCTCTTTCAAGTTGATGTTGATGCTCCCATTATTTCTCTCTCCCTTGTAGAGAATGCTCTATAAAGTCAATGTTGATGCCCCCATTATTTTGCTCTCCATTGTAGAGAATGCTCTATCAAGTCAATGTTGATGCCCCCATTAGTTCTCTCTCCGTTGTGGAGAATGCTCTAGCAAGTTGATGTTGATGCCCCCATTATTTCTCTCTCCCTTGTAGAGAATGCTCTCTCGATGCTGATGATCCCCTTATTTCTCTCTCCCTTGTAGAGAATGCTCTATCAAGTCGATGTTGACACCCACATTATTTTGCTCTACGTTGTAGAGAATGCTCTATCAAGTCAATGTTGACGCCCTCATTATTTTGCTCTCCATTGAAGAGAATGCTCTATCAAGTCGATGTTGACGCCCCCATTATTTTGCTCTCCGTTGTAGAGAATGCTCTATCAAGTCGATGTTGATTCCCCCATTAGTTCTCCCTCCCTTGTGAAGAATGCTCTATCAAGTCAATGTTGATGGCCCCATTGTTTTACTCTCCCTTGTAGAGAATGCTCTATCAAATTGATGTTCACGCCCCCATTATTTTGCTCTCCCTCGTAGAGAATGCTCTATCAAGTTGACGTTGATGCTCCCATTATTTCTCTCTCTGTTGTAGAGAATGATCTATTAAGTCGATGTGGATGCCCCCATTATTTATCTCTCCCTTGTAGAGAATGTTCTATCGATGTTGACGCCCCCATTATTTTGCTCTCCCTTGTAGAGAATGCTCTATCAAGTTGACATTGATGCTCCCATTATTTCTCTCTGCCTTGTAGAGAATTCTCTCTCAAGTCGATATTGACGCCCACATTATTTTGCTCTCCCTTGCCGAGAATGCTCTATCAAGTCCATGTTGACGCCCCTATTATTTTTCTCTCCCTTGTAGAGAATGCTCTATCAAGTTGACGTTGATGCTCCCATTATTTCTCTCTCCCTTGTGGAGAATGCTCCATCAAGTCGATGTTGACACCCACATTATTTTGCTCTATGTTGTAGAGAATCATTATTTCTCTCTCCCTTGTAGAGAATGCTCTATTAAGTCAATGTTGACGCTCCCATTATTTTTCTCTCCCTTGTAGAGAATACTCTATCAATTCACTGTTGATGCCCCCATTATTTCTCTCTCCCTTGTGGAGAATGCTCTACAAAGTCAATGTTGACACCCCTTTTATTTCTGTCTCCCTTGTAGAGAATGGTATCAAGTCGATGTTGATGCTCCCATTATTTCTCTCTCCCTTGTAAAGAACCTTTTAATCAAGTCTGTGTTGATGTTAACATTATTCCTCTCTCTCTTGTAGAGAATGATCTATCAAGTCGAGCTTGACACTCCCATTATTTCTTTCTCCCTTGTAGAGAATGCCCTATCAAGTCGATGTTGATGCTCCCATTATGTCTCTCTATCTTGCAGGGAATGCTCTATCAAGTTGATGTTGACACCTTCAATATTTCTCTCTCCCTTGTGGAGAATGCTCTTTCAAGTTGACGTTGATGCTCCCATTATTTCTCTCTCCCTTGTAGAGAATGCTCTATCAAGTCAATGTTGATGCCCCCATTATTTTGCTCTCCGTAGTAGAGAATGCTCTATCAAGTCGATGTTGATGCCCCCATTAGTTCTCTCTCCCTTGTGGAGAATCCTCTAGCAAGTTCATGTTGACGCCCCCATTATTTCTCTCTCCCTTATAGAGAATGCTCTATCAAGTCAATGCTGACTCCCACATTATTTTGCTCTACATTGTAGAGAATGCTCTATCAAGTCGATGTTAATACCCCCAGTAGTTCTCTCTCCCTTGTGGAGAATGCTCTATCAAGTCGATGTTGATACCCCCATTATTTATCTCTCCCTTGTAGAGAATGCTCTATCAAGTCGATGTTGACACCCCCATTATTTTGCTTCCCGCTGTATAGAGTGTTCTATCAAGTCGATGTTGACGCCCCCATTATTTTGCTCTCCGTTGTAGAGAATGCTCTAACAATTGGATGTTGAGGCCCCCATTATTTTGATCTCCGTTGTATAGAGTGTTCTATCAAGTCGATGTTGACGCCCCCATTATTTTGCTCTCCGTTGTAGAGAATGCTCTATGAAGTCGATGTTAATGCCCCCATTAGTTCTCTCTCCCTTGTGGAGAATGCTCTATCAAGTCGATGTTGATTCCCCCATTATTTATCTCTCCCTTGTAGAGAATGCTCCATCAAGTCGATGTTGACGCCCCCATTATTTTGCTCTCCCTTGTGGAGAATGCTCTATCAAGTCGATGTTAATGCCCCCATTAGTTCTCTCTCCCTTGTGGAGAATGCTCTATCAAGTCGATGTTGATGCCCCCATTATTTATCTCTCCCTTGTAGAGAATGCTCTCTCGATGTTGATGCCCCCATTATTTTGCTCTCCCTTGTGCAGAATACTCTATCAAGTTGACATTGATGCTCCCCTTATTTCTCTCTCCCTTGTAGAGAATGCTCTATCAAGTCGATGTTGACGCCTTCAATATTTCTCTCTCCCTTGTGGAGAATGCTCTTTCAAGTTGACGTTGATGCTCCCACTATTTCTCTCTCCCTTGTAGAGAATGCTCTATCAAGTCAATGTTGATGCCCCCATTATTTTGGTCTCCGTTGTAGAGAATGCTCTATCAAGTCGATGTTGATGCCCCCATTAGTTCTCTCTCCCTTGTGGAGAATGCTCTAGCAAGTTCATGTTTACGCCCCCATTATTTCTCTCTCCCTTGTAGAGAATGCTCTATCAAGTCAATGCTGACGCCCACATTATTTTGCTCTACGTTGTAGAGAATGCTCTATCAAGTCGATGTTAATGCCCCCATTAGTTCTCTCTCCCTTGTGGAGAATGCTCTATCAAGTCGATGTTGATGCCCCCATTATTTATCTCTCCCTTGTAGAGAATGCTCTATCAAGTCGATGTTGACGCCCCCATTATTTTGCTTTCCCTTGTGGAGAATGCTCTATCAAGTCGATGTTAATGCCCCCATTAGTTCTCTCTCCCTTGTGGAGAATGCTCTATCAAGTCGATGTTGATGCCCCCATTATTTATCTCTCCCTTGTACAGAATACTCTATCAAGTTGACATTGATGCTCCCCTTATTTCTCTCTCCCTTGTAGAGAATGCTCTATCAAGTCGATGTTGACGCCTACATTATTTTGCTCTACGTTGTAGAGAATGCTCTATCAAGTCGATGTTGATTCCCCCATTAGTTCTCCCTCCCTTGTGGAGACTGCTCTATCAAGTCGATGTTGATGCCCCCACTATTTATCTCTCCCTTGTAGAGAATGCTCTATCAAGTTGACGTTGATGCTCCCATTATTTCTTTCTCTGTTGTAGAGAATGATCTATCAAGTCGATGTTGACGCTCACATTATTTTTCTCTATGTTGTAGAGAATGCTCTATCAAGTCGATGTTGACGCCCCCATTATTTTGCTATTCCTTCTAGAGAATGCTCTATCAAGTCGATGTTGATGCCCCCATTATTTTGCTCTGCTTTGTAGAGAATACTCTATCAAGTCGATGTTGACGTCCCCATTATTTTGCTCTCCCTTGTAGAGAATGCTCTACCAAGTCGATGTTGACGCCCCCATTATTTATCTCTCCCTTGTGGAGAATGCTCTATCAAGTCGATGTTGATACCCCCATTATTTATCTCTCCCTTGCAGAGAATGCTCTATCAAGTCGATGTTGACGCCCCCATTATTTTGCTCTCCGTTGTATAGAGTGTTCTATCAAGTCGATGTTGACGCCCCCATTATTTTGCTCTCCGTTGTAGAGAATGCTCTATCAATTGGATGTTGAGGCCCCCATTATTTTGATCTCCGTTGTATAGAGTGTTCTATCAAGTCGATGTTGACGCCCCCATTCTCTCCGTTGTAGAGAATGCTCTATCAAGTCGGTGTTGATTTCCCCATTAGTTCTTGCTCCCTTGTGGAGAATGCTCTATCAAGTCGATGTGGCCAGCGTCCATTTGTTTCTTCCTCCCTGCTAGAGAATCTTCTATATGGGTGATGTCACTTCCTCCTACGCTTTTCTGCCTTCTTGTCAGAGGATGCTCCAAAAAGTTGATGTTGTCCCCCCTGTGTCTCTCTACCTTCTATTCTCTCCCGGTTATGTTTGCCTCCCTCTTTCCTTGTTAGTGGGGGGGAGGGGAGGGAAATGTATCTTGCCTTACGGATCACCCATCTTGGCACATGGGTTTGCACCCTCTTGATTCTCCTGTTCTTATACCGATGACGCCAGGTCGGACCCACAAGCTTCTACTTATGCCAAACTCTGGATGGTTAAGCATTACTCTCAACAATATGACGGCTAGAATTACTTCACCCCTGACCCTGCAAGGTGTAATCAGCAATTCGTATGCACTTAAACATAAAAAGGTCTTTTTTTAAAACAATTACAGTCGTTCTTTCTTAGGGCTGTAATCCATCAGGCCGCCTGGGAATGAAAGGTCCAAAGGAATGAGACGTCGGAAGTAATTAGAGGAAGCGGAGCCTATTGTTATTCATGCGATAGCATGTTTCCTGGCAAAGGAATTAGGTCTGAGCCTCTGCAAATGGGATTTGGGAAAGGCTCCAGCGGACCGGTGACTGGCCGGGATGTTCTCTCATCTAGAGCATTCTGTGGCCCTCGGACCCAACTTTGGAGGGGCTACAATCCTCCCAATGAGCAACCAGCCAATGATCTTATGTGTTCCGCGCACACAGGCAATGCTATTAACCACAGCTGCCAAGGTGCCACCAGGTACGTTGGACTTTGGGGGCGCTTGCTCTTAAATCAGACAACATCAAAAATATCTGCGCAAAAATGGTCCTAGGAGAAACTGAAAAAGAAAAAAAATGACATGTTTTTAAGCCAACTACAGAAGAAAATGATCAAATGATCATTTGAATTGCAATATTGGTTCTATGTTATATCCTCGAAATGTTGTCATCAAGGGAGATTTCATTAAGTTTCTTTTTGTGTGGGACATTTTATCACAAATGTATGTGGGGGAGACCCCCCCCATCCGCCCCCTACCTGTTTTATTACCCTATCCCACCCGCCACTTACGTTTGCGGTCAAATTAGTTGAAAAAAAATTCGATGATTTCACCCTCGATGGAATACCCAGCGATGGAATCTACCTATTCCGTAATATTTATTTAAAGAATAAACCGAGGGCATCATTCAGGCAGGGGTATAGTAAAAAAGTGTAGGACATGGAACTACTACCATTTTTAGGACACCACCTAAGGGAGAGCTGCACAATTGAACCTCTTCACAACCACCTGGTATTGTGTGGAATACATTGCCCCTATGGAACACCTTTACCACATGAGATACTATGTAAATACCGCATGTGGTAATATGGCACTCACCTGTGGAATACAATGGAACTCAGAAAAAGGGGAATAACTAAAAGTGTCCCGTTGATTTTAAACCATGCGGTCCCTTCCAGTTACCACATGCCTAGTACATTGAGTAAAAGTATTAGCATTTGGCGGCATTTCTATAAGAAATGCTGCCAAACTCTAAGTGAAGTCGTCACCATTTCTTCAAAGTTTGGAGTATATTGCTTACAATTAATTATTTGTCGAATTTAAATAATTATAAATTCAACAAATAATACATTGGAAGAAATTAACACCCATTACTCTAATTTACTTAAAGTTGCAACGAAAATGAACATCTATAATTTGCAAATGTGGAGGTTTTGGTTCGGTTGAGCATGTTAAACCAGGACTAGTGAAAGGGATGTTAGAAAGTATTTGGCTAATATCCCAGGCGATTCCACCTCATAATTTGGTGGTATTTTAAGAATGTGAGTTCTCTAAAATATCAAGGTCCACCTTGTGGTTATGGTGAGAATGGAAGCTCCGTCTAATCATGAGTTGGGGTGGCCTGGGGTGTTTACCGCAGAGAAGCGTATGCATGCAGTAAACAAGCCATGTTGATAGCGTGCAGTACTTTCTTATTACCACATGTGGTAAACATAAGATGCAATGGAAACACATCATTACATGGGCCTCATTACGACTTTGGAGGTAGCTATTAGCGCCATGGCTGCCTCCAAAATCGTGTCCGGGTTCCCTGTATGGGGAATTACCGGGCCATTCCGAGTTTGGAGGGCCCGGTAATTCCTCCTTCAGGGAACCCGGGCCCGGTGAATCCACATTCTAATTTGAGCCCCGATAGGGCTCAATGGGAATGGGGAAGGAGCTAACAACGGGCCCACTCATAATGGGCCCGTTGTTAGCTCCCTGGCTCCCTCGAAGAAACCGCTATGGACGTCTGGATAAACCAGACGTCCACAGCGGGTCCCGCGAGGGAACCTCGTAATAGCGCGGAGTGGGTTTAACGGCGCCGGCACCATTACCGGCGCCGTTAAACCCATTCCGCACATCTCATAATGAGGCCCATGGTATTTGAAAAATGGCGATGGGTGGACTCCTCCATGGAGGATTTACAAACGGAAGCAATACTACCAGCCTGAGGGATTGGGCGTGTCCAAACTGGGGTGTATCTCTCATGAGTAGCTTGTACCCACCAGAAGTGGACAGCTGCTTCCTAGGAATGGCTCAATTCCTTCCTAAGTACCACAAGAGGTCTTCATAGCTGGCAGGCAGGAATGCTCACTCTCACACAGAAGAAATGCTGCATTTTACAACTTAAGATAGTGTTAGTTTCTGATAAATTAATTATAAAATGTGTTTCTTTGAACAGTAACACTTAAACCCCTTTCTCCTCCAAAAGCTACTGAATTGTAGTGCCTTGACAGCCACTTTCAAGAGTTATTTCTACATTTATGTTAGTTGCCGTTGTTTACTTTTTAAATCTGGTCACCCTACACGACATGCAAGTGGCTGATTCTTGGTCCTCGAGGCGCTTTGGCTGGCTCTACATGTTCCGCTCAGAGTGGGCACACGGGCAGGCCTTGAGAAAAGATGCGACTGCCGCGGGTTCGCACCTCAGGTTCCCAAGAAAACATGACATGGCATTCTCAGGCCCCTCACCTTCCCTGCCGCAGGCCTGGAGCAGAGGCAACGTCACACTGTTACGATCCCAAAGCGTTACCCTACCCTATGCACTGGCGTAACAGGGGCCCCCGCAGCCCCTGCGGTGCGGGGGGGCCCGCGGTGTGGGGGGCCCCACCAGCACATGGCTGGGAGGGGGCCCCAGTAAAAAAAAAAAAAAAAAAAAAAACATTTCTAAAAAAAAAAGGTTTCTTTTGAAATTCACTCTGCATTCATAAAGAACATTTCTGTAACAGAAATAATTTCTTTATGAAGGCAGAGTGACTACAAAAAGAAACTTTCTTTTTGAAGTCTGAGGGCCCCCGTACTCCATGACATGGAAGACCCTAGGCTGGAGGCCTCCATGTCATGGGGTGGGGGGGGGGGGTGGGGAACCCTATGCCTTCAAAAAGAAATTGTTTGTTTTTGAAGCCACTCAGCCATCATAAAGAAATTATTTTGACTATGGTTCGGTCCTTAACTGAAATAATTTCTTAATGAAGTTATAGTGACTTAAAAAAGAAACAATGGGGCTCATTCTGACCATGCCGGTCCGGAAACAACGGTGCTGGTAAGCTTGCAGGCACTGTTGTTTCCGGACCGGCATATTACAGGTCTGCCTGGTGGGGCTGCCGTGCCCGACAGGTCTGACCCTGCCAGGCACAGCAGCCACGGTAGGCAGACCTGTCACGGAAGCACCGGCACCGTTAACAATGGTGCAGGTGCTTCTGTGTCCCCATTCCCGTGGAGTCTGGGGTTTAACGAAATTACCGGCACCTGATTTCCCAGCTGCCGGACTTGAAATAGCACGGTGGCACCGGGAAGTCAGGCCATAGTCATTTTTTATGGGTCTGGCGGCAACCCGCCGGTAGCACCGGCACGGTTACCGCTGGACCCTTAATGAGCCCCAATTTCTTTTTTAAGTAATAGGGCCCCCCCTCAACTCCATGAGGTGTGCGTGTATGAGTCTATGGTGAAAGAGTGCACACTCAAATGTATAGCCGGCTGCCTGTGCGTGTATGGTGAAAGGGTGCACACTTAAATGTATGGGTGGCTGTGGGGGTGTGCCTGCATGGTGAAAGGGTGCACACTTAAATGTGTGGATGACTGGGTGTGTATAAGGTGAATGGTGTGTGTGCTTGTGTACAGGGGCACAAGAAAACCTTCATTTCGGGGGGCTAACCCTTCAAATGTTGGGAGAGGCGCTAACTTCACATGCGGTGGGGAGGGGGAAACTTATTTGTGTGGGCGCATCCAAATTATTTACGCATTTTAATGAGACTATTCTAGTGCAGATTCAATGTTACAAGCAGTTAACTCTCTCCTATAAGTCTCCTGTTCCCTCTCTACCCTTCCAATCACTCCCCTGGCATGCAAGTACTAAACCCACATCACGATTTCAATCGCCTAAACAATGTGGCATTTGAATGCAGGTACTAACAGTGAAATGCTTTACCTTGGTAATTGCTGGGTTCTTGTTAACAGCAAAAACCAGGTGCCGTTTAAAATCTGTGTCCTGTTCGGTCTGGCAACTGCTCTAAAGGTTAGCCAAGTTGAGTCAATATAACCCAAAATGTCAGGGGGGGTAGTGCTGAAGCCCAGTCAACTCAATGGTGTTGCGCTACTACTTGTGTTTAATGCCTTGCTTACTCCTAGCCCTATTCTTCCTCGTCCCAGTACTTATATACGAGGCAGTACGTGTGTTTGAGGCACTCTGCCTCATACAAAAGTACTGTGAAGAGGTAGAGGTACATGGAGGTAATGCCTGATTTAGCTACCTGTAATCTTCATCACTCCTAGTCCCACTGTTCCTCATCCCAGTACTTACCTATGAGGCAAGGAGCCTCATACGAAAGATCTGGGACAAGGAAGAGGGACGCAGAGGTAATTCCGGGCCAAGGAGCTGATTGTGGAGGTTGGGGTGGTGGGTGGGAGGGAGAGTGGATGTGTGGGGGGGCAGGATTGTGTGATAAATCATAATGGTTGTCTATGTCCAGGCTAAGCAGGCATGATATGTGGTATTAGTCGCTAGAGAGGCATTTTGATTTAGCCAGTCTAGTCATTCCTCAGTTTGGTATGACTTTCTTTTAACTGGACATTTCTGATAAAGTAGTCCTGCTAACTTTAATTACCTGGCTAGATTGGCATTTGGGTGCTGCCAGTCTAGCCATTTATTACTGCGGCATTGTATATTTTTTTGGGCATCTGTGATAAAATGATATGATGTGATTCAAGTCATTTATAATGCGCCTGTACACAAGTGTACACAAGGGAGGGATGATAGAGGGAGGACAAGACAAACGATCTCACTAGGCCATGTGTCATTGTGAGAACGAGAAGTGCAAGGGAAAAGGGAGCAGGGAAGTGCAAGTGAGAGGGGAGGGGAAAACAGGGCAGCAATGCTCTCAGTAAGTGCAGCCAGGGCAGAGCAGCTATTGGTTGTGCAAGGAGAACAATGGACTGCAGGGTTACAGTTACAGCCCCTAAGTGCATGGTAGGCCCGGAGGCAGTGCAAGGGTGACCAATCAAGAAAGAGCCTGGACTCAGAGAGACTCTGAGGGTAGCCAAGCAGCCAGTCAGTACAGCAGACAGGTAGGTCAGGTAGGTCAGCAGGGGGGGAGAGAGAGCGAAAGCAGCAGAGAAGAGGAAAGCTTTTAGCTGCTTCCGAAACTTCAGGTTGTCCGCCTCAAGTTTGAGAGGGGCAGGGAGGCCATTCCAGTTGGAGGCACCAGCAGAGGAGAGAGGTCTACCCCCACTCTCTGCCTGGAGAAATGTCTAAGCCTTAGAGAGTTGGAGGTAGCTGAGTGAAGGGTTAGAGAAAGAAGGTATTTTGGAAGAGAGCATTGGATTTAGTGTTGGCACTGGCCCCAGAAAGCCTTGTGGGCAATGCAAAGGTTCTTGAACTTGATCCTTGCAGCCAGTGGAGAGATTTCAGGGCTGGAGAAATACAATCCCAGGGCTTGAGGCCAAGGCTAAGTCTTGCAGTCTTGTTCTGGATTATTTTCAGATGACGGAGACTAGAGGAAGACAGATTGAGAAAGTGGCTGTTGCAGTAGTCCAGCTTAGAGACAGTGAGCTTCTGGTGGAGAGTGAGAAAGGGAAGAGTCCCTTTGAGGAGGAGAAGCTGGTAGTGGGACTTCTTGGTGATGTCCGAGATGTTAGGAGAGAAAGAGAGTGTGGCGTTGAAGATGACACCAAGGTTTTTTGCCTCGCAGGAAGGCAAAGGAAGAGGGCCCAAGGTGGTCTGCTATAGTGAGAGAGGAAACACAGTGGCAAGGGTCCCAATGAGAAGGATCTCTGTCTTACTGGCATTAAGGCAGAGATTGTTGGAGGCGCACCGATCCTGAATCGTGGATAGACAGTCAGGAATGAGCAAGAGAGGAGAGGAGGATGAGGGGAGCCTGAAGGAAAGCTGAGTCATCCGCACAACACTGAAAGTTAGAGGATAAGGTAGAGATCAGGGAGGCCAAAGTGGCCAAGTAGAGGTTGAAAAACCAGCGTGAGAGGATAGAGCCCTGGGGAATGCCACAGGTAG
Source organism: Ambystoma mexicanum (assembly GCF_040938575.1). Taxonomy (NCBI): domain Eukaryota; kingdom Metazoa; phylum Chordata; class Amphibia; order Caudata; family Ambystomatidae; genus Ambystoma; species Ambystoma mexicanum. The sequence goes on from NC_090927.1 coordinate 161,083,786, forward strand.
AGAGAGGTGGCGGAGGGAATGGGACCACGATCGACCTGGGAGCGGAGTGGCAGTCCAAGTGGAAGTAGGTCAGTCACTCTAGGGTCTGATCTGTGATGCCCAGGTTCTCACAGAGTCGATTGATCAGGATGGCGATGTTGACCCTGTCAAAAGCAGAGGAAAGATGAAGGATGAGAATAGAAGGAATGCTGGAATCAAGGTTAGAGAGCAGCACAGGTGTTAAGGAGAGCAGTTTCCATGCCTCTGGCAGCTCTGAAGCCAGACTGATGGTCATGGAGACAACCAACAGATTCAGTGTGGAGAGTAAACTGGGAGATGGCAAGATTTTCCAAGAGTTTGCTCAGGAAAGGTGGAGATTGAGCGATAGTTTTCCAGCAGGTAGGATCAGCAGACTGCTTCTTGAGGAGTGGGTGCACAAGGGAGTGCTCAAAGGGAGAGGGGAACATTGCAGTGGCGAAAGAGTGATTACAGAAATCGGCCAAGGCTGGAGTGAGGGTGTCAATATGGGCTTTGATGGTTCTGGAGGAGCAGCGGAGCACCTGTTTGGACGACACTTTCATAGATCGGACTTGTCTAGAAACCTCGTCAGGTGTTGTCAGAGAGAAAGAGGAAAAAGGAGGAGGAGAGAAGAGATGGCCAAAATGGGCCGAGAGAGGAAGAGGACATAGAGGACAGGATGTCCTGAGATTTAGCAGAGAAATGAGAGGCCAGAGCTGTACAGAGGGCATGGGAGGGAACAGAAGAGGTATAGACCACAACAGGATTGACCAGTTCCTTGCAGATTTTAAAGAGTTTGGCCGTGTTGTTCGAGGCCATGGAGACACATGCTTTATTGTGTGCTCTCTTCTTGATGAGTGTTATTGCTTTGACTGGCATTTTGCTGAAAACAGTCTAGGTATGTCTAAATGTGGCCTGGCATTCTGTACTATAATGTTATTACGTGTTTACACTGGTCTACATTGTGCAGCCAGTTGGAAGCATTAATGTTCCTGTGCACTGTTGGTGACTTGCATGTATTGGATTGTGTTACCCTACAAAACAATTGCAAACACTCTGGCTTTATAGCCAATTTATCTCAGAAAGTGTGCTGTTTTTTGCATTAAAACACATATTTATATCTTTTTCCTAGTGCAGTGTGCGGCATACCCCTTCAGCAGCACGTTCATGCGTATTGTGCAAGCGTGACAGTCTAGGCCGGCCCAGAGTGTGGCGCAACCCGTGTTTTGTTGCCGAGTTGGGGGGCCCCCTCAGCATGGCTCGCAGGGGGGCCCCCACATTTTGTGTTACGCCACTGACCCTATGCCAGGGAACCTGGGGCCGAAGGGAGATCTCTTAAAGTCTACAACAACCTTGCACTTCCACTCACTTCGCTTAATTGCCTGCTGTGAGATAAATATGAATAAGTACCTTGGACTACTTCCGGTTCCTGGCATCCCTCCTGATCAAACAGTCATTTGATAACAGTATTTTATAATCCTTATCTTCGTCTGATGTTTTGGTTTGATATATTTATAAACGCGCTTCAGACAGACTTAACTGCATCCAAGCGCAGACGTTACTGAATTCATATCAAACACCATTCTTTTTAGTACCCATTACCAGTAGTAGACAGAAGTCGCAGTCAGATGAACAGGAGAGTCTTTACGGCTTTTTGGAATGAGCAAAGTGACGTGATGGTTCGAATATCAACAGGAACGTCCTTTTTCCAAAATGCCTGGGGGGAGCGGAAGTGACATCGCGTGGCCCTCAACCGCTGATGACATAACAGGAAGTGTTGTCATCTAACCCCCATCCCGAAGTGGCATCACTGGAAGCGATGGAACACGACCTTTTACCCCTGGACAAAACAGGAAGTGACATCACATAGCATTGTTCCTAAGCACACTATGAAAAATATTGTTAAAATATCACTGTAACTTGATAAACATTTCATACAAGAATTAATCACCATAAGTATCAGCAGAAAAAAAAACATGCTATAACTGCAACTTGCGAAACGCAAAATACATAGTCCAAAATCGATGCTTATTCTACTCTAAATGCTTTTTGGAGGGTTTTGTCTGCATTGTGAAATTGAGGTGTTTAAGAACAGACTAAATCAGTGACTCACCCCCTGAAGTGTACCTGAAATAAACCTTTAGTGAGTCTAGCAATTATTGTATAGAATTCCAGAGAGACAAATTATTTGTTATTCCTATTCTTTCTTATTTAGGGTCACTGATCAAAGTGTTACACTTGTGGAACCACCTGTGTTTTAAGAAGCCTGAACAAGAAAGCAGCCACTCTAGAAACAAAGAACCACAAAGCATTGGCCTCTACCCAGGAGCTTCAATTTGTGAAAAAATAAATAAACCAAAAAACAATAAAAATACTTTTTTTTCTTTTTTGTAGGGTTCGGAAGGGAGACCTTAGGGGTCTCAAGGGTGACCCCTGGGAGCCCCTAAATGACTCCCCTGAATCTGAAGCTGCAAAAGGTTCCATAGTCTAGGACCATTTTCCGAGAAGCGTCTGTCGCCCCAAATCTAGTGGTCGGAATCCACAGATCGTAGAGGATACTTGAGTTTATGAAGGACCATCTTTCAAGGCAAGTAAATGGGGCTAAATTATTAAGGTGCTTGATGATCAGGCATAACCTTTTGAATAAATCCTTTAACTGTAAATCAATGTAAAGAATGACGCAGTGAAGACATAGGCGCTGTTTTAGATACGCTGTATATCAGACGAACATCCGCGTTCTGTGCCGTTTGCAGTCATTTGATTTGTCTGTCAGGTATCCCCATAAAAAGACTATTTCCATAATCAAATTTAGGGTTGACCAATGCTCCTACCACAATTGCGTGGTCTTTTTGAGGGGCGAACGGAAGGGCATGTCGTAGCAGGAGAAGGGAGAAAAATGTAGATTGTATCTTGGGTCCTATCTATTGATCACAGCCCAAATTGGACTGCCATAAACATACCAGGACATGGGTAGTTCTAAAATACACGTTGCCGTGGGGCAACAGGAGTGATCTACCAGTAAGTGTTTCGGCCCCTCTAGCATCAACTCAGTTTTATTTGGGTTCAGTTGGAGGCGATTAGAGGTCATCCACTTGTACCATCGTAGAAGGGGAGTCTGGGGGCTTGCTCACTCTTATATAGATTTGCATATCATCTGCGTAAGAATGATAACCCAGATCAAATTCCTAAAAATGTCCATCAGAGGTGGTAAATATAAATTAAACAACAATGGTGACAGTGATGATCCATGAGGGCATTCTGGACTACTAGTTACTGCACTGTGCAAATATGGTAGCATATGGGTCACTTAGCATGGGGTTATGCTGAGTGCCAACATGTGCAGCAGCTATGCCCTTAGTCACCAGGCATAAAAGAATGAAGGCTTGTAAAACCTGTGTTGCGCTCACGGAGCCCTAATACAATTATGAATTAATTCTTTCCAGTCTGGAATATATAAAAGTGCAGAGAAATCCAATATGTAAAGTAATAATTTTAATCCTAGATTGGGGCTGCTGACACGTGTTTCGACCTCGGATGGCTTCCTCTCTGCTGATATTATATTGTCTTTAACTGTGAGGAGTCACAATTTTGTTGTGAACTGTTGCATCAGCCCAAGAAAATGTTTTGTGACATGAATAATCTTGCAGCTACTAATTTAAGATCTGCAGGTTCAGTGAAATGGAAGGCTGGCAACACACGCCAGTAATCTGCTGATCACACGTCATTTCCCTTGTTTCGGATTGAAAATTTCTGACCACTGAGTCAACACAACTGTCTTGCTACCAGCCTTCCATTCCACTGAACGTGTAGAATTTAAATTAGTAGCTGCAAGATAATTCATGTCAAAACAAATTTTCTCGGACTGATGCAGCAGGTCACAACAAAATTGTGACTCCTCACAGTTAAAGAGAATAGAATGTTTGCCTTGAAGAAGATCTCCAGGGTCAAAACACGTGTCGACAACCACAACGTAGGATTAAAACCATTTCCCCCTTCACACATTTGAAATGTACGCTGAAATGTTTAACCCACTGGTAACGATTAGCTAAAAAATAACCAAGACAATGCATGAGTGCAAACTCCAGCCACCATGCACAGTCTGGACAATAAGATGTTTGGTCCACTTTGACGAACTCTGGAGAGAGATCAAGCATGACTAAAAGTGTGAGATCCCTTCGTCCGCTGTATTAAGTCGATCATCCCACACTGCCACCAGAACCCTCACTGTGCCATGGAAGGGACTTAATCCCTATTGAAAAGTATCAAGCAAGGAGATCTTCTCAACATGTTTCTGGAGTTGGAGGGTGGCTATCTTCTCTAGTATTCCGGCTGGCCAGGGACTGCCTCCCACCGGCCTATAATTCTGTAAATCCATGGCATTCAAAGTTGGCTTTTCTTTAGCAATGGGGAGACCGTTGATAGTTTCAATTCAAAAGGGACTATACCTTGAGCTAAGGAAAGGTTGACAAATGTAGGAATGTATTGAACTAGGGATGTAGAATGTGTTAGGGCTGCACATGAGCATAACGCAAGTCATTGGTAGGTTTTAGTTTACTTAACAATGACATAACAAGATCAGAAGTCACGGATGTGAAATCAAATAGGTCTTCTAATGGAGGGGTCACGTCCATTTTAATGTCAGTCTGCACAGGAGCTTGTCCAAACTTCTCATGAATGCTTTTAATTTTATTCACAAAAAATTCATTCAATTCATTAAGGAGGACTTGCGATACTACACAAAGGCCAATTCCCGCTATTAATTAAGGACACCTCAACCAACATCACAGACTATGAAATCCTTCTGGTAAAATTCAACTCTCAACCTCGTACAACTTCCTATTCATTTACAGACCCCCTAGCTACAACAACAACTTTGCAGGCACACTCTGCAATACTCTGACAACTACCCGCAACCTACACTCAACACTTACCATCCTAGGTGACTTCAACATCTGGTTTGACCACCCTCAAACCCTATGACCCAATCTCTTACAGACTACCTAGAAGTTTTCAACATGCCACAATGCATCTCTACGGCCACCCACACTGGAGGCTGTATCCTTGATGAGATCTTCAGCACCACAAACTTCATACCTGGACTGCCTCCACACCCCCTTTCATGGGCAGATCAGTCAGCAATATTCTTCTCCATACTACTGACTACAGAGGCCCACAACTAAGGCCACCTACGACCACCACTGATCCCCACACCTCTCACTACACTCTGGAACAAAGTCGTTACTACCCCAGATCTAGCCAACTCCCTTCTCCTCACCCCCAGCACTCTCCCTCCAGGAGGGCTCCCCATCACACTCTTCAACCTATGGCTCTCAAGTACTCTTGCAATACTCACCCCAACAAAATGGCCCTCTCAGAGATCATTAGCCACACCCAGGTTGTACACTGCCAACCTCAAATCACTAAAAACCCTCTCAAGCACCCTCTGGATTGGACCTGACCCCATTCCTATCGCCCAGAACTAAACCGCCCTAGCAAGACTAACCAGAGCCTATAGATTGGAAATAAAAAATAAACAAGAAAGAATTCTATGGGAACAAAACCTGAGCAAAGAACTGCATAGAATCAGATCTGAATGTAATTCTCCCGGCTGCTCTAACCACTACCAAACACCCAATCCCTATGTGACATCGTATCAGAACACTTCCACATTGGCGCTATTGATAGACACTCTGCCATCATCTCTAAATTGGAACCCCTGCCCCCTACCCATCCATTGTCCGATCCCTGTCCAAACACACTTTCGACACAAACCTTCACCTCTTTCTCTGTAATCTCACGCCATGAGTTCCTCTTGTTCCTAGCACAAAGCCACACATCGGGCTCCCCAGAGGACCCCTGTCCGCCAACCCTCCTCAAAAACACCCTAGCCTCATCCTGTGCAGGTAGTATTGTATGGTCAACCCTCAACCACTCCCTAACATCGGGAACCTTCCCAGAAGCCTTGAAAATCTCCTACATCAAACCCCTCCTCAAAAAAGCTACACTCGACCCACTCCTCCTCCAGAACTACTGGCCCATCTCCTACATCCGTTTCATGGCCAAACTCACGGGCCACACAGCATACCAGCAGCTCAGCCTTTTCACTAATGCCAACAACTTCGTAGATCCTGCCCAATCTGGCTTCAGACCGCTCAGAGGAATGGAGTCCTCTCTCGTGTTTGTCTGGTGCAACCTAAAAAGAATTGCGGATGCAGAAGACTGCACTGCACTCATCATCCTTGACCTCTGTGCCTCCTTTGATACCATCGACCACACCATCCTCCTGGACAGGCTACCCTCATTAGGAATCAAAGACACTGCCCTCTCTTGGATCTCCTCTTTCATCTCTAATCGCTCACAAATCATGCTGCTCCTCCCTTTCACCTCCACCTCATGACCAGTAACAGAAAAGGGCCACAAGGAGCATCCCTATCACCTCTCCTCTTCAACATCTATCTAAACCCCTCCCTGCACTCATCAGCTCCCACAATCTCACCTGATACAACTACGCAGACGACACCCAGATCATCCTTAAAATCCCAAAGTCACCAGGTTCCAACCATCCCGATCTGTCATCTTGCCTCTCGGATATTGACTATTGGATGTCAACCAACCACCTCATCCTCAATCCTGGGAAAATGAAAATCGTAGCCTGTGGGAAAACAACGCTCCTTCCCCAACCTATTCCCTAGCCTCAATCCCAATGCTCCCCCACTGGCAACCTCCACCTCAGTGAAAAACCTCGGATGCACACTGGACATGGATTTATCCCTCTCCTAACACATCAACTCTATTTCCAGAACCTGTTTTGTCCATTAACGCATCCTCATGCGTATCTTCCCATACCTCACCTATCCTCACCGTTTCTCTGCCATCATCTCCATCATCCTCTCCCGCTTAGACTATGCAAACTGCCTTTATCTAGGGGCACCAGCGTTTCAGCTAAGGAAACTGCAAAGAATCCAAAACGCTGTGGCCCGCCTGCTCATTGACCTACCTCCCAGAGAACACATGAGCCCTACACCAAGAGGCCTTATTTAGCTCCCTATTGGTCGACACACTACCTGTAAAGCCATGTGCACCACTCACCAGGCCATCCACAACATCAGCCCAGAATTCCTCCAATGCAAAGTCACTTGCTGCCACCCCTCAAGGACACTAGATCTGGCACGGCATCTCTCCTAGTTGTCCTCCATTAGAACTCATCCAGACTTGGCGGATCCTCCTTCCCCATCCAAGCGCTGATCATCTGGAACTCCCTACCCCTGCACATCCGCAACATTGACAATCACTTGGCATTTAGAATGGCCCTTAAAACCTTGCTCTTCTTTCCTCCTCCTGAAACCTTCTCGCACTCTACTCTGTTGATAGGTGCACAGAAATACTGATCCAAACACAACACTCCTACCCACCAATACCCCATAGATCCCGGCAGCATTTGCAGCAGCACACTGTGACAAACTCCTGCCCTCCGCTCACACCCCCTCACTGACAGACGATCTTACATCACCCAACCCCTTCCCCCTGGGCCCCTGTCCCACTGCTCAGATTTTCGTTCTAGGGAGACCACGACTAGAGAGATCAGCCAATCGCACTGGACCAAGAAAAAAAGACATTGAAGCCAAACTCCATCCAAGCTTACTGTATGTATATTTTGTGCCATGTCTGTGGACACAGGCCTCAGGTACGGCCACCCATCCATGCACTCTAGAATGAAGCTATGGCTATGCTATTCCGGTCTAGCAGCTCACATATACGTCCACACTGAAACCCCTGATGTACCTCAACATCTCTGCCATTAGTATACAGCAACAATCTACGAAACATGTCGTCTAGCTGGGCACAAATCGAATCTCCAGCCCTAGCACCCTATCCTAAACCACCAAGAGCAACCGTCCATGTGCCTGACATCCACGCTGCTTACTGGAGCCTAGCCAGCCCACCTAAGCCCTACCCCGGCAAAATGCACGCACGCACCTTAAAGTTAACTCTTACAACCTCCCACACATGCACTGCAATCACCAAGGGCGTTCCAACCACAAAGCACATTGAGGCCATACGAAATGGGGAAAGATATATAAATTACGAATACAATACAATGTGCTTTAATTGTGGAACGGGTAATGACAGAGGAGGCACTAATGGGGTTAATGAAATTGGAAATGGTGGAAAACAGTTCTCAGAGTTTATCCAGGGAAAACGCGATTTTATTCTGTAAGTATTTGATTTTAGCCTAACATACATATTTTTAATACAATTTTATAGTACTTTGTGCTTTTTCTCAGTCACCAAGGCGATTGCATTTAACAGTCAGGAGCACATTACCAGTCTGGAGGTAACTGTAAAATAGGCGGAATTCATGAAATAAACCTGGTTTTAAAGGGCTGCCAATTTCAAATTTGGAGGTATTACCTTGTGCAGTATTCTAGGGAAATAACGCTGGCCGCAAATACCACCTAATTTAAAGTTACATTTCCAAAATGAGCTCCCCCTGAGATACAAGTATGTCCCTTCAATGTAGAGAACACTCTTTTATAATGGAAACATTGCAAGGGTGTTCAAAGGAAGGCAGAACGGATGCTACCTGCTCACCACCTTGAACATGTAAAAGCACAGACATGACCTTTGTGTGAATTGCAAACATGTACAGTAGTGGCATGCATAATTACTGTACAGTATCCGTTTCTACTCCTAAATGTGGAGTGCTGGAATGCTGCCGGCAGTGCCTCAGCAATATCAATGCTGTTACCACTGGGCCAACAGTGAACTCTAAACTAGACAGATGTTACCACCCAGAAAAAGTCAATAATTGATTATTTATTCTTTCATAATGTGCTAAATACCAGAGACCAGCACGAGACTCGGATTCTAAACTGTGTTGCTCTGCGTTGTCTTGCTTCCAAAACAAACATGTTGCCCATGTGCTGTCCTCCCGGATACTTATTACCACCAGTTACTTTCCTGCTCCAAAATCCACCCAACTCACAATGAGGCCAAAGCCTCCTTTTTCATTAAGCGTTTGGTAGTGAAACATCCCAAGACAATCGCTACACAGATGTTCATGAGGGATGGATCACTGCCCTTCCAGCACTTAAATCCTGTTTAACGTCAGCACTTCAAATCATTGGGAGTGGATCCGTTCTACCCTGCTGAATACCAAAGAAACAAAGACAACGTTATAGCAATGCTGTTAGGAGGATATGGCTGCCTGAAGCTCTACCCTCATGGCGCTGTAGTGATCCGCCCTCCCTTACCCATCGCTCTCTCCTCCTGTTCCCTCCCCATTTCCCATCCTTGTGTCCCTCTGTGCTCAGAAACATTGCACATTTATGTGGTGTTTGTCAAAATACCAAATAAATAAATACCTTTGCAAAATGGGCTTCTATGCATATCTGAGTGCAGTATTTTGGTTGCTTCCTCTGTGTTGCGTTCTTTCGGTTGTCCCCTCTGTAGTACATTATTATGGGGTATCCAATGATAGAATATACCTGGGAAAAGGTTGCCAGGGGGTGACATTTCTCCAAATTTGCACTCCCATGAAAATCAAGCACTTTCCCCAAATATTCTAGGACTGGAGTTACAAACAGCAATTAATACATTCCTAGAATATGTGGGAAAATGCTTTTAGGGAAACCAGGGAAATTAATTGTCTACCGGGTGACTTGTTGCCAGGGGACAGTTTCACATAGAACCTATTTCCTTCTATAGTTCAATATGTTGGTTGTTACTTCTGTAGTGCAGTAGTCTGCTTTATTCTAGTGCAGTATATTTTTATCCCTCTATAGTGCAGCATGTTGGCTTTTTCCTCTTGCATTCAGTATTTTGGTTGGTATTCTGTAGTACAGTATGTTGGTTGTTCTCGCTGTCATGCAGTGTTTGTTTGACTTTATTTAGTGCAGTATGCTCGTAGTTACCTCAGTATATCAGTAGTTTAGCGGGATTGTCTGTAATGCAGTATTTTGTTTGTTTAATTCATACTGAAGTGTTTGGGGTAATTCCTTTGTCTTGCAGCATTTTGTTACTTCAGTTGTGCAGTATTTTGGCCCTCACCTCTCCAGTACAGTGTCTTGTTTGTTCCACCAATGACGGAGCATTTTGGCTGTTACTTTGGTAGAGTAGTATTTTGTTTGCTTCTTTTGTTGTGAAGTATTTCGTTTTTTCCATTTTTTGTTCAGTAATTAAGGTTGTTCCATATTTGGTGGATTATTTTGTTTTTCCCTCTTTAATGCAGAATTTAGCTGTTCTCTTTGTACATTTGTCTTTTGGTTGGTGTCTATGCATTTGAGTATTTTGATTGTTACTTCTCTAGTGTAGCATTGTGGACGGCCCCTCTGTAGTCAGTGTTTTAGTTGTTTTCTAAGTAAAGTAGTATTTTGGTTACTACGTCTGTAGAGCAATATTTTGATTGCTTACTCTCTAGTACAGTATTTAGCTTGATCCCTCTGTGCAGCCACATGTTTGGATTGTTTCCTCTGTTATGCAGTAGTTTGGTTGTTACTTCTGTAGTTCAGCATTTTAATTACTTCCTCTTTAGTGTAGTATGTTGGTTGTTTCCTCTGTAGTGCAGTATTCTGGGAGATCCTACAGTATTTTATTTGGTTTACCCGCAGTGCATATTTTTGGTTGTTCCCTTTGCAGTGCAGTATTGGGGAGATCCTACTGTAGTTCAGTATTTTAGTTGCTTCACTGCAATGCAGCATGTTGGTTGTTCCCTTTGCAGCGCAGTACTTTTGGAGATCCTACTGTAGTTCAGTATTTTAGTTGGTCCACTGCAATGCAGCATGTTGGTTGTTCCCTTTGCAGTGCAGTATTATGGGAGATCCTACTGTAGTTCAGTATTTTATTTGGTTCACTGCAGTGCAGCATGTTAGTTTTTCCCTTTGCAGTGCAGTATTGTGGGACATCCTACTGTAGTTCAGTATTTTAGTTGGTCACTGCAATGCAGCATGTTGGTTGTTCACTTTGCAGTGCAGTATTATGGGAGATCCTACTGTAGTTCAGTATTTTATTTGGTTCACTGCAGTGCAGCATGTTAGTTTTTCCCTTTGCAGTGCAGTATTGTGGGATTCCTACTGTAGTTCAGTAGTTTAGTTGGTCACTGCAATGCAGCATGTTGGTTGTTCACTTTGCAGTGCAGTATTTTGGGAGATCCTACTGTAGTTCAGTATTTTATTTGGTTCACTGCAGTGCAGCATGTTAGTTGTTCGCTTAGCAGTGCAGTATTGTGGGAAATTCTACTGTAGTTCAGTATTTTAGTTGGTTCACTGCAATGCAACATGTTAGTGTTCCCTTTGCAGTGCAGTATTTTGGCAGATCCTACTTTAGTTCAGTATTTTAGTTGGTTCACTGCAGTGCAGTATGTTAGTTGTTCACTTTGCAGTGCAGTATCTCGGGAGATTCTATTGTAGTTCAGTATTTTAGTTGGTTCATCTGCAATGCAGCATGTTGGTTGTTCCCTTTGCAGTGCAGTATTTTGGGAGATCCTACTGTAGTTCTGTATTTCAGTCGGTTCATCTGCAATGCAGCATGTTGGTTGTTCCCTTTGCAGTGCAGTATTTTGGCAGATCCTACTTTAGTTCAGTATTTTTAGTTGGTTCACTGCAGTGCAGCATGTTGGTTGTTCCCTTTGCAGGGCAGTATTGTGGGAGAGCCTACAGTAGTTCTGTATTTTAGTTGGTTCACTGCAGTGCAGCATGTTGTTTGTTCCCTTTGCAGTGCAGTATTTAGGGAGATCCTACAGTAGTTCTGTATTTTAGTTGGTTCATCTTCAGTGCATCATGTCAGTTGTTACCTTTGCAGTGCAGTATTTTGGGAGATCCTACTGTAGTTCTGTATTTTAGTTGGTTCACTGCAGTGCAGCATGTTAGTTGTTCACTTTGCAGTGCAGTATCTCGGGAGATTCTATTGTAGTTCAGTATTTTAGATGGTTCATCTGCAATGCAGCATGTTGGTTGTTCCCTTTGCAGTGCAGTATTTTGGGAGATCCTACTGTAGTTCTGTATTTCAGTTGGTTCATCTGCAATGCAGCATGTTGGTTGTTCCCTTTGCAGTGCAGTATTTTGGCAGATCCTACTTTAGTTCAGTATTTTTAGTTGGTTCACTGCAGTGCAGCATGTTGGTTGTTCCCTTTGCAGGGCAGTATTGTGGGAGAGCCTACTGTAGTTCTGTATTTTAGTTGGTTCACTGCAGTGCAGCATGTTGTTTGTTCCCTTTGCAGTGCAGTATTTAGGGAGATCCTACAGTAGTTCTGTATTTTAGTTGGTTCACTGCAGTGCAGCATGTTGGTTGTTCCCTTTGCAGTGCAGTATTTTGGGAGATCCTACTGTAGTTCTGTATTTTAGTTGGCTCACTGCAGTGCAGCATGTTGTTTGTTCCCTTCGCAGTGCAGTATTTTGGGAGATCCTACAGTAATTCTGTATTTTAGCTGGTTCATCTCCAGTGCATCATGTTAGTTGTTCCCTTAGTAGTGCAGCATGTAGGACTGATTCTTCTCCAGAGTAGTATGTTGGCTGTACCCTCTGTAGTTCAGTATGTTGGTTGCTACATTCGTGGTGCAGTATTTTTGGTTGTTCCCTCTGTGATGCAGTAGTTCGACTGTTACAGCAGTAGAGAAGTAGGTCGGTTGTTGCATCAATAGCATTTTATCAAGTTGGCCAATTCGGGTTTGGCTCTGGAATCCTGAGTGCATCTTGATATGTGTCCTTTATAATTACCACAATTGAATATGCGGAGGGAAATGCACTGCCCCCACTACTTACATATTGACCACACAGCTCTTCTACTTGGCATAGCATCCCACACCCATAGCACTTGATATCCAGTGATCTTAACGAAAAATGTTTCTGTGAAGAATTTTTTACCAAAACAAAAACAATGAAAAAACCGCAACTTTAAAAAAAATATGCATTTGGGGGTTTGGGGTAAGGGGTTGAAATGGTCGGGGGGGTTGCAGTGGGGTTATTAACATATGGAAACAGGGATTTTGAGGGCATCCCCCAAATAAAAAATGAAAACATTTGGTGAATTTTTGGAATTATTTTTTCAGTAGAAAATGCTTCGGTAAAATCACATAGAATCATAACACATACTCCCATATATGTGGGCGGGACAAAGACTGATGTGCAAATGGATATTTCCCATCTGTGAAAGGTACAGTGAGCAAAAAGCGTGTGCTGCAAACTCTCATCTCAGGACAGGTTATCATGCCATGTTCCTTCTGGAGAGGAGCGCCTGCTACCTTTTTTGAAATACTCCCATATAGACCTACCTTCTGATGGATTCAGTCAAGTTACTGGGGTATCAGGAATATTGTCCCCATAAATAATGTCGCCATACATATAGTCGTCGGGAAACGGCATAGGTGACATTATGTAGCAGGGCTATATATGGGGTAAATGGAAGAGGGAGCTGCGGGGGTGTCCACCGATCCATTTAAACGCAGGTTCCATATGATGTCGCCGCAAATAGACAGCCCCATTCTTGCATGGCGACACTTTTGTAGGGACATTATCACGTCAAACCGTTACCGGCAGGTGATGAAGCACGAGACACTGGATGGCTGACCCGGCCATCACTGTCCACCTCTGCTCACGTCTTCTGTTTGCACACATCTGGGTCTCGCTAAGGATAGCTTCATGCTGGGTCATTTCACCACTGATTCCCTTCCGGGTCTATAGCGGCTTGGCATGAAAGGTCAATAAGACTCTACATCAGACCCACAGCGTCCCATAGTCAAGCCCCGTAGCCAGACTAAAGGGAAATTAGCACTCGCTGCCCCAGACTCCACACCATTGAAAGGCCACCCATGTGAGGATCAGTTGGACGTGTTCCTGACACAACTTATTCTGCCCTTTGCATATTCTTTGAGTATTTCTGGGGTCCCTAGCTCCATGGCTTGCATCTCTGACTGCCCCCTAGGTGCTGAGGGCTGTAGTGGCATGGGACTGCCGGCTTTCCCTTTTGCTCTTGCCAATCTCTTTAGTAATGCTGACTTTGCGCTACTAAATGTTGGGCGCCGGGTCAGAGGCTGTCTCCAAACAGCCTTTCCTAGGTCACAATGCCCATTTTCTGCACTCGCCTTGGTGACTATTTTGCAGATTCGCTGGATGGACTCATGCCACGTCCAGTGTGATTGCACGAAACAATTCATGGTGTATGTCCTGTTTTGGAGTTTCTCTGAAACGGTGGTGACCTTCATTTGAAACGGTACTCAGTGGTCGCCATTTTGGTGAGATCTTCCGTTCCTTGTGGGTTTGACAGTTTTGGGTCAATCTTCGTTAGTTCCATCAAACCTTTGTTACGGCCACGTGTTTGTGCCCTGTGCATATGTTGAGCATGCCCTATGTTAGCACGTAAACCAACCTCTGCAGGCTTTCTGTGATGTAAACTGACCTCTGGCTGGCCTTTTGTGATGGAAACCAACCTCTGGCAGGCCTTTTGTGATGGAAACCAGCCTCTGACAGGGTTTTGTGATGTAAACCAACCTCTGGCAGGCCTTTTGTGATATAAACCAACATCTGGCAGGCCTTTTGTGATGAAAACCAACCCCTGGCAGGCATTCTGTGATGTACACCAACCCCTGGCAGGCCTTTTGTGTTGTAATCCAAACTCTGGCAGGTTTTCTGTGATGTAAAGCAACATCTGGCAGGCCTTTGTTGATGGAAACCAACCTCTGACAGGCCTTTTGTGATGCAATTGAACCTCTGGCAGGCTTTCTGTGATGTAAAGTAACATCTGGCAGGCCTTTTGTGATGGAAACCAACCTCTGGCAGGCTTTTTGTGCTGTTAAGCAACATCTTGCAGGCCTTTTGTGATGTAAACCAACCTCTGGCAGGCCTTTTGTGATCTACACCAGTTTCTGGCAGGCTTGTTATGATGTAAACCAATCCCTGGCAGGCCTTTTGTATGCATCATGTGTTACTTTGGTGGCTTCAGTATTTGAACGATTGCAGCAAGTCCCCAGCATTTGTGTGACTTTCAAGAAAGCTGGAGTATTTTCCGATGCACTACTTTCACAATGTGCAGTCTGTCCATACACAATGTGCACTTTGTGTGTAAGCAATGCTAAACGCTGTGATTGATGCGCGTTGCATATGCACATTCTGAAAGCATATTCATGACTCTGACGCAAGAGGTGCAGATCATGCACAATACTAAATTTGCACTTTTGTGTTCACAGGCAGCTGCATCATTCGAATTGCAGATTGTGCATTTCTCAAGATTTCTCCTCTTTAGTTTGCTTTTTGGCTGCATTCTCCTAAGCCTAAAAATAAGAATTGTTTACTTTAATGTGTAATTGCTTAGCCCTCATTGTAAATAGCAAGGGATCACTAGAGGTTTGGGTGATGGTGAAAAACAGGTGGTGTTTGCCAAATACCGCCTTTTTTATCTCATGCCACTTTACAGGTATTGTATACCTCTGGCGGTATTCCAATGGAACACCAAGGTTGGTAACTACTGCCGAATTACAGGGTGGCGTTGCACCCTTACCATCTACGAATTAGTACTTCTTCCCTAGAGTTGGAGCTAAAGAATTGTCAAGCATCCACCAGAGGCTTGCCAAAGGTGTATTTTATTTTTGAGACGAGAAGCATGCATTCTACCCTTCAGTCTAGTAATGGCACTGGGTCAGACTGAGGGCATTCCCATGAAATACAGAAAAGGGTCAGAATTAACACTTTTGTGCATTTCAAAATTATACAGTAATTATAGAAACCACTATTGTACAACAGCTATGTCCAACTTCAAAATAAGGTTGAAAATAGATAGAAAAAAGTAAATAAATTCAGCAAGTGGCATTTTTGCGAGTACTGCTGGTGGCATTGCAGCAACATCTAGAGCAGTGGTAATGCTTGAATTGGATGGATTTTTTGGAAATATGGTTTTGCAAATTACCAATAATTGTCATTGCACCAAATACAATCTGCTCATACTGGAAAGAGGACCTAAGAAGTATGATTGTCTTTTGGACCTATTTCTTATAAGCACCTACCATGCGCCTGGAACGGTTTAGCAGCTATTCTAATTAGAGCTGTTCATTATGTTAACTTAGATGATTGTGAAGGGAGCATACGCTTATACTCTGTCAGGAAATTAACATTTCAGTTGCAGAAGAAACAGTGACGTTTTGTGTTGCATGTTTCCAGTAATGCCCACTGAGGTTCTGAAACCAGATTAAAAATAAAAGAATAGGCCAGCTCTCCTTTCCATTCCATATTTATTTATTTATTTTTGCATTTGTTGCAGTGCGCTGAACCATTGGGTATCTGGGCACTCGTTAGTTGATAGATCAGGAGAAAGAAAAAGCAGAAGTGGTGATGGGGGGGGTCTATAATCTATGAAGCCAAAGTAAATACATTGCACATCGTTTCCCACTGACAATTACATCTCCTTGGTTCCATTGCACTATGCACATTTTTGTTTATTTATTGTTTATTTTATTTATAATTTTTTGCACAGCAACATCTTTAAAAAAAACAAAATTCAAAAGCCCACTTCAAGGCTCTCGGTGTATGTAGGGAGAACAAAGGATCTTTTGAGAACCACTCAAGAGAGGAAATAAAGGGGTACAGCAATGGGTGCAAGATATGCATATGTTCTGCTTGCAAGCAAAGCCAGCATTCACATTCTTGACATTTTTAATGCTATGCGAGGGGTGGGGAGAATTCAAGTTACAGTAAACAATTTATGTAAAAGAATAGCCTCGTATTTCCAGAACAATCAATGAAAATGAGCACAATCTCCCTTACATCGATTTATTGATGGAAATGCGGATGCTGCCTCCAAAATGTACATGTGGGTTGGTGGTAAGATTTAAAGGTTTAAAGTGGGAGTGCAAGGAGGCTGTGGGGGACCCTACCAAAAAGAAAAAAAGGCTAAGGGAAAGAAATCACCAACATTGGAAATTCCGGAAAAAAAAAAAAAACTTTTGAACAGTTTTTTTGTTCAATCTGATAAATTCTTCCATGGTTTTCTGGTCAGAATAGGGTGAGCTCTGGAGTTGTGGGTCTTGCGGGGATAACATTCCAGAGCCCACTTTTGTCAATGTCGCTCTTTAGTATCGTTCATAAAATACATGAATGATCTGTTTTGCAGAAGTCATACTGCCGTGCGCCGGTCAATGACAATGTGAGCAGATGGTGTCAGATCACTAAGGATGGGTGAGCCAGCTTGCATCTTCTAGCTTTCGACTCTTGACCTCATCCGTGTCTCTGTGTAGCCATGCAGGCCAACACGTCAGAGGGAACCAATGAGGCTACCTGGGCCAGCAGCCAGATGACTGATTCCCTCCTCTCTGATGACTCAAAGCAGTCTGCGAAGCTTAGCAACCCAATGAATGTTAGACTTCTGTTATACAAGGAGGGATGATGTATTGGCAACTGAACATGACAAAGGTGTGCTTGACTCGAATTCCGAGGCTGATCTCCATGCAATTGACTTGAAAATGTAACACTCATCCTTAGATACAATTACAAATGCGTTTCAGATTAGAAGTTGTTAAGTCTAATTTTACCACCAACATTCAGATGACATCGATAGTGACAAACTATCAGACACATATATTTCCAAAGAAACCTCAAGAACAACTGTCTTCCTCTGCCTGTACCTCGGGCCAAAGTAGGGTGCAGGTCTTCACTCAGCTTAAGAGGAAGAGCAGGGAAGTAACAAATAAAGTACCCCATTACCGGATGATAAAGATCAGACTGAGTGAGTGACCTACAGTTCAGAGGGAAACTTTAACGGATCTAGGATGTAGGATCCTTGGAAAGTTTGGGAGGATTATTTGCAATTAGCTTTAATAAATAACATATTTATTAAATACCGTGAAGTACTCTGAAGTACTGTTTGCTGCGGGTGGGTGCCTTATACTTTGTGTGCTGCTGCTACTGCCGTTCCGCGACTTGGAGACCGTAGCATTCTTTTTCTATCATTGGAACTCTGGAAACGGTCAGGACGTCTGAGCCTGCTACACCTTTTGCCTGGACTGGAATCGAGTGACATTTCAAAAAAGGTGACTGTTTTCATAGGTCCGCCTATGCAGCGTACTGTTTCCTAACCTTTGTCATATACCTCAGGCACACGTGTTTATTAGCTTTGCCTTAATGCACATGTTACCTTCACGATGTGCCCATGTGTTATCATCGTAGCCCAAACTTAAGTTTTGTTTTCACGTTGTGTTGACGTGATCAATTGATAATGCAAGTTGAATAGTGCCTGTCTAGTGGTTAATTTTTACTCACAGTCACCTTTTCTATCTTCTTTGAAGGTGTGTCTGTGACATGCGAACCCGCCCCTTTGCCGTGGTAACACCTCCTCAGCCGAAACAAATAGCCTGGCCCCAGCGCACCCGCGCCGCACACCGTGAAGTACTCTGAAGTACTGTTTGCTGTTCGCGGTGCTCGGTGCGGGTCACAGGGTTTACAGGCATCTAATGTATTCCGTGGCATGGTATTGTGTGTAATCGGCTCTTGAGATAACTGGTAGGAAACTATTCCTTTGACCTGGGTTATCAGATAGGACTCTATTGGGTTAAATGTGTGTATATTTACAGTTTCTCGCAAAGCTTTTTTGGCACTCTTCAATTCTTATATTTTTTATGCCATGGAGTTGGTCTTGAGAAATGGGAAAAAGCGGAAGGAGTGTCCTTCCAAAACACTGCCCACTATAGAATCTACAAAAAGTGTGAATAAAAAGAAAAATGATAGTCCCTCAACCTCCCTTAATGGGAAACTTTAATTTTTATCCATGTCAATCCATGCTGAGGAAATGAAGCCCTACACTGAGAAGAGTTTGGAACCAGAAAGTCAAGTAGCATTTTCTGGCCCAAAAGAAATATGCTCTCTAAAAAAAGCAAACGAAGACATCACAAATGATCCATTTGCTGCAGATGATCATTCACTTAATGTACAAAAAATAATTGTTGATATTCATGAAAACAAATACCTTCCCATATCTGACATTTCCATGCTTGCTCCAGTAATTATGTCTGATCTGGACAAAAGAGTATGACTATCTCTTGGTCCCTCAATACCAGTTTCCACACAGGGAATGCGTATGGAACGTGTACACTTTCACAAATCAAGTGTCAAAGAGCCAAGCTTTCCGTGTTTTGATACTGGAAAAAAGAGAACAATTTATCACAAATTCCTGCGACTAGTTCGCCTACGAAGAAGTATGCCTTTAGTACAAACACACAGAATCCATCTTCTGAAAAGAGGAATTTGAATACATCTGTTCCAGTGTTTAACTTCTCCAACTTGCCTGAACTGCCTCTCTCGCAAGAAATCCTTGAAGAAGAACTGATTGACCATAACATCAATGATCTGCCGATATTCACAAGAATGTTAAACTTGTTAGATCGAGGGCTTGAGTATTCTCATCTCCTATTGCAGGACTTAAAAAAGGACCTGGCGACTAATAACACGCAATTAGCAAAAATTGAAGGATATATCATGTCATGTAAGAGCAGCATCAATCATAAAGAATGACCTGTTACATTCTGATGCCCAAGTTGAAAAAAAACATGCAGGATCTCAAACAATAGATGAGCCGCTCCTTTCAAATGGAATCCCAGCGACATTTGCGCAAATACTTCAGCGAAAAGAGGAACTAGGAGTGGATAAGATGATCCCTCCTGTTGGAGAAAAAATTGACTACTTGGAAGTTGCAAAATTGCAACATGACAGACTCTTACAAGTTGAAAAAATCTTGGTTCAGATGAACTCTAAAGATAAAATCTTGGAGACGCTTACAGCAGAGGATGTACCCTGCCTGAGCACTAGTGGGACAGAAATAACGCCGGATAGTCCCTCAACTTTGATTAATCTCATGGAAAAGGACAAGCTTAATGAAGTTCAACAAGATTGTTCAAACGCAAAAGAGAATTTCTATTTTATATCAAGAAGAGCTAAGAAAAACCATCTGAAAGCCTTAAAAAGAAGACATAAAAATAAAGGAATCTCTTTGCAAGGAGAGAAAAAAATGCTAGAATTATCCTGTGAATTGTCTGATGATAATGTATCACAAACAAGCACCAGCAAAGCACTAACTCTCGCGGTTCCCTCGGAACAAAAATTAAACTTAAGTGAGCTGAATGAGGAGAGCAAAACCGCAAAAATTAAACCTGAGATCCTCCAGTTGTGAGCGTGTTGAAAGAGAAGGAAAACTTTGCATGGAAGCGGAAGCAATTCTACCTTCTGACTGTATGATCCAACCTTTCTTAATCTCGTTCTTCACAGACATTTCTTTAAAAAAAACTGATGGTTTCACGAGAAATGAAAAGAGCAAATGCAATGAAGAAATGTCAGGAGAGATGTCAATTCCACGGAGGCAAGAGAAAAAATGGCCAAATGCTGAGTCCTCTAAGGAAGTGATGGAAAAAATAGCTCTATTACTGGATTCTATCCCCAAGGATGAAGGGGCTTGTATGGATAGCCACATTAAGCAAGGTCAGTTAATGGAACAGAACCAGTGTACTAATGAACATGTTCAAACCCTGAATCCTCCAATGTCCCTAGCCCCTGTTGAAGATAATGGACCTTTGGAGAATGCACAAAATGCAAATAACAATCAAGATAAGGTGGACGTGCCAAAATCTAAACATCAATTATGTAGGAGTGCTTTAGAATTAAAGAAAGAGTCCGCTGAGGATGAAAATCAACTAGAGATGTCATCTGAGGACCCTTCTAATCAAACTCTCCTGCATTTTCAAAACATACCTAGCAAAATGAAAAACATCATTGGATGGAAGAGCGATGTTAAAATCAATGGTACGGTTCGCATTAATCGATCGTTCCTCATGAATGCGCACTATAAGATTCCTTCACTTAGAAGTTTGGTGACAAATGACATTGAGTGGATCAGACTTCCGAATGAGAACAATAATAGAATGTTGTCCAAAATGCTTTCGCCTATAATCGCGAAATTGATCTGGGAGCATCAGAGCAATCTTTTGATCCTTGGACTGGAAATGGTCGGTTTCTCTCAAATAAAAATAGCTATGGACTTTTTGGAATTTCATCCTCCTCCACCAAAATTGAGCACTGATTCCACTGATTCTACACCTTGACAAAATGGTTCCAACAAAAACATGATGGAACAACTCTCTGCCCTTACAAATGCTCTAAATGGGCTCAAATGGCTAGAACCCTTGATTAAAACAGTGGTCAATACTAACAAGCCTAAGGCCACGTCATAAATTCATGACCTTACTATCGTGTCATGGAATTGCTGTGGTCTCCTTAACTTGATACAATGGAGAGAAAGGGTAAACATAGAGTCCCTCCCCAACATTTTACTGGTACAGGAGACGATGGCTGTAAAGTGTGTAGAACTGGATGGCTTTGTTGAGTGCTCACATTATGCGAATAAAGGTTCAGAAGGCAGACCCACAGGTAGTCTGGAGATTTTCATTGATACTAGGCTAAACTTTACTATCAATAATGTATATCAATCTGACCTTTTCATTCTGTTGGATATTACTTTTGATGTGAGATCGAATGAAAACCTATTTTTGATTTCATTAGATAGGAACCCCTGTCAATATCCTATTGAAAAAGCATGTGAAATCTTTGCCGATGCTCTAAATGAGGCCTTCATTAAAGCACCATTTGCTGAAATCCTCATTGGAGGCGACTTCAATGCAGCATTTGGGTCCAATGTTATTAGTATGGGTTCCAACTCGCCTCCAAGCTTCTTTACAAAAAGGGAATGTATGGAGTAAGTTTCTCAAAGCCTGGAATATCTATTTAGTAGCTCCTGCAGAAACCCATAGGAAGTTTACGTGGAAATGTGGTACTTCAAAATCATGGACTGATCACATGTTTTCTTCTGAGCGGCTTTCAGGTAGACTCTCTAAAATCAATACTATTAAGACCGTTTTGGGAGACCACATCATGATCACATCGTCTATTCCAAAATACTTTATAACGTGTCCTCCTGTATCCCAACTGGCGTTAATTCAATGTGATAGACCACATTGCTCAATTAACTGGTCCTCATCCATGTGTAGGAAATGTACGACTCTAGTAAATAGAGATTTGTGGAAATGCATTGAGGGAAATCACATGGACAATGCAATTATACTAAACTGGAATTTAGAGATGATTGCCTCACATTTGGTGAATATGTCAAATCTAATGGTGTGGCAAGATTCCGGCAAAAATGAAGGAGGAATATATAATACGATGGTGGCTGCGTTGAAAAGAAAGAAAAATGCTGAACTTCGTGTGGCAAGGAAGTCCAGGCTGAGTATTGTCAATTCTGAATACATGTTACTAAAAAAAAAATTATACTCAACTATAAAAGGGTATTAAAGGAGACTCGTGTTGCAAATAAAATACAACAAAATCAAAGAATAGTCAACCTATTAGGTAACCGCAAAACTAAAGAGATCTGAAAAACCATAAGATCTATAGATAAAGTAGCAACATGCAAATTTGACTCAGGTATTGACAGCTCAACCTGGACTTCTTTCTTTCTCGCTAAATATGACCTTCCCGAAGCTTTTAGATCCTTTGAAAAACCGCCTGAGTGCCAACTAATTCCTAACTGCTGACCATGGGGTAAGACTGACATTCTCGATGCAATTCAGAAATGAAAAGGTTCCAAATGTGCTGGTCCTGATGGGCTTCCTCCTTGTTTAATCAATGAAGATCCACTCTTCTGTTCTTCTATTTTTCATACCACGTTTCAAGAAATATTTTGATCAAAAAAGATCCCAAATTCTTGGCTTACTTCAATCATCATTCCACTTCATTAAAAAGGTTCAATTGCAGATCCCAACAACTATAGACCTGTAGCCATTATTGATGTTGCAGCAGAAATATTTGCCTCTTTGATTCTACAAGAGCTAGAACGTTTCTCTCGCATCAATGACTCTTTATGCCAATCACAAGTTGGGTTTCGTAAAGGGATGGGGACTCCTCCTAATGCGGCTCTTTTGGCCTACATTATTGCACATTCCACCTGCCCTACCAACAGTCCTATTTTTGTTTCATCCCTTGACTTAAAAGCAGCCTTTGATTGCGTGATAAGAGGTAAATTGTGGGGAAAACTGTGTAAAGCTAATTTTCCTCAATATCTTATTACACTTATAGAAATGTTGCATTTTAAAACAAATTTCAAAGTAAGAATTAATCAAGCAGGTTCTTTAACACAAGCTATTCCCTGTTTCACAGTTGTAAAACAAGGCTGCAATCTTGCAGCCATCCTCTTCAATCTCTATTTAGCTGATATTGAAGAGATATGGAACATGGATAAATCATTTGCAATTCGTATTGGGGTTGTTTCTTTATCCTGGCTAGCGTATGCAGATGATATTCTGCTTTTCGATCGTACGCAGGCAGGACTACAAACGAAATTAGAAAGCTTTGTGCAATATTGTAAGATTAACAATCTCTTTGTTAATCCACAAAAATCCAATATCATCATTTTTGCTAATGAGAAAATGTACGGCACTTTGTATGGAAAATAGGTGCCTCTCCCATCGCAATTTCAATTAACTTACCTTACTTAGGGCTCATTCTAACAAATAACACATCTTATAAAAGAATGAAGGAACTATTATTAGTTAAAACACTACCCCTACAATGTCAAATGAAGATTTTGTTACAGAAAATTTGTAAATTTTTGTTAAATCCGCTCCTAGAATTTTACCTGAAAAAGGTTGAAGCAATTATGCTCTATAGTGTGGAACTATTCGTATACGACTTGGGTCCCTTATTGGATCAACTGCAAGGTCAAATTTGGAAATATACTTTAGGTTTACCTCCATCTATGCCTAATGCTATTGTCAGACACAAATTGGGCCTCAACTCGTTATCCGCTAGATACAACTGGCGCTTATTATTGAATTTTGCAAAAATTATGTTTCCACCCAAAAACTCATTATACATGGGGCTAAACAGAATGTTAGTGAGTAACAATCCACCTTCTATGGTTCAATTTAAAGAACGTATGTTATTGTTATTGAAAAGATCAACTTCCCTGCTACAGATCTGGAGCTCTTTCAAGGGAAGATCAAGAAAAAATTATTGCAATGTGATTGGGCTGAAACCTGCTTGAAGATGGAAAGATATTCCTCATTTGCTGAATATTGTAAATTTATGCATAAGCAATTACCACGCATGTCCTATTTAACACTGTGCCCTTGCTCTAATGTTCGTAGAACTTTTATGTTGTTTGCGATTTGATCTATTTCATACACAAGTCAGGAAAAAACTCTGGCATAAACATGCATTGGACCATAATAATGAATTATGTCGATTTTGCAACTTTGCACAGGAGACTCTAAAACACCTTTTTATTTACTGCATTTATTTTGAAAACGATCATTGTAAACTAATGAATTCTTTTCTATATGCAAACACGGTCTTAGCTAGAGAATGGATTTGGATAAAATGCATGTGGGGATCCACTAATGCTTCTATAATCAAAACAACAAAGCTGGCAAAGATTATTGAGAGCGAAATTGAAAGAGTTATTTAACTATACATATGCACGTTTACAGCTATGTACGGGTGTACTTTGGTTTTTGAGAAATTTACCTTGTGGATAGTGTACAATAAGTCAGATATGTTGTGTCGGTTGTTTTATGTTTACTCGTCCTGTCTCTTGTTTTTTTAACTGTAATCTATTTATGAATTGAATCATGATTTATTTGTAAAGGTCTTTTTGACTTAAAACAAATAAAGTTTTATAATTTTTTTTTTAAAAAATCACATATTTCAGGCCAAGGTATCGACCGGGTCACCGGGTCACCAGGACAGTGAGATTATAGTGCATGCAATAATGGAAAAATAACAATATTTGCTAAAACAAACCATAAATATTGACACGCCTGCATGGAAAATTCGCTGCCACTTTTCCCGAGTCATATGAGGCTCCTGATTCTAGTAGTAAAATTCCGGACCCACTCACCCACCACCATCTCCAAAAACATTTCTTTTACAATTCACTAGTGGGCAGCGTGGGATATCTTGATCAGAAGGTAGTCTTTAGTCCATGACAAGAAGAAAGGCTACCTTCTCCTATCCGTATGCTAGAGATATAGAATAAGGCAGTCCTTCTTCTATGTTCATAGCACTGGGACAAGCACACACGTCTCAATTGTATACCTAAGTCAGTTACGTCACACATGCCTGCATGAATCCTGAGGTGAACCTCATCAATGTCCGCTTTCTGTGACTCGGCTACACTTGTTGACCCAAAGACTACTAGAATACATTCAGCAGCAGAAAATGAACAGGGGCAAGAACAAATGAAATATACAATGTTCCATCCATAGTTGCTGGCCAATCTGAAAACTCAAAAGGGGCGTCTACTAACGCAGGTTTTTATTTGAGTACTGCTGGCCTCTTCAATGACTGCAGAACAAGATACCATGTCGGTCTAGGGGCAAAATGATGTTGGATTATGTGCCCCTGCTTCTGCAATGAATTGCAATGAATTGCAAGGAAGATCGCTTTGTGTCAACATTTCAGTCTATGGGACTCATTAATTCTGTTACTGGCACTTTTACTGCACTGACACATTTTTATTGTTACCGATTTTACTTCTGGCGGAATTTGTTGCTGGAGGTAAATCCTCCACTTTACCTCCCAAAATCAGCAGATTTAGTGCAAAATTTCCATGGAGTGATATGGACTAAAAAAATTGGCAATAACCACTTCTCGTCCCATGGAAACTCCATGGGATCAAGTGGCGATAACGGTAATTGAGTTTGGCCATAATTGTCAGATTTACTACTGAACTACCGCCAAACTCGTATTGTGGCCCATAGATTCTAGGCACTATGTGACTTGCCATTTATACGGATATAACTTGTTTCTGAAACCCCTGTCAAACATTATCGCTCCTTGATGAACCAGCATTGCAGCTCAGATTGAGGTCATTTGTCTTAAAAAAACGAATAAAGAAATTATTTTCCCCAAATGTGACAATGGCGCATCGAGGGGATTTTCAGCACTAAGCCCATGTAACAGTGTTGCAATGTGATATGATACTGCATAGGCACAGGCCCCTGTCTCCTGCGTGGATTGCTTCCCAGAGAGACTTCACACTCAACCACATTCTAGACCAGGCACTGCAACCTGCAGCTCTCCAGATGAATGGACTACGATTCCCATGATCCCATACCTTGACTTTGCTGGTGAAGACTTATGGGAGATGTTGTTCAAAACATCTGGAGGGCCGAAGGTTGCCAGTCCCTGACCTAGAAACACAACCCGAAACATCTTGCTTCAAGAAAGGATGGATTAGGATGGGTACAGAACAAAAAAGCATTTTCTATGAATACGCCCATCACGAATGATATTAATAATCATGACATACATATAGCACACTTAATATGAAGTGAATCAGCTTGAATCACTGATAGCATGTTTAAATATTAGCCAATAGAACACATTTGATCAACCATGGACGCATGGTTGTCTCTGCCAAAATTCATACCTGTGACCTTAACGCAGGGCTCTGCAACCTTTGGCACTCCCGACGTTTTGGACCACAACTCCCATCAGCCCTAGCCAGCATAGTCAATGGTGAGGGCTCATGAGCAGCGTAGCGATGCATCTGCAGTGGATGCATGAATCTGCTGAACGGTCTGACCGCCTGGTAGGAATGGCCTGAGACTATGCCCTGGCGGATCTGCTCATTCTGGGCTGAGAATCCTCAGCGTTGGGGCTTCATTCAGTGCTGTTCCTCCCAGTGCTGCTGGGCATCTGCATCCATAGCACAATATCACCCTCGACACAGGTGCTCCCTGGAGCTTGAGAACTAATCAAGAGCCTGCAGAAACAATTCGCCAGTTTCATGGAATCTCAGAAGGAATGCCCACTGTAGGTGCCCAGAGAGTTTACCAGAGGGGACAGATCCGTAAGGAACCCACTGGAGCACGCCGGATGGCAGCCAACCCCCGGGAACGCCTGCCCGCAGCCGCGCAGTCATTTACACCGGGCAATCAAGACTGCCACAAAACCACCAATAAAGCCACGAGACGGTAGAGACAGATAAAAGAGGTCCACATGAGGAGGAACATCCCAAGCAGGACCCTTCTCAGGCAATACAGAGAGCAGCACTTGATCCAAACCTCAGGGTCTAGTTCTCCCCAGTCAGCGGAATGAGGAGGTGAAGAGTAAGAAGCACACATGCTGCACCAGGGACAGAGCTAGCGCCAGGGTCCCACATTAGGGGCTCCATGCATTGGCCCTAACCATCTCCAGAAGCTGCTACAGATGGTCTTAGCAAGGCCAGAGGTGTTCACACAACTTGCAAATATCATTAAGATACACTTTATTTTTATTTTTTAATGTATAAAGCGCACAACAGCCCTGGGGCATTGTGGCCTGTTACAAGAAGGTGACTTAGTTACATATGCAGATTACATACAGTTGGGAATTAGATTAAATGGCATTTTTACAAGGTATAGTGTGCGTAGTATATGCTTGAAGTGTACTGGGCTTCTAGTCACTGACTAGAAGAAGTGTAGAGTCAAGACACAGCAACATGCCATGCACGTGAGCACCAAGATACATCCTGAAGCTGGGAGAGTATTCCATATGCAGTCAACAGAGCGGCAAAGCCACCGCTGATAGTGGGACAGAGAGTCAAGAACTCCCAGGCAGACGCTAGGAAACATAGGACCTCATTCTCAAGTCTATACCATAAGGCAGTGACAAATACGCAGAAAGCATGCGTGAGGGAGCTGCTCCACGGCCACCACCCAATACACAGCGATGTCCTCAAAGACAGGTGCCCATCACATAATTCCACAGATACACAATGCGCATGATCCCACAAACACTGATGCCACCGGATCTTTAACACTTTCCTAGCATAGTGTAACATAAAGTGCCCACAAATGGGTTCAACTCCGCAGACGTATAATGACCCAGGCCAATGGGTGCAAGCCTACAAGGCCAAAGGCCACCACCAGAACCCTACATCCACACAGGTCCACCTCCACAAACCCACCTACATTTGCATACCCTTGGCTGGGTAAGGCTCCTAGTCTGAGGACCTGACTCTCCATGTCCCAGAACACCTTTTCCTTGGAAAGATCTCTGGACTATTAACCCCACTGTGACCCTCGGCAAAGGATCTGCTCCTCATGGTTTGGAATCTGCTATGGTTGCGCCCCACTCAAAATGCTCCTCCTTCCTGAAAGTGCGCACAATGTTGGGCAATCTTTCACCCAATCCCCCTCCCCCGGGCAATGTATCAATGAAGGTTCCAAACTCCTGGCTGCGAGACCACTATGATTATGGACTGTGTTGAGCGAGCAGTCCAGGATAAACAGAACGTTTCTGTTTTGGGGTGCGCCTGGCCTGCGCTACGATACCTGAGCACAGCCCCACTTCACCAAGGGCCTCCCATGTTGGACCCTCCTACTGCACCGAATCATCCCTACCTCAGGTAGGAGCAGAGACAATTGAAAGCAGACATGCATCTTTTCAGACCTCCCTCTACCCTGCAGTGGCCAGAACCAAAAGACATAGCATGCACAATATGCAGAGCAGGAGCACTTCTATTTCATTTTAGGAGATCAAACACTGAAAAACAGGCGGTGATACAATTACACAGTTTCAGGTATTCAGTGCCTCATATGGCTCATGTGGCCGGAAACCTGAATAATGCACCTGGCACCCACGTGGATGCAGTGGTCCACACACCCACGTGGATGCAGTGGTCCAATGCCTACTTGAATTGTGGCCATTAAACCAACAGTCAAATTTGCAAATTAATCTTGGCTGTAAATAATCGGAAGGAGGCAAAACAAGAGTGCAATGGGCTCACCTTTGGAACGGGCCAATTCTGTGTGTCAGGGGTTCAAGACCCTGGTCAGGTCAATGCAGCCTTTCACCACAAACCCCACACCTTCCCAAGTGACAAATGGAGTCCCCAGTGTGTGAGTAATAATGATGCTAAGAAGTAACACGAGTTACCTAGCGCTCTCAAAACTGGGTCCCTGGTTATGGCAGTGCTGGATACAATGCTAAAATGTAACATTAGTATGGCTTGCTCTCACAGCTCGCCTCTCGAGGGTACTCTTGTCCTTCTTGTGGAAGCGGGGAGCTGCATGCTGGCCATAGGCTGTGAAGAGCTCTTGGGTCTTTGTGCCTTGGTGTGAGTTCATTTTTGTGAATTTGCCCACATGTTCCAAGGCCCTGCCCATGACCTGTTCGATGGGCTTCTATGCAGTGGTCGAAGTGTACGGAAAGAAGAAGCGGAGATATGTTCCCTGGTGGCCAACCCCCCCTGCCCCACAGACCCCGTCGCCATGCCCCCACGCACGTGCAATCAAAATCCCAAACACACCTGTCGTTTAAGGGAACATTCAGTGCAGTGCACTGAAGTGCAAGTTTCAACTTCTTCCTACACTTTTATTTAAAAACTAAACAGACTCTGAACGGTTTCTTTTTACATATAAAAGTATATGAACAGTACAACTTTTTTTATAGTTAGTGGAGCACCACTCCCAACCGCCCCCACCCACTTCGACCACTGCTTCTATGTGATATTTCTGCATATTAAAGACTGAACCCAAAAAAGACCAATTTGTTTCGCCCGAAACTTCCATGACCCCCAAATTCCCTCCCCCCAATTCCGATCCCCGCCTGCTCCAACTCCTCCTGTGCTGAAGGGATTTCTTGAAAACCTGACCCCCATCTTTCCTGAACTGTCCTCTCCATGCCCACCCAAAGCCTTTACTCTGTACCCACCCCCACCATGGGCACACTGACAGTCCCACAAAAGCGCACACACTCACATTCACCCTCTACCTGTCCCCTCCATTCTCCACCACAAACATTACTCACACACAGAGACACACACACACCAAAACACGTCCCTGAGACGCCCGCCTCTTCCCTCTCCAGTACTGGACGCGCCTGTCAGCCACTGCATGCACTTGTGTGTGGCAGGGGCTGACAGTTTCGATTTAGAAAGACCATTCTGAGTGGTCTCCGAGCGGGATCTTTCCAAAACAAGCTTTTATACATTTGGCTAAGTGAAAGAGACTTTTTTACTTAACACCATTCGATGGAGAGTGCTGGTCAGGTGTTTTCTTTTTGTTAGAATGTGATTGCCTAGGTACCCGCTGTGAGTGCTCAGAAGATTAACAAACTCTGGCTGAACTCTAGTGGTCGATGTATGTGGGGATCACAAGAGCGATTCAGATCACCTCAACTCCATCTATGATTCAATAAAAGAGTGGATGTGCAGGAACGGGGCGTGCCTCAATCCTGCGAAGACGGAATTTATGATCTTTGGATCTGCGCACGCGAGGGCTAAGTCCTAAATACAAATCCATGACTCTGGAGGGAAACTGTATAGACATCCTCGCGACAGTTAAAACACTGGGCGTTTATATTGCAGCCTCACTCAGTTCTACGGCCCATGTGGATGGAGTCGTTGGTAACTCGCATTATCACCTAAGACTCGCCAAACCCTTCAAAGAAATCGTGAAATACTGGTCGAGCCATCATTACGCCCCGGTTGGACTACTGTACCACTCGTCTTCTAGGCGCGAATAAACAATGTAACGCCAAGCTCCAGATGATTCCAAATGAAGCAGTGCGTATCATTATTGATATTCCTAAGAGGTAGCATATCTCGGGAGCCAGAAGGAAACTGCACTGGCTACCAGTGTCAGCCAGAGCAAGTTTCAAGGTCCTTTACTTGGATCACCAATGCATACATGGGAAAGCTCCCAGCTATCTTAAGACACGCATATCCCCATATATTCCCTCCAGGCACCTACACGCGTACCCATGGACAATTGGAAGTACCACGTGCGAAAGAAGCCAGAGGTTGCGGGCGATCCTTCGACGTCCTGACGCTGCAAGTATGGAATACGCTCCCTCTGATGTTGCACCTTGAGAAACGACACTTGGCGTTTAGGACTCAACTGAAGACCTGGCTGTCCGAATAACTTTCTCCCTATCTTTCCTCAGCCTTTCTACCTTTTTTGTCTTGTCTGGCCTAGTGATCTTTTGTCTGCGTGTTTATGGTGACGGCGCCCTGATGCCTGCGGGCTTTAGCACTATTTAAACAAATAAAAAAATAAAAAATACAAAAATCTTAGCATTACTGGACCCTAAACCATGACTGAAGGGTATGCAGAGTTCTTATGGCCACCTGGGGGGTAATGGTTATAAGGTGATCGATTTTGGGCTTAGAGTAGCGGAGGCACACGGGCAGGATGGCAGATGCATAAGTACCAATGCACACATAGCCAAAACAATGCACTACCAAACTGGAGAGAATTAAACTGTTCAATTAAAATAAGGGTCGTGTCCTACCGAGGAGGCGCAAGAGCAAAAGAAATGACCCCACGATGTGACATTAATCCTTTGATCCGTTTGGCGTCACGTGCGGCGATCCACGACCCCAAAGTCAATGAGACAGGCTGTGGTGTGGATGCTAGAAGTGTGTGCCATTGCTAGGTGGGGGTCAATATGGCTCCAGGCTGCAGTGTCAGGCCAGTTTAGCTGCATTTCATCTGCTGGTGCGCAGTGCATGCTGGAAGTAGCAGAGCGTGCTGTGGAGTGTGTGCACGGGCTGCATCACCTGCCCGTGATCAGGAGACACACCACCTTTGGGCTGAGAAGGACTTCACGCAGAGGACCGGGAAGCTGCCACGCACGCCCGGCTGCAATTTTCAGGGCCGTCGCGCGAGTGTGGCGCCACGGATCTCGGAGCTCTGGCACAGGTGTGGAATGTCATGCCTGCAGGTGGCAAAAGTGGGTAGTTTCAAAGCGTCAATCTTCACGGTCCTTATGCGCGTGGGAAAAAGTTTTCATGGGAGTGCCCATTGCTCACAGATTCTTTACTTTGACCCCTGCCGGCAGAATCGAAGGCGAGCACTAGGTGGCGGCGCTTGTGCTCCCTGCCAAGGGGAATCCTGGCGAATGGTTTGACCCAGTGGCCACCCAGGGGTGGACTGGCCTATAGGGAACTCTGGAGATTTCCCGGTGGGCCTCTGCATCCTGTGCCTCTTGTGTGGTATTTCCAAATGTTCCCAACGGAAAAGCGTTGAGCTTGCTGAAAATGTGCATTTTGGGGCCACTTTGAGCATTATTTCCAGGGCCGCTTTTGGTCCCCAGTAATTATTTCCAGGACCACTTTGAGTACCCAGTCATAGGTAGGTAGGTGTCTGGAGACACCTTGGACCCGCAGTACAGCTCGATGCCACACTTGGCATTTCACCCAGTCTGTTACACCCTTTAGGAGAAATCCTTATGCATTGAGCCTGGCACCGTTTATTTGAACAAGTATGGAAAAGCCAACAGTTTGGGCTTTTGTGTAGGCATGTGCTAGGCATTTGCCAGTGCCTGCCAGACTCACATTTCCAAGTCATAAGATGGAAAGGTGACATGTGGTTTCAAAGAATTAAATTACAGGGAATGCTGTAATAACGAAAATGTAATAATACAACATTTTTCCCCCAAAACCCTGTTTCCTTATGCTTTTATACCCACCCTAACCCTCTCTCCAACCGTTTTAACCCCTTACACCACCCCATATACATTTTAAATAAAACATAAAATATTTTTTGTTATAACATTTTTGTTATTACTGCATTCTCTGTAATTTAATTAGTTCAAATTACTGCATACCGATGGAAATAGCTGGAAATAGCTGGACAATAGTGTAGGTACCTGGGCATATGATAAGAATACCTGGCAGATTACAATGTAATAGCTATATACAAGCCAAACGGTTGTTTTTTCCAATTCTTGTTTTTGCAGGACTTCAGTGCAAGGAACAGATGCAAGGATGTGCATGCAGCTTCTAAATCAAGTCGCTGAAGGCACTTAGCTTAGGTCCTTAGCTTCCACGACAGCCTATACCTGCAAATTAATAAGAGCAGGTAAACCTTTCTTATCCAATAACAGTTGCATGATCTTAGAGAGAGCCTTAATACTATCACGACTCAATCATTGCAATGCCCTTTACAGTGGCGCCAACAAAACTATCACCAAAAGGCTACAAATCCTCCAAAATAATACCCTTAGAGCCGCCTTAGGCATAAACAAAAGGGAACATATCTCCTCCACTAGACAACAATACAAATGGCTCTCCACCGACAATAAAATTGACCTAACAATGCTCTCCCTGACGCACAAAGCCCTCAATAACGCTGCCCCATTTACCTGATGGACAAAATAAAAAGAAAAACCTATAGCAGACCTACAAGAACGCCCAACTCCAACTGTCTGGAAATTCCAAGATTTAAACTTGCCAAAATTGGCGGCACAAGCTTCCCTGTGCTAGCCGCTAAATGGTGGAATGCCCTGCCACATAACCTTAGATCAGACCAACCTTTCCCCCACTTTAGAACGAACCTCATCAAACACCTCACTGACAACAACATGTAAGGTTTGAAAGACTTTATTTGTGTTATGTTACTCATGTGAATGTATATATGTACCTTCAAAGATTCATCACTATTGTAAATTTTAATTATGTAACATTGTAATTTCTATGCAACTTTGAAAGCTTCGTATATTCTGCTCACTGCGCCCGGTTACCCTTGGGTCTGGCGCGCAATACAAATAAATAAACAAACAAACAAACAAACACACTTTGTTAAGGCATATTTATTACATCAGTAGTGCATTTATAGCTGCAATGAGGCATTCTTTCTCTGATGACTGATTCGATATATCAGTAGCAGACTGTTATCAGCACACAGTTTGATGTTAATGCTTGATCAAGCTAACTGAAAGTGATCCCGGGAGAAAGTGTTTTGGGAGGAGACATGCAGGTAGTGTGTGTGAATGGCCATTGGATGCATGTCTCTGGGCAGTCAATAGGGGGGTAAATAAACACACACCACCCACCAAGCTATGTGCCTGTCCTCAAATCCTATCTCGCTGCTGCCTGCAAGGCATTGCAATACATTTGGCTTATATGGCTTATAGGTGGTGCTTACGCACCACGGAGTAGCCAAAATTAAAAAGGTGGGACAGGATGCCTCTGTGTCCATGCTTGAAATAAGCATTGGACAATGAAGTAGGCATTTATGTCGTTCTAGGCTGGGAACTTTACATAAGCCTGGTCCCACTCAAGAGAGTTGGAGGTTGGCATTGCCCAATGCTGTCTCCTCCCGCTTTTAAGACCTTCCTGGACTGGCACGTGGTGGCCGATATAGGGCAGCTGCTTCAGGGTGCCCCGGTAAGAGTCATCTCTTCATCAACTTCCACTTCTCATTTCTCATGGGCATAAGGAACAAGCAGGGGAAGGTGGATTGTCTCTTTTGGTGGGCAGGCTGTCTATGAATCTGCATTTCCGCTCTCTCCCAAGGCACCAGAATGCACATGCTCTGATGAAGAAACTTGCTACGGTCACTGCAAGACCTTTTGACTGCTAGCCGCGGCCCATCACAGCGCCGACCCTGTGAAACCATCTCTACTGTGGCAAGATAGCACAGAGACAGGAGCAATCCAAACCGTGACTACACTTTCAACCAGACACTTTGGAGTAAAGAGGCTAAGCCTTGTTGTTATGGCAACAACAACAACTCTACTGACGGATCAAAACTGTCAGCAGGAGAAAGACCCGACAGCCTGTGATGTCACTTGGGGCGGGGTCAAACGACACCACTTCCTGTGAAGTCATCAGAGGTCAGGTGTTGTGTGATGTTACTTCCGCTTCCCCTGGCATTTTGGTGAAATGATGTCCCTGGCGGCAAGGCAGTCTCTACAGATTGTCTGGGCCCTCCCCCGATCCGGCCTGGCTTGAGTCCATAAGCACTCAACGTCTCCTTGCTTCAGCACTTTCACAGCAGACTGCATGGGGTGAAAGGGCTGCTCTTTAGCCTGTTATTCACAGGTTATGAATGAGTTGAAACAGAGGCTCACCAGGGCCAAAGCCTCATTCACACTGTAACTCAATTCTGTCAGAATGGAGTAGCCAGTACTTGCTGTTCACCAGCACAAAGTGCACTTGTTCATTAAGTATGCTCCTCATTTCATCATGTTAAAAAGAAAAAGAATATGTTCACGATTTAAGATTTTCTCCCGACATTGTTAAAACAGGAAAGCTGCGGAATGCCCCTTGTTGCCGTTTGTTTAATTGTAGTTCGATCAATGGATGGTCAAATGTCACAGCAAGGCATTGTGGGATGCAGTGGCAAGTACTTATCATGGAGAAAGCACAATGTGCTCCTGACAAGTTCTCACACAAGGGGACTGGAACTCATGTCCGTCCTGAAGCCTTTCAAGATGTCAGGTTTGTTTATTGCATTCCACTATATGTGCCTCTGTAAGAGTAAAAGGACACATCACAAGGTGGTACACTCACAGGTGTGGAACACTAAATGTATGTAAAATATGACACAGCACATGCATAAACATTTGAACAGTGAAGCCATAGTGAAGAAGGCCTCACAGCAAGCTAAGGTTTGGGAGGATTAAGCAGAAATTTGGGGGATGCAGAATAGGCATTGCTATGAACAACCTCCCCCCCCCCGCCTCCTCCCAGCTGACTCACAAGTTAGAAGGCGCACATGTCAGCATTGCCCTAACAGCAAACTGGCGGGAGTCTCTAGCACTCATGCCCTCTCCTACCCCTCTCAGCACCAATCCACATGCCTGACCTTTGTGGCCTGCTTTCCACGGAGCCTGGTCTGCTTCCCACGGAGCCTGGTCTGCTTCCCACGGAGCCTGGTCTGCCTCCCACGGAGCCTGGTCTGCTTCCCACGGAGCCTGGTCTGCCTCCCACGGAGCCTGGTCTGCTTCCCACGGAGCCTGGTCTGCTTCCCACGGAGCCTGGTCTGCCTCCCACGGAGCCTGGTCTGCTTCCCACGGAGCCTGGTCTGCTTCCCACGGAGCCTGGTCTGCCCTGCTAAACCTTATTGTGGCCAAATGCACACACGCATCCT
The DNA here is from genome assembly GCF_040938575.1 of Ambystoma mexicanum. Lineage (NCBI taxonomy): Eukaryota > Metazoa > Chordata > Amphibia > Caudata > Ambystomatidae > Ambystoma > Ambystoma mexicanum. The sequence continues at coordinate 161,119,670 of NC_090927.1, forward strand.
AATCGTGCACCATGACCTCCAGCACTCTGGACTTCTGTCAACCGAGGGCCTTGCCACTTCTAGTGCTTTGAGACTATAATAATGGTATAAGGCGCTGTACAGATGCAAACTACATACATTACAACAAAGAGGAGAGAATGCCACCTGTTAGTGGGGTGGGGCAGCACACAGGCTTGGGTTGAATGGCCCCCCATGGGCGCAGGACGGCTAAAATATAGCAGGCTTAAGATAGAGGGGAGCACACAGGATCAGCAGAGGGGTCTCAAAGTGAGTGCAGTAGTAGTCTACCTCAGAATGGGAGGGACCACACAGTCTCAGAATGGTTGTCAGAACACAGATTTAGAATGGAAGGCAGAAAATAAAAGCTCAAATTTTGGAACACTACAGAGGGCCCGAATGGGGTCACAGGAAACAGGCTCCCAATAGGGTGCAGCACGCAGGATTAGACTGAGAACTAGGGACAGCACATTGGTTCTGAATAGGTGTATCACGCAGGCGGGGGATGGGAGTGCGGCGCCAGGGCAGGAATTAGGGCCAGCCACTGGATCAGGAAGGGGGACAGTGCACAGATCCTGCAAGAGATAATGGGCAGCACCCGGGCGCTGGTGTGTGATTCAGGATCAGAGGTGGCCCCATCACACAGGTTCAGGCGCAGGAGAGGATGCAAGGGCCCGGAAACAGAGGGCCATGTCACAGGTTCGGGATTAGGGGGACAGCAACAGGCTCAGCAATAGGGACCAGAGCACAAGCTCCGAAGGGGAACAAACATCAAAGAGCCCGGGGACATGAGAGGCCCTGTCTCCAGCCTCTGAAAGCGGGACCACGAGGGTTGCAAGAGTGATGGTCAGCTGTGCGACAGCGTCAGAGGCAGTTACGGGGGATACAGCAAATGTCCCAGGGAGAGCAGCGACAGTTCCATAACAGATCCAGAATAAAGAGCAGCTGCACCTCTTCCGGGAGGGGGCACGCCATTTTCAAAAGGGGCAACCATGCACCCATGGATATTGGTCACCTGCCCCTCACTACTGCTCAACCTTGGCCCTTGATTCTCAAGCCAGGAGCCTGGCCAGGGGTGTGAAAAAGATGTAGTCCCTGCTATGTTTGGCTTCTGCCTCCCAGTCACTGTCCCCTTCTGCCATCATAGAGTCTCCAACTGTGCTTAGGAATGGGGGACATGGGGTCAGATTTGGCTAGCAAGAGTCCAAGATGGGCTAAATTGCATCGCCCATGTTTTGAGTTGCTGGTTGCTTCTGTGACCTTCTCCGTCATTACCGACCCCGCTGGATTCTCTAAGCGGTAGAGTCCCCCACTCTTTGGGTTCAAGCCCAGATCTGGGAAATGTTACGGCACTCCATGAGAAACCTTCCATCATGCTTCCAGGGTTATCCAACTCCAGCCCTCGAGGGCTGGATCCATGTTGAGTTTTCAGGATACCCATCATTAATATTCATGAGAACATGTGCATACAATGATTCTAAATGTATGCACAATTTCCCTCATGAATATTAATGAGGGATATCCTGAAAACCCACCAGGATCACGGCCCTTGAGGCCTGGGGTTGGACAAGCCTGTGGCGGACAAGACAATTAATGAAGGGGCAAACCCCGCACCCCAACTTCCAAGCTATAGCAAGGAGGATAGTCACTTCCCAGTGGAAGCACAGATTTCATGTGTTCATATGAAAACCCTAATATGATCAAACCCTGGAGAAAGTAGCCACATGAGGAATGAGGTGGAGAAGACTTGAGCCCCTCCCAGGCCGGCCAGACAGCACACCATCTGCTCAATGTAGAAAAGGGCTGGCACAGAGGGAAAGTGTCAATGGGAGTAGGAGAACAAGCAGACCCACAACTGCACAGAGGCAAGCTCTGCCCAAGAGCTTTCTTAAACAATGGAGAGACATGTAGAGAGAGTTGTGAGGGCCTGTACAACACCGAGAAGTCCTCCCTATAATGGAAACCCAGAAATGGATGTAACCATGGACTGGCATGAGCAATAGGAACAGGGACCCTGGCATGCATATGGCTGTCTACCATTTCATGCATCGGGGCAGTGCGGCTCGAATAGAGAGGAAGTCAGTCTACCACTTGACCAATCCCAGAAGACTTCACAAAGATCAATCAGAATTGACCAGTCACGAGAGGAAAGACTAAGTGACAAGGTAGAAAGGGCTAAATTGAGAACAAGAGGGCAGATGTAGGATCAGGAGAACCAGCCGCAACATGGAGTCCAGAGCGGGAAAAGCAGGATCCTGGCCCAGAAAGGGAGCTGGGCCGTCTGCAAGAACAGGAGCAGAATCAGAAATGACCACTGTCTTGAAGAACTGGGTAAAGCCTTGAACCTCAGAAAGAGTCAAGTTTGGAGAATTCTTGAATACCCCGAGAAGGATAACTTTCAACTCTAGTTGACCCTGAGTAGAGGCATCTGGAATGGAGGACCCTGATTACCCTCTCCCGGGGCCATTTTAGGCATAGGAGGTGTGTGCGTAATTACTGGCTAGTGGCCGGTCTCCCGTGGCTCTCATGAATACTCGAGCAATCTGAGACAAATGACTGCTTGGATGAGTATGGATCTGGTTTTTGCCATGAACCCAGGATTGAACCAGCACGGATCACTGTAATGGACGATAGTCTAGAAATTGCTGATAATGGACTACACTACTAAGGCTGGATTTTGTCTGTGGTCTTGGACACGATGCACCGTAAGATATTATTGTTATGATCACCAAACCAAGCCGGCCTTTCCCATCATGCCTCAGGTTGTTTTTGTTCCCCTCCTAAACGAAATGAGCCAACAGGTGAATGTGTGCTCTTGTCCCCGAAGAGGCAAGTAAAGCGAGGAGTTCCTCAAGGATCCCCATCGCCGCTGCTGCACTTTAACATTTAAATCAGACCACTTTTTGACATATGTATTAAGTTTTGACTAGTGTTCCATTCTTGTACTAAGGTCCCCGAAGTCTATTTGAAGGTAAGTGGCCCTGATATGCTCCAGCCTTTTCTGTGGTCCCTAGGAATAAACGTGGTTCTCCTCCTCGAGTCTGACCACCCGCACCCGCAGACAACCATAATATTACACACACCCACGAGTTTTGTACCGAAAATAGAAAATATCTGGACTTTTATTGGCATATTGATCTTGAAATGAACTTGCATATAAATACACTTTTATGAAGGTTGTTACTACACAGGGCTGTTCGCCATGTGTTAAGAAATTACATGCTACTGGCTGTAAGTGGAAATTGAATGACTGTCATTCCTTGCACCTGGGTATCACTGGGCATCCCTTGGCTGTAAGTGGACATTGAATGACTGTAATCCATTGCACCTGGGCATCCCTGGGCATCCCTGGGTTGTAAGTGGAAATTGAATGACTGTCATTCATTGCATCTGGGTATCCCTGGGCATCCCTGGGCTGTAAGTGGAATTTGAATGGCTGTAATTAATTGCAGCTGGGTATGCCTTGGCATCCCTGGGCTGTAAGTGGACATTGAATGACTGTCATTCATTGCACCTGGGTATCCCTGGGCATCCATGGGCTCTAAGTGGACAATGAATGACTGTCATTCATTGCACCTGGGTATCCCTGGGCTGTAAGTGGAAATTGAATGACTGTCATTCATTGCACCTGGGTATCCCTGGGCAGTAAGTGGAAATTGAATGACTGTCATTCATTGCACTTGGGTATCCCTGGGTATCCCTGGGCATCCCTGGGCTGTAGGTGGACATTGAATGACTGGCATTCATTGCACCTGGGTATCCCTGGGCATCCCTGGGCTGTAGGTCGAAATTGAATGACTGTCATTCATTGCACCTGGGTATCCCTGGGCATCCCTGGGCATCCCTGGGCTGCAAGTGGACATTGAATGACTGTCATTCATTGCACCTGGGTATCCCCGGGCATCCCTGGGCTGTAAGTGGAAATTGAATGACTGTCATTCATTGCATGTGGGTATCCCTGGGCATCCCTGGGCTGTAGGTGGACATTGAATGACTGTCATTCATTGCACCTGGGTATCCCTGGGCTGTAAGTGGAAATTGAATGACTGTCATTCCTGGGCTGTAAGTGGACATTGAATGACTGTCATTCATTGCACCTGGGTATCCCTCGGCATCCCTGGGCTGTAAGTGGAAATTGAATGACTGTCATTCATTGCACCTGGGTATCCCTGGGCATCCCGGGCTGTAAGTGGAAATTGAATGACTGTCATTCATTGCACTTGGGTATCCCTGGGCATCCCTGGTCTGTAAGTGGACATTGAATCACTGTCATTCATTGCACCTGGGTTTCCTTGGGCATCCCTGGTCTGTAAGTGGAAATTGAATGACTATCATTCATTGCACCTGGGTATCCCTGGGCATCCCTGGGCTGTAAGTGGAAATTGAATGACTGTCATTCATTGCACCTGGGTATCCCTGGGCATCCCTGGTCTGTAAGTGGACATTGAATGGCTGTCATTCATTGCACCAGGGTATCCCTGGGCATCTCTGGGCTGTAAGTGGAAATTGAATGACTGTCATTCATTGCACCTGGGTATCCCTGAGCATCCCTGAGCATCCCTGAGCATCCCTGGGCTGTTAGTGGTAATTGAATGACTGCCATTGATTGCACCTGGGTATCCCTGGGCTGTAAGTGGACATTGAATGACTGCCATTCATTGCACCTGGGTAGCCCTGATTTCCAGCTTGCACCTTTACAGAAGGTTACAGAAGGTCTACAATTCAGCGCTCCTGCTGATATTTAATCTGTCAATATCAGCTTTGGGGCCTGTCGGACGACAATCCCTTCATTGGATCCCCAGCTGCCGTAGAATTATCTTGAAGGTCCTATGTCTGGTTTTTAAATGCTTTTTAAGTACCTAAATATCTGGACAACAAAACATATCTACATAAACTGGCTGACACCTTACTTTCTGAGACTCTAAAGCTGAAAGAGATTTGTAATATCTTTTTTTCTTTTTTTTTTAATTTCTAATTTTGAAGCTAGGAGTGACTGCAGATTCTCGGTAGCTGAATCTCGCCTCTGGCACACACTTCCAATCATCATGGGCAAAATGGATAATTATCTAGCTTTCCACAAAACCCCTATGAAATGGCATGCACTTTCTCATTGAAAGGGCATTATAACCACCAAAGAGAGGGAAAGAGAACATAAGGGAGAAGCTCCTAGGTCTGGAGGGCACCACATCCACCCGGCCTGAGAAGGGTACTATATACCTGGGAGTAGAGTGGCAAGGTTATAAAGAGAGGTAGAGAGAGAGATAGAGAGTGAGGGCTCAAAATGGCAAGAGGTACAGGCAGTAAACCAGCTGAGCACACCACCCTCCTCCCGGTGAACGGTGGAACCATAACCCTGGACTGGGAGGCAGTGTGCCAGACGGCAACCTCCCGGTGTGGATCATTACAAAGAGATGGCATAGCACTGAAGCCACATGATATGATATGATATGTTATGGCATTTATACCGTGCCTATACACACGTGTTCAAGGCGCGACCAGGACTTGTCAGAGAGGACTTGTGTCAAAGAAGCGGCTGGGTGCTATATCCCTGGCATTGTGAGCTGAATAAAGAAGCCTGTGGGCACTATATCCCAGAAACGGTGGGTTGGGGCAACAAGCGGGGGAGCGCTATATCCCTGCGATGCTTGTAGGGAAGCTGCGTGGGACCAGCATCCCCCCGACAAGAACCTCCCAGACACATTGTGGTTTGTCCCACTCTGACACTGATGGTTTAGTCCAGCCCAGGAAGTGTACTCTTTTTACGTCATAGATGCACTCCTCTATCCAACTGGCATCTATAGCAACTCTGTCCTGCAGAAGCACACCAAGGGCTTATTGAATTTAAACCATTTGTCCTAGTTACATTCCAACCGTTAAAGAATTACGTTTTAACACAAAAAAACAGCTTTTTGGAGAATAGTGCAAAGACGATTCGTATATCGTGTGTTTTTTAGCTTTTTATATACACACGCTGTCCCTGTTGGGGATGACCCAATCCCTGTTTGGTTAACTGTTGTTTTATCAACAGAGGCAACTTCGGAGACAGAGCTGGTAGATTCTCCGTAGTGAATTATGCGTAGCTAAATCCACACTGATTAAAAATCAGGTACGGTCAAGAGAGCTAGTAGTGTTATATAATTATATTGTATCTCCATCTTAGTCCTTTAAGGCGTGATCTTCTCCTGGATTTGTTGTCTCTGTTTTAATAACCAGCTAGCACGGTTGTAGTCTTGGACTATTGACCTTTCTCTGATGAAGGTGTTGTGATTGGGCTCTGCACGGCGAATACAACAGCTTTGGAAGCTAAAAATCACTAAGTGATGAAAAACGAAAATGTTCTTGATGTTCAGTGTCCTTATTATTTTTTTATGGACATCTTTCAGGCAGGAAAAGGCACAATAGCCCAAGACTACAATTGTTCTAGCTGGTTATTAAATCAGAGACAACAAATCCAGGAGCAGATTTTTTTTTTGTTGTTAAAACTCTGTCCCGCATAGATGTATAGAACTCAACTTTTTCAAGTTACATGATCCTCGTTAATCAGTCACTTATCCCAGAACACGTATAAGGGGAATGCAGTCTGTGCACGGTGCCCCTCTCCCCTCACCTCTCCTCACCTGCCAAGGACAAGGGTTGAGGACAACCCACCAGTTGGGTGGTTACTGGGGATAATCGAAGGACGGACTTCTGGAAGGACAGCTGGGCAAAGTGTGCAGTGCTGGCATCGCCCGCTCCAACACCTTGGCATCACAGTTCGCAGGTGCCCCTACTTGCAAGTGCCGGAGTCACAGGAAGAATACAGGAGGGATCCTGGGGTGCAGCCTGCCGTTACGTCTCATTTTCACTGTGTGCCCATCCTCTGCTCTGGGTCTGTTGGATTGGGGCTGCTTGAGAGGTGCCCAGCCTGCCTCGCCCTCACAACTCGCCAAAAATACCCCCTGCGCAAATCTGCATGGTACGGCGCTGCACCATGGCGCAACGCTCAAGGCAGAGCTTCCACTGGCATACTGGCATCTTGCTTGGCATCGAACACGGATGCGTGATCTCTGTGCTACATGTCTCCAGCGGGCGAGCTGGCAGCAGCCATTTTGGGATTGGGTCGCGCCACTGCACTGCTGTGAGGAGTGGGCCACACTTCCTCTGCACTGTCGCCCCATTACCCCTCTTTCACTTCCTCCACTGCCTCAGCATAAGTACCTGAGAAGGAAATAGTTACTCAGTAGACATGGAAATAGCCTAGGAACCTACAGGCCTACAGACTCTATATAACTTGGATCTCGATTGGCATATATCGGCAGCGGCAAATGCCAATTTTATGTACCCCATGCCATAAGTTTTCCATATGAACGCAACTTGTGATGGTGATGTATCTCGGGAGGATAGCTCATGGGCAACGCGCTCGCCCTGAAAGCAAGACATTGCTAAGACACTGCCACGATCTAGGGTGACCATACTTTCCCGGTTTTGCCAGGACTGTCACGGGATTGGAACCTCTGTCCCCCTGTCTCAAGAGTTTTTAGGTTTTAAAAACCCTGTCCTGGTTTTGGGCAAAGAGGAGAGCGACAGTCCCTTTTTTTCATACAAACAATTATCAACTATATAAACAGTATTAGATGTAAACAGTATTAGATGTTTAGAATATTGTCATCTTAGGATAGATTCGAACCCCCAACATTCCAGGTACAAGCCTTAAGCATTAACTGGCACCACAGAGACAGGCTGAGAGGAAAGTACATAACAAGATATGTAATGTCAAACAGAGCAAAAGCATCGTCATTATTAATATTTACATGTTTTTTTGTATGAAATAGTTGAGATGCTCAACATTTTGACACTAAATACCAATAGCAGTCAAGTTCATTGTACAATTATAACATTAAAATACATAATTCAGTCAGCATCATGCTCGGTATTTATGTGCTTTTATCAACACTCAAAGCTGCACAATTTTTATGCATATACTATGGGGGTGTGGGAGAGAGGTCCGGTTATGCAGGAGGGGGAGTCTGTCTTTTATGTTGTTGGCTGTCCTGTTTTTTTGTCTTGAAAATCTGTTCACCCTACCACCATCGCAACACCCCACGGTTATTCTTTTGAAGTATACTGGGGTGCCCTTGACCCGCTTCCAACTCCCGATCTCACACCGTTCCCTCTCCCCGCACTTGATTGCGATCCACACTACTTGTTTAGCGGCGTGAACCGCGTGGAGAATTTCCTTTTAAGCACTCAGCTCGCGCGTTTCTTTGTTGCGGAATATGCTTCCACCACAGCGTCCTCTCATTGTTTGAGCTCTATAAGTGGCCATTGTTGAGCTCTGCTTAGGAGGTTTAGAAGAAAATGAAATAAGACCGTGATCTGCACCACCCCAAACAGCCTTCCATAGCCGCACTGCTGATGGTGTGCTGAGCAGGTGACCTGTGAGCAGCAACGCCCCGCTCCCTGCCAGCACGTGACTTGCCACGTTTCCCTGAGAGACAGAGGCGCAGGTTAAATGAGAGCTACTGGAGTCCAATAGCAAAGTTCAAAAATCTGGTCTGGACTCACTCAGCCTTTTCTTCTCCAAGGCTTATTCTACAAGTGGATCCAGAAGGATGCCCCTGTTTACCTCAATGACAGTATCACCCTAAAATCTTCACCACAGACACTAATGTCCAGCTCCAGCTCGTCTCTGAACATTCCGCGCTACCAGAGAAAAAAGGCAGGAGGCTCTAGCTTCCTGTGGCCACACTTATGCTTAGAAATTAGCAATCCTACCAGCAGGGGCGCCCAGTACAAGAGGCTCTTGTTTGCATCTGTTCCTCAATTTCTAAAAATTGTTTTGGGTTGGGTTGGGTATACTTCTACATCTTTGCACCACGGGTGCACGGATGTAGAGGTACACCCAACTCAAAACGATTTTTAGAAATGGAGGCACAGATGCAAAGCAAGATGTATTTGTACACCTGTGCACCTCTCTTGCATTGCATCTGTGACTCCGTCTGTTTTCAGTTGGGTGTACTTCTACACCCCTCTGGGGTGCACAGATGTAGAAGTACACCCAACCCAAAATGATTTTTAGAAATTGAGGGACAGATTTTCTAAAAATCGTTTTGGGTTGGGTGTATTTGTACAACTGTGCACCCAGAGTGTAGCACATATGTAGAAATATACCCAACCCAAAACGACTTTTAGAAATGGAGGAACAGATGCAAAGCAAATCTTGCTTTGCAGCTGTTCCTCCATTTCTAAAAATCGTGGTGAAATAAAAATGTCTTAACCAAGTGTGCCTTCAATTGGTATGTCCTTTCATCTGCTTCCTGCACTGAATTCCTGTTAAAAGCACACATTTCTGCTGCTTCCGAGGAACAGATAGCATGCATACATTGTGGTGAATAGATTTTCATTTTAGGATGTGAAAAAGCTAATGAGGGCACATGTGATGACACAAATGATGAGGAAAAATGTTAAAATCTTATGATTCAAATGAGGGGAATGTGGGAGAGCAAAAGGAAGTGAGTATTGGGTTGCACATGTGGGCATAGTAAATAACACACATGCGGAGCATGTTCTACTGAAAATATTGGGCATAGAAGTCAAATCCTGAGCATATGGTATGCAAGTGAGGGATATGGTTTACAATAGAGGGGTAATTTGCTAGTGCTGAGTAAGAAATGGTATGTGGGTATGTGTGGGGCGGGTGACTTTTTATGCCTGGCTAGTAACTTGCAACTTGAAGTTCTTTCCCCTGGTTTATTAATACAATAATCTTCATCCGGGTGAGGGAAAGCAATTTTCTTACCCTATGCAAAAATGCAGATGGTAAATATACATTAGTTTTCAGGTCCACTCCTTCACATAGAAAAACCTTTATGCAGACAACTATCTCTGGGTGGTGCATTGCTCCGTTTAGCTATCTTGCTTATTTTCCTCTGGGACCAATATCCTTACCTAACTTCATTAGAGAGCTTTGAGATGGTAATGTATTGTTTTGTTTTTTGCTTTATAAAGCCTGAAACCAAGGCTCGAAGATATCTGGGTGCTGAGGAGTAGGACAGCCGAAAATCCCCTAACCGAGAGATTTAAACATTTAAGGCCCAAAAGCATTACACTTACATGCAGTGTACCCCAACTGGCAATGCCAGAGCTGCCTGTCGAGGGATGTTGAAACTTCTTTACTTGTTTTCCCTTGAATTGGGAACTTCTTTTTGGTGGTGTTGGTGATGGTACTCCACCTTGCACCTTGCAGCTGTACCTTCTGTTTAGCAAACGTCTCGTTCTCCCATCCTAGTTGTGTTGCTCTGCCTTTTGAGGGCTACTATAACCTGAATGATTATAGAGGGGTGGAGTAGGGGCAGTGATGGCTTACTGGAATGCAACTGGAAGGCTTAAACCTCCTTCTTACTTGAATTTAGTATATGCAGTGCATGCTAGCCAATTTATCCACCCACCCCCCCTGCACCAAGTTGGCGACTACATGCAAATGCGGTCATAACTGCCAGTGATGTCACTATATTTTTGGGCACCATCCGGGATATTCATAGGTCGGCTCCCCTGCCTACCAGTCAAAACATGGCTCTTTGATCAATATGATTGATGTCTCCTTACCTGCTCACAAGTCTGGCATCTGTAAGATTTTCTGTACTTTTGCTAACAAATCTTGTAACAAGTAAACTTATGTAACTAACGCTGTGATACCCCTGGGTTTGGGCATTTTATCAAATGCAAAAATACAACATAAAAAATAAAATAAGGCTGATAAAATGAACTACATCGAGCTGGATAATATAGGAACAGCTGCAATTGTGGAGCTTTACTAAGCGAGGCATTCTTTAAACAAAAATCATGAATATTATTGTTAGTAATATTGCCCGGTTCTATGTAATTTGGTCGATTTATTCTGTTGAATTCGATTTTGTCAAATTTTTCATTTTCTTTTTTATCAGTTGGCCGCAAATATTTATTTATTTATTTTTACATTTATTGAGCACCCTAAACCCGAGGGCATCAGGTGTGTTACACTTCAACTTGCAAATAGGCAGCAAACATCGCAGCGTTGTCAGTTTGAACAGACAGCTGACAATTGAAGGAGCGTGTAGGTCAAACCAGACTTAGTGTAAAGAGGAACGTCTTCAGCTGTTTCCTAAAGGACCAATAAGACTGATCTGGTATTAGTTCAAGCGGTAGAGAGTTCCCGTTTCTTGCTGCAATGACGGGAAGCTCAGACCTCCCAACCTCTTCCTCCTACATCTGGGGATTGTGAGCTGGTGGGCGTAGTAGTAATGGGTAGGTTTGACCGATTGTGTTTTTTTTTATTTTTGAGAGAGGTATCCAGGGGCAGTATCCCACTTGTGCGTGATGGCCATGGTTTCGAAGATGATTCTTTCTCGAATTGCAAGCCAATGTGTGCTCTTTCTCGCAGCTGAGATATGATTTCCACTTGGAAATGCTTAGAGGTGCTCTTAGGGCATTGTTTTGGATGATCTGTAGTTTCTTGATGATTTGTGAGGGGCAGTCTGCAAATAATGCATTACAATAGTGTAACCTAGAACATATAAGTGCCCGGGCTAAGGTCATGCAGCTGTCGGTGGAGTGGAAAGGTCTGCAAGCATTGATCAGCATGGAGGTGTGAGCTGCTGATGAGGCAATGGCATTAGCCTGCCTTGTAAGTGACAAGGTGGCATCCAAACGTACCTCCAGAGTTTTAACGGATTTGAAGACTGGGATGATGTTGCCTTCGATGTGGAAATATGTATCTATCAAGTTTACTGAGAGTGTGGTGTGTGCCTATGAGAAGGGTCACCATCTTGTCATCGTTTGGGCAGAGATGATGTACAGCCATCCAAGTTTGGATCTTCTGAAAGATTGTTTGGAGGGAAAGCAAGTCAGAAGAGTAGGTTCCAGTAAGGGGTAGAAGGATCTGTGTATCGTTCGGATCGTTTGTATAGGATATTCCAGAGGTGTCCAGCAGGTCGAATTATGGCTTTATAAAGATATTGTGGGGGATACGCATGATCCCTGAGGGACGCCGCATGTGACTTGGGAGGGGGAGGCTGTGGCTGAAAAAACCCTCATGGTGCTGCCTGGCCAGGAGGAGGAGATCCATGTGATCGCCTCAGCGGAAAAGTGGGCTGCTGAGGCGAGGTATTGGCAAAGGATGTGGTGATCTACCATATCAAAGGTGGCAGACAGGTCTAGTAGTAGGAGGAAGGCTACAGTCTCAGAGTCTTTAATGTCATCCTTTTGGTTTGTTAGGTCCAATAGTGCGGTTTCTGTGCCATGTTCAGACCGGAAGCCAGACTGGCACAGCTCTAGTAGGAAGAACTGGGTCTGTAAGTATGCTGCACGGTCTAGGATTTTTAAGAGAAAGGGGTTGGTGGTGATGGGACTGTAGTTGGTAGGAATGTCTGGGTCTAACGTTGTTTTGTTTTGACAGAGGGAGGACCCAGCCTCTTTGAGGCTAGAGGGCACTGAGCAGGCAGAGAATGAGGCATTGATAAGAGTTGCATCAAAGGGTGAGATGGGTTGGGCGCAATCTTTGATAACTGAAGCTGGGCATATGTACCTTGGCAGCGGGAGGGCTTAAGGCTTTTTATAATCTGAAGGACCTCCGTTTCTGATACTGTGTTGAAGTGAAAGAGGGGAGCAGTATGGCTCACCCCCCGCAGTCGCCCTTCATCCTCCCCCTTTCTTTATAATCACGATCAGCCACACCCATCCCCTGTATATATTTGCGGCCAAATTCGTCTAAAGAAATTAGATACATTTGAATTCAACTAATTCTGCTGCAATGTAATCTCCATATCCCGTATTGCCCTCACTGCGCTCTCAGGGATCGATCGCTCGCTGAGGATTTTGGAATACCCTGCTACGGAAAATAGTATTTACATTTCCATCTTAGGTTTCCTTGCTCAATAAGCAAAGGATTGGTGGCCTAGTGGCCATTTTGTTGGCTTGAGAACCCCGTGGGAGGGTGGGGTGTAGTTCAATCCAAACCATAGGTTTACAGCTAACAATTGTGCCACTCTGGGCCAATCACTTTATCTCCTTGTGTCTTAGATTTGAAAACATTTCCTGTGCAGCGAAAATATAAAAATCAGTTGCACCGCGTGTCCGCGAATCCTGTCCCATTTTCATGTTCATGTTCCCTCTCCTGGTCGCATCCTCCTGTAACGTGGTCTCAACTTGACCCCACACCTCACACTCTTCTATGTGCATATGCAAGATTTGTAAAGCCCAAACCTAGCTAGAATGCTGCAGTGTGCCGTGCACGTCCACTCCTGTCTCATGTGCTCCAGTCTGTAAATGGCCTTTGCCAACCTTAACGACTGGAGAGGAAGGGGTTAAAGACTCGGGGATTTTATTTGGCATACAGGCTGACCCTTCACCTACCTGAAACTCATCCTCCTGTCCAATCCTCAGAGTGGATTTGCAGAAGGCAGAAGTCAAATATCCTGTGCTGTCTGAATAGAAATGCGGCAGCCTGCACCTGGCGGCGTCCATGTCCGTAAACTGAGTAAGAAAATAATAGACACCTGCATACCCCTCCACCCTCTCCGCCCCCTCCCCCCCCCACTGCACGTGTGGCGAGGCGATTGGTGGGCTCAGTGCCGTGGGACAGCGGCCAAAACCTTTTCTTTGTAGTGGCAGGCTGGCCTCAGGTGGATTTATCAAGCCAAGGGTTAAAACTATAAAAAGCATTTAGGTAACAACATGGAAATCGGAAAAAAAGATACGCAGGGGAACTCTCCAATTTCGCAAATCTCTCAAAACATGGCTTTTTCAACAACACCTGTCCACGGTCTATTCTCAATGGACGAATGGACGCAGGGACCACAACTAGCAGCCCTGCGCTACTGACGCATACCAAACCAGGCTACCCACACCCCGTACAGCGCTGCACTGTTCTCAAACCAGGTCCACGCTTTAAACAATACAATCAAAAATACAGTGTTCGGTCTAGATGGGTGGGGAGAAAACTGGCCCAAAAGGGGCATGGGGGGTGGGGCTGCGTCTGAAAGCAAAGATGAGGTGTGCATTTAAACCAATCAGCTCTGCGTAGACCTGTTCGGCAGCACGCCTTTGGGACCTCCATCTGGTCACACAGCGCCCACCCTTCCTTAGCACAGCACGCTTCTCTCGTCTTCTATATATTGATTCTGAAAGCCGCCTTAGGCACGTGCTGTTTTCGCGACAGACGCAGAATGTCTGGCTTCACAGCCCCTTAGAATCTGGGGAGACTGGCCGTTGGCATGCAGCGGAAGCAAGGTCCCCTCCCGAGGGCGGATTGTAGGCACCGCACTGACTGCAGCAGCCGGGGGCACACTGCCACTGTGATGCCGACAGCACCACCACCGTTCCTCGAAGCGAACTAGAGGCACTGCTGCAGACTGTTAGAAAGCGTACGCATCAAACAGACAGTGCACAACAGTGTAGGCTGAGTAGTGTAGGTTCACTTTGCTTCTCATACCAGATCCCTACATAAGTAATAAATGATAGACTACTTATGTGTATGGAAAAGTTGTAGGCCGTAGGCATTTTATTTTCTTACAGAAAATACAACACAACAAAAATAATTACACAGCCATAGGCTTTTGGGCACATTGTGTCCAGTTCCGAAGCTGCCCAAGGCTCCTCCTGAGTCCTTGTTATCCCTGAGCCTTCGTTCCTGGGCGCATGCCGCCACACCTGAGTGGGTGTTCCTCACGCCCGCTCAGGTCCCCCCCAAAAGCACCCTACCTACAACCCAGTTCCTAGAGTGCCCTAAAAATGTTGTCAGAAAAAAACCCCATCCCTTCCTTTGATAGGTGCACCCCATCCTGGTGAAACATGTCCAGATTGCTCCGGTGTAAGCCATGTCTTATGAAACGCAGCCCTGTGCTCTTGCAGTACTTTTCTACTGATTTATTCAGTTTCTTTCTGGCTATCTCAATTGCGTGCCTTTTTTGTGCCCCATGCCAGACCCTTCTTGGTATTATCTCTGACATAAAAATCTCGGTTTTCCACCAGGTGCGGGCTATGCTATGCAGTGACTCGCAGATGTTCCTTTGTAATTTACCCCTGTTTGTGCTCACGAGGTCGTTCCCCCCTAGATGTATAACCAGGTACTCGGGGAGGGTCCCTGAAACCTATCAGGTGTCGTGGAAGTCCTCCCAGCGCATCCCGGGAGGCCCCACCATGACGTGATTGTGTTCCTGAAATGTAGTCCTTGCTTCACCTCTTCCAGCCACCTGCCTGCCCGGGTCACGTAAGAGTGCCCCACTATCCATGCCGATTTGTAGGGTCCAGCCTCTGTAGAAACGGGGGAAATAAGTGTCATATCAGTTCCTCCCTTATGTATTTCTTAAAACATTGCGACTTCCATCCCCCAATTCGTCTCACCCTCTTTGCTCCCAGGCCCCCCGCCCACGCAGAGGTTGCTGCCCCTATCCTGAAAGAGTGTGTCCCAAAATCAGCTGGATCCCATCCCGCTTTCGCCACCGCCTGTTTTAATACTGCCTGAAACTGGTACTTGCTGAGCGCGCTGCCGTCCCTATGGATCAATAACTGTCCGTCGACCTCTGGTCGCAGCGCCAGGAATTCTTGGGTGATGCATCTGGGAGAGTGGTCCTTTTCTCTGATGCAATTGAGATCTATTGCTCTCCCCTTCCCCATTTGGTCTGTCTTAGATTTCCTTAGCATTATGGACATCCCCTTGATACCCATACTAACGTCTTTCCTTGCCAGGCCGTCTCCTGCCACCGTATTCCTGGCCACCAGTTCCCCTATTCTGAATGCTCCATAGTATGCTAGCGCAAATGCTGCCCTGAACAGCGCGGTTTCGTACGTGTTGCTGCACGTGTCTTGCAGCACATTTAGCAGAATTATCAATTTCCCAAAATTTACCGGACTTCTGCTATCTGGTTTTTTCCCTCTAATTTTGCCCATCCCCTCATAGCGTATTTTATCTTCGCGCAGTCAGTCGGGTCCGGTATGCCCGCCACTTTTGTGGTATATGCCACCGCCGCCAGGTGCGCTGCTGCCCAGCTTTTCTTTTTCCCTTTGGCAAAAGCCCCTTCAAGAAATTCACACATTTTTTCCGTTGAAATTTTTTCCACCTCTTTTACACCTGTTTCCATCAACACATCTTTTACATGCTTTTCGTATTGCTTACTCGTTTTGTATGCCAGGGCATTTCTGGTCAGCTTGTCGATGACCCTTTCTTTTCTCCGTTCTTCTCCCACTTCTTTTGAGTCGACCTTTAGGCCAACCGTGCTTTCCTTTCTAGTGCCTCCAACGGGACCCATGCCTTCCGCGGCGTGGGCGTTCTTTCCTTGTCGGCGTCCGGTCTCAGCTCCCTGAATTTCTTCCACTGAAAGCGAGAGATTGCATCAGCCACCACATTTGCTTCCCCAGCGATATGCCTCGCCTTTATGCATGTATTCATTTTTAGGCTTTCCAGTGTGATTGCCCTCATTAATTCTAATACTATCATGCATGACGCACTTCCTTTGTTTAACACGTGCACCACCGCCATGTTATCTGACCATACTGCCAACTCCTTGTTCCCTAGCTCTTCCCTCCATGCGCATAACGCGACCCATATCGGGAAGAGCTCCAGCAGCGTTATGTTCTTTGTCCATTCCGCCACTTGCCATGATTTTGGCCACTTGCCTGCACTCCATTTTTTCCCCAGTATTACGCCAAAACCAAAGCCACCGGCTACATCAGTGAACAACACCCTTTTACCTTCATCGTTCAACGGTGAGCACCATATTACCGCCCCCTTGAAGTTTTTCAGAAATTCTACCCATACTTCCAGATCTCTCTTGATTCCTCCCCCTAGCCTGACCCTGTGGTGTCCTTTGGTAGCACCTCTCGTTTTCAGCTCGATACTTCTCTGGAACACCTTCCCCTGAGGTATGACTCTTCCTGCGAAGTTCAGTTTACCTGCCAGCGCTTGCAATTCTCTCACTGTTGCTTTGTTTCTTCCTTGTAGTTCCTTTATTGTCTTCAGCAGCTCTGCCACCTTGTCCTCCGGGATCCGACACCTCCCCTTGTTTGAGTCAATTTCTATACCTAGGAATTGGATCACCTGCGTTGGCCCCATCGTTTTCTCCTCCGCCAGAGGAAAACCCACTCGCTCGTTATTTCTACGAATTTATCCAGGGTTGCCCTCCATAGATCCGCACCTTTGGGGCCGACGAATAAGAAATCGTCCAAGTAATGCACCATCATGGACTCCCTCATCTCCTGTGTTACTGCCCATTGTAAGAATGAACTTACCCTCTCGAAATATGCGCATGAGATGGCGCACCCCATCGGAAGGCATTTATCGATGAAGTATTCCCCCTCCGAATGCATGCATAACCATCTTTGTGATCTGCTGTTGACTGGCAACAGGCGAAATGCCAATTTAATGTCTGCTTTCGCCATCCATGCCCATTCCCCTGCTTTTCTGACCAGCTCCACCGCCTCCTCGAAGTCTGAATATGATACTGTCGCCTCGCTCTGAGCGATGCCGTCATTCACCGAGGCACCCGTGGGGTAGGACAGGTGGTGTATCAACCTGTATTCCCCTTCTTCTTTTTTTGGCACCACTCCTAGTAGTGAACATAAAAATTCTTCAAATGGTAGGGCCGTTAACGGGCCCTCTACCCTCCCTAGTTCTACTTCCTTCCTGATCTTACTGTTCACCATCTCCCTGTTTTCGCTTGCTGATTTTAGATTCCTAGGAATGTCATGTGATCCCTGCACGGTAAACGGGATGTTGAAACCCTCTCTAAAGCCTTGCCTGATCTGTTCTGCCGCTTCTTGGTCGGGGTATTTCCGGAGCCATCTTTCCATCCTCTCGATTTTTACGGCGTGGCCCCTTTCCTGTCCCAGTATTTATTTCCGCGTCTCCTCTCTTCTGCCGCTTGGCGCCGCGGGCCTTGTGCATTTGGAGCTGCTGTGGTCACCCTTGCATCTCTCGCACTTGTGGCTGAATTTGCACTTCCATCCCCAGCTACATGGTACCCCCTTTTCAAATCTCCTGCATTGACCTGGTTCCGCTCGTGCAGTCCCCGTGCTCCCACTGCCCCCACCCTGTGTTGTCGGGGGCAGGCTGCTCTGCCATCCTCTCTGTGGCCCGTAATTTCTGCTCCGAAAACTCTGCTCTCTATTCCTGTCATAGCTGGGTTCATACCTTCTGCCACTCGATCTATAATCAGTTTTGTAACCATTCTGCCAGTACTGCCTTCTCTGCTGTCCCCCTGTGCTCCGCTCCTTGGAATCCCATTTCTCTTTTAGCACGTTAAAAATGTAGAGGTTAAAGTTTTCTTCGTCCCAGCCCATATCCGGAAAGCAGTCCATCTCCTTTCTGAACTCATGGTCATACTCCAGCCATGCATCCCCTCCAAATGCTGCGTGGATCTTCAGCACCCTCTGTTGATATGCCACCAATGCTACCCCGTCTTCCGGGAATTTATGTAATATAATTGTAGACATTATGGTGAAGGCCGACATCCAATTGTCAAAGTTCCTTACTACTGGCCCCTTTTTAGTAAGATTTTTTCATCCTCTTTCATGTCCTCCAGGGCCACATTCATCCCCCTCTTTTGACAATCTAACAATGTAAATATATCGATCAATTCCTTCCTCCAGATTTTTTCCTTTACTTTGTCATTTATGTACCAAGCCATCGCTTTTATTGACCTGCCCTGTGCGTCTTTACCCATGGTTGGCCTGCCATATTTCATCATGAGTGGCCCCTCCTTTTCCACCGCTGCCACCGCCGGTGCTGCCCCCGGTGGTGTGGCCCCTGCCCCTATGTTTGGCCCTACCGGTACACCTTGTGGTGTCGGTAAAATTGGTGCTCCTTGCGGCACCGCGACTACTGGTGCCCCTTGTGATGCTGGGACTGGGGCTTCCCTGGGCCCCGCTGGTGCCCCCTGTGGTGCTGGGACCGGGGCCTCTCTGGGTTCTGCCCCTGCCCCCCCCCACCCCACTCTGCCTTTCTTTGCTCACCACTCCTCTCCATTTAACCCAAGCCTTCAGGTGATCCCTTTCTTCGTCATCACTGCATGAACTCCCCTGCCACTCTTCCCTGTTTTTCTTCCCCCGTCTGCTCTTCTTGTCATTGGTTCTGGGCGACTTACCCGAAACCGTGACGCAATTTTTTAACATTTTTACTATTTTATTTCCCACATTATTATTCACAGTACCTTTCTTTTTATCTTTTTTCTTTCTCTTGGTCGGTGCCTCCGTCTGTTCCTCTGATCTCTTCGACTCCGCTCTTCCCCTTTTCTGTCCTTGCGGTACCTCGTCTTCTTCTTCGCTGCTGCTGTGTTCTATGAACAGCAGAGGTGACGTTGCCTTTGCTCTTTCCTCTTTCTGCATTACTTCTAGCACCCATTGTGCTCCATACTCCTTCTCCGCCTTTCTTGCCCATTCTGAGAATTCTCGGCCCCTCTTTGCTCTTCCTTCCGCCATCCTTCTCGTCTGATTTCTGACGGTCGTGCTTCTGTTTGACCACTGCGAAAGTATCCTTCGTTCGTTCCCCGCTGATACTTCTGGGTCGCTCCCGCTCTGGCACTGTTGTAACCACCGCGATAGTATGAACTTCTAGAGAGGTAGAAAAATGCGTGAGCCCGCAAGAGCAAACGTTTTTCCTTCTCCTTCTCCAGGTACCAAGAGCCTACCCGAGAGAGGTGAGCTCTTACCTGGTTTGTGCCACCTCTCCTTTTCCAGGCTTACTTATACCCCCCCGGCCTTTTGTTCCTTCCTGGGGGTGGCCGGGTTACCCCCCTGACCCCTTGCTGTTACAATTCGCACCTTCCCAGGTGCTGTTTCCTGCCCTTCCTGGGTTTTTGTTTCTTGTGGTGCCATTCGGACGCCCCTTCCTACGCTTTCGCGCCGTTTTCCCCCACCCCGCGCCTAAACTCCCAGACCCTCTATCGTCCCGCATTTCATGCGGCCCGGGGCCTGGGTCATATTCATACATCCCATGCTGCCTGGCTTGAGAAACACAATCTCTCATGAAGTTTGAGGCCACGGACCCTGGTGTGTGCTCAAGCACCTCTGCGCAGGATTGCCCTGTACATAGAGTTAGGTAATCCAAGTAATTTCAGCAAATCAATAATAGACCCATGAAATTGTGCATAATTAACTATTTTTCACTGGTTGTACTTGAGCGTGAAAATTAAGACATATCGCTCTTCGTTCGTGGTGGGAGGGCTCGTTTGCATACGAAAAATGAACCAAGATTAATCCCTGTGAAAATGGCGGTCTTGACAAGGTTATGTTAACTCTACTTGAACAGCGCACTGTCGCCCAGGGGCAGCATGGCGCTAATGGGAGAAAAACACAAAAAGAAGAAGAGGAGGCAAAGAGCAGACAATCTAAAAATGAGAACAAGAGGGTTCTGAGGCGGTGCCGAAACAGGAAACGGTTATCAATAGCGCAAAGGCAGCGCATAAGCTTGATCCATAGAACCGCAGCAGACACTGAAAAGGCGCGAGCGCCGATCCTGGCCCAACGAAACATAGGGACCTGGATCCGAGTCAGAGGCTGAGCGCAGGGTTCTAGATGGTGTAAAGCGGCAGAACTTCCTATGCAGGAACTCAAGGCAGTGGTCGTAAAAAGCCCGGTGTACAATACAGAGAGACTTAAATTGGATTCGATGGTTAACAGGGAGCTAATGAAGGCGGCGCAGAGTGGGTGAAATAGGATCCCGCATAGACGCACCAGTAACGGCTCTGAACGCAGTATTCTGAAGTATCACAAGCCGGTGGAGTATATATGCAGTCTGGGACAGGAAAGAAGAGTTACAGTAGTCCAGGGAACCAAAAACAGAGGCCACCACCACAGGCGCATGAATGTCAAGAGGCAGAGAAGGGAGAACCTTTCGTAATATATTACGCTTAAAATAGCCCCCTTGGCATACAGAGCTAACCTGGGCCTCCATGGAGAGGGTGGCCGAGATCTAAACTCCAGGGTCCCTGATTATGGCAACAGGTTTAGGGAGGGGGCAAAAGCTCAGATGTCCAGAACGAGGTCCCAGAGGACACTGAGACCGGTAGATATTAGCACCACTCATCAAGATGGCGGCTGCCCAAATTCCAAGTATGGAATCATCAGAAAACAAAAGCATGGCTCCCACCATTTCTGAATCACGATCCTGCATTCCTGGGGCAATGGCAACAGAGTGCATGCGCATATTAACTAACAACACATTTACTGTTGCACTTGCTAACATTTTTTTAGACAAGGGGCAGATACTTACAGTATTGGGGGCTGCTTTTTAAAAACGTAAAAAGGAAGCCAACACCATGTAAACACAATATGCAAATAGTTATGCGTGCACATGCGGTCAGGAAATTGATGAATGTATACAATAAATACTTTAGAATAAGAAATTCAAAACAATGGCTGCAATTGCCAGTCTAAAATGGCAGCCACTTTTTGGCAAATTATTTTCCTTTCTATTTTTGGCAATTCTGTGTGGGAGGCAACACAAGTGTGTGCACTGTGTGCAGAGTCGTTTTTATGGGAGGGCAAAAGGGGCACTTGCCCAGGGCACCCAACTTGGAGGGGGGCCTCACAAGGTTGCCTGATATGAAGAAGTAAGATTCCATTGTTCACCAGTTTTAAATAGCACGCGTCAGGAGATTTTACGGTGTGCTGCTGAGGCTCTAAACCCATTGCCTTTCTGTTTTGACAAGTACATTCTGCCTTGATCAATTCATCATGTATTGATTTCTCTGTTTACTGTGGTATACATAGTGTGTTCCTTACGGCACAACTCGGTAGCATTCTTTCCTTCCTGCGGGAATTATGTTGATCATAGGCAAAAGTGAAATGCATATTGATAAATTGAATGCCACAATGGTTCAGAAGTTAGCTCAGTGTGTGAAGCACCCATTGTAGAGATGTGTTCATATGCAAAATTAGAATATCACATTCCAGCAAGGCTGGCTGAGACTTTCCTATGTCTGAAGTTTATAAACCTGCCTGCATATGTACTTGCTTTTGCAGAACAACATCTGCTATTATCAGCAATGTACCTGTACCAGATAGGGGTTGCTTCAAAAACTAACATATAATCTGTATTCTGAAGGTCTAGAAATTGGCTTGTTCAGATGGGGTGTTGTAAAACGTAGGCAATCTCCTCCAAAGATGGCATAAACTGTTAGTCCAAGAGGTGAATAAGTATCGAAATTCAAGACTATGGAACTAAAGCGTTCATGCTTGTATCCTGGATTTGCCAGCAGATGATGCAGTGCTCCTGGTCGAATCATCTAATATATCTCAGATTACTGTGCTGTCTTCTGTGAGGTTTGCCTTCTTGATATGAGATTATTTGATATGGCATTTATAACATGCCTATACACAAGTGTTTTGAGGCGCGACGAGGCAAGGGGGAACAAAGGGAGGACAGACAACGATCCTACCAGGCCAGGTGTCATTCAGATTGTGCAAGTGCATGGGAAGGGGGGAAAAGGAAAAGTGAGAAGGGAAAGGGAGAGGGGAAAGTGCAGTACATGGGAAGTGGAATAAATAAGAAAAATTAAATGGCCAGCTGGTGGCAAGTGCAAGGAAGGGCAGACATAAGTGTTGGTAGGGGGACTGTAGGGATGCACAAAAACGGTCCCCAGGTGCAGAGGTTGCCAGGGAGGCAGTGCGGGTGGGCAATTGACGGGACCTGGGCCAGAGATCAGAAAGGGTGGCCAGGTAACCAGTGCAGTTTCAGTCAGGAATTTAACAGGGTAGAGGGGGAGAAAAAGCAGAAGCAAAGAGGAAGGTTTTGAGGTGCTTCCGGAACCAGAGATGGTTCTCCTCGGGTTTCAGGGAGGCAGGAAGGCTGTTCCAGAGGGAGGCCCCGGCCGAAGAGAGTGGTCTTGGAGAAGCGACTGACCCTGAGGTCTTGCATGCTGCTGGTGCCGTTTAGCCCATTACTTGATCTTTCTTCTTATGTAGGCCATTTGGGTGGAAGGGTTGGTAGACAGAAGAAAGCAGACCAGATGTTGCAGGGCTCAGGCAAGCATATTTTAAGGTCTGCCTGTTTGACACAAAAATCGGCTTGCTTTTTGGTAAAAGTCAAAGGTTTTTAGGCACATTTATAAATAAAAATGTCACAAGTAATTGTTTTGGAAGTATTTAAAGCTTTAAAATACAAAAGACAAACCCAGATGAAATTTGTTAAATGGTATGCTGGTACTTATATACTTTCCTAGATGATGGAGAGAATGAAGCTAGAACCATTTCCAGTGAGCATGACACCCAATATTTATTTTTACAAATGGTTATGTTTGGTAATGTGATTTGTGTACTTTCCAAGTCCGTTTTTATAAAATGAGATTGTTTTAGTTCTTGGTAAGAACTGGAAAAGAAAGTGTTCAAATGCAGAAATTGCAGAGTTAGCACAAATCACAGCTTCACCCCTTCACCAATGTGTGATCCTGGGCATCTCATTTAATCTTGTATTGCCTAACCCCTCAGAATTGCCAGTCCCTAAACCTTTCACAATGTTCAGCCCTTCAGAGTGATTTCCTTCTCATGGTATGATCTTCATAAAAGACGTATTCATGGTTTCACTGGCTATAGGGCTACTTTGACTTTAATAGTGAGCATATTTATATCGCACACAACAGGCATTTGTTCCTTTGATATCTAATGGCAACACTATATGAAAACCATATCCAACTTCTAATCTCTGTCTGGATAAAGACACCTTCCTGGTGGCTTCTAATATGCATCAACTATCCATTCTAAGCTATGTGTAGCATTCTCCTTCCTTCCAATTGGTCTCCTCTATCCATGCTTGAGCACTTTTGCATTCTGTGAGGCAGCTAATATGAGTTTTCTGTCTATTATGGGTTACATGTACCTTTTACATAGAGTCCTGCTTTAATACTACAGGCTGCATACCTTCCTGGATGTTATTGATAAAAATTATCCTGTAAGTACTAGAACAGTAACCTCTTTGTAAACTGCTAATATTGGACTTCAAATGCTACTTGTTTATCATTCTGATTAGAGCAAAAATGAAGAGGGTAAGAGGACTTAAAGGGAGTAAACATGGTTATTATGCTGAAAGACAGCATACCAACCTATAGGTTGTGAGCGCGATGGGTGGGGGGCACGACCATTATTCTTGATCCCTTTATTCCTTTGGTTTGGTGAAGGGGGGCCCCAAAGAGATCCATACCCAGGGCCCCAAAAGTGCTTAAGATGGCCCTGACTGTGTGTGATATATGTCCGGTGCTATCCGGGGGAAGGACACATACTGTCTACAGTCTCTAGGTCGAGTTTAGGAATGTCCATGGCAGGTACTACAATTGCAATGTTTCCTATTTTCGATTATTGAAAGAGACGTTTCCCAATTGAGAAGGTTTTTTAAAATAATGTTCTTACTAAAAGTAAATGCATTTTATCTTCATCAAAAAAACACAGCTGTGTTTCTGGCTGTGACAGACATGCCAAGTTTCTGGACCAGGCGGGAGGGAGATTTTGCTCCAGAAAGCGGGAGAAAGGAATTTCCCCCATAGGAGAGCATAGGGGTTTTAATTATTGTAGGCGGGAGCAAGAGCTGGAGATTCCCGCGAGCTGCGGGAGACTTACTATGTTAGGCGGCATAGATCAGTGCACCCAATACTTGCAAATTGTTGCAGTCAGCCTTAATGCAAGGACAAAACCCCAGGCGTTTACAAGCAGTGACGTCATTTGGGGTTTTCTAGGGGTCGCAACTGTCTCCCTTGCTCCCACTGACCAAAAGTTTTTTTTTAGCCTGTGGGTATTTGTCAAGGTCAATAGGGCAGGGGAACATGGTACTATCCCATTTGGTGGTCACACAACTAAAAGATCTTAGGAATATGGGCCTGTACACCCCCCTTAAGTGCCAATTGCGAGTATGCACGTCCTTTTTGCATAGACTTGCATGATAGCCTGGCAGTTATGGCGATGAAATGTATATTACAGTGATATCGTAACCATATTTGTCTGAGTGAGGTGAGGAACAATGCTATGTGATGCCGCTGCCTGTTTTGTCAGGGGGTGAAATGTGTGCCATCACTTCCTATGATGTCACTTGCGGGCGGGATCAAATTACATCACTTCCTGTGATTTCATCAGAGGTCCAGGATCGTGTGCTGTCACTTCCGCTACCCGTGCCATTTTGGTGAAATGACGTCCCTGTTTGTAAGTATGCTATTGCAATTTTTACACCCCTGATTTTGAAGCTGTAACTTGGAAACTTCAGAACACAAACCTGAGCTACTAACGAATGCTATAGTTCTGAACACTGTCAGACTCTTTCCCTTTTACTTATTAAAGGACCTTCTGGCTTCAGGTGTTACCCTCTTCAGACTGAGCTAAGGCAATGCTATAGGCAAAGTTTCAGGGAGCGTAATGGAACCGCCTCACTGTGAACATCACTGTCCAGTGTGGTAAATAAAGGAGGGATAATGGACCGAAGGGAGATGCATCATTCATCCCCATGTGTTATTAATGACCTGCCGAAGACACGGGAGGCCGTTAATGACCAGTAGAACTAAATAATGTAAATAATGCCTGCGAAGGCCGCTCCTAGCTACTCAGATGAATGGACGTGTGCCGCGCGATCCAATGCCACGCACTAGAAAATGGCCGACCAGGTGGCAGGGTGATGTAGTGTCATACGCGCCCCGAGATATTTAATTGGTTTACCATGGACTTAGTATTGATTTCCTGTGATACCAGCGAGGCGGATCTCCCGTTGAATCCTCTGACGCAGTAAGGGAAGGCTCAGGTCTCCGCTCTCTGTGATGTCTGAGACGAGCGATTAATAGCACTCAAAGGCCTCGGGTGTGTTGAGCTTGAGCTCTTTCAAGAATCCATGGTGTATTTGTTGCAAAGATGTGCTGGTTTGGATAATTGTTTGCTAAAAAAATACATATGGGATACAGTGCAAAAAAATACCAAGGGCCTGATTCATGGAATATTTGCCCAGACTTTGCACGGCAAAAACACACTTTGCGCGCTTCCATGAATCAGGGTTTGTGTCGGCAGTGCAAAGTCACTTTTCAGCAGTGCAAATTCACTTTGAACCAGGCGAATATTCGATGAATCAGGCCCCAAGTTACTGTGCCACAAACACTGGGCCACCCCAACACTTCAGTCTGTATCGCATCTGGGTGGGAAGGCTACAGGGCATTATGGCTCGTTATTGACTGAAGTGTTTCAGCTTATCAGATTGGGTAAAATTTTTCACTCAAACTGCAGAATGGGTGTGGTGAGCAGAATAGGCGTTTCGAGAGGTTTTCCAGGCAGAAAAGCAACTACATTCCGTGCCAGAGGTGTCACGGAACCACCAGCAATTGCCGCCCTTTCCGCATTCGGGTGGAATCGTTTGCCAAACCCTAAATCCGAGACAATGGCACAGAGCTCAGCAAACATCAAAAGTTAGACCTGGGATCCTAATTTACCTATCCGAAAGCAAGAACGCAGAACCAGTCAATACAGCCGGTGTTCTGAGCTTCCTGATTTGCTACAACGCCCCACCGGGCCGCAGCGAGAATTGATATTTGTTATATGTTTAGACTGAGGTGCTTTACCAACATTGGCCATTACCACATAGTGAGTTCAATGTCCCTTATTCTGTAAATATTCCATACAATTTCAGCTTCTGATCAAGTAGTATTTTAAAAAAGCACAGAAATTCAAATATCACTTATTTTTACCGTTAGCACCATAGCTGTAATTGATATGATATGATCGTTTATTTATATAGCGCCTATACACTAAGTGTTTCAAAGCACTTCAAGGCAAGGGAGGGAACGAAGGGAAAATACAATGACATTCTTACAGGCCATGAACAGTAAGGATGTGAAATTAACTATTGTAAAAAACAAGATAAGTTCCCAATTAAGGAACTCACGTCCCCTGCACACTTTCCAATGTCTGGAAAACCAGACCAACAATTAGTTTGTATACTAAACAGTGTTTCTAATAATATCTTTTGAAACCATTGCATTAAACCAATAAACTATTGTACTCAGCCTGACGACATTTCAGATAGTGCAAGAGCTAAGATATAGATAAGGAAGGGAGGGGGAGAGTGGGAAGGAAATGGAAAGAGACTGGCGACTACCCTATTAGGCCTGACGTCATTTCTGGTAGAGCCATAGAAAAACAAAAGGTGAGGGAGAGGGGTGCAGAAATGGAGGGGAGGAACAAAAGAAGTGACTATCATATTTGACCTGAAGACATTTCAGATAGTGCAAGAGCTAAGACATAGATAAGGAAGGGAGGGGGAGAGTGGGAAGGAATTATGATTGGAAGGCGATATTTCTATTCCTTAGTAGTCATATAAAGGCTTGGCCACAGTCTTGTCTTCGGGCTTTCTTACACCTGTGGTTCCAGCCGCCAGACTCTACCCACATCATGCACGCTGGATCTGCATGAGGTACCCACATCATGCACACTGGATCTGCACGAGGCAACTTAAGAAACTGAACATGTGCACCTTATGTCACGTGCTACACAACTCTGGAAAAGGGTACATTTTCAAATTTCTAAGATCACTCCATGTTGTAAATACTGATGCTTTAAGTTCTAATATATGTCAACTCGTTGTCTCACGAATGCCCTATAATCACTCGTGTTAGACTTCCAGCTGTGGCTACTGGAAGGGGAGTACATCATTTTGATTGTCAAACCTAGAGGCGGGCTCCCAGGTGTGCTGTCTGTGGGATGCCCCTCTGAATGGCTTCACAGTTGGATCATTTGAGGAATCTGCCAAGCAGCGCTTTATCGTTTATGGCTCGACTATTGCAGCTCCTACAGATTTGCTTCAACCCGCCTCTCCAAAATGTGAAATGTTGCAGTGAGACTAACCAAAAACTGACAAAAAGTTGCAAACCAGGGTAAGAGGTAACGAGGATCTCTAAAGGTATTGGCATAATTGACCTAAAAACATTTGACCTAAAACATTTGATCATCAAATGTTTTTGACATTTTTTTGGGTCAAATTTAATTATATATATGTATGGGGGTGGGTAAGTGTATAGATTAGGTTGAGGGGATGTAGGGGAGGTTGCGTGAGGTACATTCCCCTCACCCCGCATTTTAAAACGAGAAAAAGGTCAAATAAATTCGATCAAATGTGATTAGGTCATATTGAGACCCAACCTCTTTAAATATGTTCATGGATAAAGGGGTGGTGGTGGGTAGATGGAGTTTAAGAAGCATCAGCCATCGCTGCTTCAATTCTCTCAGGTAAATGTACCCTGTATTTGGATTTGTATAGAGGGAGTCTTGCTGGGAAGCGGTGGAGCACCATACCCATCATTTAGGTCAACAGAGGTCGATGCGACAGGAGGTTACAGGTTATAGTAGCTTGGATATCCCATAGTACAGGGGTGGTATACACGAAGAGTAGCCCGTTCTAAATGAGCCCAGTTAGCCCTGACTGGCAGGGCCTTGGGTTCCTTCCTGAACTACAGCTCCCTCCCGTAGAAAGCCCAATCGCACGTAGAGGAGGTCAGCACAGTGCCCACATCCCTTTCGCTGACAAGCACTTCCTTCCTTCACATCCCTTCCAGTACCTCGCCTTCCAGGACTGGCCGGGCAGGCTGACCTATATCTGTCGGCATTTCCTCAATGTTACTGCAAGAGACTTGGTCAAGTCCTATCCGGGCTGCCCAATGCTATGCTCCCTAGACCATAGAAGTTATCCTCTCCAGGGATTGCAATGTGTGTGTTACTTTTCCCAATTCCCATTTGACATTGTGTGTGGCCGTGTCTCACGCTGCCTGTTCTCAGTGTCCACACACTGAGGCCAGCCTAACATGTCGCAATTGCAAAACCCGGGCTAACTCAGCCCTTCATCCTTTAGAGTTTAATGCATTGCCTTCCATTCATTTGAGTAATAATATTTATTTATTTAATTGTCATTTCTTTAACGCCCCACATGCCCATCGGCCTCGGGACGCACGAAAAACAAAGACAGAACAAACAACAGATAATAATAACAATACTACAGCACTTAGAAGCTGGACTACTCTGGCACAAAGCGCTATAAAATGTCGTTAACATTACTATGGGGTACTGCGCATGGCACTCTCGGTCTCCTTGCCCTCACTTGGGCTCTGCAGGTCTTGAATGAGAGGGTGCAGACAAGCGCTTCCACAGTAGTGGCCACCAGTGTTGGCAGACAGGCGCTATACAAGACCACTTACATGGCATTACATCATCCCTGTCTGAGGAGGCGGGAGTTCAGCAATATCTCGGAAGTTAGAAGAGAGGGTGACTGGTGGGCAGGTCCATTCCCTCAGCCTAGATATACAATGAATGTTCAGATGAGGCGGAGCTAAGGTCAGGTGGGTTTCCTGCAGGAGTGTACCACTCAGCTACTGGGGACTATTCTAAGCCACGCCTTTCCAGGATTGCTTTGGATCTGCTCCACCCCTCCTCACTGTCGATGTTGGGAAAGTGTTCACAACTGTGCACAGGACTCACCCAGTCTGGGCACCACCCTACATGATGCTACAGCACAGACCCTACACCAGGGGCCTGCCACACTTGCCACCCTAGGGGTGTCGGGCTACAACTCTCCTCAGGCTTACATGGTATATAGTCAACGTAGCCCAACATCGAGATGGCTCGCATTTTACGCTTGCTTTTTCGGCGTGATTTATCCGCACTGTTGGTCACATTGATTTTAAAAAAAACATTGGGCCCCATCATGTTTTGGGCGGTAAGTCCACTTGAATTACCGCCAAAATCACTTACTGTTTCCACCACTGCGTCCTGCAGATTTGTGCTAAGATTGTGCGTGAGGGTAAATTGGTGTTCCCATTTTTGTAGTTCATAGGACTCCATGGGATTTTTGCAGCTTTACCGCAAGCGGTAATTCTGCCGTAGAACCTCTAAAGATTTTTGTAGCTAAAGAAGATGTTTTACCTCCAACAACAACATGCTGGTAGTACACCCCCACTGCACCTTTAATTTTGGAATTCGGCGGTGCTGTAAAACCGATGGTAATTCAGCTACTGCCAAGAAAAGTGGCAGTAACAGAATTACCACCAGAATTTTATTGCATCGGAAAATGCGTAATGAGTTGCATATATAATTGCGGAGAATGGTGCAATGGTGAAAATACCTTCCCCACAATAAATTTCCCACCCATATACCCGCCCAAGATCAAAGACCACCCACCCATATACCGGCCCAAGATCAAGGATCACCCACCCATACACCCGCCCAGGACCAAGGACCACCCACCCATATACCGGATCAAGATCAAGGATCACCCACCCATATACCCGCCCGGGACCAAGGACCACCCACTCATATACACACCCAAGATCAAGGACCACCCACCCATATACACGCCCAAGACCAATGATCACCCATCCATATACCCGCCCAGGACCAAGGACCAGCCACCCATATACCCGCCCAAGACCAAGGACCACCCACCCATGTACCCAGCCAAGACCAACGACCACCCACCCATATACCCACCCAAGACCATTGACCACCCATATACCCGCCCAAGAACAAAGACCACCCACCCATATACCGGCCCAAGGTCAGGGATCACCCACCCATATACACGCCGGGACCAAGGATCACCCACCCATATACCCGCCCAAGACCAAAAACCACCCACCTATATACCGGCCCAAGATCAAGGATCACCCACCCATATACCCACCCAAGACCAAGTACCACCCACCCATACACCCGCCCAGGACCAAGGACCACTCACACATATACCGGCCCAAGATGAAGGATCACCCACCCATATACCCACCCAAGACCAAGGACCACCCACCCATATACCCACCCAAGACCAAGGGCCACCCATATACCCATGAAGACCAAGGACCACCCACCCATGTACCCACCCAAGACCAAGGACCACCCACCCATATACCGGCCCAAGAGCAAGGATCACCCATCCATATACCCGCCCAGGACAAAGGATCACCCACCCATATACCCGCCCAAGACCAAGGACTACCCCCCCATATACCCGCCCAAGACCAAGGACCACCCACCACATACCCATGAAGACCGAAGACCACCCACCCATGTAGCCGGCGAAGACCAAGGACCACCCACCCATATACACACACAGGACCAAGGATCACCTACTCATATACCCACCCAAGACCAAGGACCACTCACCCATGGTTCCATGTGTTATTAACGAAAAAAATAAATAACAAAAACTTTTTTAACGAAAAATAAATAACAAAAAAATACCAAATTATTATTTTTTAATTTGTAGTGCCTCCCCAAGCCCCCGATTCCCTATGATTCTTACCCCACCCCAACCACCCCACTACCTGTTTTAACCCCTTACTGCACCCCCACATATACTTACCTTTAATTTTTGGTATTTTTTCAATGTTTATGTTTCATTGAAAATGTTATTCATTATTTTCTAGTCGTTCATTTCACTATATGCCCTCACCCATATACTCACCCAAGAACAAGGACCCGCCCACCCATATACCTGCTCAAGGACCACGCGCCCTCTGGCTGGGGTGACAGGATGACTCCAGGTCACTGGGGCACTCATTTTTAAGTATTGATCTTTCACTTAATGCATTCTGGGAGCTGTAGTCTTGGTTCACTTCAAATGAAAGCATTGGAATTGATCACCCGATAGCAAAGAGTGGTGGCAGGAAAGGGCAGGTCTCTGCAATGGGTGAGATCCTCTAATGATGGTACTTCTGTAACCCAAAATGTGACCCCAAACTTCTAAAAAAAAAGTCTCAACTAAGAATGTGCAGATTTAGTGAGATTGCATCGCATCTCCCACTCACTAAAAGCAAGCGACATCTCCCACATGGCATTCCATGCTCTCTCCCTTGAGCAGCACTCTAGATGAGGGGGGAGGAGGGCGGTGAATGTGGGGTTAGCAATCAACCGAGGAGCCGGCACGCCTCTAGTGTGTTACATCTAGTAGCGCCAAAGTGTCCGTTCCACATAGAAGCCCCGGCAGGTGGCAGGCGGTGCTATAGACAATGTGACATGCAATGCAGTTATTCAGGAGGAGCTATGTCACTACCTGCAGAAATAGTACATTACTAGAGGAAGAGTCTCTCTCTATAGATCAGGGACGTCCTTTCACCAGGGGTAGCGGAAGTCACATCGCATGACCCTTGACCTCTGATGACATTACAGGGAGTGATGTCAGTTGACCCCACCCCGAAATGACATCACGGAAAGTGATGGAACACAACCTTTTACCCCTTCACAAAACAGGAAGTGGCATCACGTAGCATTGCAATATCCCTGTAAAGTGATATACATTTCATTCAAGAATAGATGAGCATATGTATTGGCAGAAAAAAAACATGCTTTAACTGCACCCTGCGAAAAGCCAAATACATATTCTACTCTGAATGCATTTTGGAGGATTTTGTCTGCATTGTGAATTTCAAATGTTTAAGAACAGACTAAATCACCCCTGAAGTGTGCCTGAAATAAACCTTTAAATGAATCGAGCAATTATTGTATAGAATTCTAGAAAGACACATTATTTGTTATTCCTAGTCTTTCTTATTTAGGGTCACTGCTCAAAGTGTTACACTTGTGGACAAGAAGGCCAGCCACTCTAGAAAGCAAGAGCCACATGGGGTAGCAAGGGAGACCCCAGGGGTGGCAGGAAAGACCTCTGGCCCCCCCTAAGCAACGTCCCTGCTGTAGGTGCCTATGATTGCACAGGAAGTGCTTAGCACTTCCTGTAGTACAAGGCGTAATGCACTGGAGCATGCCGTAGCATAGCTGAATATATTGCAATGTGAGAAGAGCGTAACACACAGCAGCGTACTGTATTGCAGCACGCATGTACGCATGTACTATAGCATAGACTGGCATTGCACATGCACGCATACATGGCAGCAAGACAGAGAAGCTAACTAGGAATGCAGTGGCACAGGTCACAACATAACACACATGATATAGCATAAGTAAAGACTATACCATAAAATGGCATCTCTCACAAACCCATCCCACCCACAGCCCTGCAGGCTAGCACTGTTAGCTTCCGAACCCATCCCCATCACATCCTCCATTTTCCCCTCTTCTTTCTCACTCCCTCTCCCCTGCCAGCCTACCCTTTCTCCTACTTTGTCGGCCGACTGGCTGCTTGGTGCTTCCCTAAGGCTAAAAGGACGCCACCGCCCCCCCCTCCCCAGTCCCCCTGCACCGCCGCCTGGCCTACCATGCACTACCACCCGGCTGTCATACCCCTTGCAGTCCAGCCTTCCTTGCACTTAACTCAGGGCCCTGCTGCTCTGGGTGCACTTCGCCCTGTAGCCTCTCCCCTACACTTCTTGTCTGAGCACTTGCACGATCTAAATGATGCTCGGCCTAGTAAGATCGCTTGTCTTGTCCTCCCTTGTTCCCCTTGCGCCTTGAAACACTTTTCTATAGGCGCGTTATAAATAACATAACAATTAATCCCATTGCGCCCCATCCCTTATACTAGCATTCTATGCGGCCACTCATCCCACACGGTAACATACTATATGTGTTTCTTCTAAACTGTATACACAATAAAGAAATAAAAAACATAGCATTCCATTCTCCTCCGTGACATATCATTCCATAACATAGCATAGCGGGAACTACCATCAATGACGCCACTCCCACCCCTACTATACCACGGAATGCTATTATACAAAACCATGCCATCCACTATCATACAATACCATACCATATCATACCATGAAGTCACTCATACTACGCCATCAACATACCATACTATCGGATGCCATGACATACCTTTTCATGGGTCCTTGGCCATTCTTGCCCATTCCGATTCTTTACTGTACCCTGCCATACCACAGCATGGTATCACTTATCCCAAACCATAACATACCATGCGATCACTATGTCCATTCAATTGCATTACATTGTATTGCATAATATAGCATGCCACGAGCTACCATAATGCAGTCACAAATATTATACGATACCATCCTATCACACACCATGCCATTCATTATCATCCCATACCATAGTAAACTATACCATGCCATCCTATCACAGACTATGCCATGCCCCATCATACCATACCATACCAAACTATACCACGCCATGCCATCCTATCACACACCATGCCATGCATTATCATCCCATACCATAGTAAACTATACCACGCCATGCCATCCTATCACAGACTATGCCATGCCCCATCATCCCATACCATACCAAACTATACCACACCATGCAATCCTGTCACAGACTATGCCATGCACTGTAACCCCATACCACACCTGCTATAACATGGCATGCCACCCTATCACAGACTATGCCATGCCCCATCATCCCATACCATAGTAAACTATACCACGCCATGCCATCCTATCACAGACTATGCCATGCCCCATCATCCCATACCATAGTAAACTATACCACACCATGCAATCCTGTCACAGACTATGCCATGCACTGTAACCCCATACCACACTTGCTATAACATGGCATGCCATCCTATCACAGACTATGCCATGCACTATCATCCCATACCATACCAAACCATTTATTTATTTATTTTTGTATTTGTAAAACACCTAAGCCCGGGGGAATCAAGGCGCTGTTTCATCCAGTGACACGGGTGAGAGCTTAGGGAAGAAAAGACTGACAGAAAGTACACGCAATGATCATCTGAGTTGGACACAATGTGCCATGTCGTCAGACCGGCCAGTGAGGGCAAGTCAGTGGTTAAGGAAACAGCAGGGTTTTCAGGGCTTTGCGGCATGCCCAGTAAGAGTCTTCAGGGGGAGGGAGTTCCAGGGCGTTGCTGCTATTGCGAGAAAGTTAGAGCCACCCCCTTTGATCCGCTTAAAAATGGGAATCACCAGGCGATTTTCGTGCATGGACCTCACTGGTTTCAGTGTTTTGGCTCTCACAATTCTCTGTGCCAGGTAGGTTGGAGCCATGCCAGACAGGACTTTGTGATGGAGACGAGTCTGAAAATGATCCTTTCTTGAATAGGGAGCCAGTGGGCTTGCCTTCTGGCTCTGGAAATGTGTTCTCTTTTGGAAATGGTGAGTGCAGTGTGCAGGGCATTGATCTGGATAATATGCATTTTGATCATGCTTTTTTGGGACCATGCCATCCTATCACAGTCTATTCCATGCACTGTAACCCCATACCATACAATGCTATACCATAGCATGCCATCCCATCACATACTATGCCATGCGCTATCATCCCAAACCATACTATACCAAACCAAGCCATTCTATACTATAGCATGCCACCCTATCACAGACTATGCCACGTACTATCATCCCAAACCATACTATACCAAACCATGCCATGCTATAGCCTGCCACCCTCTCACAGGCTATGCCATGTACTATCATCCCATACCATACTATACCATGACATGCAATGGCATAGCATGCCATGCTATCACAGATTATGCCAAGCACTGTAACCCCATACCATAAAATGCTATACTATAGCATGCCATGCTATCACAGACTATGCCATGCGCTATCATCCCAAACCATACTATACCAAACCATGCCATGCTATAGCATGCCACCCTCTCACAGGCTATGCCATGTACTATCATCCCATACCATACTATACCATGACATGCAATGGCATAGCATGCCATGCTATCACAGATTATGCCAAGCACTGTAACCCCATACCATAAAATGCTATACTATAGCATGCCATCCTATCACAGACTATGCCATGCGCTATCATCCCAAACCATACTATACCAAACCATGCCATGCTATAGCATGCCACCCTCTCACATGCTATGCCATGTACTATCATCCCATACCATACTATACCATGACATGCAATGGCATAGCATGCCATGCTATTACAGATTATGCCAAGCACTGTAACCCCATACCATAAAATGCTATACTATAGCATGCCATCCTATCACAGACTATGCCATGCGCTATCATCCCAAACCATACTATACCAAACCATGCCATTCTATAGCATGCCACCCTCTCACAGGCTATGCCATGTACTATCATCCCATACCATACTATACCATGCCATGCATGGCATAGCATGCCATGCTATCACAGATTATGCCAAGCACTGTAACCACAAACCCTACAATGCTATACCATAGTATGCCATCCTATCAGACTATGCCATGCACTGTAACCCCACACCACACCATGCTATAACATGTCATACCATCTATCACAGACTATGCCATACACTATCATCCCATCCCATCCCATACCATACTATACCATGCCATGCTATACCACACCATGCCATCCTATCACAGACTATGCCATGCACTGCAACCCATACCATGCAATGCCATAGCATGCCACCCCATCACTGACTGTCATACATTGTCATCTCATCCAATACCATAACATAGCATACTGTGCTGACACTCATACTAAACAGTCCCATGCTATCAGCATACCATACCAAACAATGCCATAGCATACCATAACATGTCATCACACACTCTGCCATACTCTAGCTTCCCAGGCCATAACATACCATCCATGCTGTCAATCACAATAAGCCAGTCTATGTTTTCAACATGCCATTCGGACACTATGCCACAGTATATCATTCCCCTCATGCTAACAGTGCACGTGCCATCCCACCGATCCAGTATCGTGCCATGCCACACCAGCGCAGGCAAGCGCTCATAAGATGCCATGCCACTCCATAAAAGGGGACACCATGCCGCCAGACAGGGAGACCTACACTGCTGATGACAGAGAAGGTGAGCCGTTTCCCAACAGGTGCGACACGGTGCACACACACACACACACACTGTGCACAGCACATGCCCCAGCGCCCAGCGCTGCCTGCCCCCATCCTCCCGCACTGGCCGCCCATGCAGCGCAGAGCTGCGTGTCGGAGATGTTGCATTGAGTGTCATCTCTCCAGCACCGCTGCGAACTTTTCCTGCCCACCCCCACGTCCGCAGGCACACTAGACCGGAGCGGAGACGCATGGACACACACACACACGCACGGCGGCAGAGAGCCGGCGCCTACCTCTGAAGGCCACTTTGGCGATCCGGTCGCCCTTGCCTCGCAGGTCGGTGACGGTCTTGAGGTGGACTACCAGGGCCATGCTGCTCCGGGGTGAGTGGGCAGAGCTGGTTCGTCAGCGGGGAAGCAGCGGCGTGCAATCCGGGAGTCTGCCTGCTGCCCACAGAGGATGCCCGTGCCGTGCCTGCCTGCCTCTCTCCCTCACACACACAGACAGGCTCAGCGTCCGCTGCCCACACGGCGCACCAGAACGGGGGCTGCTGCGCTCTGCCGTGCAACAACCTCCTACCCCACGCGCCTCGCAAGACACCGGCTCAGGGCGCCTCGGGCTTTTTTTCCTCTTCTTCTTTTTTGCTGACAAGGGGCCCATAAATTATGCAGCGGCTCTCCATCCCTTTTGTCAGCTAAAGTATTGTGTGTCTCCCCCTCTGACTGCTGGAATCTGGGTAATTAGTGACCTCTGTGGCTGCCCGTGCATCACCTGTTTCAGCTGGCTCTGATCTTCTTGCGAGTGCATCTCTCTCTGTGGAAAACAAATACACAACAGCGTTAAGGAAAGGGGCCAGCGTGTCATGCATGTCAACAAGGTGCAGTGGTCAGCACAGAGGACCCCGATCTCAGCGCACTTCCTTCCTCTCCACTCTCAGGCCCCCCCAGAAGGCACCATGGCAGGAAGGCGCTATACGGTGCCGTGCTCTCCATCATGGGTGAGGCCCAGCAAGGCTGAAACATGTCTGGGGATGCGTGTGGTCTCGTGCAGAAGGGATGTAACCTAGCAGTTCATGCTGGACTGGCCCCGTTTGGGGTATGACCAAGCCTGATTTACATATGGTTTTCCCCCTTGGCAAACTGAAAAACGATGGTCTGGAGGGTTGCCCAGGGCTGTGCCAGTGGTTATGATTAATTCAAAATATTCCAGCCATCAACTTTTTGTTTTGCTACACTCTGTCCTGTGGTATTACCACACGATTGCAAGTGGTGGTATGGAGGTGTAAATCCCAATAATTGTCGTCAATAGTACACCGTAGGGGTTTTTGGAGAATTTACCGCAAACAGTAATTCCGTCCAGTCAATCTGCAGATGTTTAGAGGTAAAGTGGAGGATTTACCTCTAGCAAAATGTTGCAGATACATCCACTCCTTTACCTCCAAAACCCATAGTATGCTGGTGTGGTAATTTGGCAGCAGAATGACTGCCACTTTACCACCATTTTCACCACGCGGCCATACTGGTGTTGAGGCCCATAGTGCTATAAAAGTGAATCCTATTGACTGAGGCAGGAGATACTGGCTAGCTTCTAACTCCTCAACGGTCTCATCAGGAGATTTAATTTCTAATCACGGCTGCTTCAATTTCCGAATGTGTGTGATCCTGGGCACACCATTTTACGTCACTGAGCCCTGTATGCCAAAATTGAGAGTACTTAGAAAAATGATTCCTAACGGCATCTGGCCATGGACATTTGTCTAGATTGCCTGAATCAAAAGGCGCATTTTAAAACACATTTTATTTATTTATTTATTTATTTATTTATTTATTGTGTTATAGTTTAACATAAAATTTACACATATAGAATAATATAATACAAACATAAAATAAAACATACTACATTAAAACATATTACATTATGCTTATACTTCTCATGATAGTATAAGCAGAGTAAAACAGTCGCTCTTTTGTTCGACAAAAACATGAGATTAATGCAACAACAGAAAAGGCATAAATAAAATAAAGATAATGAGCATTATTAAAACACACTTTGGAAGTAACATTGGTTAGGACCACCAATAGCATAGTGTACTAACTTTGAAACTAGACCACTTTCCCCAAAATAATGGCCTACACTAGCATACTGGATTGGCCCTATATGCCAGTGCATGGCTGTTCCTGAGGACAGATTCTAAGTCATGCACGGCGGGACACACTCTCCAGCCTTTGCTAAAGCATCCCTGTCCTGAACGTCCCGCGTGCTGCTGGAGGGCTGACTCGTTCTTTGCGTGGTGTCCAAGCTGCATGTAATCTGGGGTGCTTGAGCCACCTTTGACGCTTCTTCCTCGGACAGCTGGTGTTTTATTTTAGTGGTTGTTGTTTGTGACACTGCTCCTCCCTCATGAAGAGGTAGGCACCTTTGTGGGTTTGACTGCCATATTATCGGGCTGTACTAAAGTGACCCCAACCAACCATATCCATGGACCCTGCTAGAGATAGGTTAAAATCACTAACAGTGTTCATTGGAAGCGGATGGCCGCATGGGCGGGCAACCCACCATTTGCTCCCATGACAATCAATGCTCAGCAGCGTGCTGTGGCACCTTGAAACGTCTTTTGTGCTTGATGGAATTACCAATAATGATCCAAGATCAAATAATCGGACAGACTCAAAGAATATGGCAAAGTATATATCATCAATTTAATAAAGCTGGGCAAACTGGCAAACATCGGACTGATGCTTGCACACTCGCACATCAGCTTGTGTCCATGGATGTCTTATAGCTCAATATGCATCATCTATGATGTCATTCTACATGGCAAAATACTAAACCTATCAAGAGGAGGGATTGATTAAGGGGAACATATCTTAAGGATTAGTACATCATTGACTACCCCTTATCTGTAGGCCACACCTCAAACTACCTCTAAATATGTATAAAGTACTGATTATAGCAGACAAAACAACTGTAGGTTGGTCTATGCAACACTGCCCGCTAGGTTGTCCCTCAACCCCACTGATTGGTTGGCATACTATCCCAGCCTTGGACTTTTGGTTCCTCTGCAGCGCGTACGTAATACAAAACTTAGGTGTTTCAGTCCCATCAGACTACTTCCCATTTTCCCAATTAGTCCATCATCTCTCATCGGTAGGCCAGAAACCAAAGTCTTTTGTTTGTAGTTAACCTTGTTGCCTGCTCAATGTCCTGGAACATTCATGGGAGTGTGAGCACACCACTATCTTAGCTTAAGGCTCTAATGAATAGCCTTTGTTTACAACGTCTGAGTCAAGTGTGAAGAGACCACAAATGTGTCAATTTCAGCCTTCTATTTACTGCTTTTTGATTTAATTATGCAGGGTGCTGTTGCTCCCCTTGACCTCTAGATATTTGCTCACTCTATCTCATATGAACTTTGTATACTTTTAATTGACCAGTTTATCCATGTACTCCCTTTATGCTCTGTGCTTATCCTTTAAAAATAGCATCCTTAACTATGGGCCAACCTTGACTCATTGTCGGTGCTGCACACAGAGCTGTTTTCTGCACCTCCTGATTCTACAGCCTCGGCCAGTTTCTGAAGTACCTTGGTTAAGTTGATCGTGAGCCAGCGTCCATTTTCCTGCTAGGGCCGTCATTGCCAGGTTATTTATATTCCTCTATAGCAAGCTTCTATCATTTTCTTTCTTCCTTGCGTTACTGCGTATTTACAGTTATTGGTCAGAAAGTTACTTCATATTTTCATATTGTTTTTAGCATAGGTTCATATACCTTCTTTTTGACATCTCTGTGTCCTTGTCAGATTTCCCTTTAACATCTGTTCATCATATTCATTGATGTGTTCTGACATCTTGACAGGCAACATACTTCCATGTAGCATTCTTCCATGAGACATCCTTCCACACTCTCAGTGCAAGGGTACATTCTGTATGGCTGCCTGAGTGTATAACATCTCTCATACACTCGATGCAGTATGGGAACAATGCAGGAGGTCCCATTTATTGCTTTTCTTTGGCTGTTTAATATGATGGTGGTGAGCGGGCGGGAACTGGCAACATTCCCCCTTCTGGTCAAATGTTTGACCAATTCTCTTCTTCCATGGTCTTTATCTCCTCTTCATCATTTGTCGGCATCTTCTCTGAATCCGGCTTCTTTGGGATCCAAATCTTTGTCACCCTCCTCAGGTGACTTGCATTTTTTATGTGTTCATCCACACTGCAGGTCATGCAGCAGCACTCTCCAGATGGTGAACAAACTATCCATCATCCTACATATCTTTTCTGGTCCTTGGGGTAATGGAACTTGGTTCCTGGAGGTGCAGCAGAACATTTCTTTATATTCTCTCAGGTAATGGCTTCATTTTGTATCTGCTCACCCGTTCCAGCATCAAAATCAATATTAATTGTCATACCAATAGCTTTTTTGGCTGTCTTCTGGCACTGTCCCAAGCTGATCTGTGCTCTAGCACCTTGAAGTGTCTTTTGTGTTAGATGGAATTACAAATAATGATCTCAGACCAAATAATCAGACAGACTCAAATAATTGCATGTTAGGTCTTCCCTCAACCCCACTGATTGGTTGGCAGACAATCCCAACCTTGGACTTTTGGCTCCTTAGCAGCACGTACGTGAAACGGAACTTAGGTGTTTGAATCTTGTCAGACTGCGCCCCAGTTTCCCAATTAGTCCATCATATCTCATCAGTAGGTCACAAGGCAAAGTCTTCTGTTTTTAGTTAACCTTGTTGCTTGCTTGCTGTCCTGGAACAATCAAGGGAGTGTAAGCCCACCACTATCTTAGCTTAAGGCTCTAATGAAAAGACTTTGTTTTCAACTTCTGAGTTACATGTGAAGAGACCAAGAATGTGTCAATTTCAGCCTTCTATTTACTGCTATATGATTCAACTGTTCCAATAGAACGCCAATGAGGGGGTGGGAACTGGCAAGATAGAATCTACCTGCTCCTCTGGAGATCCTTATAAGACAGAATCCCAGCAATATCAATACAAGTATTGCTCTGAGTATTTTGAAAGCATTACCCAGCCAAGTTGGAATCCATGACAATAGGAATCAAAACCTGCTGTCTCTTTAATTTCATCTTCCATCTTTGTATGCAGAATCATCAGCATACTTATTGCTTCTGTCAGGGTTCAATTTATTTCATCATGGGATGGTGTAAATGTACAATAAGAAGGCCCAATCTTGGTGCACACACCTCCTTCCATTTCTGTAATTAAGTCCAGGACATACCTGTTCTGGCGAGTCATCAGCCTGATAGCTCTCAATTCCTCTTTGATTGCATTGAATTCTTTTATTGTTGCATTGATAGGCTGTAACAGTTCCCATATGGTGATCTGCAGCTACTTGGCATTTACAGCAATCTGGAGTGCTGGCAGGAATATAGATGTCATTATCATGGGTGCCTTACTGAACAGTTTATGCCCATCGGGAATATTGTCATAGTCCTCTATTGATTCTGCTGAAAAATAATTACTTTTCTTCTTGTGATAGAGGTTGAGCGACCTTTTCTTCCTCACATGCTCATTCATTTTTGGAAATTCATCAATATTGAGATCACTTTGAGAAATCACTAATGCTAGAACATGTACTATTACCATAGAGCATATTCCTCCCCAATTCGTAGGCAACTGAATGTAAGCTCTGGATTCACAGGCCCAATATCGGTCCATTAGTACAGCAGTTCTGCCATTCATTCCTGGGACCTCAATTATCTGTTCACATCCTTTGTTCTCTTCAACCAGAACCGACCCTCCTTTCTTGAGGCATGGTGTTACATTCTACATTGGTTTTATGGATACTGGTCCTACTTCATTGTTGATCCATGTTAGTATCTTGTAATACTTCGCCCATGATTCTAGGCATCTGCCATTCACTAGTTGCACTATGCCTACTGGTTTCTTGTTCATAGGTTTGCAAGGCAAGATAATAGTCCTTCTTCCTATCCGGTACTGGTGGCAGCACGCCCATAAACCAATATCTGAGGTCTCTCCCAACATCCTCGCTCTCCTGATCTCTCAGTCATGTCTGAGCAATCCATCCTCTTCATCTCAGCAACATTTATTCATTCTCCAAGCTGGGATGGATACATACTTTTTTTGCTCGTCCACCCCATCCCACTTTCCATCCTTTTTGTCTTTATATACGTATCTTCATATGGAAATGTTCCTCTTGATCGCCATCGTAAAGTTACCGATTTTCCTTCGAATTGCCCTCTGGTTGTATATGCTGCTAGATAACTGAAACATATTGCATCATGTGCAGCCATCTCTTTGGCAATACATGTCCATACTGCATTCATGGCATATAGTATTAAGGAATGCACATAGCAGCTTTCATCTGATGGACTCTCTCCCACTTCCTTCATGTGCTGATAACATAGGTTATTTTTTAAATGAGCCGACGTATCAAGATATGTATTTATATCTTCATGGTCCTCCTCAACATCCCTTTTTACACAAAATGACCTCCTAGTTATATTGAAAAGCAGGCTGTCTACACCTTTAATAGGGACAATAATAGATGTTTCATTAATACCTTTCATATCTGTACTACCTTTTGCCACATTTCAAACTTCCATAATAATAAGGAGAAAAACAGACTTTCTGGATGGCAATGAACCTCTGAAATGTTGAAGCTTCTCCATTTTGTATTTATTTTAATATGCACATATATCTCCTTTTAATCACTTCTATATCAGAAACTTGAGTATTATTGCAATTATCCCTCTCCAGACAATACAGTTATTCCTGGGGTCTTCCAGAAACATGATAATATTTATTCCCCTCTGGATAGGTCTGCAATAAGTAGGAAAAAATAACAGACAAGAATGTGTATACTAGTGTAATAATAGATACCATAAACATGGTCGATACTCTTCTTTCTTCTTCAAATTCCAGATTCTTCTCACATTGTTCCTTGAAGACTGTCTAAAAAGAGAGTTCCAAGGTAGCTGCAAGCCTATTTTCTGCATGTCCAATTTTGAGAAACGATGATCCCTAATCTATAGTGCTTGTGTGCACTTAATTTTCCTTATTCTCGTTTCTAGCCATAAGATGAGTCTGCATGCGTGGAACTTCTTCTCTTGCTTCGTTTGGATGGGTCTGCACATGCAGAACTACTTCTCTTGCTTCACTGCAGATGCCTTCGTGTGGGGTCGATGTTTCACCTTTATAGAGTTTGACGTTGTGTAGATGTAGCCATGCTCTTTGCCCCTTTAATTT
This sequence comes from Ambystoma mexicanum, assembly GCF_040938575.1. Taxonomy (NCBI): domain Eukaryota; kingdom Metazoa; phylum Chordata; class Amphibia; order Caudata; family Ambystomatidae; genus Ambystoma; species Ambystoma mexicanum. Next base: position 161,163,566 of record NC_090927.1, read on the forward strand.
GACAGCAGTGGGGCTAGCTTCCTCTACCTCAGGTGGCCCTTCAAAGTGGGCCATACACCAGGTGCGTATACATTTTCACACTAGCACTTGGTCACCTGGATACAATTTTGGAGGTTTCAGCAAATCTGCTGTTTCATTGGATTGTCTTTGCCACATTTGACCCCCCTTCTGTTCTGGATCTGTTGAGACATGAAAGAAACATTTTCAATCATTGTTGTTAGGTAATCGTGTATCTCATCACCTAATGCCTTCCCTACACTGTGGGCATCAGCACTTACCCTAGTTGGATGAGCAAGTGGGGTTCTCATGCAGCGTCCAGTCACCAACTCATGAGAAGTTACATGGTGATCTAAACCAGGCTGATTTATCATGGCATACAAGGCAAGGGGCAGTCAATGCACCATCCCTTTTTCAAAGTAATGTTTAACTTGGCTATGCGCTCTTTTAACAATCTGTTTAATCTCTCACAGACGACGTTCAGCTGTGGGTGATAAGCGGAAGAAAATGTATGTTTTATACCTAACAGGAGAACTATCTGCTCAAACAATCACAATTCATTTATAAAATACAGTCCAATGTCAGACTGCAAAACCCTGCACACCCCCTACCTGGGGAACAACTCATGCACAAGTAACTTGGCATCGCACAGGGCATCAGGGTGTGTATATGGACCTGCTTTTATCCATCTAGAATAAGGACATACTACGACCAGCATATATCTGTAGCCATTGTATATCTGTAGTACATCTACATAATCTATATGCAGATGGTGAAATGGCCCATTGGGTCTAGGGATTGCTCCTCTCACTGTTCACAAAGTTTTCCATGCAGTACATTTCTATCATACTATGCAACTCACAATGGACTGTGCCACATGGTCTAGTAGAGTGGGTGAGAACAAGTCTTCTGCAATTGTTGCAGCTAGACTCTCTCAAGTCATCTGTGCTGGGTAGTTAAGCTGTTCCAGAACTACTCTCAATAATGCTAGAGGCATACATGGCTTTCCAGTGCTATCCTGTGTCCGAGTTGCAACAGTGGGGGCTAAAGAATACACCTGCTTTCTCCCTAAATCCTGTTCTTCTTGTTGAGATCGACCTTGTATCTCAATTAAATGGACAATAGACAACATGTTAAAGCCCTCCTTTGCTAACATGCACCGTCCTGTCATTTGTTTACCATCTTCTCGTTCTAAACATGATGTGGGTGGATAATAGACTGCTTTTTTAGCCTCTACATCTGCGGCTTCGTTTCCGCTAGAAATTAAGTCTGTTCACTGAGAATGCACTGGGCATTTTACGACTGCGAGGGTCAATGGGAGACTCAATGCTTCAATGAGCCTATCCAATAGGGACGCATGTTGCACCAGAGTGCCATCTGCGCGGAGGAAGCCCCTCATTTCCCAGTGTGACAAACCTGCATGTACGGTTTACGTCACATAGGCAGAGTCAGAGTAAATTGTTACTTACTCCTGCACAAAGCTCTGCAGCGCTGCAATGAGCGCCACAAATTTTGCGGCCTGTGCTGAGTAATTTGAAGACAACCTCATGCTTGTTACTACCTCAAATTCATCTTCTCTATTCAGTTTAACTACCGCTGCTCCAGTATGCCTTTCTGCAAAATGTTTGACGAATCTTCAATAAAAACAACATCCCCCAGCTGATGCATTTTCTCTAGCTTGGGGAATATCATTATAACAGTCAGTATACGTTATGCAATTATGTACATAGTCATTCTCTCCTGCTGGTTCAGCTATGAACATTGCTGGATTCACTGTCTTACATCTAACAATTTTAATCACTGGGTTGGAAATAATCACCTCATACCACAAGGCTTTATGGGGCCTGGGTCCAAAATACCTTCAGCTATCCCTCAGCAAATACCTCCCCTCTCGAGCCCTTCGCTCCTCTACCTCCAACTCCCTCAGGGTCCGTTGTTTTTCTAAGAAACAAGCTGGGGGTAGATCTCTGTCTTTGGCTGGGGCCTCCCTCTGGAGCAGCCTCCCTGCCACTCTAAAACTTGAGAAGAACCATCTCCGGTTCCAGGAGCACCTCAAAACCTTCCTCTTTTCTTCTGCCTTCGCCCCCCCCTCTCCCTTGCTGATCTGTTCTCTCTTGGCACCGTGCACCTGGCCACCCTCTGTCCTTTGGGCCCAGGTAACTGCTCATCCTGCCACCCTCCCGCACTGCCTCTGGGCCACCCCTTGCACTGGGGTCTGTATCTGTACCCATACAGCCCCCCCTTTTTTCTTCCTGCACTTATCAGACCTACCCTGTCTGCTGCCTTAAACCTAGCACTTGCAAATTGCTGGCTGCATTACCACTGTTTGTTGCCTTTATTATTTATTTATTGTTATTTATCTGTTTCTCCTCTGCTTTGCACTTTCCACTTCTCCTCCCTTCCATGTACTTTTCCCCTCCCCCCTTCCACGCACTTGTGCGTTCTCAATGTCACTGGGCCTAGTAAGATCGCTGTTTTGTTCTCCCCTGTTCTCCTCCCTTGCTTTGTTGCGCTCTGAAACATTTGTGTACGAGTGTGATAGAAATAAAATATCAATCAATCAATACCCCGATGCTCTTTGTGTGGTCAATGTACTTTTGGGCTTCTTGAAGATTGCAAATAATGCATGCACTAGAAATAACGTTGTTGGGCACCCATTGTTATATTTGAAGCTTTTTCAATTGCAAATGCATCGGCAGCTAAAGATTGCTCACAGGTATAGTGTCCCTTCATTACTGGATCTAAAATCCCACTGTAAATTGCCAATGGTTTATGTGCATGTCCTAATGTCGTCTTCTGTGTAAGAACTACTGGCATGACTTCTCCATTTAAATGGGAGAATAAATAAAATTCTTCATTTTAATCTGGGCTCCCCAACACAGGGGCTGTACTGATTGCCTTTTTCAATTATTCAAACCCTTCAGTCATCTCATTTGTCCATGTTATTGTGCTCTTATCTTCCAGCTGTAAGGAACGCATGGTGGCAATAGTAAGACAGACACAAGTGACCACAGTTCAAAGGTGTTTATGGAACTTTCACAAGGGTGTGATAAACGCCTACCTAACCTAAATCTACAGATGGGAGCAAGCTATGTCCATCAAATAATAATAATGCAGTCCTAGTGGAGTCTTGCCAAAATAAAATGGCATATACTTTCCGTTGGCTAATCCAAACTAGTGGAGAATGGTCCATGATGAGTGTGAACTTTCTTCCTTGGAGGTAGTATCTAAGGTGGATAATGGCCCACTTGATGTCAAGGGTCTCCAATTCCTGCCCAAAGTAATTATTTCACGTGGAAAATATTTGCGACTCGTAAAAAAGATGGGATGTTCCAAGCCATCGCAACTTTGTGATAAGACTGCTACTAGCCCTGTAAAGGAAGCATCTGTTTGCAATACAAATTCTTTTGAGAAATCTACTACTTTTAGGATCGGGTTCTGGAACAGGGATTGTTTTAGGTTGTTTTAACATATGTCATCCTCATCAGTCCAATGTATTTTCTGGGGTTCAGGGTTCTTTAGTTTGTCTGTCAGCCTAGCTGACCTGTCCGAGAAGTATGGGATAAACCTATGGTAATAAACGATTAACCCTAGGAATGCCCTGGGACGTCTTTTAGTTTTAGGTGTAGGGTTATCTAGGACAGCCTTCACTTTCTTGTGTTGAGGTTGCACACTACTATTTCCTGCAAAGAAGCCGTGGTATTTCACGGCTGATTTGGTCAGTCTGCATTTGGATGGATTAGCAGTTAGGCCAGTTTCTCTGAGGGCTCTCATAACAGTAAAGCGATAGAAAAGGTGGTCTTCCCAAGTTTTACTATAAATAACGATATTATCAATATAAGCTCCACAGAAATCTGAGTAGGGCTGTCATATTTTGTCCATAAGTCTTTTGAAAGTGTCCCGAGCCATGTGTAAGCCAAAAGGGAGGACTTTGAACTGAAACAGTCCTAGGGGCATCGAGAAAGCTGTCTTTTCCTTATCAGGCCCATACACTGGGACCTGCAAGAACCCTAAGTCTAGGGTTCATAGAAAGTGGAGTTTCTGAGTTTATCAATTAAGTCATCAATGCGTGGCATGTGAAAGGCATCAAAGTCGGAAATGGCGTTAACTTGGCTGAAATCTATGCTAAACCCCTAGGAACTGCCTGGTTTGGTGACCAATACGATAGGGGAGGACCATGGGCTTGAAGAGGGTTCAATAATATTTGCTCTCAACATTTTATTCACTTCCTCAACCACTATCTGTTTATGGTCTTCTGGGAGTCTATTGGGTTTCAGATTAACAACTTTTCCCTTAGGTGTTCTAATATAGTGATAGGTGCCTTTCACTCTTCCTGGTTTCTCCGAAAATACATCAGGAAATTATGTCATTAAATCTTTTCAATCTTCTTGTTTTGATTAAATATCCCCTGAGGAATTCATTCAAAGTTGTCTATCTCTTCTGGTACCAAACAGGATAGTATTGCGGCATTGGTGGTAGACGGGTTTTCCTTCCACTCTTTTAAGAGATTTACATGCTATAGATGGACCTTCTGTTTCCTGTCTGTTGGGCTACCTTATAAGTACAGGTTTCTGTTAATTCCAGTATTTCATATGGCCCATGCCTCTTAGAGACAAGCTTTTTTACCGAGGTAGGCAAGAGGACTAATACTTTTTGTCCTACGGAAAACAATCTCTTAACCTCACCTTTTTGTCGTAAGTGGATTATTGTTGGATTTGGTTCTTTTCCATATGAGTATAGACTAGATTTCGAACAAGTCTCATATGCTCTCGCAATCTGGTAGCAGTTTGCGAAAGGGGAATGGGTGCCTCTTCTCATTCTTCCCAAGCAGTTTGCGAAAGGGGAATGGGTGCCTCTTCTCATTCTTCCCAGCTCTCCTGGAGCATGTCCGAGACAACCCTAGGCTCTCTACCATAGAGTAGTTCAAAAGTAGAGAATCCAGTAGATGCCTGAGTTTTTGTTTTTATCACTGCAAATAGTGCCCAGGGGATCATACAGTGCCATTCCTTCCCGTATTAATCTACCAACTTTCTTAAGATAATTTAAAGTGTTTTATTAAATCTCTCTACCAAACTATCTGTTTGGGGATGGTACACTGAAGTTCGTAAGGTGGCAATATAGAGTAGTTCATTGACTTCACTCATGAGCTTGCTCATAAAATGTGAACCTTGATCCATCAGGATTTCCTTAGGGAAGCCAACCCTGGAAAAATAGGGTAGGAGGTGCTTTAGAATTTGCTGGGTGGTATTGTTCCACATACGGAATGCCTCTGTGTATCGGGCCATGTAGTCAACAATCATGAGGACATATTTGTTGCCCATTCTAGATGTTTTTAAAGGTCCAATGATGTCCATCCCAATTCTTGAAAAAGGGACTTCTATGATTGGTAAAGGTTTCAGAGGGGCAGGCAATGGGGTGTGAGTACTGGTTTTCAGACATATTTCACACTTCTGAATAAAGGTTATCAGCATGGATACCTGCCCAGTAAAACCTCTGACTAATACGTGCCTGGGTTTTGGACTGTCCTGATCAGGTGAGAATGGGCAATCTCTAGTATGATCTTTTCGGTGGGTTTTGGGGATTACTAACTGAGTTTTACTTAAGCATTCTGTGGAAGTTTCTTTTCTATATAGCAATCCATGCTCTAAGAAAAAAAAATAACTTCCTTCTCTACACCTCCTGCTTCAGAATTAGCTTGTAAAGAAGCCTCAGTGAGGGCTTGGTCATTTCGCTGGGTGAAGGCCAGGTCGGGATAGATGGTAGGCTCTTCTCCCTTTTTCTCTTTGGTGTTAGATGGTTCATCAGCTTCCCCAAAGACTAAGGTACCTCTCTCCATTTCTTCCGGTCCACTTTCTTTAAAATTAGGAAACAGAGCCTTTTCAAGAATCCCTTGGGCAATTTTGTCCCCACGTTGTACTTCAAATGGGATTTCACCATGGTTCTGAAAGAGAACGTTTATGTCTCCCCAGAAGTTCGGATCAATGACGCCTGGTAGAAGGTCTATACTAAACTGCCAAGCTGGGCCAGATTTTGGGGCCAATCTTACATAAGATGCTGGAGGCGGTATCAAATCTAAATATGTGGGAACCATTCCTCTTTTCCCAGGAGGGATAGTATCCTCTGTACTGCAACAGATATTGAAGCCTATAGATTCTTTCGTGGCAACAGAAGAGTTGGAAGATCTATGACTAAGCTTCTGGAATTGTAGGGTTCGCCAATTTGTTTCAATTGAGTCACATCCCACTTCTGACGCCACATGTAAGTAACGCATGGTGGCAATAGTAAGGCAGTCACAAGTGACCACAGTTCAAGGGTGTTTATTGAACTTTCAGAAGGGTGTGAAAAATGCCTATCTAAACCTAAATCTACAGATGGGTGCAAGCTATGACCATCAAATAATAATAATGCAGTCCTAGTGGAGTCTTGTCAAAATAAAAGGGCATATACTAAAAAACCTATTGCCAATCCTTACCGCTAAGTTACAAATAGTGTGGGGTAATGTTCATGAAAAAGAAAGAAGCGTTCACAAAATGATATGTCAGGATGATCGGGCTGTTGGCCTCCCTTGCCCACGTTTTCAGTCAGGGCTAGGGCGTTCACTTGAGCAAAGCACACACTCTGGCTTCTTCGGCACGAGGATACAGTTCTAATTCCATCAACAGGGACTTCTGTGCCCAAGTCTATTTCTCATCCCTTGATTCAGAGGGCCTAATGTACAAAAAAATTATATACACAGTTCCTTTCTTCTCATAAGTTCTCAATTTGGGTGCTTCATCCTGGATCCCCCTCAGTTGGGCTCAGATACCTGTTAGTTTATGATTGTTACTGCGGATCCCCCTCTTCCGGGCTCTGACCCCTGTTATTACAAAGTTCAGAGAATATACGTTTTCTCGGGTGACTCACCGTTCACTCTGGCTCCCCCTCATCCGGACTCAGATCCTTTCCCTTTTCCAATTAGTCTCCCTCAGCCAGGCTCAGACCAATTTGTATTTCATCTTGGTTTATTGAAGTCTTTCGAATGTACACAGTGGGCCTCATTACAACTCAGGCGGTAAGGGGTTTACGGCGCCGTAAACAGCGCCGACCCTTACCGCCTGAGTACGAGGTCCCTTAGCGCCATGGCGGATTTAACACCTGCTTTTAACAGGTGTTAAAATCCATGGCGCTAAGGGACCATGGAGTTAATTACGCCACCGTAATTTACGGTGGCGTAATTAACGCCTTCCCCACTCCCATTATGCCCTATGGGGCAAAAATGGGAATGGGGAAGGGTAAATGGGGATTGGGGATTTACCGCCCCGCCAAGGTCGGAATGGGGCGGTAAGTCCGCCAACCACCATGGCGTAAACGTAGTTTACGCCATGGTGGTAAAGTCACGGCCCAGGCGGTAAGTTACCGCCTGGGTCGTAATGAGGCCCAGTATTTGCCTTAACCCGTTGCAGGACCACTTCGAAACAAAACTTCCATACACTTGCCATTCAGTTATATACCTAACAGAGACCTTTGAATGAGCACCCACGTGGCTCCGGACAGCTCTGTATATGGTACTTCACTTGGCCCCCGAAAGTTAATTCTCTCCTTTTGGTTTCCAATTATATTTGCATCGCGTATCACATGTGTTTCGACACCCACACCATCAATAAAGTATACTCCATAATCCAAAATTGGATGGCCCTCAACAGTCTCTGCCTTAACAATGAGAAAACGGAAGTCCTCATCGTGGGCTCCCAAAAAAGAATAAGCTCCCTCCACTCTGACTACTCTCACATCAACATTGACGGTACTCTGATCCCAGTACTCAAACAAGTCAAAACTCTAGGTGCTTATATAGATGCCAACCTCACCATGCACAAACAAATAGCCACCCGCTCCTCCTCCACAGCCTATACAGCAAAACTGATGGCACTCAGTCGCCAATTTCTTACCCCTTCAAATTGTATCACTCTGGCCAGAGCACTGATCCTACCTAAATTAGATTATTGCAACATCCTCTTCCTAGGAACCTCCAAAACCAACCTAAATAAAATCCAATTACTACAGAACAAAGCCCTTAGAGCAGCATTGGGTATAAAGAAATCCGAACACATATCCAGTATCAGAAGAGAAAACCACTGGCTGCCAAATGAATCTAGAATCATTTTCAAAACTCTTAGTATCGTCTATAAATGTATCATCAACAAAGCGCCTAATTATCTCAACAACTCCATTAAGACAAAAATCGCCTGTAGGACACTGAGACCCAATAAACTGGCCCTCTTAGAAGTTCCTCAATACAAATACAGTAGATCAGAAGAAAGTAGCTTCACAGTCTTAGCCCCATCGTATTGGAACGCACTTCCCCTCAGCGTCAAAAACGAGTACACCCTACTAAAATTAAAAAAAGCACTGAAAACTTGGTTATTTAACAAACATTAACCTCAACTAGTCCTACTCCACCTCAGTACTAGAACGCTCCCGGTTTACTTCCTTTCTTGGACACTAATTGTTATCTCCCATGGCCAACATGTATCTCCAGGGGGCATTCTTCAAAACTGCATCTAATGCTTAAACAAATTATGAGTAGCTACCTGGACCAATTGTAACTTAGTGAAAGTATTTTGATGACATGACCTTATTTGTAACGTAGTATAAAAAAATGATTATATGACTGTATTTGCAACACAGTATAAAAATGTGATAACTCACCTGTATTTTCGCTGTGATACCCTCGGGTCTGGGCGAGTAACAAATGTAATAAATAAATACATAAAAACACTGTCCTCTTTGTATTTCTTCGTACAATGTTGCCGCTTGCAACCTTGGTTCAGACACAAGCTGGTTTGTTATCAGTCTCTCCGACTCACCGGCTGTGCCATCTTCACTGGTGCTGATTTGTTGTGGGATCCATGGACTGTACCATGGTGGCAATCGCTCCTCCCTGCCTTAGTTATCAACGCAGGTGACACCCGGATACCTTTAATGCACAGTGTAGGCTTGTTCAGCTTTAGTTCCCAGTCTTAGTATTTTTACATTCCAAGGCTCGTGAAAGGTCAAGGACACTTCCCTCCTTGTATACCTCTCTGGTCTTGCCGTCTTTCTCCTTGTATTAAAGTGCAACCTTGGAACTGCTGTTTCCTCGTGTGCTTTTCTTTGCTCAGAGTGTGCTTTCGTCCTCTGCCTTTTATCCATGTGGGGAAGCATGATGGAAGTCAGGTGTGTGTAATGATCCATCATTGCCTGACCTTGTATGACCATTGTGTTGGAACATGTCAGGTATACGGCTCTGGTGTTAGTTCATTGTCACTGACGGTGAGCTGTCCACGAGAAAGTGTTCTTGTCGGGAAGGGGAGGGGGAGGTTGAATTCCTAGGTATCCTACCTGGTAGGATGGGGAAAAGGTGTTATAGGGAAGAGGATACTGTGTCTCACAACCCGGGGGCCCCCTTGCACAACCCGAAGACCCTTCATCCAGGTGATCCACCCATACTGGATCCAAAAGCAATGGCTGTGCCCTGGCCACCTGGATGATAGATCACCGTGGACTAGCGGGTGAGACACCTTAAGGTGTCTCACACTGTGCTTCTTTGTGTCCTTTTAAAAGGGTTTGAATGTACATACTGCAATCAAAAACCCAGGCCCTGCAATAATTACATAAGCTTAGAAACTGTTCTACTTCTCTCACTGTGTTAGGTACTACGGTTTTCATGATTGCTTCTGCTCTTTAAGGTATCACTTTTATCCCTTCGTAAGAGATCAACTCTCCAATGTAGACGACTTCCTCTTGACAATTTTGTAATTGCTCCTTGTCTACCCTATATCGTTTCTCTGAGAGTATGGTCATGAGTTTAACTGAGTCTTCTCTGCATCTTTCCTCTGTCTCACTACATATCAAAATGTCACCCACATACTGAATTATTGCACCTTTGAGTTGGACATTACCAAAGTCCATCTGGAGGACTCTGTTAAAGATTAAAGGGAACTTACGGTACCCCTGGGGCAAACAAGTATATTTCAGGTGCATATTGTTACACAAAAAGGAAGTCAAATCTTGTGAGTCTTCATGAAGGGGAATCAAAAAGAATTCATTCTTCAAATCGACAACTGTGAAATATTTAGCCGTTGATGGGATGTTACACAGTATCATCGCAGAATTCGGAACTGAAGGAAACTCAGCTTCGACTATATTCTTTAGAAGGTGAAGGTCCTGGATAAATCTCCACAACCATCCCCCTGATTTTCTCATAAGGTACACGGCTGTGTTACATGATGAGTCTGATGCCCTTGCCAGAAATGGTGTCAAATATACCTTCATCCACCTCTCTGGACATGGGGTATTGTTTTGCTTGTGGTAAAAGAGGTCCTGTTTTTCATATAATCTTAACTGCACCTATCCCTTTTAACAAACCCCACCCTTCATATGGGCTTGTAATCCATAAGATCTCTGGCCCTTTCTCTAAGTCTTCCTGAGCTAATGACAATCTTCTTTTTACCAACACAATTCTCTGCAGTATTTCTATAGTCTTTAATTTAATCCGATAAGTGATACTTATTAAAAAACCTAGTTCATCATCAGAGTAGTCATCTCTAAACAGTTCTTCGTCTGTCAAATCTGTCAACCTGTAACCTTCACTGAGGGCTACCACTGTCCTCCATCCCCTACCTTCATCATCTCTCCCATGAAGCATCACCCTCTCTCCTCTGACCACTGCTGCGTCTAATTCTAAGGGAATGATCTGTCCTTCCTCCATGAGGATTTCTGGCCTCAAAAGAAATTCATCAGATATTCTCAATATTTTACCTACCAACCTGGGTAACCATGATAATAAGATAGTCACGCCATAAAAAAATACTTCTGCATCTAAAGACAATCCTCATAATGCTTTTTGACCTGTAACGGCTAACATAAACTCTCCCACATTCATATAGTGTATCCCTGGAGTAGAGCACACTATCCCCTCATCTCTGAAAGATATTGTCATGTCAAGCTTTGTCATTAAGTCATGTCCCAATATATTGCCTGGTGTCCACCCAGAGTATAATAATGGCATTGACATATCAAGGTCTCCTATAGAAATTATTTATTCATCTGTAAAAGGAACTAAACTCAACCTTGATCAATTCATGGAAGTACATGACATTGGGCATTTTCCCTCGCAGACACAGGAACGAGTGGCTCCAGTGTCCACTAGAAATGAAAATGTCTTGCCTCCTATTGTCATTTTAACCCTTGGTTCCTCTCGGGGGGTCTGCTGTCACTGTTAATACTAAACACATCAAGTCACTATGTGGACTGTCCTATTGTTGATATAAATTCATCCCTGTACCTGTGAAAGGATTTCTTTCTATCACAGTCACTCTCCCCAATTTGCGGGTGCCTGCTGGATTCCTGGGGTCATGTTCCATTGTGGTTCCACAGCCTGCTGTATCTGTTCTTGCTGCAGTTGTGCATTTTTTGTTTGCATGGGTGCCTGCTGTGGTTGTGTTTGCGGTGATTGCATTTACAGCAGTGTTGGCTGCATTTGTTGGGATTGTGGTGAATATGTCTGAGCATACGTGTGATCTTGGACATAATATTCCTGTGGTTCTGCATTATATTGTGGAGCATGACCCATCCCCCCTCTTGGAGGTTGCCAATTCTGTTGCATGCCACCTCTGGTTCTGCATGTCCTAGCTATATGTCCCATTATTCCACAATTCCAACATTGTTGTGGCTGTCCACCATTAAATCCTCCTCTTCCATGAGAGTTTTGAAATCCACCCTGTCCTATTCCTCTAGGCCCATTCCCGCTTCCTCTTAGCGAAGAATTTTACCAACTCTGATCTGCGGGATATCCTGTGTTATTCTGCTGCCCTGACTGTGTCTCTTTTGCAACTGTTCCTTCATATTTGTCAATACCGCTCCCTCAAGGCTATTTTGTACAACTTCTTCTGAACTAACTTTGCTTCCTCCTGCTTTCTGTTCTCAGCTTTCTTCTTATTTTTCACCTGCATTAATCAGCAGAGATGCACAATTGTAAATTGTATTTCTGGCCAAAACTTTGCTTCCATTCCCACCTGTTTTTTCAATTGCCATTCCACTGGCTCGGGCAGCCCCTTACACAAAATGTGATAAAATAATGCTATAATTTGATCCAACCGGTCACAATTGTCATGTCACCATTTGTCTTGAATATCCTAAATAAAGGCAAAAGGATGTTCATCCTCTCCCATTTTCCTTGTCATAATTGGGCCCATATCTGATGTATCGGGGTATTGACCTGTGAATGCTCGCCATACGTCTGCTCTGCAATTATTAAATGGCACTCCACCGTGTGCCGTGTTTTGCGCAGTCCCACCTGCAAATTCTGCTAGTTTGCAAATGTCATCAGCTCTGTCCCCTAGGATAGCTTCTAGCAGCCTTTTTATGTCACCTATAGCTAAAGTCATTCCTGATGTCATTCGCTCTAACTCATAAATTCATTTTCCTGCACCGGAAGTTGAACTCTGCAATTTACACCTTTCATTTTCTTTATCCATTTGCGGCCATGGTATATATTGTGGTCGTCCTCCCCCTTCTCCAATAATGGGAATTGTGAAAATCCTGATTCATAATCATATTTACCTACACTCCTTGTCATTAAGCAGAACTCAGGAGGATAGCTCAGGGGCAACATGCTCGCCTTGGAATCAAGACGACATGGAGCAACACAGGTTCGATCCCCGGGTCCGCGTTTAGAAACCTCTGGGTATTAAGCATGTTATAAATAACCTATTACAATTACAACTAGCCTCACCCATTTATTTACAAGGCACAAAACCCTAAGGTATCTAGGCGCTAGTTACAGAAAGTGCTTGAAAGAGAAAAAGCAATGTAAACATACTGGTAAAGCCTCTACTCTTTTTACGCAGAGCTACAGACATAGTAGCCATAAATATACATACTGGTAAAGCCTCTCCTCTTGTTATGGGGAGCTACATCAGACATGCAAACAGGACAAAGTAGCCGTAAATATACATACTGGTAAAGCCTCTCCTCTTGTTACGGGGAGCTACATCAGACATGCAAACAGGACATAGTAGCTGTAAATATACATACTGGTAAAGCCTTTCCTCTTGTTAAGGGGAGGTTGTATCAGACATGCAAACAGGACATAGTAGGTGTAAATATACATACTGGTAAAGCCTCTCCTCTTGTTACGGGGAGCTACATCAGACATGCAAACAGGACATAGTAGCTGTAAATATACATACTGGTAAAGCCTCTCCTCTTGTTACGGGAAGCTACATCAGACATGCAAACAGGACATAGTAGCTGTAAATATACATACTGGTAAAGCCTCTCCTCTTGTTATGGGAAGCTACATCAGACATGCAAACAGGTCATAGTAGGTGTAAATATACATACTGGTAAAGCCTTTCCTCTTGTTAAGGGGAGGTTGCATCAGACATGCATACAGAGGACATGGGAACAGGTGTACAATGAGGTAAAGTGGAAAGTACCTACAGAAGGAGAGCTGCCATTACTGAACGTGTTTCCTTCCTGGTATTGGTCTTAACCTGCTTACATATGGAGGGGATATGTCCCCTGAACTACGCAACCGTGCTGCTGGTGGATCAGCATAAGGTATTGGTTCTGGTGTCCTTTCTTTAGGGTCCTCTAAATCTGGCTATTTTACCCCTTTTTCTGCACTTGATTCTTTTAAAAACCAGCATGCGCCCTCTCGTTGCGCCCTCTCATTCTCATTCTCCTCCCTTTCTTCGTCTGACATTATTATGCCCCCACCTCGTGTGACTATTTTTTCCTTCTGCATTATCGAGATCTAAACTGTTTAGAGATAATGTTGCGCACTCGTATGTTATAGCGAACAAATTACTCATGTTCTTTGGGAAGAATTATTCTTTATTTATTCACCTGATTTACCTTCAGTTCCCTTAAATAAGGAATGCTCTACATTCTCTTGGGTTATGTACCTACCTGTGTCCCTCATTTGCCGACATAAATTCCCAAGTCTCTGTTCTATGTCTGTATCCTGCCCACCATTCCCTGCAGCTCCCTATGGGGCTATTGTAACCCTCTGTCTTTCTCCAGTCGTTCTTGTGCATCAATCGGCAAAATGCTCCTATGGCATAAATATTCAATTTCATCATCTTTTAATCCCCTACTCTTTCTCATTTCTTCTTCTCTTCTCATCTCCCTCAATTCATCTTCCTCTCACCTGTGTTGAAACCCATGCGCTTTCATTCTTTGGGCTTCTATCTGTTCTTGTTTCTTCTCTTCTAATCTCTCCTTTTCTTTCCTTGCCTCATATCATCTTCGTTCTTCGTTCTTCCCTTCACTTGCATTCATTATCCCATCTTCTTCCTTCTCCTTCTTTTCCCGCCTCTCATTCCCGAACCCCATGAGTGCACTTATCATCTAGCTTAAGCAATATTTGTCCCCATCCATTCATTCTGTACTATTGTTATTCCCTTAGCTTTATCCTTTATTTCTTTCTGTTTCCCTGGTTCTTCCTCTATCTCCATTCGTCTTTCTTGTCTGTCCTTTCTCTCATCACGCTGTTTGCTTTCATCGTGTGCTGATATATTTTTGCGTTCTCTGCTCTTGCTCTCTTCTGCAGTATCCTCGCTGCTATAATGTTGGATTAACATACCCTGCTGCTTCTTTTAATTCCTTTAAATGGTAAAATCCCTTCTCCGCTGTATCTACGCTCTTCTCTTCAGGAGGGGAAAGGGTGTTTTATCCTCCCCTTTATGCTGATTGAGCATCCACTCCCTAAGGCTGGATCTTCTTTCTCATTCTGTTACATTTTCCAAAGCCTTTTCAGCAACTTTCCCCCCTTATATGGCATGCAAATATGTTGCATATGCCGCAATACGTCTTTTGATAGCAAACTCTCATGAGGCCACGGCATTGGTCGTGCCTCGCACCCATTCAGAATGATATTTCCTTATCTTCGCTGTGTATCTCGGTGATGTCCTCCATAAATGTAAAAGAGGTGTATCCCCCATGATGATAGATCAATTTTGATCGTCAACACTTACCCGTTGTTTTATTCGATTCTTTATTTGATCAAATATACCATGCTGGTCGATTTCCGCAGGCACCATCAATCACTGTTTATTATCCCAATATATTGTAACTGCTCACTTTTTTATTTTAAAAATGTTTGCAATGATGTTCTGTTTCTTCCGTTGTTCACACTTTCTATCAATTTTTATTATATTGTTCTTTTATTATTAATATTTTAAGCATCTCTTATTTATCTATACATTACTTTCCTTTGATGTTTCCCTTCCTGATTGACGTCAATCTCTTGGTTCACATTTTCAATAATCTCTTACATGTTTTACTATCGTTTTATATTCATTAGTCTAGTCCGGGGGTCTGGATCTGTCCTTCGTCGACTAGTCCGCAACCATGGACAACGCTACCAAATGTGCTCTGGCACCTTGAAGTGTCTTTTGTGCTAGATGGAATTACAAATAATGGTCTCAGACCAAATAATTGGACAGACTCGAATAATTTGGCAAAGTACTACTTTATTATCAATTTAATAAAGCTGGGCAAGCAGGGCAAACATCAGACTGATTACATAGAGGTCTTATACCCAAAATATGCGGCATCTATGATGTCATTCTATGTGGCAAAATACAAAACCTATTAAGGGAAGGGATTGGTTAAGAGGAATATATCTACTTACAGAACATTTAAGGATTAGTACAACATTGACTACCCCTTATCTGTAGGGCACGCCTCAAACTACCTCTAAATACCTAAAGTACTGATTATAGCAGACAAAAAAACAGTGGATTGGTCTATGTCACATTGCACATTAGTTTGTCCCTCAACCCCACTGATTGGTTGGCATACTATCCCAACCTTGTACTTTTGGCTGCTTTGCAGCACATACGTAAAACGAAACTCAGGTGTTTGAATCCATTCAGACTTCTCCCCATTTTCCCAATTGGTCCATCATCTCTTATCGGTAGGCCTTAAGCCAAAGTCCTCCATTTGTAGTTGACCTTGTTGCCTGCTCACTGTCCTAGAACATTCAAGGGAGCACATCACTATATTAGCTTAAGGCTCTAATGAATAGCATCTGAGTCACGTGTGAAGAGAGCACATATTTCTTCATTTCAGCCTTCTATTTACTGCTATTTGATTTAATCATGCAAGGTGCTGTTGCTCCTCTAGGCCTCTAGAGACTTGCTCACTGTATCTCATTTGAACTTTGTGTACTTTTAATTGACCAACTGTTTGGTGTGCACAGATGTTTTCTTCTTTCATCTATGAAGAATGTCCCAAATTCAGAGCTTAGCACGTACTCCCTTTGTGCTCTGTGCTCATCCTTTCAAAATATCATGCTTTACTCTGGCCCATCATTGATTAATTGTTGGCTCTGCACACAGAGTTGTTATGATAGGATATGATATGATATTCTATTTATATCACGCCTATACACACATGTTTCTGTGTCTACTGATTCTACAGCCTTGGCCTGTTATAATAATATTTGGATTAAAGCGCTATATAAACAATAAATACAAATATATTCCTCTATAGCAAGCTTCTACATGTTTTCTTACTACCTTGCGTTACCACGTATTTACAGTTATTGGTCATCTTCTTTAGATCCATGATTACTTTAGCTTTAGGTACATGTTACTCTTAGTGCTTCAGTTACATTGTTACTTCTAAGTATTTTCATATCGTTTTAGCATAGGTTCATATATCTTCTTTATGACATCACTTTGTCCTCGTCCGATTTCACTTTAACTTCCGTTCAGAATATTCATTGATGCATTCGAACATCTTGGCAGGCAATATCCTTCCATGTAGTATTCTTCTATGCAACATCCTTCCACACTCTCAGTGCAAGGGTACATTCTAATTGGCTGTCTGAATGCATAACGTCTCTCATACACTCTATGAGGTATGGGAACAATACAGGAGGTCCCATATATTGCTTTTCTCTGACGGTTCCAATGTGAAGGCGGTGAGGGGGTGGGAACTGGCAAGATAGCGTCTACCTGTTCCTCTACAGCAGATTGCCCCACCTGCTTATCTGATTGGCAGAATTCCATCCAATAACCGAAGAACAAGGCTTGGTGGAGATAATAACTGGGAATTCCTCCTATCGAAGCGCACAGACCATTCTCGCCTCCTGTTCATCACGGTCGACTTAAGGCAGAGTGCCAGTCTTAAATCAAAAGGTGCAGGAGTGACAAAAAGACTTCTGTCCCGCAGGAGTACAAGGGTCAGTAGTGGCTAAATTACCTACTCAGCCCTCAAACTGCTACAAAACAAGAGTGATACCAATCTTAAAGGTAAAACAGGCACATTTCAGTAACATTCCTCCTTTGCCTTCTGTGGTAATGTGGGTTTAGGAAAGGCTATACTCTCTAGAGGGGCGTGAATGTGATCCAGTAGTGACACAAACAGCAAAGCATAATAGGCCAAAATAAAGGGAATGCCAAATCAAGGTTTTATACAAAATATGTACTTAAATTAAACACACCAGCTGCAAGAATAACTATATAGAAAAAAGCTACACAAATTCCACTACTGAGGATGCAACACAACACATGCACATATAGAAAAATGTAGCACTCTGAGTAATTAATCAGGAGTGAGAGAAACTAAAAACTACAATGTTCTTTAAAAGGACATGTTCTTGTGTGCAAAAAGGGATCTAAGTGATGTAACTAGTTTCATGGGTCCACAGCTGGACCAAGGAGGCAGCTATGAGTCAATAATACCTTTCTGTGATTTTTTGGTGGTTCAATAGCATCAAACTGGGCTTCTCTGTAATGTTCGTGCAGTTCAAAACAGTCTCAAATGAGCTGGTCATGTGGTTCCAGATGGGGAAAACATGTTAGCCAGGGTCGAGCTGAAGTTTTGTTGCGGTTCAAAGAAGTGTGGATCATGAGTGCCACCACAGTCGGTTCAACAGTTGGTTCAATGCAAAGATGTTGGTGAATAAAGGCACAGTTCAGAACGGGTGGTCTGATGTTGCATTGAGGATCGCGGTCCGTTGAGGCCACCAGCATCAGTACAACTGGTGATGAAGATTGGCAGTGAAGATGTCGGCAGTTAAAATAGAGTGGCTTGAAGTAGTGTTCCGCTAAGTACAGACTGTGAGGGCCCCCAGGATCGGTCCTACAAACATGCCAACAATGAAAGTGAGAGGCCCCCAAAAATGCAGTGAAATCTCCCAATAAAGTCAATCAGGACACTTCCCTGGAGGGGATGAGACCAAGACCAAGTGCTGGTTATATCAAAAGACTTTATATAAAATAGGGCAAGCAGAATCTACTCTGCTCACGACGAGAGCGCTCTGCAGAAAACATGTTACAAATTACTTTTATACAGCTGTATCATCATCGAACAGAGG
The DNA here is from genome assembly GCF_040938575.1 of Ambystoma mexicanum. NCBI lineage: Eukaryota > Metazoa > Chordata > Amphibia > Caudata > Ambystomatidae > Ambystoma > Ambystoma mexicanum. The sequence continues at coordinate 161,181,915 of NC_090927.1, forward strand.
GAAGGCCTAAGGGGCACATGAACAGTTGGGATTGGTCACTAGGGGTGAACACCTATAGGTGCCATAGGGTCAGAGGGCTGTGGTTGGCTCAGGAGCATGTGGTGTTGGGATGACACTTCTTGGGTCAATTGGTCAGCTGGGCTCATTGAATTGGTATGCAAGATCGGCAACTGTCACAATGTTTCTTATTAAATAACCATTTGACATTTGCCCTTGTGGCCACAAATTCATATTCATCGAACACCATAATCTGCTTTGTTCAGCGTGCCCTGAGACTTGTAAGCTTAGACACGTAAGCAAAGACATTTCTCAAATACAAATTAATTTATCATTGGGCATAGGTTAAGATACAGCTGTTAATTGCAGTGTTTGATCTATTGATAGGCAGGCTAAACTGTGTGTTGATACAATACAAGATACATTGGCTAAGGAGGTGAGACTTTTGAGGTCACCGTGTGGTCTGGAATGTTCATCTGATAAACAACAAAGAGGGCTCTAAATCTAAGGCTTGAATTACACATAAAAAGGCTAGGTCACAAAAAGGCACATACCATCATGGTCATAGGTCTCATTGTGGGCGCTATTAGCCCCATGGCTGCCTCCAAAATCGGTCCGGGTCCCTTAAATGAGGAATTACCAGGCCATTCCAACATTGGAGGACCCGGTAATTCCTCATTCAAAATACCCATCCCCATTCCCATTTGAGCCCTCATAGGGCTCAATGGAATGGGGAAGGAGGTAATAACGGGCCTGTTAATAACGGGCCCGTTATTAGCTCCCTGGGCCGTTAGCGGCTCCCGCTAAGGGACCTCGTAATGCGGTGGTAAGGGGTTAACGCACCGGCATCCTTACCGGGGCCGTTACATAATGTGGCGGTAAGGGGTTAACGGCACCGACATCCTTACCAGCGCCGTTAACCCCTTACCGCCGCATTCCTAATGAGGCCCATTGTCATGATACGAACATACTGTTCAGAGTGATTGGTTGCTGTATTGGTTTTACACAATATCGTGCATATATTTACATTGAACTTAAAAACGAGGTAGATTTGTGCTGGCACGTATAGTGTTATGTTTGGTTATGCATTTCATTATTGAAAACATTTCTATTTAACAATGTCATACTACATATTAATCACACATCAGACTTGTATAACTAAATTCTAACCTTAGGGCTTTTGATCACATATATATTATACAACGCTCTACTATGCTTATTGTTTTACTATAATTCTTAAATTATTTTGCATGAAGTGGAAATAGCCCATGAGCAGCCTATTCTGGTTGTATGCAGAAAGACACCTTTGCTTTCTTCTGTTAAGGCACGAACAGTCAAACATACTTGAGGGTCACTTTAAGCTGTTTGAACCTGTTTTAAGGAATATGGGGGATGGAATTCTTTATGGCCAGGGTCTTTTGGGTGTGGGGCAGGTTTATAGAGATGAATGACTTCTGTTCTGGCCCCTGTGCTGGGCCGTGTCAGGGTCAATGAAGTAAGACGGAAGACAGAAGTTACAGTGTAAAGTTTGTTGCATTCTCGCGGCTAGTCTCTCAACCAGACAACTGCAGAGATGGTAAAGGGGAGGGGGTGGGGGGAGTAGCTTGCTCGCTTTGTGTGTCTGACTGGGAGAGCTGCAGGCCTGCAACTAGCCTGTCATTCTAGAATAACAAAATGGAGTCGGTGGCCCACAAAATGGAGTCTAGTTCAACTCTGGTCTTATGGTGTCTTAAGGGGGGGTCACAGTTCCTAGGGGTATTTCCGCACAAGTTCTACGGGGCCGGGCCCTGAACCCAAAGCAGCTGCAACTGGTCCTGAGTTCCAACTGAGGGGAGTTCCAAGACCCTCTCCTCCCACACATTCCCCCCTTTCGTTACTTTAGTAACGAATATTGTAACTGCCCCAACCTCTTACGCTCTTCTTCCTCTGCTATCATGCAGATGTTCCTTTGATTAGCATCCATGCTCTGCATACCGCCCTGAGGCTTTCCCCCCTCCTAGCATACTCATCCAGGTGCAGGTCATATAAATACATCCTCTCTTACCTTCCAGGTGCACCCATACGTCCTTGTAACATTGTAACTCTCTGGGCTCCTTTATGGTTGTGTGATATAAATTATCCACTCTGTGCCCTGTATTGTATATAGTAGTCATTCTGTATTTGGGCTCTGAACTATCTCCTGTTTGCACTTCTGCTTCATGTTTTATTTGCACCACTCCATTTGCACGGCCCATTGTTACCATCATCAGCGCACCATTAGGAACTGCATTAGCGCAGCATCTGAGTCCTAATTGGCACACACAAAAAATGAGGAGCAAAAAGATAATGAGTGGTATGAGGAGTTTCACTGTCATTCCAAGCCACAATGGTACCCAGGAAAAAAGATTGTCGAACCAGGTGCTGGGCTGGGCTCCTCCTTCGTCTTGCATGTGTTCTCCGAGGTCGTGCACCGCTGCTATGACGTGGGAAAAGGATCCATTGTCCGTGTCTGCAGAAGGTACGAAAGTGCAACGTGCGCTCACGATTTTTCGGCAAACACCTCCATCCATTGCGGTTAACAGGTCTAGCACATACCTGTTCTGCATAGTCAGTAGTCGCAGTGCTCTGAGTTCCACCTCAATGACATTGAACCCTTCTTCAGTGTCGTTGACCAGTTGGATGAGTTCCCACCTTGTTATTTGAAGCCATTTTGCATATGCTCTCGCCTGGATGCTGGGAACGAGGGACGCGAAAAATGTCTCGACGGAGTTGAACAACCGGAATCGATTGGGGATCTGCGCCAGAAGTTTTGATGATCTGACTGAGATATAGTTTGATGGTCGTTTCTTCCTCCGCATTGTTCTCTGCTAACCTTCTTCATCCATGGCATAAACGGGAACCCCTTCAGGCGGCGTTGGGGACAGTTTGTTTGCCGCTGCCACTTGTGTGCTTCCTCCTTGGATGTGGCTTTCTGGAATCACCATTAATGCGGAATGCAGCGTTGCCAGAGAGCACGTGCCCCTCCATGATTGCAGGAGGTGCAGGTACACCAGGTTGCTGCAAACCCAGTATGTATCCATCCTTGCAGCCTTTCCTTTCTTCATGTCAGGTATTATGAGAGTTTTGCTGCGATTTTTGTTTTCGCCCATGTTCTTTTTACCTTCCCCATGGAAGCAGAGTTTGTGAGAAATTTCTTTTTGTAGTTTGTTTTCGATGGCAGTAACATGAAGTGAGCTTCATTGTATGTTCAGTCTATATGGGAGCTCATGTTCTCTGAACCCACGAAAGTTTTTCTTCAGACAGCCCTCGCAGTGCTTCTGCCTTGCGCAATATTTCCTCGTTCTGCCATTGTTGTCTGAGTGCAACGTCCCCTTTATCATCAAAAAAGGCTCCTTTCCACAAATACACTCCTTGCGACTGGGAATAACATGTCTGCTTGTTTTGTAATAGTTCAAATGAAACCGTGTGTGCTTGAAAAGTATTTTTGATTTGACATAGCGCGAGATGTAGGAGACACTGTGCCTCTGCAAATGGAATTTCTTGTGGCAGTAATACCTTAGGGGTTCCTGAGGCATGTGGTATAAGCGAGCAAACGTAACAACTTTCATTTGTTGTCTGCTTTGCCGTGTTGCTCATGTCAGCATACCATTTGTTTGTTTGGTGTGGGTGCTGAGGATCATCAACCCTATATAAGCCGAATTTATAATGCTCTTCCCACTTTCCCTGTTGCGTTCCCCTCTTTTTCCTCCTGTGTCCACCCCCCTCATTCCCCTGAGCCTTCTTGTCATCCACTTTTCCCTCCCACTCTGTGTATAAGTTGTAGTAGGTAATGGCCATGTGTTTGCTGTCACTGTTCTCTTCTCTGGTGGTTATGTTATCTGATTATGTTGTTTCTGAGGCTGGCTTTGTGGTTGGGTATGGGTGATTTTGTACCCGCGTGAGTTCTGAAGGTGTTCTGTCATTCATTGTATAAACACTAAAGTCAGATTCATTCACATATTGGGGCTTTTGAGTGGCCTGCATCATTGTAACATTTGTAATATTGTATCCATTTCCATCAATTCCGTGGGCCCATATTAGCTTCACGCCATCCCAAATTAAATGCGTTCCTTTCTTAATGGTTTTTATGCCCATACCTCCCTGGCTCACGTCGATTTAAATAAAGGCTATTGACCAATAAAATATATGGCCAAATAACATTGAAAAGAATACTACTGCACACACAAACAACACACATTCATATGAATAACTAGGATAGACATTTCTTCTTCTATTTCTATCTACACTATTATATGTTGCTGATGGGGCTTCTTCCATACCCATTGTAGCTCCTAATAAATGGAATATAAGCATTTGTTAAGCATGCCTGTTAAATTTACATTATTTACACTGTAAATATTCAATTTTTCAAGTTTCCCGCACCTGCTTTTTGTTTCTTAATACGAGCAAATATTTATTGTGTCCTTCCTTTCCTCCACCCCCTCACCTCAAGTTTGGGGAAGAGGAACCGAGGGAGACAATTTCATGGAGGTCATCTATCCTCATTTATGTACAGATATTTTGCATTTCAACAGAAGTTTTTCAATTTTTTTCCTGTCACACTTATTACCATTACTCATCAATGCTATACATTTTTCTTTTAAATGCTCTTTTTAACCCTCGTTTACCCATATTCTGTTCCTGTAATCTATTTCCGTACTCCTGCTCTTGCACTTCTATGTTTGTGCGCTTTGCTAATTGCTACCATCTTCATAGTCTGTACAGTCTGATTTCCATGAGCCTTGCAAACATCTGTCAAGTGCAACCAATACCTTAAACCCTGCACGTTGACTGCTGTGGGCGTACAGTATATTACCTTGCAAGGACCATGGAACCTTGGTCCATTCCATCTTGGCACAAAACTTCTCACGTATACCATGTCACCTGTCATCAACTGGCAGTCTGGGCTATCTTTGGCCTGAATGATTGTACCAGTGGCATTTCCTGTGTAAATGGTGGCGCTATTTGTTTTGCTATGCCTCTTGCTGCTCTTGTAAGATTTCTCAGATACTCATGAAACTCTTCTCCTAGTACTGTGGCAATTTGATGTGCATCTGCCTGTCTGTGCAGGGGTGAGTGGGCTGTGTGCATCCTCCTGCCTGTCACAATCTCATGGGGTGACATGTGGTGGTCCTTACTGGGCTGATTCCTCATCTAAAAAAGTGCTAAGGGTAAACAATATACCCATTTCTTTTTGAGTTTATGACATAGTTTTGACAATCTGCTCTTGAGTAATCCGTTAATTTTTTCAACAATGCCGTTCGATTGCGGCTGATAAATCATACAGAGCTTGAGAGTTATACCTAGCATTGCGGTGATATGCTTGAACATGCCGTTCACAAAGTGTGTCCCATTGTAAGAACGTATGTCATCACAGATGCCGCAGTGGGGAAATACTTTGCTGACCAAGAACTTGGCGGCACACCACGCGCCTGGATGAGCAGAGGGACATGCTTCCAACCACCAGGAAAAGGGGTATACCATGACAATCAAATATCGGGCTCCATTACACTGCTCTCTCTGCATAGTCTATGTGCATCTCTCTGAATGGGCCTTCAGGTTTTGGCAATGTTCCTCTGAGTGTTTGTAACGTCATTCCAGAGTTGTAAGTTTGGCATGTGGTACATTCTATTATTAGTTTTGTGACTTGCTCTTGTAGTCCCGGAGCGAACAAATCTTCCTGTATGTCTGCGATAATGTGTTGCTTTGCATTGTGGGCTGGGAAGTGCAGTTGCTGGAATGCTACCTCCAGCAATTTTGCAGGCATCACTACCTTACCAGTGTTATTCTGTCTCCATAAAAGGTCGGTGGATGACTGGCTACACCCTCTTTTCACCCACGTCTCCTTTTCCTCACTGGGTGCATCTTGCTGAATTTCAATAATTTGAGAGATTGGCAATGAGTTGAACCCTTCTGGTTGCTCTTCCTCCACTATCTTCTGTAGTATGTACTCACCTGTTGAGTCTGATGGTAAATAGGAGGCTTCCTTGTCGGCAACGTCCGCTGCTGCATTCTCCAATGAGATGACATCATCACCTCGTGTGTGGGCCTGACATTTCACGACCGCTACAAGTGTAGGTTGTTTCAGCACATCACTTAATTCCCCTAGTAGTGTTGCATGCTGGACTGGGGACCCGTCTGCCCTTCGGAATCCTCTCCTACCCCATCTTGCTAACCCTCTATGTACTGTTGTTGCCATCTAGTCGGATTCTGTGTAAATGGTGACTGTGCACCCTTTTGCTGTGTGCAATGCTTCTGTGAGCACTACTAGTTCTGCTGCTTGGGCTGAGAAGTGTGATGGTAATCTTTTTTGTACAATCACTTCAAATTCCCCATCCTCTACCCGAACTACTGCTGCTCCTACATGCTTTTCTCCTGTTTCACAATCTATGGAGGCAGACCCATCAACGAAGTAAATTTCTCCTTCTGGCAGTGCATTACCGTGTGGTGTAGGCGTGTTGCCATCATCCCTTGTGTATGTGGCACAGTCATGCTGCTGCATGTCTTCTACTGTGCATGCCTCTGTGAGAAATGTGGCAGGGTTTACACTTTTGCACCACACAATATGAACGTTCGTGCTGGATATCATCAGCTCATACGCTGTGGCCCTTTGGGTGGTTAGTGTGCTTTTTGATCTTTCTAGGATGGCAAAAAGAGAGTGTTCTACATATAACGTGACAGAGCATCTCATCGCGATTGTAGAAATCTTTTCGATTGCGAATGCCGCGGCTGCGAGAGCCTGCTCGCAAGCAAAATGTCCTTGCATTACTGCATCTAGTGTTCCACTGCAGAATGCCAGGGGCTTGTGACCTAGGGATGTTTTCTGTGTCAGTACAGCTGTCATGAGTGTGCCATTGCAGTGTGAGAACAAATTAAATTTGCGCTCATAGTTGGGGGTTGCTAGAACTGGGGCGGTGGATATCAATTCTTTGAGTGTGTCAAACGCTGTGCGCATTTCTTGTGTCCACTGTCATTTAGTGTTTTCTCACTGTGCTTCCTTGAGTGCCTGTAATAGGGGTTTTGTGTATGCTGCATAATCTAGTATCCAGGCTCGGCAGTAATTACACATGCCAAGGAACTTCTGCATCTCTTTTACTGTGTTAGGCTCTTTTACTGCTTTTATCGTTGCTGCTCTGTCGAGTATTATTCTCTTACCATCTTTGGATATCAGCTGACCTATAGCACTTCTGTCAAGCAGTATTGCAGTTTTTGTCTGTCTACCTTGTACCTACATCTGTGCTAGATGTGTCAACAGGGTAATGGAATCCTCTCTGCACTCCTTTTCATCTTTACCGCCGACCAGCAAGTCGTCCACATACTGAATTATTGGACTCGTAGTGTGTATGTTTCCAAGATCTTCATGCAGTATTCTGTTAAAAATACTGGGACTTTCGCAGTACCCTCTTTGTAGTGCTCATATCTTTTCCCCAGTAGTGTGAATGCTGTTAGGTACCAGGAACCTGGGTCAATTGGGATTGAAAAGAATGCGTTTTTCAGGTCCACCACCGTGAAATGGGTGGCTTGTGTTGGGATGCTGCATAATATTGATGCAGGATTTGGGACAAGAGGGAACTCCTTCTGTACTACATCATTGAGGGGGCATAGATCCTGGATCATCCTCTACGGCTCTCCCTTCACTTTCTTGATCAGGTAAATGCAAGTGTTGCAAGGCGAGTTGGATGGCACTATTATTCCCTGTATCATCAACACACATATTGGGCCTCATTATGACCCAGGCGGTAAGTTACCGCCTGGGTCGTACCTTTACCACCATGGCGTAAACTACGTTTACGCCATGGTGGTTGGCGGACTTACCGCCCCATTCCGAGGTGAGTGGGGCGGTAAGTCCCCATTAACCCATTTACCCTTCCCCATTCCCATTTTTGCCCCATAGGGCATAATGGGAGTGGGGAAGGCGTTAATTACGCCACCGTAAATTACGGTGGCGTAATTAACAACAAGGTCCCTTAGCGCCATGGATTTTAACACCTGCAGGTGTTAAAACCTCCATGGCGCTAAGGGACCTCGGAATCAGGCGGTAAGGGTCGGCGCTGTTTACGCCGCCGTAAACCCCTTACCGCCTGGGTCCTAATGAGGCCCATTGTGTCTTTTATTCCCTCTTCTGCTTCCCTAGATATGGGGTATTCTTTTACCCAGGGTAAAATGGCTCCGGGCTTGAGCTTTATCTTTACAGGTGTCACTTCATGCAGCAACCCTACATTATGTGGGCCTGTGGTCCACAACTGCTGCAGTACTTGGACATGTCTTCCTCAAAGTATGCTGGTGGTGCTTTAATGACTGCTACGAGAGGTAGTGGCACCTCTCTTCTTTGAATCATTGCATCACAGGGGATTGCAATCTCCATCACTATTTCCCCATCATCTTCTGTGTCACTAAAATGTTCCTCGCCTGTCAAATCCCAAAGGGCGGTATTGGCGTCGATGCATAGCACTGTTCTCCCCTGGCATCCCTGCATGTCCATTGCTATTACTGCTATTCTTTGTGACGTCACCTGTACTGCATGTAGATCTAGGGACACTATAGAGCCTGGCACTATTTATGGGTCTGTGATTGGGTGGAAAATTAATTCTGAAGGCACCCTCCATTTTTCACTCTTCAATTCTGGCACCACTCTCGCTAGTATCCTTAATCCTTGTATGAACATATCTGGATTTGTATTTGTATTTATTGATTTATAAAGCGCCATACGCCAAAGCGCTGTACATGCAACAACATAATACATAAAACATAAACGATATAACAGTTGAAGCAATTACAATATGAATCAATCAAACAACAAAACAATGAGAAGAGCAATTAACTGAAAGGGATAGGGAGGGAAAGGGAGATGGGACAGGATAGGGTGAGTGGAGGAGAATAGTAGGAGGAGGAGAGGGGAGGGTGGAGGAGGGAGGCAGGAGAGGGGAGAGGAGAAAGTTGGGGGAAAAGAGTGAGGAGGTGGGGAAGCAGAAGGGGGAAGGGGTTTCAAGGAGGAGAATGGAGAAGGAGAGATTTAAGGGAAGTGCGGAATGAAGTGAAGGTGGGGGAAGAACAGATAGCAAGAGGAAGGGAGTTCCAGTGTAGAGGTGCTAGGAGTTGGAAGGAGCAAAAATGGGAGGAGGCACAGGGGGGTGAGGGTGCAGTGAGAAGGAAATGATCAGCGGACTGAAGGGAACGGGAGGTGGAGTAGAAGGAGAAGAGATAAGGGGGGGCAAGACCATGGAGAGATTTGAAGACAAGGCAGAGAAATTGAAATTTAAATTGGGAGTGAAAAGGAAGCCAGCCAAGGTAGGAGAGAGAGGTAGAGATGGAGTCACGGGAGGTAAGGAGACACAGGGTGCGAACAGCAGAGTGGTAGATGGATTTAAGAGGGGCAAGGTGAGAAGTAGGAAGTCCAAAGAGTAAGGAAGAGCAGTAGAAGAGGCGGGAGAAGATGAGGGAGGAGATTAAGAGTTTGGTAGCATGGAAAGTGAGAGAGGGGCGGATTTTGCGAATGTTGAAGAGGTGAAAGCGATAGGTGCGAGAGGTGAGGGAGATGTGTTGGGAGAAGGAGAGAGAGGAGTCAAAGAGAACGCCTAGATTACCAGCTTGAAGAGAGATAGGAAGGTTGGAGGGAGGAAAGTGAATGAAAGGGGGAGGAGAGAGAGGGGGAAGAGAGTTAGAGGGAAAGAATACGACTTCTGTCTTGTCGGTGTTGAGAGAGAGAAAGTGGGAAGACATCCAGTTCTTAATGGCAGTAGGCAGGAAGAGAGTTGTAGGTGGAGGTCAGTTGAGAAGGAGGAGAATGAGAGGAAAAGTTGAGTGTCGTTGGCATAGAAGTGGTGGGAAATGCCAAACGAGGAGATAACAGGAGCAATGAGGGAGGTGTAAAGAGAGAAGAGGAAAGGGGAGAGTACAGAGCCTTGGGGTACGCCATATTCAAGAGGATAGTTAGGAGAGGACCGGCCACCCCAGGAGACAGTAAAGGAGCGGGAAGAGAGGTAAGAGGATAACCAGTTGAGGATGGAGCCTTTGAAGCCAAAGGAGGAGAGAGTATGAAGGAGGAGGGGGTGATCAACAGTGTCAAAGGCTGCAGAGAGATCAAGGAGAATAAGGATAGAGGATTGTTTGGCATGGCGAGCAGTAAGAAGGGAGTTAAGAATAGAGGTGAGAGCAGTTTTGGTGGAGTGTTTAGGACGGAAGCCTGATTGGTAGGGTGGTAAGAGAGAGGAATTAGTGACAAAGGATGAGAGTTGAGAGTAGGCAAGGCGCTTGAGAAGCTTGGAGAGGAATGGGAGAAGAGAGATAGGTCTGAAATTCGAGGTGAGAAGTGGATCAGCAGAAGGTTTCTTTAGGATAGGGATGATCGTGGCATGTTTAAAGGCAGAGGGAAAGGTAGCTGAGGAGAGACAGATGTTGAAGAAGGAGGTGAGGTAGGGGACACGAAGAGGGTAAATCTTAGGGATGAGAAGGGAAGGGAGAGGGTCAGTTGGGGCAGACGTGGGGTGGGCTTTAGATAGGAAGGTGGAGACTTCAGAAGGGTAGACGGGGAGAAGATGGATATGCAGGAGGAGGGAGGGGGAGGAGAAGAAGGGAAATCTGATGGGGGGGTTGTGTATTTTTTGCCGAAGGGTAACAATCTTACAGGAGAAGAAGTTAGCGAAGTCAGTAGGAGAGAGTGAAGAATTGGAGGAGGGATCAGGAGTAGGGGGAGAGAGGAGTCGAGAGAGAGTTTGGAAGATACGGCGAGTCGCTTGAGATTGGAGTAGGTTAGAGTTGTAAGAGGATTTGGCTGAGGTCAGACAAGAGTCGTAGATAGCGTGGTAAGAGAATTAAGAGGTTTGGTTAGAGAGCGAGGGAGTTTTGAGCCATAGTCTCTCGAGACGTCTGAGAAGGCACCTCATAGAGAGGAGTTGAGGAGTGAGCTAAGGTTGAGAGGGTTTCAGGGTTGGGCGGAAGAGAGAAAGGGGATAGAGTTGATCAAGGGAGGATGAAATAGCTGAGGAAAGGGAGGAAAGAGCATCATTCACCGATAATAAGGCCAAGTGATGGAGAGTTGGGAGAAGAGAAGAGCAGGTGTCAGTAAAGATGGAGGGGTCAAAGTTGCGGAAGTCACGCCGTGAGTAGATTGGAGGAGAGGGGTTAGGAGAGGGGGAGTGCGGGAGAGGAGAAAGGGAAAAAGAGAGTAATGCATGATCAGAGAGATAGACAGGAAGGGTAGAGACAGGGGAAGGGGAGTAGGAAGAGTTGAAGATGAGGTCAAGGGTGGAGCCAGAGGAGTGTGTAGGAGAGGAGGGAAGAGGGGAAAGGAGGTAGGAATCAAGAAGAGAAGAGGGGGGAGGATTGAGGGGGAGAAGAGAGATGAAGATTAAAGTAACCAAGCACTGACAGAGGAGAGGGGGAGGGAGGGAGAGATAAGTGAGAGGAGGTGATCCAGGTCGTCATAGAAGGAAGAAAGAGGGCCAGGGGGTCGATAGATGATCAGGAGAGAGATAGGGTGAGGAGAGGAGAAAGATTTGTAAAGGAATTCAAAGGAAGGGAAAGAAGGGAGAGATGGAGAGGAGGGGGAGGAGATGAACTTGGGGTGGTAGAGGAGGCCAACACCTCCCTCACAGCCAATAGAGCGAGGGGTATGAGAAAAGGAGGAGAAGGAGGTGGTTAAGGAAGCTGGGACAGAAGTGTTATGGGGGGGGATCCAGGTTTCAGTTAAGCAAAGTGGAGTTTGAGGCGAAAGAATAGGTCAAGGTGCGGTTTGTTGCAGATGGATCTGGCATTCCAGAGTGCCATGTTCATGTGACTGGAGTGGTGGCGGTAGGGGGGTAAAGAAGATTAGGGCGGTGAGAGAAGGTAGGAGTGCAGAAGGGGGAGTAACGGGGAGGATAGGGGAGCGGGCAGGGCATTAGGAGAGAAAAGGAGAGAAGGAGGGAGAGGAGAAGGTAGGAGTGGTGAAAGGGGGGAGGGGAGAAAGGGTGGCGAGAAGGAGATTTGGAGGATTGCATAACAGGGGATTCAGAAATAGGACGAGTCAGGAGGGGCTGTAGCTGTAGAGTCTTGTGATGGTGAGGACAGAGATCAATGTGGCAGTATCAAGATGGGACAGTAAACAGAGGACTGGGCAGAGGTGTCAGGAGCAGTGTATAGGCACAAAGGAAGGATGGGGCAATTAAGGAGAATGGGCAGGCACGGCAATCTTGGACAGCTGCTCTCCCTTCTGAGAGGCGAGGATCACAGGGGGCGGAGGCAGGAGTGGAATGGAGGCGCCAGTAGTACACCAGTTAATGAGGTCGATGAGATGGGGCTGCAAACCTTATCAATTGTACCCACACGTGAGGAGGGAGGTAGTCGTAGGAGGTAGCAGTAGGATGATGGATAGGGGTAGTGAGGAGGTAATGGTGGGAGATCTTAGGCAGCCCAGGTGGTCACATTGATGCAGTGAATCTCATGTATTGGGGGGGGAGGTTGCAGGTGGTATCAGATGCGGCAGGAAAGTGCCAGTGGAGGAATTCAGACAGTGAAGTAAATGGTGGAGAGCAGGGATCTAACGTGAATACATTCACATTTGAGTGGGGAGGGCTGCCGGTAGTAGGTCTAGGAGTGGGGTGTGGACACCAGGTGAGGAACAAGGACAGTCAAGAAGTGTGGGCTGAGTCTACAATAATCCGCGGGTGGACCCCAGGTAGTGGGCTGAATCCGCAATGATCTGTGGAAGGTCCGGTGTTGGAGCGGGGAGTGTTGCAGGCTGTGGGCAGGGGCAGCAGCTGGGGTCTTGAGCAGGTACACTGGCAGGACTTCAGTCAGCAGAGGGGGTAGGGTGCCAGATGAGAATCCACAGTGTTCTGTGAGAAGCCCGGTCTAGAGCGGGGAGGGTTGCAGGCGGTGGACAGGGGCTGAGGCTGGGGTCTTGAGCAGTCACACAGGCAGGACCTCAGGCAGCAGAGGCGGAAGGGCTGGGCTGGGATTCAGAGCGGTCAGCCAGGGGGGTCCTGGCTGGTGAAGGCAATCTCACGGTGTCCGATCAATCATAGCCGGGGTGGTCCAGTGGTAGTGGGTCAGGGCTGCAATGAGGTACTCCGAGCAGCCGTGGCCCTGCCAGAACTCAGAGAGCCAGTGTGGAGAGAGGATGGGCCAGGGATGGAGCGGAGGCATTCCAGGTAATCCACCCTGCAATGACCCAGAGCAGCCACGCTCGTCTCCAATGGATGAGGACTGCAAGGAGGGCACCAAGGCTGGATTCGGGTGCTCGGAGACAGATATGTGGTTGAACTCGCACCAGAGTGAGTGGGGACCGCTGACTGGGGGGATGGTGAGGCAGGCACCAGTATAGAGCTCAGGTGTTGGGGATAGCACACCGCTGATCGGAGGAGCTGGGCAGATGTCGGCTGAAGTCGGCTGATGACAGCCAAAGCCAAGATGGTGGACCCAGAAGCAGATGCAACCCTGCGGCAAGTCAGGCGGCAAGGTAGAATTCAGGCATCAGGAAGAACTCACCACAGGTCCACGGAGCGCCTGAGGAGTCAGGCTGATGCCGACAGGTGAAGTCTGTTGAAGCCGGCTGATGTCTGCCAAAGCTCAAAGCTAAAATGGTGGATCCTCCAGCAGACGCGACCCTGCGGCAAGGCAGGCACCAGGACTGATGTCGGCCGAAGCCAAGATGGTGGACCCTCCAGCAGACGCCATCGTGCGGCAAGGCAGGCAGAAGGGTATGGTTCGGGCTTCAAGGAGAACTCATCACAGGTCCATGGAGCGCCGGAGGAGTCAGACAGACGCCGGTGGGTGCAAACAGCAGAGTCCGCACTAAAATGAGGAGGGCCGCCGGAGACGAGGGAGAGCCAAGATGGTGGCGAACAGCCGCAACCCCGTCGGGACCCCAAGATCTGGAATAGAGCCGGCCCGGAGGACAAGGAGGGATCACAGGCAGCCGCGATCCAGCCGAGACTCAGAATCATTGAGACCGCAACAAGGCACCAGGAGTGCTGCGGGTGCCGGGTGGCACCCAGAGGTAGACAGAGCACAGCGCTGTCCCGGTCGATCGTAGAGCGGGAAGGATCACCGCAAGAGCCAGGCAGATGGCGTAGCAGGCCTCCCCAGATGCCGATCTAGTAGCAGATGAAAGCGGGTCCGATTTTGGCCGAGGTCGCAGCCGGAGGGACTCCAGGAGTAGGGGAGCAGGAACGGATAAATGTAATTAGCAGAATTGCTGTTTAAATTGTTTTATTTTAGAAAGATTCAACCTGATCAGAGGAGGCGCCGGCACATGCAGCCGAGCTTCTGCACCCCCTGGTGGTCCAGGTATGCCAGATTTACAGGTATGCCACGTTTTAGCGGGAAGTTTGCTTGAGTGTGTATGGCTAACATGGTGCGAATCGCACATATGCCTGGTGTAGAGCACACTATTCCTCTGTCAGTGAAGGATATGGTCATGTTGACTTTGCTGAGAAGGTCCCTTGCTAGCAAATTAATGGGCGACTCTTCGTAATACAGCAGGGGTGCTCGCACAGTTTTTCCCCCCACAGTTATGTCTAGCTCTTCAGTGTATGGAACCTCGACCACCGCCCCAGAGAATCCTTGCATTTCCAAAGTCCGTTTAGAAAGCGGGAACCTGCGCTCCTTGAGGCATGATTTTTCAGCTCCTGAATCCACCATAAAAACAAATTGTTTGGTTCCTATTGCTGCCCCTACCAGTGGTTCTTCTGCTGCTTTAAGGGTCATCCACAGTACTGGACACGCAAGTGTTCCATGTGGGATGTCCTATACTGAATTCCATGGGAGTTCATCAGTGTCAAAAACATTTCCTGTTACCATTGCCATCCCTCTACATGGTATGGGTGCTCCATTTGTAGTGGTAGCGTAAGGGCTGCTGTGAGTGGGGGCGGTGCGTTCATGGAACTGGGGGTGTTGAGATCTGTTTTGTGGGGGCATCTGGCGCTCATTAATGTACCTAGGGTCGGGTTGACTCTCCCTTTTGTTCCTACCCATTGGTAACCCGTGAGGGCTCCCTGGGTAGGGGTGTCCATTCTGTTGTTCATTTGGGTATGAATTAGTGGTTCTGCTTTGACATTCTCTCATGAAATGCCCCAACCTCCCACAATTCCAACACTGTCCTTGCCCTCTTCCTCGAGCCCCTCCGTACCCGACACCCCCTCCTTGTGGCCCCCTGAATCCTCGCCTATTACCTCAGCCGCCTCTCAATGTCCCTCATACTGATTTTCCCCTGACCATGAGTCCTGGCTGTTACCTGTCCAGTTTGCCGCCATTTGCATCGGTATTCCCATCTTTCCGTCGTCCTCCTCCCGCTCCCTTCATGCCGTGCTGGTTGCTGCTACTGCACTAACCTTCAATAGTTTGCGTTGTACTAATTTAGCCTCGTCTGCCTACCGCTGCTGAGCTATTTCATTTTCTATCTCATTGATCCTCTTACAGTGGTGCACTATTATGCTTTGAATTTCAGGCCAACCCTTGGCTTCTATCCCAGCTATTTTATCAAGGGCCTTCTGTACTTCCTCTGGGAGCCCCCTTTTTATAATAAAATAGAACAGGGAAGTGGATTGGTCCCAGGCCTTGCCCGTTTCCACTCTCCACCTGTCCTGCACCCGAAGAATGAAAGACATTGCTTCTTCCTCATCTCCCATTGTGCACTATATAACTGACTGTAAATCTGGTGTGTCTGAAAATGTTTCTCTCAAGGCATCCCACAAGCGTGCTCGCACTGTGTTAAATGAGGCGCCATCATGACGGTCACAATCTAATGTTATTCAGGGAAACCCCGCCCTCGCCCAGACCCTGTTTGCCTGGTCTGCCACTGCAAATACCAGCAGGCTTTTAACATCCCCCACCGCCAAGGGCACTCCTGCCGTGTGCTTCTCAAAGGCATATATCTACTTGCTGGAGCCTCCGGACAGTGGGGGTAACTGTTTGAGCAAGTTGGCCTTGTCCATTTGGGCCCATGGTATGTAGTTTGGCCTCCTGCCCCCCTGTGTATGAGTGGCACCTGTAGATTCCCCTCCCCCTTTACTGGTACTCACCTTTTTCCCCTTCTTTCCTATTACCGCCATGCGTCCTGTCCTGTTCCTTAGCCTCACTCTCCACTCTTCCATGGGGGACAACCCCTCCCCAAACGAAACCCCACCTGTGGCAGTTCCTAACCTCCTTTCTTCTTCTTCTTGCTCCTCTATGTCACACCAATATTCTTCCTCCCTGTCCGAGGCCATCCCCCCTCTTCTAGCCCGAGTTCACTTCCCGCTGTGTTTATTTCTATGATTCGTGTGGGAGTATCATTTATTCGAATTAGTATCTCTCCCTTCTTCCAACCATCTTCCCCCGCCCCTTCACTCGGTTGGGGCGTCTCGTTACGTTCTACCCTGGGGGTAAGTGATCCCCCTTGTTCTCCCATGACCCTTAGGTGGGACAGCTCAGTTCAAGCCATTGTTAATGGCGAAGCTAGATCTTGTGTAAGTTTCTCAATATCAATCATAGAGGTACTCATCTGTCCTGTTACTCCTTGACTCTCATACGGGGGTGGAGCTGTGGCAGATGGTTTAAGTATGGATGGCAATGTGGGTTGTGCTATGTATACAGGGTCACTATAACCTTCTGCAGGCACTGGTTTTGACAATAAGGGATATACACGTGTGACCTCTATCTTATTCTCATTCTGTGTAATTGGCCCTTCACTGCCAGTTGTTGTCAGGGGAGATGCATTAGACTCACCATCTTTACCCGGGGGCACTTCCTCAAACAGCCGCCACAGGTCCAATATTTCCTTCCTGTTCTGCAACTGTTTCCCTTTATATTTAATGAACAGACAGGTGGCAACCCTATCTAGGACAGCCTTATCGAAAGACCCTCCCTGGGGCCAAACTTGGGGCAATCCTTCTCCCTTCAACTCTGTGACCCATTGGCCATGGTACTTGTTGATCTTCTCTACGTATCCTGGCAGAGTTTTACAGATATGGGTTAGGGGCGTCTCTGCGCCCATTGTACCCAGCTGAAAGCGGTACTCAACTAACAGCCCTTTTCTGTGCTCTTACACTTCCCGTATTTATTTTTATTTATTTATTTGTATTTGTATTTGTAAAGCGCACAAACAGCCCGCAGACATCGAGGTGCTGAATCAGAGTTTAAGGAGGCTTGCTTAAGGCTTACAAATAAGCCACCCTAGAAAGAACTTAATTACATCTATGTGGTTACATGTTACAGTATATTGCAGCTTTTAACATATCAAACAAAGAGGTTGGTCTTGATGGCTTTACAGAAGACAGTGTGGGATTCAATGGCTCTGAGTTGGGGAGGGAGCACATTCCAAAGGGTGGGGGCAACTGAAGGGAAGCTGGAGCCGCCTGCATGCACTTTGCGAGTCCTGGGGACAGACAAGAGGTTACAGTACTGTGATCTGGATGGTTTGTGAGTGGGGGGTTTGATAATCCTACGAGTTAGGTAGGGAGGAGCAAAGTCGTGGAGTATGATCAACTCAATATGTTATGCAACCCTTCTTAAAAGAAATGGACTGTTTACTCAATTTTCATCAATTATAAACCACATCAATTTGAGCACACTTTTCTTCAACACTATTTTTAAATCATTTCATTGACGTTTATCAACAAAAAACAATGCTTCCACAAAAGACCGACATTTTAACACATGTCACATACAACGAATAACATAGACAACATAAATTCTACCTCTCCTTCAGTAGTATCCCCTTCCTACTCTTCCTTGATGTTTTATGCGCCTGAGAGGGAGAACGATAGATAAAAAAGTAGGAAAAAGCGTTTCTAAATACTACTCCGGGTCTTCCTTCGAGATCCCTACGTTATTTTCTTTTACCTCAGTTTTCCCATATCCATATATCCTGTAATAGTCGAGATAGCACTATGCGGAGCCGCCTTCCACCCCCCAACGGAGATAGGATACCTTTAACCTCTTTTCACCTTGTGCTCTGTCACCGTTCTAATGGCCATGTGCGATAGAAGGAGAGGAGAATAGAATATAGAAGAGACCCAGAACCCCAGGATTTTCCCCCCTGTGCGACAGATCTCTACGCCTGTTCAACCCTACTTGTGCCATATTTCCCCAAACCTTCTGACTCCCACCCTCCTTTTAATATCACCCGCACTTGATACTCACGTGTCCGTCTTGATCCGAGACCCTCTGGACCCGATCGGTCGGTGCGCCGCCCCTCGCTCAAAGACCACGCCCAGCTCTGGCAAGTGGTACAGTGGGTTTTGTAAAGGGGGATCCCGTATCCTCTCGCCCTATTGCGTGCGCACGTCTAGGTGTACCGGTTGCCGTTAGTGGGTAGCTCTTGAGGGAGCGTGCTCTGGGTCATGACAGGGGGACGTCTCGTGCCAGAAGGACGAAAAGAACGCTATCGCGCCGGAGTCATCAATGAAAGTGAGAGGCCCCCAAAAATGCAGTTAATTCTCCAAATAAAGTCAATCAGGTCACTTCCCTGGAGGGAATGAGACCAAGACCAAGAGCTGGTTATATCAAAAGACTTTATATAAAATAGGGCAAGCAGAATCTACTCTGCTCACGCCGAGAGCGCTCTGCAGAAAACATGTTACAAGTTACTTTTATACAGCTTTATCGTCATCCAACAGAGGGAAGGCCTAAGGGGCACATGAACAGTTGGGATTGGTGACTAGGGTTGAACAACTATAGGTGCCATAGGGTCAGAGGGCTGTGGTTGGCTCAGTAGCACGTGGTGTTGTGATGATGCTTCTCGAGTCAATCGGTCAGCTGGGCTCATCGAATTGGTATGCGAGATCGGCAACTGTCACAATGTTTCTTATTAAATAACCATTTGACATTTTCCCTTGTGGCCACAAATTCTCATTCATCGAACACCATAATCTGCTTTGTTCAGCGTGCCCTGAGACTTGTAAGCTTAGACACGTAAGCAAAGACATTTCTCAAATACAAATTAATTTATCATTGGGCATAGGTTAAGATACATCTGTTAATTGCAGTGTTTGATCTATTGATAGCCAGGCTCAACTGTGTGTTGATACAATACAAGATACATTGGCTAAAGAGGTGAGACTTTTGAGGTCACTGTGTGGTCTGGAAAGTTCATCTGATAAACAACAAAGAGGGCTCTAAATCTAAGGCTTGAATTACACATTAAAAGAAAAGGTCACAAAAAGGCACATACCATCATGGTCATAGGTCTCATTGTGGGGGTTAAAGACCAATCGTTTAAACATCATTAAATCTCTGCTGTTCTGCTTTGACACTATGAAGGGTGGACGGGAATCGGAACACCTTTGCGGTGTAGTTCTGCATTGCACGAAGAGACAGGGCCTTCAGACACATATTTTACATACAGGTGTTTTACATGTGGCCTATTACATTATATTCTGGTTATATTTGTTTAAAGTATGTTACATTTTCTATCTGGCTAAATGTTCTTATTGTTACAAAACTCATGATGAAAATATGTGCATGCTTAGGTTATTGTCCATACTACGTTAAACAGTTCACTATTCAGGTTCTACAAATGCGGCCTTAACACATAATGTCATGATACGAACATACCTGTCAGAATGACTGGTTGCTGTATTGGTTTTACACAATATCGTGCATATATTTACATTGGGCCTCATTACGACCCAGGCGGTAAGTTACCGCCTGGGCCGTGACTTTACCACCATGGCGTAAACTACGTTTACGCCATGGTGGTTGGCGGACTTACCGCCCCATTCCGAGGTTGGCGGGGGCGGTAAGTCCCCAATCCCCATTTACCCTTCCCCATTCCCATTTTTGCCCCATAGGGCATAATGGGAGTGGGGAAGGCGTTAATTACGCCACCGTAAATTACGGTGGCGTAATTAACTCCATGGTCCCTTAGCGCCATGGATTTTAACACCTGCTAAAAGCAGGTGTTAAAAGCGCCATGGCGCTAAGGGACCTCGTACTCAGGCGGTAAGGGTCGGCGCTGTTAACGCTGCCGTAAACCCCTTACCGCCTGGGTCGTAATGAGGCCCATTGAACTTAAAAATAGGGTAGCTTTGTGCTGGCACGTATTGTGTTGTGTATTGTTATGCATTTCATTATTGAAAACATTTCTATTACACAATGTCATACTACATGTTAAGCACACATCACACTTGTATAACTAAATTCTAACCTTGGGGCTTTTGATCACACATATATTATACAATGCGCTACTATGCTTATTGTTCTACTACAATTCTTATATTATTTCGCATGAAGTGGAAACAGCCCATGAGCAGCCTATTCTGGTTGTATGCAGAAAGACACTTTGGCTTTCTTCTGCTAAGGCGCGAACAATCAAACATACTTAAGGTTCACTTTAAGCTGTTTGAACCTGTTTTAAGGAATATGGGAGATGGAATTCTTTATGACCAGGTTCTGTTTGGTGTAGGGCAGGTTTATAGAGATGAATGACTTCTGTGCTGGCCCCTGTGCTGGCCCCTGTGCTGGGCCGTGCCAGGGTCAATGAAGTATGATGGAAGACAGAAGAATAAAGTTTGTTGCATTCTTGCGGCTAGTCTCTCATGAGAACTGCACAACTGCAGAGATGGTAAAGGGGAGGAGGTGGGGGGAGTAGCTTGCCTGCTGTGTGTGTCTGGATGGGAGAGCTGCAGGCCTGCAACTGGCCTGTCATTCTAGAATAACAAAATGGGGTTGGTGGCCCACAAAACGGAGTCTAGTTCAACTCTGGTGTTATGCTGTTTTAAGAGGGGTCACAGTTCCTAGGGGTATTCCCGCACGAGTGCTTCGGGGCCGGGGCCCTGAACCCAAAGCAGACACAACTGGGCCTACCCAGGAAGTGTACAAATAGAGTGGGGAGGGGATCCAAGCCACTCTCCTCCCACACAACAGTGAAGATGCTGGTGACTGAATGAACAGTTCAAGACAGACACTCTGATGCGGCATCGAGGGTCATGGTTCAATGAGGCCACCAGGGTCAGTTCTACTGGCAATGTAGATTGGCAGCAAAGATGCACCGGTTAAAATAGAGTGAGTTAAAGCAGTGTTCAGCAAATTGCGGATCATGATGGCCACAAGGGTTGGGTTGGCAGATGACCTCGACGGCGAAAATGCTGGTGGTTGGATATAAACTGTGTGTCGGGTGGCTCCGGTGTGGCATTCAAAGATCGTGGTTTGATGGATTATCTTGGGTTTGACCAACAGTCGATGAAAATCAGCAGAAAAGATTCTGGCGGTTCGACAGGCAGTTCAAAGGCAGCAGGTACAACGATGAACTTCAAGTTCGAGCCGGGGCAACAACGCGGTCAGCTGGCACAGCTATTCATAGATTAGACAAGTGCCAAAGGCAGCACCAGCAAATCCTATTGGTGTGGCTATGTCCAACAAGCTCGAATCACATTTCAAAGTGGTTTGCCAGAGAAAGCACAGGGATCCAGGTGGTCCTGGCTCTCAGGTGCTGGGAGGCTCACTCCAGGGCTTCACTCCAGGGCCTCAGGGACCCAGCAGGTCCCTGTTCTCATGCTTCCAAACACTGGAGAGGCTGTGCCCTGGGGATAGTTAGGGGGCAGAGCTTGCCTTTGCCTTGGGCCCTCAACCACCTCTGCCGGAGAGCTTTGGAAAGGCGTGCTTCTCCAGTGAATTCTTCTTGAAGGTTTTAATTCCAGAGATGAATCTAATAAGGAGTGAGACAACCCCTATTCTTGGAAGAAGTGGGCTTTGCCTTCTGGCATTACACGAAAGTGTGTTGTGCTTCAGGAAGTGGAGGGGAAAGGACAGAAAAAAAGAGGAAGAGAGAAACAAGATGGTGGAACCTTCCTCCAGCTGTAAGGGGCTCCTTGATCTACACTAATCCCGCCCCTTCCCTTTTCAATAGAATCAAAGTACTCTTTGGTATGCAGCACCCTGGTGTGAGGTAAGTACTTTTGTGAATGGCTGTGCCCTTTTATCTCGGTTCCCAGAAAAACTTCCTGTGGCATGGCTGTATCTATGGGGAGGGTGGTAACTACCCTCACAAAGGATCAAAGAGAGGCAACACCAATAGCTATAGTCTTGGTGGGAGCAGCAAGGACAACCTGGCTGGGGGAATACATGTACTCTATCCAGAGTTGAGCTGGGCTCACAGGACTGACACATGTGTGATATGAAATGTTTGTAACTTGGATAATTTTGAGAGATTCTAGCAACCATACTTTAAACTCAGGTATGGCTTATATTTAAAGTTTAACATGCCACTAGGATACCATTTCCATAGTTATGTAGTTTTTGGAATAGGGTTGCATATCTAAAATGCAGTCCCGGTACAGGGTCGGACTGGGACAACAAATAGGCCTGGTCACCCCAAAAAAATTGGCCCACACCTCGCCTCAAAAAAGTGGCCCAACTATCACCTCATGGCCCTTGACCTTTGATGACATCACCGGAAGTGATGTCATTTGACCCCATCCCAAAGGGACATCCCGGGAAGCGATGCAACACGACCTTTCACCCCTTGACAAAACAGGAAGTGGCATCAAATATCATTGTTCCTAAGTACACTAAATTACTGGGAATTCAAGCAGACGTCCAAGGCCAAATTATAATATGTTATTGTAGAGCACTTACGCTTAAGCTCTTTTTTATAGAACAAATATGCGTACAATATCACCAAACCTGTGCTGGTACTCATTTGTCGACCTAAGAAGGATGAAAAAACTTTTTTTTTTCCATTTTTTTTCTTCCAAACATGGCCCAGGCATTGCCAAAAATCGGCCCCCAACCCCCGGGAAGGTTTCGGCCTGGCCACAGGCCGAAAGGCAAAGGGGCCAATCCGACCCTGCCCCGGTACTGCAGAGACTTGGCTATAACTTCAGCTGTCAATTGGGCACCTGTGCCCCTGAATCTGCTCTGTGCCACTGGAGAGCAGGGGTTCTAGATCAAGATACTGATCCAGCAGTGCACAAGTGTATACTATGATATTTGCATGGAGTTTATGAAAGGGGAATCCAATAAGCAGATTACCCTTCCTGATATGGAATTACCCACATCATTGTATTAATTTAATAAAATTCAAATAGCCAGGACTTCTATACCCTTGCCAGATGGCAATCTGTCATAAGGGTTCACATTTCCAGAGGAATAATCCCCCCCTTCTGCATGTGCTGCAGATATTTCACTGATCTCTACTCCTTTACACATTCATGACAGACAGATACAAACCCTGGGTGGCATGCAACCCCGCCTCAAGTGTGCTGTTGATGCCAGTCAATGAAAGCAATTTTACTAGAGCCCATCAGTCCAACTCACCTTATTCTGGGCTCAAGTCAACTCCCTTCTTCCATTCTCAACCTCATCTCTTTTTTGTCCTCGTTGCATTTGTATGATTGGACTATCCCGAATGCTGCCGCCTTGTGTCCATATCCGTTTCTTATCTGAAAGGGAAGTTGTCATGGTTGGACAGTACCACACTCACAATGTCCCCGCTCTCACCTATCAAATATTTGGCTGGTTTTTTCAAATAAAATCTTCTTGCGGTGCCCACGAAATAAATGCACACAGAAATACACAGACTGTTAACTTACTTTTGCTATCCCTCAGATCATAAGTACTTCCCACACACATCTGGTGTGAGGATCTTGCTGGCTGTTCTTGTGCTCTAGCAGCTTGAAACATCTCTTGTGCTAGATGGAATTACCAATACAGACCTCAGACCAAATAAACGGACAGACTCAAAGAATATGGCAAAGTACTACTTTATTCTCAATTTAATAAAGTAGAGTACACCGGCAGACCTCGGACTGATGTTTGCACATACATACACAAACTTGATTACACAGAGGTCTTATACCCAATATGACACCATCCTATATGGCAAACTGTAAAACCTATTGGCATGTGGGATAGCTTATGGGAACATATCTACTTATAGAAATTAACTTTTTACTTTTTAAACTTTTTTTTAATGAGGGGGAGACCCACTGCAGCACCCTCTTACCCCTTCCTACCCTAACTTTGACCCCTACCCCAGGCCCCACCTATTACCTACACATAGACAGCATTACCTACCAATTTTGGTCAAATAGATTCAGTCACTTCTCCTTAGGTAAAATTGTATTCGGTTAAATCTGAGGTATCAGTACTTGGCAGGGCAGTGAACC